>NC_091282.1:550686177-551293052 GCF_032444005.1 Ranitomeya imitator | reverse complement strand
TTTAAAGCTCTCCTGATGAGTGTAGCGAGGTAACTTCCAAATACATGTTTTCCAGTCTTCGTAAGGTGCACCCCATCTCTAGCAAGTAGTCCATCGTATAGGTAATTCACTCCGTGATCCAGAAATCCAAATCCTTGATGATGTAGCCAGTTTTTCACCTGCAGAATCTTATTCCACCTCCTTCTTCTATCACCATCCACTGGAAGGATGGAAGAGAAGATCACCTGTGCTCCCAGTTCTTTCACTTTCTTACCTAAGTTTTCAAAGTCACTGCAGGTTTCCAGGTCGTTTCTTTTCCGGTGTCATTTTTCCACACATGTGTTAGCAGGAATGGGTAGTCATCTCTAGGTCTGAAGTGTCCTGATATCCTGTCAGACACATCTTTAATTTTTGCACCTGGAAGACAGCACATTTTTCTTGAGGTTATATCCGGTCTGCAGATTGCGGCCTCTGTTCCTCTCAACAGAGAATCCCCCATGACCACAACTTTCCGTTTCTTCTTCACAACATTTTTCTTTCTGCATCCAGGAGGACTCTGAGGGCGTCCAAGGTTGTTCTTTGTGGGCAAAGTATTTCTTCGTTGTTCTCCTGTTTGAGAATCTAGTACTGGTTCCTGAGCAGTATGGGTGCTGACTGCCTCTAGATCCTCCTGCTTCTCTGGGTCACATGCTTCCATTCCTCTGTTTCTTCAGGTGCACTTCAAATTTATTTTCTTTCTGCAACATGAAGAGATAATTCTGCTCTGTCTAAGAACTCTTCACCTTCCTTAATGGTTTTCAATGTAGCTAACCTTTTTTCTAGATTTTGCAACTTTTCCTCCAACAGGGACACAAGCTTGCATTTCTGGGAAGTGAAGTTTTGCTTTTGCACTGATAAGTCTGTGAACATGTGGCAAGAAATGCAGCTCACCAAATGGCTCCTGGCCTCTTCCATATTCTTTTTGTTAAAAATATACTGTATCAAAACGGTGAGAAATGTGCCAAAATTCTGTCGGTGCGCGGTTTACCAATGTCCTCCTTTAAGCTGCAACGGCCAAAATCCAGTGTTCTTTGAGCTTGTGGAGACTCTTCACTTGTCCCAGAAGGCACTGGGAATATCCAATTTCTTTCCTCAGGACTAGTGATGAGCGAATATACTCGTTACGCGAGATTTCTCGAGCATGCTCGGGGGTCCTCCAAGTATTTTTCAGTGCTCGGAAATTTAGCTTTTCTTGCCGCAGCTGAATGATTTACATCTGTTAACCAGCATAAGTACATGTGGGGGTTGCCTGGTTGCTAGGGAATCCCCACATGTACTTATGCTGGCTAACAGATGTAAATCATTCAGCTGCGGCAATAAAAACAAAATCTCCGATCACTAAAAAATAATCGGAGGACCCCAGAGCATGCTCGAGAAATCTCGAGTAACGAGTATATTCGCTCATCACTAGTGTTGAGCTTTCCGATACCGCAAGTATCGGGTATCGGCCGATACTTGCGGTATCGGAATTCCGATACCGAGATCCGATACTTTTGTGGTATCGGGTATCGGTATCGGATACATAGAGATGTATCACAAGCCGCTACGTCTTTGAAAGTCATTAACGCGCTCATTTTTAAAAATGAGCGCGTTAATAGCTTGCGGTGACGTCGCGGCTTGTGATTGGTCGCGTGGCCGCGACCAATCACAAGCCGCTACGTCTTTGAAAGTCATTAACGCGCTCATTTTTAAAAATGAGCGCGTTAATAGCTTGCGGTGACGTCGCGGCTTGTGATTGGTCGCGTGGCCGCGACCAATCACAAGCCGCTACGTCTTTGAAAGTCATTAACGCGCTCATTTTTCAAAAATGAGCGCGCTAATAGCTTGCGGTGACGTCGCGGCTTGTGATTGGTCGCGTGGCGGTCACATGGGCGGCCCGCGACCAATCAGAAGCCGGGACGTGATTCTCAGGTCCTAAAAGCGCTGATTTTGAACAAAGAAGCCTGCCGGTTACCCGCGCTGAGTTCAGGGGCCGCCGGAGAGGTAAATATATCAATATTTTTTATTTTAATTCTTTATTTTACACATCCCTATGGATCCCAGGGCCTGAAGGAGAGTTTCCTCTCCTTCAGACCCTGGGAACCATGAGAATACCTTCCGATACTTGATGTCCCATTGACTTGTATTGGTATCGGATATCGGTATTGGCGATATCCGATATTTTTCGGGTATCGGCCGATACTATCCGATACCGATACTTTCAAGTATCGGACGGTATCGCTCAACACTACTCATCACTACTCAGGACTCTTCCCCTGGTTTGCTGATGTCCTCCTTTCAGCTGCAACGGACAAAATCCAGTGTTTTTTTAGCTCGCGGAGACTCTTTACTTATCCCAGAAGTCACTTTGAATATGCAAATTCTCTTCTCAAGACTCTTCCCTGCAGAGATGGTGCAGCTCTCCATAGGTAGAGCTACGCCCCAGGGCAGTTAAGGAGTTAAAGTCAATGATGGTGAATGTTGTGATGCAGGGCAGGTGACACAGTAATAAATTCAGAGGACACAGCAGGGTGCAGTTTCCCCACTTTTACTCACAGTTCTTAAATGTAGTCCCCAGCTGGGTGCTGTGTCCTCCAGGTCAGTGGTCCAGCCAGCTCTCAGGTAGTTTGGGGTGCATTCCACCAGAACCCCATTGTTATGTTCCTTTCCTGGCCGTCTAGCTGCGCTGGCTCCCACCTCTCCTGCCCTGTGTCTTCACACACAGTGTCCCAAACCAGCAGCCTCGGATCTTGTCGGGTGACGTCCTCTTGGTCCCCTTGATCCTATATGGCTGCCTTTTCAGCGAATATATGTTTATGTGGCTGTTCTTCATAAAGATACCACAGCCCCTGGCTTGCTAGCTGAGCCTTGTAGCTCTCCACTAGTTTTGGGGGCCGGTTCCCCTACTGTGACCTGGTCCCTTCACTCAACTATAGCCGGCATGGATACGGGCCCCACGGATGGATTGCACACTACCCATGTCCCTAGGACTCCTTCTGTCTCTTCTTTCTGTCAGGTGCTTCTATCTTTCTTCTCTGGTGCTGGGGTGAGCTCCTCTCTGCTGAAGTCCCCAGCTCCAACTCTCTCTCACGTCTGCTTTGCTCTTCTCCTCCCCACAGACTCACTAACTTTCTAGACCTTTCCTGACTCCTCCTACTGTTTCCATGACAACTCAACTCTCTTCACTCACACCCATTACCTAGTTCCTCCCTGACCTTGAGAGGTCTGGTGTTGGATGTAAGTGTGTGGGTTCTGGGTAGTGCCCCCCCCTCCTTTCCTGAGAGCAGAGCACCACACCTCATCCAAGGTGCAGTATCTCTGTGGCGACTGGACCCACAGGGGTGCCACACATGTATGAGACAAAAACTATGCTTAGAGTTGATTATTAATATGGTGACACTACAATTACAGAACTATAGACACTGAAGCAGAAAGACCAAAAACCGGAGCCATAAACCACCAATGGAAAGTAAAAAAAAGATAATTTATTGAAATATTGCATGTTAAAACATTTTTTACTTATTGCCATTGAATACAGAAAAAGAGTCTTCTAAGGAGAAATGACCTTCAGAATTTACCTGGATGTTCGATTGTCTCTGGCATTGGAGGGCTATGTTATATGTCATGTAAATATATTGACCATTTCCTTAAATCAATAGTAGAAATGCTACCTTCCTATGTGAGAGACACTATGGATGCCCTTACAAAAGTGAATGGCATGTATCTTGAGCCAGATATGATCTTGGTTACAATCAACATTGAGTCACTATACACTTCAATAAGTCATGAAGACGGCTTACGGGCAGTACAATTTTTTCTGGGTATGACCAACTGGGATGGCCATTTATCCGAGTTCCTATTGGAACTACTTAAATTTGTCCTCATGCACTTTTTTTGTGTTTAGGGATAAGTTCTATTTACAGAATGGGTGTATCCATGGGTGCTGTGTGCGCTCTGTTGTACACCAACCTGTTTCTGAGATATTGGAGGCAGGTTTTCTATGACGACTCAGTACAAGGCTGGTTCCGCTATATAGATGATATCTTGATGATATGACAGGGTTTGGAGAGTGAGCTGATTTGGTTCATGCATAACTTGAACGATAACAGGCTCAATCTCCGATACATCTACAAATAGCATAAAACATTCATCATATTTTTGGACATGCAGCTGTGTGTCAGTGGGGATGATTCTATACAAATAGATCTGTTTCACAAGGAAACATCTGTCAATTCCTTGCTCCATCCCTCATCGGCACACTTCCGTCTGGTTATCAAAGCCATTCCAGTTGGTCAATTTCTGAGGGCCCAACAACAGATTGATATGAGTGACAACCTACTACCTAAAAATATAGATTTAGATCAAGGCGGTATAGCAAGAGAAACATCAAATTCAGATACAAGAGAGCTAGAGCAACACCACAAAATGATCTTCTTTTGCATTCACAAAAGATGGAGAAAAAATACTTTGATGTTAGCTTCAGCTCCAGCTCTAAATGAGATTGGGAAACCATCCTTGGAATCTTGAATAGACATTAGTCCGTCCTGGTAACGGATAATGTCCTGGCTGTTAATTTACCAACTGCACCAAGAATGACACCCCACATGGGTAGAAACCTGAAGGACTCATTGGTGCATAGCCACTATGTGGCAAAAACAACCAATCCATTTGGCACAGGAGGTCCTCTTTTGGGTTTCTATTCCTGCAGCAACTGCACAACATGTCTGAACATGATGAGATTGAGATATTTTCTATCTGCAGACAGCGTGCAGGAATATCAAATTAAATATCATATTACATGCAACACCACTTGTGTGGTGTATAATGCAACCTGTCCTTGTAATAAGATATTTGTGCGGTTAATATCACGTGAATTGAAAGTTCACATTAAAGAACATGTTAGGCTACTTTCACACTAGCGTCGGAATCTCCCCGTCGCAATGCGTCGGGCAGAGATTCCGACGCTAGCATTTGACGCACTGCACAACGGGTGCAGCGGATGCATTTCTCTGGCGCATCCACTGCCCCATTGTAAGGTGCGGGGAGGTGGGGGCGGAGTTCCGGCCGCGCATGCGCGGTTGGAAAAAGCGGTCCGTCAGGAGCAAAAAACGTTACATGTAACGTTTTTTGCTCCCGGCGGTCCGCCACAACACGGCGCAACCGTCGCACGACGGTTGCGACGTGTGGCAAAGCGTCGCAATGCGTCGCTAATGTTAATCTATGGGCCAAAAACGCATACTGCAAACAACTTTGCAGGATGCGTTTTTTGCCATAAACGACGCATTGCGACGTCTGGCAAAAAAACGCCAGTGTGAAAGTAGAGAGACATTGTGGCTGCAAAAGGAGTGGCGCACGTATTGTTGCTTAAGACCCTACCAAAACATTTCAAGATGTTTCATGAATGTGACCCTCAGGGACTGAAAGCATGAGGCACTGACATAATTCATTGCCGTTTAAGAGGGGGAAACACTAAGTTGATTTTGACCCAGTGAGAATGTCACTGGATTTCTCTACTAAACACTCTAGCACCAACAGGGCTCAATGAACAAATAAGCTTTGCTCCTTTCTTATACTGTAGATAAAGTCTTGTCCTATAATCATACTGCTCAAAGACCGCATAGTTGGCCAAATCAGTCTCTCTTTCTTTGCAATCGATTTATTTTTTATTTTAATTTGTTGTGTCTTGTCTTTATAGTATTATGATTTAGTCTCTTGAGGTTTTTATTTCAGCCATATTATCCACAGTGACTGGAATACTCATTGCATCCTACTCATGACATCTTTCAGCAATCTATTCGGAGTCCCCATTGTGCGGGACCAAGTATATGACTTCCTCCTACTATTTAAAAAAACTGACCATCACATCCAGACATAGACTAGATGTGAACAGGTGCTAACCTAAAGTTACCAACTCATATGCAAATAAATGTTGACAGCATTCTGAGGAGCATGGGAATGCTTCTTTTCTAATGGAGGAGTTGATAGACTGATCGTCAGGTCACCGGCTGTTCCATCAGCAGTCATTTTATATCTAGGATTATATCTAGGATATCGAGGATTATGTAATAAAAGAGGGCTCTGTGAATAACAAAAATAACAAGAATATGCTATGTAAGGGACAGCATTGTATATAACAGCAGAGGAAGTTATATAATAAGGGATGGCACCATATATAACTGTAGATGATAATACGTAATAATGAGCTGTGTTATACATAATAAAAGAGCAAACTATGTAACTATGGATGGCACTATATATAATAAGTGAGTACACTATATACTAAGAGACTGTGCTATACATAAGTGCATACACTATATTCTATAGGACTGTGCTATACATAAGTGAGTACACTACATGCTTACACTATATACTAAGAGACTGTGCTATACATAATAAGCAAGTACACTATACACTAAGGGACTGTGCTATACATAATGAGACTACATTCCTGTATCCATGTGCAGTGTCGGTGTTCTGTGCGCTTTTACAAGCGCATTGATCATATCCTATTCTGATCCTCAAAATCGGATCAGAACAAGACATTCTCTGACCATCACGGATCTCATTCTCTGATTTTCACGGATGTGTGAATGGACCTATAAGATTATAAGTCTGTGTGCCATCTGACAAAAACATTGGGAAGCACACTGACATTTCACACAAATGTGAGAATGTAGAATAAGGGATTTTGCACATAACCCTATCACTCCAAGTCACACAGTGCAGATAAATAATAATATTTACATCCAGGAACTTACCGCTGTTGTCTCGTCTGATTAGTCATTTTCTGCTGTTTCTTCTTCATCTGGACAGACCTTCATGTCAATATCTTTCCACCTCCATCATTGTTCTCTCCACTACCCCATCTCATTACCTTCTCCGCCACCTCCATCAATGCCCTCTCCACCACCTCTATCATTCCCTTCTCCACCTCCACAATCATTGTTCTCCTTCACTGCCCCCATCATTGCCCTCTCCACCACCCCATCATTGCATTATCCCTCACCCAAATTATTGTTCTCCCCACCTCCTCATAACGTATTGTTTAAAAAAACACACACACCACCACTCACCTCGCCACACTTTCCCCCACAGCATCATTGTCACCGCCGCCAGAAGCTTTCTCTCTCCTTCTCTCAGCTTTCTGTCTGACGACATCCAGCCCTGCGTTGGCTGTGTCAGACAGAAAGCTGCCGGGCAGGAAACAGAGGATGGTTTCATGCAGCTCCGCTCCACTGCGATTTTCTCCTGTAGGCAACAGAGCTGCAAGGGGCGCTCCCTGCCCACTGTACATGAGGGCAATCTGGCCATGGTTCCTTCAGAGCCCATCATTGCCTTCTCCCCACCACCATCATTGCCTTCTCGCCCACCACCATCATTGCTCTCTCCACCTCCATCATTACCCTCGACCACCTCCATCATTGCCCTTCTCCATCACCTCCATCATTGCCCTTTCCACCACTTCCATTATGGCCCTCTCCACCACCTCCATCATTACCTTCTCCACCTCCGCAATAATTTTTTTCCTCCACCACCCCATCATTGCCCTCTCCACCAATTACATCATTGCCCTCTCCACCACCCTATTATTGCCCTCTTCACCACCCCAATCATTGTTCACCCCATCTCCCCACAATGTATTGTTAAAAAAAAAACACACACACCAGCAATCACCTCTCTGCATGTTCCGTCGCAGCTGCAGCATCATTGTTGCCGCCGCCAGCAGCTTTCTCTCTCTGACACAGGCATGCACTAAATGCTGACGTCATCCAACCGTGAGACTGTGTCAGACAGAGAGCTGCTGGGCAGGATGCAGAGGACGAATTCAAGAAGCTCTGCTCCGCTGCCATTTTCTCCTGTAGGCAGCAGAGCTTCAGGGATCTCTCCTTGCCCACCATACATGAGGGCAATCTGGCCATGAGTCCCCCCAGAGCCCCATCACTGCCTTCTCCCTCCCCTCCATTATTGCCCTCTACTCCACCTCCATCATTGCCCTCTCCATCACCTCCATCATTTCTCTCTCCATCACCTCAATCATTGCCCTTTCCACCACTTCCATAATTGCCCTCTTCACCACGTCCTCATTGCCTTCTCCACCGCTGCAATCATTGTTCACCTCCACCTCCCCATCATTCCACCACCTCCATCATTACCCTCTCCACCACCTCCATCATTGCCCTCTCCACCACCCCATCACTGCCCTCCCCACCACCTGAATCATTGTTCTCAAACCACCACTCACCTCTACGCACATTCCGTCCGAGCCGCAGCGTCATCGTCACCACCAGTAGCTTTATCTCTATGGCACAGGTACGCTCTGATGGCTGACATCATTCAGCCATGCAGATTATAACACTACCTTTACGCACCATATCACTACAAAGCCTGCTTTCAAAGTACCCACCCAAAAAATTTGTTGACAGAACCCAACAAATCTGAATGTTAAACACGCAGATGGAGCACGTGGTTTGCAGACCCACTGTGCCACGGACCAGAAATGCCATGGAGAGGCGTGACTAAGCAGCTACCTTAAGGTCAGGCTTGTGCGGTACTTAGCTGTCAGGTACCACTCCAGGGCAATGCCCAGCAGTAGCAGCTGGCCCCAAGGCTCTAAGACGTTCATCTAGGCTCCTGGACAGGCCAGGACAGGATATCGACTGGAACAAGTTCACACCGTGCAAGAAGGACGGACACTAAGGACAGATTCAGACTTTGCTAATAGAATAGCCACAGGGATAGGTTCAGACTGTGCTGATGGGATGGCCACAGGGACAGGTTCAGTCTGTGCAGTCTCCGGATAGCAGACAGAATGGCCACAGGGATCGGATCAGACTGTGCACAGGAACAAGGACTAACTATTTTAAACTAATGGGACACAGGATAAGGTATACGGGAACAAGATAAACAGATTAAGGACGGGGGACCTGGCAACATACAGTTGCACAACCCTAACACTAAACTATAGTGGTTGCTCAAGCTCCACCCTATTGGGGAGGGTGCCTTTAATGCAAGATGTCTCCCAGCTATTGGCTCAGGGACACCCTGCAGGTAAATACATTACTAAATGCCTCCCAGCTGTTAGTTGGGGCATTTATCATGTGTGAACTGCTCATTTAAGAAAAGAGGAGCATGCATGCATGCTGCTGAGGCTTAAAGGGATTCAAAGTTGTATAATAATGATTGTAAGTGTTGAAAAAACTTTTGTATATGTTGACATGCGAGCAGCATATGAATTTTCACATGTAGGCGAATTATTTTAAAACGGAACTGTACTTTCAACAAACTTTGCATTAATCAATAGTACAGGCCATTATAAATAACTTTGTAATATATCATATCAGAGAAATCTGCTTCCTTCTTCATTTATAAGACACTTCTTCCCCTACTCCCATCTCTTTTAAAGAGTCATCCACTGTGGGAAAGCAGCTGAAGTCTGTCTTGAGCAGAGGAGACTGACTACTGGTGTCATATAGGATAGCCCATTATACACTATTAAGGAGGCAGAAGAAGACTGTCAGCTGTTAGCTTTATCATGGCTGTTTATCAAGAATAGAAGGATCCTCACACCGTTTGTTAGTTATTGAAAGAAATAACTAAAAAAAAAAACGGAGTAGGGTCCCCCCCTCATTTTTGATATCCAGCCACACTAAAGCAGACAGCTGGAGGCTGGTATTCTCAGGTTGGTTAATGGCCATGGATATTGCTCCCCAGCCTAAAAAAAGCAGTCTGCAGACCCATCAGAGAAGACGCATATTTTAGATGCCCTGGTGCGGTGACAAATGTGTTATTGGTTGCCAGGTTTTTGTCAGCTGTTTTATGGCTGCTGACATCAAGCCCACAGGTTAGTAATGGAGAATAAAAAAGACACAGCCAGAAAAAAATATTTTATTTGAAAGAAAGACACAGACTCCTTTATTTGAAATAAAAATAAAAGCACAGTTATGCTCACCTTACGTCTAATCCAATGAAGCCCTTGTCACCTGTAATTACAACAGAAAATAATAAACAACCATGATACTCAGCTTATGCCTATTCCACCGATGCCCATGTCCCCTGTAAAAAAAGAAAAATAGTAAACAATCAAATCCCTCACCTGTCTGACGTAAATATAATCCATACTGCCCCCCCTCCCCCCGTAATTTTCTTAAGCAGTAGAGAGAAGACCTCTACTAACTAAAGAGCTGTGAGCTCATATTAACAGCCTGGAAACCTTTAGGGATATTGCCTTTCTTTTCAGAATATTAACATCAGCCCTCAGCCTGATGTTAATAGGGCTGTTTGGTTAGCCTTTACTGGTTATTTTATGGAGGGACCGCAGAAAAAAATAACATAGGTTACCACCCGTAATTTCCAACCAGAAAAGGCTAAACAGACAGCTGTGGACTGATATTAATAGCCATGGAAGGGACCATGGAAGGGAGAACAGTCATCCTCCCAGGCTAAGAATATCAGCCCTCAGCCGCCCCAGAAATGGCGCATCAATAAAATGTGCCAAATCGGGCACATAGCCTTGCTTTTCCCACTTGCCCTGTAGCGGTGGCAAGTAGGGTAATATTTATGGGGTTAATGTAACCTTTGTATTGTCAGGTGACATCAAGCTTAGGGGTTAGTAATGGAGAGGTGTCTATAGACCCTCCCATTACTAACCCCATATTAAGTTTGGAAATAAACACACAGCATGAATAAAGTCCTTTAATTGAAATAAAAATTAACACTGTTTTACACATTTATTAAAAAGTAAAAATCAATTTTATACTCACCTTACACCTATCCCATTGAAGCCCTTGTCTCCTGTAAAAGACAGAAAATAATAAACAACCATTATACTTACAACCATATCCCTTAACTGTTCAAAGTGAAGATTAGCAATACTGTTCCACGCTGAAATTTACTATATATACTCAAGTATAAGTTGACCCAAGTATAAGCCGAGGCACCTAATTTTACCACAAAAAACTTGGAAAACTTAATGACTTGAGAATAAGCAGGGTATGCATTGTCCCCTTATCTTTATCCTGGTATGCATGGCTCCCTATCCCTGTCCTTGTATGCATGACTCCCCATCACTGTCCTTGTATACATGGCTCCCCATCCGCATCCTTGTATGCATGGCTCCCCATCCCAGTGTGCATGGCTCCCCATCCCCATCCTTGTATGCATGGCTCTTCATCATTGTCCTTGTATGCATGGCTTCCCTGTCCCCATCCTTGTATGCATGGCTCCCCATCCCTGTATGCATGGCACCTTATCCCCGTCTTTGTATGCATGGCTCCTTATCCCCTATGCTTGTATGCATGGTTCCTATAAATAAACCACATCCTACTTACCTTCCCTGCATGCCCTCGCTGCATCTCGTTCTGGCACCAGCAGCTCTTCTGACCGAGCGATCAGGTGCCCTGCTCATAAGAGTAATGAATATTTACTGCCTGTGCAGTGAATATTCATTTCTCTTTAGCAGCAAACACAGTTACAGCCGCAGGCTCCTGCATCTGTGACCTTCTGCTCTGCCAATCCCCCTCCCCCACCATCTTTCTGGGACAATGACTTGTGTATAAGCCGAGGGGGGCATTTTCAGCACACAAAAAATGTGCTGAAAAACTCGCTTATATATGAGTATATACGGTTTCTCTGCGATATCTAGTTTACAACCTGAACTGTGCCATGATGTTACCATCCAGGCTGAAAACCAGGACACAATGAGGTACAGAGAGTGCAGCTTCAGTGACTAGCAATCATACAACTTCCGGTCACTGAAGGTGCTTTCCCACCGGCACTTCACTGTGAGTCTGGATGATGAATGGCGGTGGCCTCAATGAGATCTCCATGAGCTACCGGTAGTGACAAGGATACACGTAAAACACAAAGCTAGAGAAAAGCATTCGAAAAGATAGTAATTGTCAGTGGTCATCACCACATAGATCCATATATTTTCATGATATCATGTACACATCCCGCAGATGTCTGCATAGCCTTTGCTGGTTATTAATTATAGGGGGACCCTACATCATTATTTTTTAGGGTCCCCCATTTTAATAGCCAGTAAAAGCTAAGTGTACAGTTGTGAGCTGATATTAATAGCCTGGCAAGCTCCATGGGCATTATTTCGTTCCCGGGCTAGAAACATTGGCCTCCAGCCATCGGCTTTCCCTCTGCTGGTTCCAAAAATAGCAAGTGTGCCCACGCCATTTTTTCAGAAAAATTATCTTTCATTAATTAATTACATATACAGTAATTTGCACATGCACTGTACTAATTGTATTTGTCACTGACATCTATATACAGTCATGGCCAAAAGTATTGACACCCCTGCAATTCTGTCAGATAATACTCAGTTTCTTCCTGAAAATGATTGCAAACACAAATTCTTTGGTATTATTATCTTCATTTAATTTGCCTTAAATGAAAAAACACAAAAAGTATTGTCCTAAAGCCAAATTGGATATAATTCCACACCAAACAGAAAAAGGGGGTGGACAAAAGTATTGGCACTGTTCAAAAAATCATGTCATGCTTCTCTAATTTGTGTAATTAACAGCACCTGTAACTTACATATGGCACCTAACAGGTGTTGGCAATAACTAAATCACATTTGCAGCCAGTTGACATGGATTAAAGCTGACTCAACCGCTGTCCTGTGTCCTTGTGTGTACCACATTGAGCATGGAGAAAAGAAAGAAGACCAAAGAACTGTCTGAGGACTTGAGAAACCAAATTGTGAGGAAACATGAGCAATCTCAAGGCTACAAGTCCATCTCCAAAGACCTGAATGTTCCTGTGTCTACCATGCGCAGTGTCATCAAGAAGTTTAAAGCCCATGGCACTGTGGCTAACCTCCCTAGATGTGGACGGATAGGAAAAATTGACAAGAGATTTCAACGCAAGATTGTGCGGATGTTGGATAAAGAACCTCGACTTACATCCAAACAAGTTCAAGCTGCCCTGCAGTCCGAGGCTACAACATTGTCGACCCGTACTATCCGTCGGCGTCTGAATGAAAAGGGACTGTATGGTAGGAGACCCAGGAAGACCTCACTTCTTACCCCGAGACATAAAAAAGCCAGGCTGGAGTTTGCCAAAACTTACCTGAAAAAGCCTAAAACGTTTTGGAAGAATGTTCTCTGGTCAGATGAGACTAAAGTAGAGCTTTTTGGGCAAAGGCACCAACATAGAGTTTACAGGAGAACAAAAGAGACATTCAAAGAAAAGAACACGGTCCCTACAGTCAAACATGGCGGAGGTTCCCTGATGTTTTGGGGTTGCTTTGCTGCCTCTGGCACTGGACTGCTTGACCGTGTGCATGGCATTATGAAGTCTGAAGACTACCAACAAATTTTGCAGCATAATGTAGGGCCCAGTGTGAGAAAGCTGGGTCTCCCTCAGAGGTCATGGGTCTTCCAGGAGGACAATGACCCAAAACACACTTCAAAAAGCACTAGAAAATGGTTTGAGAGAAAGCACTGGAGACTTCTAAGGTGGCCAGCAATGAGTCCAGACCTGAATCTCATAGAACACCTGTGGAGAGATAAAAAATAATGGCAGTTTGGAGAAAGCACCCTTCAAATATCAGGGACCTGAGCAGTTTGCCAAAGAAGAATGGTCTAAAATTCCAGCAGAGCATTGTAAGAAACTCATTGATTGTTACCGGAAGCGGTTGGTTGCATTTATTTTGGCTAAAGGTTGTGCAACCAAGTATTAGGCTGAGGGTGCCAATACTTTTGTCTGGCCCATTTTTGGAGTTTTGTGTGAAATGATCAATGTTTTACTTTTTGCTTCATTGTCTTTTGTGTTTTTTCATTTAAGACAAATTAAATGAAGATAATAATACCAAAGAATTTGTGATTGCAATCATTTTCAGGAAGAAACTGAGTATTATCTGACAGAATTGCAGGGGTGTCAATACTTTTGGCCATGACTGTATCTATGTATTCTATTTGTATTTACTGTATGTAATTCATCTCTTTTATTTTGTTGGCTCATGCAGTGATTTTACAGTACACAGCAGATGAATTGCCAGCTTTTATTCTATCCATCTTTATATGTGTGTGTCCCTAACATCTATATATCTATGTATTCTATGTGTTGTGATGCAGTGACCAATGTTGCAGCCAGGGGGCGCTGCATGTGCACTTCGGGATGCACTTGGAGTCGTCCTGGAAGCACCTGGAGACCATAGACCTGGACGGTCGGTGTTGGAGGCTCCTGGGAGTGGAGTCGTCCTGAAAACACCTGGAGACCGTAGACCTGGACGGTCTGTGTTGGATAAGTAAATAAGGCAGCACACTGCAGCGCTAGAACATACAAACTTGAAAAACGAAATTTGAACTGCATTACTGCACTAGAAATATGAAAAATGAGAGCTTTTAGCGCATAAAAATGGCCAATTTTATGGGTACCTGGTAGCCCCTTTACGGCATCTCTCTTATACCAGGTCCTACGCTTGCCTTACCTCGCTGAGAATAAACGTCTCCATCTGAATGGGTACATGTGAAACCTCTTCCTAGACCAAAATTCTCTCTCTCTCTGTGGAGGGGTATCGGACCTGCTGTAATTAAAACACCTGTGGCTAGGAGGCGGAGTGCACGATCAGAAGGCTAGAGAATACATTTCAAAAACCTGACCGGCACATCCAAACAGACTCAGTGTGAACAGGTGCTGAACCTAGAGTCGCCAACTCGTATATAGTTAAGTAAATAAGGCAGCACACTGCAGCGCTAGAACATACAAACTTGAAAAACGAAATTTGAACTGCATTACTGCACTAGAAATATGAAAAATGAGAGCTTTTAGTGCATAAAAACGGCCAATTTTATGTGTACCTGGTAGCCCCTTTACGGCATCTCTCTTATACCAGGTCCTACGCTTGCCTTACCTCGCTGAGAATAAACGTCTCCATCTGAATGGGTACATGTGAAACCTTTTCCTAGACCAAAATTCTCTCTCATGTACCCATTCAGATGGAGACGTTTATTCTCAGCGAGGTAAGGCAAGCGTAGGACCTGGTATAAGAGAGGTGCCGTAAAGGGGCTACCAGGTACACATAAAATTGGCCATTTTTATGCGCTAAAAGCTCTCATTTTTCATATTTCTAGTGCAGTAATGCAGTTCAAATTTCGTTTTTCAAGTTTGTATGTTCTAGCGCTGCAGTGTGCTGCCTTATTTACTTAACTATATACGAGTAGGCGACTCTAGGTTCAGCACCTGTTCACACTGAGTCTGTTTGGATGTGCCAGTCAGGTCTGTGTTGGAGGCTCCTGGGAGTGGAGTCGTCCTGAAAGCACCTGGAGACCGTAGACCTGGACGGTCGGTGTTGCAGACCTGGGACTGACGTGAAGTCAGTGTGAGGAGTGGAACTCCTGAGAGGTAACCCCGGACAAAGGGATTGTAATAGACAGCAGAGAAGCCTATCTGCTACATGAACTGTCTGATGTCCTTTAATGTTTCGTGGCTGTATTGCAATGGACTGTACATCATATGGTTTATGCAGTTTAATAAACCAGACTCATGTGAGATATCGTGCCTGAGTGCTTGAATCTTGTGCCAAGCGAGTGTTCCCCAACACACTCAGGTAGCGTATCCTCACATATGGCGGAGAATGCGAGGGGCAACGGTCCAAGAAGCACATGTTGCAGCGCTGGTTGATCTGAGCCAGAGGAGTAAACGGTCTGAAAACCGGGTGTAACAGACAGGAGTCTGTTATGGCTGGCAATCAGGCAACACAGCGTGCAGTAATCAGCGCACATACAGAGATCTGGCAATAACTAAAAACAATAGGACGAGCTCTGAGACGTGGAATCTCTGTAGACTGCAGTACCTGATCTATCCTCACACAACTATAAGCAGCAGTGGATTGCGCCTATCACTACCTATGCAACTCGGCACTGCCTGAGGAGCTGACTAGCCTGAAGATAGAAATACAAGCCTGACTTACCTCAGAGAAATACCCCAAAGGAATAGGCAGCCCCCCACATATAATGACTGTTAGCAAGATGAAAAGACAAACGTAGGAATGAAATAGATTCAGCAAAGTGAGGCCCGATATTCTAGACAGAGCGAGGATAGCAAAGAGAACTATGCAGTCTACAAAAAACCCTAAAACGAAAACCACGCAAAGGGGCAAAAAGACCCACCGTGCCGAACTAACAGCACGGCGGTGCACCCCTTTGCTTCTCAGAGCTTCCAGCAAAAGTTAATAGCAAGCTGGACAGAAAAAACAGAAAACAAACTAGAAGCACTTATCTAGCAGAGCAGCAGGCCCAAGGAAAGATGCAGTAGCTCAGATCCAACACTGGAACATTGACAAGGAGCAAGGAAGACAGACTCAGGTGGAGCTAAATAGCAAGGCAGCCAACGAGCTCACCAAAACACCTGAGGGAGGAAGCCCAGAGACTGCAATACCACTTGTGACCACAGAAGTGAACTCAGCCACAGAATTCACAACAGTACCCCCCCCTTGAGGAGGGGTCACCGAACCCTCACCAGAACCCCCAGGCTGACCAGGATGAGCCACATGAAAGGCACGAACAAGATCTGGGGCATGGACATCAGAGGCAAAAACCCAGGAATTATCTTCCTGAGCATAACCCTTCCATTTGACCAGATACTGGAGTTTCCGTCTAGAGACACGAGAATCCAAAATCTTCTCCACAATATACTCCAATTCCCACTCTACCAAAACAGGGGCAGGAGGCTCCACAGATGGAACCATAGGTGCCACGTATCTCCTCAACAACGACCTATGGAATACATTATGTATGGAAAAGGAGTCTGGGAGGGTCAGACGAAAAGACACCGGATTGAGAATCTCAGAAATCCTATACGGACCAATAAAACGAGGTTTAAATTTAGGAGAGGAAACCTTCATAGGAATATGACGAGAAGATAACCAAACCAGATCCCCAACACGAAGTCGGGGTCCCACACGGCGTCTGCGATTAGCGAAAAGCTGAGCCTTCTCCTGGGACAAGGTCAAATTGTCCACTACCTGAGTCCAGATCTGCTGCAACCTGTCCACCACAGAATCCACACCAGGACAGTCCGAAGACTCAACCTGTCCTGAAGAGAAACGAGGATGGAACCCAGAATTGCAGAAAAATGGAGAGACCAAGGTAGCCGAGCTGGCCCGATTATTAAGGGCGAACTCAGCCAACGGCAAAAATGACACCCAATCATCCTGGTCAGCGGAAACAAAACATCTCAGATATGTTTCCAAGGTCTGATTGGTTCGTTCGGTCTGGCCATTAGTCTGAGGATGGAAGGCCGAGGAGAAAGATAGGTCAATGCCCATCCTACCACAAAAGGCTCGCCAGAACCTCGAGACAAACTGGGAACCTCTGTCAGAAACAATATTCTCAGGAATGCCATGTAAATGAACCACATGCTGGAAGAACAAAGGCACCAAATCAGAGGAGGAAGGCAATTTAACCAAGGGCACCAGATGGACCATTTTAGAAAAGCGATCACAGACCACCCAAATGACCGACATTTTTTGAGAAACGGGAAGGTCAGAAATGAAATCCATCGAAATATGTGTCCAAGGCCTCTTCGGGACCGGCAAGGGCAAAAGCAACCCACTGGCACGTGAACAGCAGGGCTTAGCCCTAGCACAAATTCCACAGGACTGCACAAAAGCACGCACATCCCGTGACAGAGACGGCCACCAGAAGGATCTAGCAACCAACTCCCTGGTACCAAAGATTCCTGGATGACCGGCCAGCACCGAACAATGAAGTTCAGAGATAACTTTACTAGTCCACCTATCAGGGACGAACAGTTTCTCGGCCGGACAACGATCAGGTTTATTAGCCTGAAATTTCTGCAACACTCTCCGCAAATCAGGGGAGATGGCAGACACAATGACTCCTTCCTTGAGGATACTCGCCGGCTCAGATAACCCCGGAGAGTCGGGCACAAAACTCCTAGACAGAGCATCCGCCTTCACATTTTTAGAGCCCGGAAGGTATGAAATCACAAAATCAAAACGAGCAAAAAATAACGACCAACGGGCCTGTCTAGGATTCAAGCGCTTGGCAGACTCAAGATAAGTAAGATTCTTATGATCAGTCAAAACCACCACGCGATGCTTAGCACCCTCAAGCCAATGACGCCACTCCTCGTATGCCCACTTCATGGCCAGCAACTCTCGGTTGCCCACATCATAATTACGCTCAGCAGCAGAAAATTTCCTGGAAAAGAAAGCACATGGTTTGAACACTGAGCAACCAGAACCTCTCTGTGACAAAACCGCCCCTGCACCAATCTCAGAAGCATCAACCTCGACCTGGAACGGAAGAGAAACATCAGGTTGACACAACACAGGGGCACAGCAAAAACGACGCTTCAACTCCTGAAAAGCTTCCATGGCAGCAGAAGACCAATTAACCAAATCAGCACCCTTCTTGGTCAAATCGGTCAATGGTCTGGCAATGCTAGAAAAATTACAGATGAAGCGACGATAAAAATTAGCAAAGCCCAGGAATTTCTGCAGACTTTTTAGAGATGTCGGCTGAGTCCAATCCTGGATGGCCTGAACCTTAACCGGATCCATCTCGATAGTAGAAGGGGAAAAGATGAACCCCAAAAATGAAACTTTCTGCACACCGAAGAGACACTTTGATCCCTTCACGAACAAGGAATTAGCACGCAGTACCTGGAAAACCATTCTGACTTGCTTCACATGAGACTCCCAATCATCTGAGAAGATCAAAATGTCATCCAAGTAAACAATCAAGAATTTATCCAGATACTCACGGAAAATGTCATGCATAAAAGACTGAAAAACAGATGGAGCATTGGCAAGTCCGAACGGCATCACCAGATACTCAAAATGACCCTCGGGCGTATTAAATGCCGTTTTCCATTCATCTCCCTGCCTGATTCTCACCAGATTATACGCACCACGAAGATCAATCTTAGTAAACCAACTAGCCCCCTTAATCCGAGCAAACAAGTCAGAAATCAATGGCAAGGGATACTGAAACTTAACAGTGATCTTATTAAGAAGGCGGTAATCAAT
Source organism: Ranitomeya imitator (assembly GCF_032444005.1). NCBI lineage: Eukaryota > Metazoa > Chordata > Amphibia > Anura > Dendrobatidae > Ranitomeya > Ranitomeya imitator. The sequence goes on along the minus strand of NC_091282.1, from coordinate 551,274,043 downwards.
ACACGGTCTTAGCGAACCATCCTTCTTGGCTACAAAAAAGAACCCTGCTCCCAATGGTGACGACGATGGGCGAATATGTCCCTTCTCCAGGGACTCCTTCACATAACTGCGCATAGCGGTGTGTTCAGGTACGGACAAATTAAATAAACGACCCTTAGGGAATTTACTACCAGGAATCAAATCGATAGCACAATCACAATTCCTATGCGGAGGTAGGGCATCAGACTTGGACTCTTCAAATACATCCTGAAAGTCCGACAAGAACTCTGGGATGTCAGAAGGAATGGATGACGAAATAGACAAAAATGGAACATCACCATGTACTCCCTGACAACCCCAGCTGGTTACCGACATAGAGTTCCAATCCAATACTGGATTATGGGTTCGTAGCCATGGCAACCCCAACACGACCACATCATGCAAATTATGCAGTACCAGAAAGCGAATAACTTCCTGATGTGCAGGAGCCATGCACATGGTCAGCTGGGCCCAGTACTGAGGCTTATTCTTGGCCAAAGGTGTAGCATCAATTCCTCTCAACGGAATAGGACACCGCAAAGGCTCCAAGAAAAATCCACAACGTTTAGCATAATCCAAATCCATCAGATTCAGGGCAGCGCCTGAATCCACAAACGCCATGACAGAATACGATGACAAAGAGCACATTAAGGTAATGGACAAAAGGAATTTGGACTGTACAGTACCAATAACGGCAGAGCTATCGAACCGCCTAGTGCGTTTAGGACAATTAGAAATAGCATGAGTAGAATCACCACAATAGAAACACAGTCTGTTCAGACGTCTGTGTTCTTGCCGTTCTACTTTAGTCATAGTCCTGTCGCACTGCATAGGCTTAGGTTTACTCTCAGACAATACCGCCAAATGGTGCACAGATTTACGCTCGCGCAAGCGACGACCGATCTGAATGGCCAAGGACATAGACTCATTCAAACCAGCAGGCATAGGAAATCCCACCATTACATCCTTAAGAGCTTCAGAGAGACCCTTTCTGAACAAAGCCGCTAGTGCAGATTCATTCCACAGAGTGAGTACTGACCACTTCCTAAATTTCTGACAATATACTTCTACATCATCCTGACCCTGGCATAAAGCCAGCAGATTTTTCTCAGCCTGATCCACTGAATTAGGCTCATCGTAAAGCAATCCCAGCGCCTGGAAAAATGCATCAACATTACTCAATGCAGAATCTCCTGGTGCAAGAGAAAACGCCCAGTCCTGTGGGTCGCCGCGCAAAAAAGAAATAATAATCAAAACCTGTTGAATAGGATTACCAGAAGAATGAGGTTTCAAGGCCAAAAATAGCTTACAATTATTTCTGAAGCTCAAGAACTTAGTTCTGTCACCAAAAAACAAATCAGGAATCGGAATTCTTGGTTCTAGCATCGATTTCTGATCAATAGTATCTTGAATCTTTTGTACATTTACAACGAGATTATCCATTGAGGAGCACAGAGCCTGAATATCCATGTCCACAGCTGTGTCCTGAAGCACTCTAATGTCTAGGGGAAAAAAAAGACTGAAGACAGAGCTAAGAAAAAAAAATGATGTCAGGATTTCTTTTTTCCCTCTATTGGGAATCATTGGTGTGGCTCCTTGTACTGTTATGGCTGGCAATCAGGCAACACAACGTGCAGTAATCAGCGCACATACAGAGATCTGGCAATAACCAAAAACAATAGGACGAGCTCTGAGACGTGGAATCTCTGTAGACTGCAGTACCTGATCTATCCTCACACAACTATAAGCAGCAGTGGATTGCGCCTATCACTACCTATGCAACTCGGCACTGCCTGAGGAGCTGACTAGCCTGAAGATAGAAATACAAGCCTGACTAACCTCAGAGAAATACCCCAAAGGAATAGGCAGCCCCCCACATATAATGACTGTTAGCAAGATGAAAAGACAAACGTAGGAATGAAATAGATTCAGCAAAGTGAGGCCCGATATTCTAGACAGAGCGAGGATAGCAAAGAGAACTATGCAGTCTACAAAAAACCCTAAAACGAAAACCATGCAAAGGGGCAAAAAGACCCACCGTGCCGAACTAACAGCACGGCGGTGCACCCCTTTGCTTCTCAGAGCTTCCAGCAAAAGTTAATAGCAAGCTGGACAGAAAAAACAGAAAACAAACTAGAAGCACTTATCTAGCAGAGCAGCAGGCCCAAGGAAAGATGCAGTAGCTCAGATCCAACACTGGAACATTGACAAGGAGCAAGGAAGACAGACTCAGGTGGAGCTAAATAGCAAGGCAGCCAACGAGCTCACCAAAACACCTGAGGGAGGAAGCCCAGAGACTGCAATACCACTTGTGACCACAGAAGTGAACTCAGCCACAGAATTCACAACAGGAGTCTGTGCTGACTGGGGTCAGTGAGAGACTGTGAAGTTTTTTTTCTCAAGTCATCTTGCTGTGGCTCGGTGATGTCACGAAGTTTGCTGCAACTCGGCGGGGTTACGAAGGTGACAAGCGTCTTGCTGTAACTCGGCGGGGTTACGAAGGTGAGAAGCGGCTTGCTGTGGATCGGCGAGTCCACGAAGTCTGCGGTGGAGCTGTACAGAGCATTGTGGAGTGTGGCTGCAGTTGTAGCAAGAGGTTCAGCAGCTGTTAGGACTGGCGGAACGCACCAAGAAAGGTGATATAGATGCGTTCGCAGTCCGGGGTCCACCGTACAGGTGAAATCCTGCTGCTAGTAAATACAGACTATGTGGCGGTACACTAAAGTATATACACGTGGGTTCAACCTCACCCAGCGTGAAGGGAGCAATCCTGTTGTGTCACAGGATCGCGGTACCGCACCTAAAGCGCGAGCGAGTAGTCAGCGTACTTAACCCCAACTGGGATTGAAGTCCGATTAGACCCTCGCTGGCACTACACCGCAACTGGGTGTGAAAGGAAACTAAATATAAATATATAAATGCACAGGAGTGCGAGCAATGCCGCACTGACGGACGCCACCTGTTATGTAGGCAATCCAGTGACACAGTGTGCCAGCAATCAGAGCACATACAGTGATCTGACAATAACCCAAAAACAATAGAACGAGCTCTGAGACGTGGAATCTCCGTAGACCGCAATACCTGAACCTATCCTAAACACAACTAAAGGCAGCTGTGGATTGCGCCTGTCACTACCTATGCAACTCGGCACAGCCTGAGGAGCTGACTAGCCTGAAGATAGAAAAACAAGCCTGACTTGCCCCAGAGAAATACCCCAAAGGAAAAGGCAGCCCCCCACATATAATGACTGTTAGCAAGATGAAAAGACAAACGTAGGGATGAAATAGATTCAGCAAAGTGAGGCCCGATATTCTAGATAGAGCGAGGATAGCAAAGAGAACTTTGCAGTCTACAAAAAACCCTAAAGGTACCTTCACACATAACGATATCGTTAAATATATCGTTGCTATTTGTGACGTAGCAACGATATCGTTAATGAAATCGTTATGTGTGACAGCGACCAACGATCAGGCCCCTGCTGGGAGATCGTTGGTCGCTGAATAAAGTCCAGAACTTTATTTCGTCGCTGGACTCCCTGGAGACATCGCTGGATCGGCGTGTGTGACACCGATCCAGCGATGTCTTCACTGGTAACCAGGGTAAACATCGGGTAACTAAGCGCAGGGCCGCGCTTAGTAACCCGATGTTGACCCTGGTTACCATCCTAAAAGTAAAAAAAACAAACACTAGATACTTACCTACCGCTGTCTGTCCTCCAGCGCTGTGCTCTGCACTCCTCCTGTACTGGCTGTGAGCCGGAAAGCAGAGCGGTGACGTCACCGCTCTGCTTTCCGGCTCCCAGACAGTACAGGAGGAGAGCAGAGAAGCAGAGCGCAGCGCTGGAGGACAGACGGCTGTAGGTAAGTATGTAGTGTTTGTTTTTTTTTACTTTTAGCTTGGTAACCAGGGTAAACATCGGGTTACTAAGCGCGGCCCTGCGCTTAGTTACCCGATGTTTACCCTGGTTACCGGCATCGTTGGTCGCTGGAGAGCGGTCTGTGTGACAGCTCTCCAGCGACCAAACAGTGATGCTGCAGCGATCCGGATTGTTGTCGGTATCGCTGCAGCGTCGCTTAATGTGAAGGGGCCTTAAAGCAAAAAACCACGCAAAGGGGGCAAAAAGACCCACCGTGCCGAACTAACGGCACGGCGGTGCACCCTTTGCGTCTCAGAGCTTCCAGCAAAAACGAATAGACAAGCTGGACAAAAAAGTAGCAACAAAAGCAAAGAAGCACTTATCTAAGCAGAGCAGCAGGCCACAGGAAAGATCCAGAAGCTCAGGTCCAACACTGGAACATTGACAAGGAGCAAGGAAGACAGAATCAGGTGGAGTTAAATAACAAAGCAGCCAACGAGCTCACCAGAACACCTGAGGGAGGAAGCTCAGAAGCTGCAGTACCACTTGTGACCACAGGAGTGAATTCAGCCACAGAATTCACAACAGCCACCAACCACACTGGCTTGGGTATGGAAAGCGCTAGGCAAGCGCACGGCGCCGTACAGGCGGACACAGCAAGAGGACGCTGTAATGTGTGTATCGTGCAGATAATTAGTCGGGCGCTAGATAGCTACCAACATCCGCGAGCAGACAACAACTCTAGGGAGGGATATTTAGGAGCTTTCATCCATCGACATACATTCATCTACACACACACATATAACATTATGAGACAATACTAGCGCATGGCCGTGCGGTCATGCGCAGTTTATATAGTTGCAGCACAGGAAGTGGCCACAGAACTTTTGCCCTTCCAAGACCTGCCAAGAGGACCAATGGAATGTGCCGCAGAGCCTGAGCACATGACCCTCGATCTCCAACGGGAGATCTTGCCCTGGGCATGCTCAGTGTGTGCAGATAAGGACTTAGTCCCAGAGAAGTCCGCTCGCTGCTGAGCAGTATTGGCTTTAAAGGCAGAAGCTGGAGAAGCAGCAGTAACTCTTCTCACAGAGTCAGACTGAGCGAGACGCTGGGATCGACGTCCCTGCTGAGCAGACTCCACTGCGGCTGGAGAAGAATGGGAGACCGCAGCGGAGACGGATTGAGATTCCCCCTGTGCAGCAGAGGAAACTCGACTCCTAACAGCAGCAGCGGCTTGTGATTACCAGCAGGAGCTGGAGAATTGAAAAAAAAAATGTTTTACTTTTTTTTTCTTTGCAGACTCTTAAAGGGCCAGTACAAGCCCAGAGACATAGGGGTGTACTGTGCGAACTGGGGCCTGAGTGCCGTGGGGAAGTCCACGGGGTGTCCCTAAAAGGGGTAGTGTCCATAAAAGTGGGCGGTGACCCAAATGGGGATGATTGCCCAAAAGGGGGTGGAGTCCCAAATGGGGGCGGTAAACCAAAGAAGGGTAGTAGCTAAAAAAGAGGTGCAATCTCGAGAAATGGTGGTTTCCCAAAAGGGGCAGGAGCGTCCCAAAGAGGTACCGCAGACAAATTGGTGCCTGGGGCCTGTAAGTTATGTGTGTCCGGTATGTTGTGTGAACTATCCACCTGGTGAAAGTTTACGGGGGTGTGTCCTACGGATGCAAGAGATGGAAATGTATGGACTGGTCGATTCTGGGGGCCCGGTGACTCTACTGAGGGTTGCACCTCAGGGACTCGAAATACCCGGTAGGAAAATCAAGGTCACCTGCATCCATGGGCACACTAAGCATTTTCCAGTAGTCAGGGTGGTCCTAGAGATGGCCAAAGACCGTGCAATCCATGATGTGGCCATAGTCTCAACCTTACCCTGCCCAGTGATAATTGGCCGGGACTCTAAGTTCTTCACAGACTTGTGGGAGAAGGGAGTGTCTTTACCGCAGGAGAATGGAGGGCTCTCAGTTGGTGGGTTTGCGTACCTTAAAACATGTGTTCCTCCCAAAGTTGAAGGGTCAAATGTCAGGTTGACCAGTGGGGAGCGAGCGTCTGCCCAACTTACGGACATTTCACCTGATGTGTACCCCAAGATGACTGGTAGTGGTGTGTTAAATAAAACCTGTGTAGCTGACACCCGGTTAGAAAGCAACTTGAGCATTCACTAGGGTTGAGCGACCTTGACTATTTTAGAGTCGAGTCGGGTTTCGCAAAACCCGACTATCTCAAAAGTCGGGTCGAGTGAAATCGGCCGATTATGTCGTAAAGTCGGGATCGACCGAAACACGAAACCCAATGCAAGTCAATGGGGCAGCATAGTCGGCAGTGAGTGGGGGCCAGGAAAACACCTAGAGTGCCCATTTTAATGTCAAAACCATCCATTCTTCTTAATGAAGCTTGTCAATCTTAATTTCCCTTATAATAATAGTTAGGCATTGGAAATTGGGGGTCATTTGGCTAAAGTTGTGGGGGGTAGGGCTGGTTCAAGTATTTAGTGGGCCCAGGTAATCTGGACCACCTCAGGGCAGTGGAGCAGGGAGAGGTAAGTATTTAAACTTTGCAAGTGCTGTGATCCTGAGCAAGCAGGGGGGGCCCACTCGTTGGCATTGGCACTGGCACAGGGCCCCTCAAAGTACGGCGGTGTGTTTGCACGGCGGGGGCGCCTCCCACCGGCAGCAACACTTTTGCGTACTATGAGGGGCCCTGTGCCAGTGACGTCGCCAACGAGTATTCCTCCCCCCACCTGATGAAGGAACCTGCACCTTCATCTGCACCTTCCTCTTTGTCCCCGTGTAAGGTGGTATGGTATGCGGGAAGGGGGACCTGACTTTCAGCAGGGTCACAATCTTGCAGTGTAGCGTGCACGGGGAATGTTGCATTATGGGTCAATGTACCAGCAGACTCATCTATCACCGGCTGGGCAATGGGCAGGATGAGGGGGAAACAGATATGGTCCCAAAGAATAAAGTGGGCTAAATGCAGTTCAAAATTGGTAACAGGACTAACCAGGGGGCATTGTTTTGTTCAGTGGAGGACAACTGGAATGAGAGGCTGCCACAGAGAGTAAGCCCAAATCAGTAAGTATTCTAAATGCAGTTCAAAATTGGCAACAGTCGTAAACCGGCGGCACAGCTTTGTTCACTGGAGGAGAACAGCAAGGAGCGGCAGACACAGATAGAAGGCCCCAACCCAACTAGTATGCCTAATGCAGTGTTGTTTTCAACAACTACTAAACGAGAGCCAGAAGATCGAAGCAATGGAGAGGAAACCTGGGGAACACCTTGGAGTGGAAGACACCGTCTCTAAACCCCAAATCCAACTTGTAGGCCGAATGCAGTGTTGTTTTCAACAACTACTAAACAAGAGCTTTAAGATTGAAGCAATGGAGAGGAAACCTGGAGAACACCTTGGAGCGGAAGACACCGTCTCTACAACCCAGACCCAACTTGTAGGCCGAATGCAGTGTAGTTTTCAACAACTACTAAACGAGAGTCGGAAGACCGAAGCAATGGAGAGGAAACCTGGGGAACACCTTGGAGTGGAACACACCGTCTCTACACCCCATACCCAATTTGTAGGCCTAATGCAGTGTAGTTTTCAACAACTACTAAACGAGAGTCGGAAGACCCAAGCAATGGAGAGGAAACCTGGGGAACACCTTGGAGTGGAACACACCGTCTCTACACCCCATACCCAATTTGTAGGCCTAATGCAGTGTAGTTTTCAACAACTACTAAACGAGAGTCGGAAGACCCAAGCAATGGAGAGGAAACCTGGGGAACACCTTGGAGTGGAACACACCGTCTCTACACCCCATACCCAATTTGTAGGCCTAATGCAGTGTAGTTTTCAACAACTACTAAACGAGAGTCGGAAGACCGAAGCAATGGAGAGGAAATCTGGGGAACACCTTGGAGTGGAACACACCGTCTCTACACCCCATACCCAATTTGTAGGCCTAATGCAGTGTAGTTTTCAACAACTACTAAACGAGAGTCGGAAGATCGAAGCAATGTGGACGAAACCTGGGGAACATGTTATGGCTGGCAATCAGGCAACACAGCGTGCAGTAATCAGCGCACATACAGAGATCTGACAATAACCAAAAACAATAGGACGAGCTCTGAGACGTGGAATCTCTGTAGACTGCAGTACCTGATCTATCCTCACACAACTATAAGCAGCAGTGGATTGCGCCTATCACTACCTATGCAACTCGGCACTGCCTGAGGAGCTGACTAGCCTGAAGATAGAAATACAAGCCTGACTTACCTCAGAGAAATACCCCAAAGGAATAGGCAGCCCCCCACATATAATGACTGTTAGCAAGATGAAAAGACAAACGTAGGAATGAAATAGATTCAGCAAAGTGAGGCCCGATATTCTAGACAGAGCGAGGATAGCAAAGAGAACTATGCAGTCTACAAAAAACCCTAAAACGAAAACCACGCAAAGGGGCAAAAAGACCCACCGTGCCGAACTAACAGCACGGCGGTGCACCCCTTTGCTTCTCAGAGCTTCCAGCAAAAGTTAATAGCAAGCTGGACAGAAAAAACAGAAAACAAACTAGAAGCACTTATCTAGCAGAGCAGCAGGCCAAAGGAAAGATGCAGTAGCTCAGATCCAACACTGGAACATTGACAAGGAGCAAGGAAGACAGACTCAGGTGGAGCTAAATAGCAAGGCAGCCAACGAGCTCACCAAAACACCTGAGGGAGGAAGCCCAGAGACTGCAATACCACTTGTGACCACAGAAGTGAATTCAGCCACAGAATTCACAACAGTACCCCCCCCCTTGAGGAGGGGTCACCGAACCCTCACCAGAACCCCCAGGCCGACCAGGATGAGCCACATGAAAGGCACGAACAAGATCTGGGGCATGGACATCAGAGGCAAAAACCCAGGAATTATCTTCCTGAGCATAACCCTTCCATTTGACCAGATACTGGAGTTTCCGTCTAGAGACACGAGAATCCAAAATCTTCTCCACAATATACTCCAATTCCCCCTCCACCAAAACAGGGGCAGGAGGCTCCACAGATGGAACCATAGGTGCCACGTATCTCCTCAACAACGACCTATGGAATACATTATGTATGGAAAAGGAGTCTGGGAGGATCAGACGAAAAGACACCGGATTGAGAATCTCAGAAATCCTATACGGACCAATAAAACGAGGTTTAAATTTAGGAGAGGAAACCTTCATAGGAATATGATGAGAAGATAACCAAACCAGATCCCCAACACGAAGTCGGGGTCCCACACGGCGTCTGCGATTAGCGAAAAGCTGAGCCTTCTCCTGGGACAAGGTCAAATTGTCCACTACCTGAGTCCAGATCTGCTGCAACCTGTCCACCACAGAATCCACACCAGGACAGTCCGAAGACTCAACCTGTCCTGAAGAGAAACGAGGATGGAACCCAGAATTGCAGAAAAATGGAGAGACCAAGGTAGCCGAGCTGGCCCGATTATTAAGGGCGAACTCAGCCAACGGCAAAAATGACACCCAATCATCCTGGTCAGCGGAAACAAAACATCTCAGATATGTTTCCAAGGTCTGATTGGTTCGTTCGGTCTGGCCATTAGTCTGAGGATGGAAGGCCGAGGAGAAAGATAGGTCAATGCCCATCCTACCACAAAAGGCTCGCCAGAACCTCGAGACAAACTGGGAACCTCTGTCAGAAACAATATTCTCAGGAATGCCATGTAAACGAACCACATGCTGGAAGAACAAAGGCACCAAATCAGAGGAGGAAGGCAATTTAACCAAGGGCACCAGATGGACCATTTTAGAAAAGCGATCACAGACCACCCAAATGACCGACATTTTTTGAGAAACGGGAAGGTCAGAAATGAAATCCATCGAAATATGTGTCCAAGGCCTCTTCGGGACCGGCAAGGGCAAAAGCAACCCACTGGCACGTGAACAGCAGGGCTTAGCCCTAGCACAAATTCCACAGGACTGCACAAGAGCACGCACATCCCGTGACAGAGACGGCCACCAGAAGGATCTAGCAACCAACTCCCTGGTACCAAAGATTCCTGGATGACCGGCCAGCACCGAACAATGAAGTTCAGAGATAACTTTACTAGTCCACCTATCAGGGACGAACAGTTTCTCGGCCGGACAACGATCAGGTTTATTAGCCTGAAATTTCTGCAACACTCTCCGCAAATCAGGGGAGATGGCAGACACAATGACTCCTTCCTTGAGGATACTCGCCGGCTCAGATAACCCCGGAGAGTCGGGCACAAAACTCCTAGACAGAGCATCCGCCTTCACATTTTTAGAGCCCGGAAGGTATGAAATCACAAAATCAAAACGAGCAAAAAATAACGACCAACGGGCCTGTCTAGGATTCAAGCGCTTGGCAGACTCAAGATAAGTAAGGTTCTTATGATCAGTCAAAACCACCACGCGATGCTTAGCACCCTCAAGCCAATGACGCCACTCCTCGAATGCCCACTTCATGGCCAGCAACTCTCGGTTGCCCACATCATAATTACGCTCAGCAGCAGAAAATTTCCTGGAAAAGAAAGCACATGGTTTGAACACTGAGCAACCAGAACCTCTCTGTGACAAAACCGCCCCTGCACCAATCTCAGAAGCATCAACCTCGACCTGGAATGGAAGAGAAACATCAGGTTGACACAACACAGGGGCACAGCAAAAACGACGCTTCAACTCCTGAAAAGCTTCCACGGCAGCAGAAGACCAATTAACCAAATCAGCACCCTTCTTGGTCAAATCGGTCAATGGTCTGGCAATGCTAGAAAAATTACAGATGAAGCGACGATAAAAATTAGCAAAGCCCAGGAATTTCTGCAGACTTTTTAGAGATGTCGGCTGAGTCCAATCCTGGATGGCCTGAACCTTAACCGGATCCATCTCGATAGTAGAAGGGGAAAAGATGAACCCCAAAAATGAAACTTTCTGCACACCGAAGAGACACTTTGATCCCTTCACGAACAAGGAATTAGCACGCAGTACCTGGAAAACCATTCTGACTTGCTTCACATGAGACTCCCAATCATCTGAGAAGATCAAAATGTCATCCAAGTAAACAATCAAGAATTTATCCAGATACTCACGGAAAATGTCATGCATAAAAGACTGAAAAACAGATGGAGCATTGGCAAGTCCGAACGGCATCACCAGATACTCAAAATGACCCTCGGGCGTATTAAATGCCGTTTTCCATTCATCTCCCTGCCTGATTCTCACCAGATTATACGCACCACGAAGATCAATCTTAGTAAACCAACTAGCCCCCTTAATCCGAGCAAACAAGTCAGAAATCAATGGCAAGGGATACTGAAACTTAACAGTGATCTTATTAAGAAGGCGGTAATCAATACACGGTCTTAGCGAACCATCCTTCTTGGCTACAAAAAAGAACCCTGCTCCCAATGGTGACGACGATGGGCGAATATGTCCCTTCTCCAGGGACTCCTTCACATAACTGCGCATAGCGGTGTGTTCAGGTACGGACAAATTAAATAAACGACCCTTAGGGAATTTACTACCAGGAATCAAATCGATAGCACAATCACAATTCCTATGCGGAGGTAGGGCATCAGATTTGGACTCTTCAAATACATCCTGAAAGTCCGACAAGAACTCTGGGATGTCAGAAGGAATGGATGACGAAATAGACAAAAATGGAACATCACCATGTACTCCCTGACAACCCCAGCTGGTTACCGACATAGAGTTCCAATCCAATACTGGATTATGGGTTTGTAGCCATGGCAACCCCAACACGACCACATCATGCAAATTATGCAGTACCAGAAAGCGAATAACTTCCTGATGTGCAGGAGCCATGCACATGGTCAGCTGGGCCCAGTACTGAGGCTTATTCTTGGCCAAAGGTGTAGCATCAATTCCTCTCAACGGAATAGGACACCGCAAAGGCTCCAAGAAAAATCCACAACGTTTAGCATAATCCAAATCCATCAGATTCAGGGCAGCACCTGAATCCACAAACGCCATGACAGAATACGATGACAAAGAGCACATTAAGGTAATGGACAAAAGGAATTTGGACTGTACAGTACCAATAACGGCAGAGCTATCGAACCGCCTAGTGCGTTTAGGACAATTAGAAATAGCATGAGTAAAATCACCACAATAGAAACACAGTCTGTTCAGACGTCTGTGTTCTTGCCGTTCTACTTTAGTCATAGTCCTGTCGCACTGCATAGGCTCAGGTTTACTCTCAGACAATACCGCCAGATGGTGCACAGATTTACGCTCGCGCAAGCGACGACCGATCTGAATGGCCAAGGACATAGACTCATTCAAACCAGCAGGCATAGGAAATCCCACCATTACATCCTTAAGAGCTTCAGAGAGACCCTTTCTGAACAAAGCCGCTAGTGCAGATTCATTCCACAGAGTGAGTACTGACCACTTCCTAAATTTCTGACAATATACTTCTACATCATCCTGACCCTGGCATAAAGCCAGCAGATTTTTCTCAGCCTGATCCACTGAATTAGGCTCATCGTAAAGCAATCCCAGCGCCTGGAAAAATGCATCAACATTACTCAATGCAGAATCTCCTGGTGCAAGAGAAAACGCCCAGTCCTGTGGGTCGCCGCGCAAAAAAGAAATAATAATCAAAACCTGTTGAATAGGATTACCAGAAGAATGAGGTTTCAAGGCCAAAAATAGCTTACAATTATTTCTGAAGCTCAGGAACTTACGGTAGTTCTGTCACCAAAAAACAAATCAGGAATCGGAATTCTTGGTTCTAGCATCGATTTCTGATCAATAGTATCTTGAATCTTTTGTACATTTACAACGAGATTATCCATTGAGGAGCACAGAGCCTGAATATCCATGTCCACAGCTGTGTCCTGAAGCACTCTAATGTCTAGGGGAAAAAAAAGACTGAAGACAGAGCTAAGAAAAAAAAATGCTGTCAGGATTTCTTTTTTCCCTCTATTGGGAATCATTGGTGTGGCTCCTTGTACTGTTATGGCTGGCAATCAGGCAACACAGCGTGCAGTAATCAGCGCACATACAGAGATCTGACAATAACCAAAAACAATAGGACGAGCTCTGAGACGTGGAATCTCTGTAGACTGCAGTACCTGATCTATCCTCACACAACTATAAGCAGCAGTGGATTGCGCCTATCACTACCTATGCAACTCGGCACTGCCTGAGGAGCTGACTAGCCTGAAGATAGAAATACAAGCCTGACTTACCTCAGAGAAATACCCCAAAGGAATAGGCAGCCCCCCACATATAATGACTGTTAGCAAGATGAAAAGACAAACGTAGGAATGAAATAGATTCAGCAAAGTGAGGCCCGATATTCTAGACAGAGCGAGGATAGCAAAGAGAACTATGCAGTCTACAAAAAACCCTAAAACGAAAACCACGCAAAGGGGCAAAAAGACCCACCGTGCCGAACTAACAGCACGGCGGTGCACCCCTTTGCTTCTCAGAGCTTCCAGCAAAAGTTAATAGCAAGCTGGACAGAAAAAACAGAAAACAAACTAGAAGCACTTATCTAGCAGAGCAGCAGGCCAAAGGAAAGATGCAGTAGCTCAGATCCAACACTGGAACATTGACAAGGAGCAAGGAAGACAGACTCAGGTGGAGCTAAATAGCAAGGCAGCCAACGAGCTCACCAAAACACCTGAGGGAGGAAGCCCAGAGACTGCAATACCACTTGTGACCACAGAAGTGAATTCAGCCACAGAATTCACAACAGGAACACCTTGGAGTGTAACACACCGTCTCTACATCCCATACCCAATTTGTAGGCCTAATGCAGTGTAGTTTTCAACAACTACTAAACGAGAGTCGGAAGATCGAAGCAATGTGGACGAAACCTGGGGAACACCTTGGAGTGTAACACACTTTCTCTACACCCCATACCCAATTTGTAGGCCTAATGCAGTGTAGTTTTCAACAACTACTAAACGAGAGTCGGAAGTTTGAAGCAATGTGGACGAAACCTGGGTAACACCTTGGAGTGTAACACACCGTCTCTACACCCCATACCCAATTTGTAGGCCTAATGCAGTGTAGTTTTCAACAACTACTAAACGAGAGTCGGAAGACCCAAGCAATGGAGAGGAAACCTGGGGCACACCTTGGAGCGGGAGACACCGTTAGTAGGCCCTACCAAAGTAGTAGCCCCAATGCAGTTTTCAAATTCCTAGAGGCTGAAAACAAGACTATTGACGCTCTGCTTTTTTCAAAGGAGGACAGCTGTATTGAGTGGCGCAGACAGACACAGGTAGTAGGCCTTAAACCAAAAATGTGGCTCACTGCAGTTTAAAAAAGGTTACAGGGGTACACAGGCAGCATTGCTCTGGTCAGTGGAGGACAATTTCAATAGTGGACCGTAGACAGACTTTGTACGCCTTGTTAGGACTGGCGGAACGCACCAAGACAGATGATAAAGGTGCGTTCGCAGTCCGGGGTCCACCGTGCAGGTGAGAACCTGCTGCTAGCAATTTGCAGACAATATGGCGGTACACTAAAGTATACACGCGTGGGTTAAACCTCACCCAGCGTGAAGAAAGCGATCCTGTTAATTCACAGGACCGCAGTACCGCACTAGTGCGCGAGCAAGTGGTCAGCGGACTTAACCCCAGAAGGGATTGGAGCCCGATTAGACCCTTGCTGGCGTGACACCGCAACTGGGTGTGTAGAGAACCTTAAGAAATCTAAGTGCACAAGAGTGCGAGCGATGCCGCACTAACGGACGCCACTAACCACCCAGACTCGGGTATGGAAAGCGCAAGGCAGGCGCACGGCGCCGTACTGGCAGGCACAGCTACAGGACGCTGTGATGTGTGTTTAGTGCTGTAGGCTAAGTCGGGCGCTAGGTAGCAGCCATACACCTTCCGCAAACAGACATTCAATAGGGTAGGGGTTTCCAAGGACGACTTGCACTCACAACATACACACATAAGCAATTGTAAGACAATACTAGCGCATGGCCGTGCGGTCATGCGCAGTTTATATAGCAGCAGCACAGGAAGTGGCCACAGCACTTTTGCCCTTCTAGGACCTGCCAAGAGGACCAATGGAATGTGCTGCAGAGCCTGAGCACATGACCCTCGATCTCCAACGGGAGACCTTACGCTGGGCATGCTCAGTACATGCAGACAAGGACTTAGTCCCAGAGAAGTCCGCTCGCTGCTGACCAGCACTGACTTTAATGGCAGAGACTGGAGAAGCAGCACTAACTCTCAGAACAGAGTGAGAATGAGCAAGACGCTGGGACCGACGTCCTTGCTGAGCAGGCTCCACTGCGGCTGGACAAGAATGGGAGACCGCAGCGGAAGTGGCTCGAGATTCCCCCTGTGCAGAAGCGGGAACTCGACCCCTAACATTACCCCCCCTCCTAGGGCCCCCCCCCTCCTTGGGCCTCGCTACGTTCGAAGGCAGCAATGAGCTGCGGAGCCCGAATGTGCTCAACAGGCTCCCAGGACCTGTCCTCGGGGCCATAACCCTTCCAGTCCACCAAATAAAATTTTTTACCACGCACCACCTTGCACCCCAAAATAGCGTTCACCTCATAATCGTCCGTAGACGAACCCGATGTCCCAGCAGATGACTCGGAAAAGCGGGACATATACACGGGTTTCAAGAGGGACACATGAAAGGTGTCGGTGATACCCAGGCGTGGCGGAAGGGCCAAACGATAGACCACAGGATTAACCTGCTCGAGGACCTTGAATGGACCCAAGTAGCGAGGAGCAAATTTAGTGGACTCAACTCGCAGCCTGATGTTACGGGCGGAGAGCCACACCAAGTCGCCAGGAGCAAAGGTCGGGGCGGGGCGCCGATGAGCATCAGCGGAGGACCTCATTCTCTCCTTAGAGGCCCGAATGGCATCCTGAGTGCGGTCCCAAATATCCCGTGCCTCCACAGCCCAGTCTGCCACCCTGGAGTCGGCGGAAGACACGGGCATAGGCACAGGTACCCGTGGATGCTGACCATAGTTGAGGAGGAATGGGGTTTGTCCAGTGGAGTCGGCTACGGCGTTGTTCAGTGCAAACTCTGCCCATGATAGCAAGGATGCCTAGTCATCCTGCCTGGCTGAAACAAAATGTCGCAGGTATGTGACCAAGGTCTGGTTGGCCCTCTCTACCAACCCATTCGTCTCGGGATGATAAGCGGAAGAGAGATTCAACTCAATACTGAGAAGATGACAGAGCTCTCTCCAGAACCGAGACGCAAACTGGGGACCCCGGTCACTGACAATTTTGTCTGGCATACCATGTAGGCGGAAGATATGTCTAATGAACAACGCTGCCAAGGCCCGTGCAGAAGGTAACCGCGGCAGCGGCACCAAATGCACCATTTTTGAGAAATGATCGGTGATGACCCAAATGATGGTACAGCCGCGAGACTTGGGCAAACCCACAACAAAGTCCATCCCGACCATCTCCCAGGGCCTACAGTTAGGGCCAGAAATATTTGGACAGTGACACAAGTTTTGTTATTTTAGCTGTTTACAAAAACATGTTCAGAAATACAATTATATATATAATATGGGCTGAAAGTGCACACTCCCAGCTGCAATATGATAGTTTCCACATCCAAATCGGAGAAAGGGTTTAGGAATCATAGCTCTGTAATGCATAGCGTCCTCTTTTTCAAGGGACCAAAAGTAATTGGACAATGGACTCTAAGGGCTGCAATTAACTCTGAAGGCGTCTCCCTCGTTAACCTGTAATCAATGAAGTAGTTAAAAGGTCAGGGGTGGATTCCAGGTGTGTGGTTTTGCATTTGGAAGCTGTTGCTGTGAGCAGACAACATGCGGTCAAAGGAACTCTCAATTGAGGTGAAGCAGAACATCCTGAGGCTGAAAAAAAAGAAAAAATCCATCAGAGAGATAGCAGACATGCTTGGAGTAGCAAAATCAACAGTTGGGTACATTCTGAGAAAAAAGGAATTGACTGGTGAGCTTGGGAACTCAAAAAGGCCTGGGCGTCCACGGATGACAACAGTGGTGGATGATCACCGCATACTTAATTTGGTGAAGAAGAACCCGTTCACAACATCAACTGAAGTCCAGAACACTCTCAGTGAAGTAGGTGTATCTGTCTCTAAGTCAACAGTAAAGAGAAGACTCCATGACAGTAAATACAAAGGGTTCACATCTAGATGCAAACCATTCATCAATACCAAAAATAGACAGGCCAGAGTTAAATTTGCAGAAAAACACCTCAAGAAGCCAGCTCAGTTCTGGAAAAGTATTCTATGGACAGATGAGACAAAGATCAACCTGTACCAGAATGATGGGAAGAAAAAAGTTTGGAGAAGAAAGGGAACGGCACATGATCCAAGGCACACCACATCCTCTGTAAAACATGGTGGAGGCAACGTGATGGCATGGGCATGCATGGCTTTCAATGGCACTGGGTCACTTGTGTTTATTGATGACATAAGAGCAGACAAGAGTAGCTGGATGAATTCTGAAGTTTACCGGGATATACTTTCAGCCCAGATTCAGCCAAATGCTGCAAAGTTGATTGGACGGCGCTTCATAGTACAGATGGACAATGACCCCAAGCATACATCCAAAGCTACCCAGGAGTTCATGAGTGCCAAAAAGTGGAACATTCTGCAATGGCCAAGTCAATCTCCAGATCTAAACCCAATTGAGCATGCATTTCACTTGCTCAAATCCAGACTTAAGACGGAAAGACCCACAAACAAGCAAGACCTGAAGGCTGCGGCTGTAAAGGCCTGGCAAAGCATTAAGAAGGAGGAAACCCAGCGTTTGGTGATGTCCATGGGTTCCAGACTTAAGGCAGTGATTGCCTCCAAAGGATTTGCAACAAAATATTGAAAATAAAAATATTTTGTTTGGGTTATGTTTATTTGTCCAATTACTTTTGACCTCCTAAAATGTGGAGTGTTTGTAAAGAAATGTGTACAATTCCTACATTTTCTATCAGATATTTTTGTTCAACCCTTCAAATTAAACATTACAATCTGCACTTGAATTCTGTTGTAGAGGTTTCATTTCAAATCCAATGTGGTGGCATGCAGAGCCCAACTCGCGAAAATTGTGTCACTGTCCAAATATTTCTGGCCCTAACTGTATCTGCCACCGGCAAGGGATAGAGCAAACCAGCTGGCCTTTGACGCGGAGATTTATTTTTGGCGCAGGAGACACATGCCAGAACATAATCCCTGACATCCCGGACCATATGCGGCCACCAGTACGTCCTCGCCAGTAGCTCAGATGTCCTCTTTGTCCCAAAGTGTCCACCCACCCTGGACGAATGAGCCCAAGAGAGAACCTCCGGTCGCAAATTAATGGGCACAAAAGTCTTGCCCGGAGGCACAGACTCTAGCGAAACCGGCGCCACGGTTCTCAGGCTCTCGGAAGGGACAATAAGCCGAGGCTCCTCTTCCTCCTCCTCAGTTGACATAAGGGAGCGAGAGAGAGCGTCAGCACGGATATTCTTCTCCCCGGCGAGATAATGAAGGGAAAAGTGGAACCGGGAGAAGAACAGGGACCATCTGGCCTGGCGAGAATTTAGCCGCTGGGCTGTCTGCAAATAGACCAAATTTTTGTGGTCCGTGTAAACTTGGAAGGGAAACCGCGCACCTTCCAGAAGGTGTCTCCACTCCGAAAAGGCCAACTTCATTGCTAGCAACTCCCTGTCCCCGATGGAGTAGTTCCTCTCCGCTGGCGTGAAGGTCTTGGAGAAGAAGAAGCATGGATGCTTCCGACCTTGAGCATCCTTTTGGTAGAGGACTGCTCCAGCACCAACGGACGAGGCATCCACCTCCAGTAGGAATGGCTTATCCACATCGGGACGATGTAAGATGGGAGCGCTAGCAAAGTGGGACTTAATAGAAGTGAAGGCTTTGGAGACCTCTTCCGACCACAATTTGGGATTCGCTCCCTTCTTGGTGAGGGCTACCAAGGGAGCTACCAGAATTGAGAAGTGGGGAATGAACTGGCGGTAATAGTTTATGAACCCCATAAAGCGCTGCACCGCTTTAAGAGAATGGGGCTCTTGCCAGTCCATCACAGCCTGTAGTTTGGCAGGATCCATAGCCAATCCCTGGGCGGAGATGATATAGCCCAGGAAAGGTAAGGACTCCTGCTCAAACACACACTTCTCCAACTTTGCGTAAAGAGAGTTTGCCCGTAGGAGGTCGAAGACTCTGCCAACATCTCTCCGGTGGGAGTCAATATCTGGAGAAAAGATGAGAATATCATCCAGATAGACTACAACCGAGGTGGAAAGCATATCCCGGAAGATGTCATTGACGAAGTCTTGAAAAACGGCAGGTGCATTACAGAGCCCGAAGGGCATCACCAGATACTCATAGTGCCCATCTCTGGTGTTAAATGCCGTTTTCCACTCGTCCCCCTCACGGATGCGAATCAGGTTGTAAGCACCCCTCAGATCTAGTTTCGTAAACACTCTAGCTCCCCGAAGCCTATCGAAAAGCTCAGAAATCAACGGCAAAGGGTACTTGTTCTTAACTGTGATAGCATTAAGACCCCTGTAGTCTATGCATGGACGTAGTTCTCCATTCTTCTTCTGCACGAAGAAGAACCCTGCCCCAGCAGGTGACACTGACTTCCTAATGAACCCTCTTGCCAGATTCTCTTGTATGTACTGAGACATTGCCTCCGTTTCCGGGAGAGATAATGGATAGACTCGACCCCGGGGAGGCTCAGCACCAGGCAAGAGATCGATAGGACAGTCATAGGGGCGATGGGGCGGAAGGGTCTCCACCGCCTTCTTGGAGAACACGTCTGCATAAGACCAATATTGCTTGGGGAGAGAGGATAGATCTGCGGGTACCTCAGTAGTAGCAACCTGAATGCACTCTCGGTGACACCTACCCCCACATGATTCACCCCATCCCAGAATTCTGCCTGAGGACCACTCGATGTGAGGAGAGTGGTACCGTAGCCAAGGTATCCCCAACAGGACCTCATCAATACCCTCAGGAATGACGAGCAGAGAAATAATCTCCTGATGGGATGGCGACAGGGACAGAGTAACAGGGATGGTCTGATGTGTTATCTGTGCGGGGAGTGTCGACCCATTCACCACTCGTACCGTTACTGGTTGGGATAGCATAACCAGGGGTATTGCGTGACGTTGGGCGAAGGCAGAAGACATAAAATTGCCCTCCGCCCCAGAATCCACGCAGAGGTCTACCGAGTGGGAGGATGAGCCAAAGGTAATTGTCCCCTTAAAGGACAATTTGGAGGCAAACGTCGCAGTGTCTAGTGCACCTCCACCTACTACCACTAGACGCTGACGTTTCCTCGACCGCTGATGACATCTGGTGGCAAGATGTCCTGACTGTTGGCAAACATGGCAACCCTGGAGTGCACGAGCAGTCTGGGACTTAGATCCCGCTCGTGACACCACCTTAGGTTCCTGGAACTCAGGAGCCTGAACTGGAGATTCCAAAGGTTTGGCGAAGGTGGGAGCCAGCCGAAACCTCTGCCTACACTGGGCTCGCTCTAACCTCCGCTCGTGAAAACGGAGGTCAATGCGAGTAGATACTGCTATTAGCTCCTCCAGTGTGGCGGGAATCTCCCTAGTGGCCAGAGCGTCCTTAACGTGGTCAGCCAGCCCCCTCCAAAATATAGGGATAAGGGATTTATCCGACCACTCCAGCTCAGATGCCAGAGTGCGGAAATGGACGGCAAAAAGGCTGACCAAGGACGAGCCCTGAGTCAGTGCCAACAGTTGGAGCGCCGTGTCATGGGTGACACGAGGTCCTAGAAAGACCTGTTTCAGAGTGCTCAGGAATAACGGAGCACTCTGCACCACATGATCGCCACGCTCCCACAGCGGCGTAGCCCACTGCAACGCCCTGTCCGACAATAAAGAAATTATAAAGCCCACCTTAGCCCGCTCTGTACGGAAACGAGAGGCCAGAAGCTCGAGATGTATTGAGCACTGACTCACGAAACCCCTACAGGACTTACTGTCACCAGAAAATTTCTCTGGTAGCGGGAGGCGAGATAGCGTCGGTACAGGAGCGGCAGTGGACAAGGTAGCTGCAGCCACACTTGCAGCCTGAACAGCGACAGCAGTAACATCCACAGCTGAGGTTGAACGCTCAAAAGCAGCCAACCTTCCCTCCAGCTGCTGGATGTACCGCTGTAAACGCTGATCGTCCGCCATTTTACTAGCCAGACCCTGGCGCTAGTATTATGTTAGGACTGGCGGAACGCACCAAGACAGATGATAAAGGTGCGTTCGCAGTCCGGGGTCCACCGTGCAGGTGAGAACCTGCTGCTAGCAATTTGCAGACAATATGGCGGTACACTAAAGTATACACGCGTGGGTTAAACCTCACCCAGCGTGAAGAAAGTGATCCTGTTAATTCACAGGACCGCAGTACCGCACTAGTGCGCGAGCAAGTGGTCAGCGGACTTAACCCCAGAAGGGATTGGAGCCCGATTAGACCCTTGCTGGCGTAACACCGCAACTGGGTGTGTAGAGAACCTTAAGAAATCTAAGTGCACAAGAGTGCGAGCGATGCCGCACTAACGGATGCCACTAACCACCCAGACTCGGGTATGGAAAGCGCAAGGCAGGCGCACGGCGCCGTACTGGCAGGCACAGCTACAGGACGCTGTGATGTGTGTTTAGTGCTGTAGGCTAAGTCGGGCGCTAGGTAGCAGCCATACACTTTCCGCGAACAGACATTCAATAGGGTAGGGGTTTCCAAGGACGACTTGCACTCACAACATACACACATAAGCAATTGTAAGACAATACTAGCGCATGGCCGTGCGGTCATGCGCAGTTTATATAGCAGCAGCACAGGAAGTGGCCACAGCACTTTTGCCCTTCTAGGACCTGCCAAGAGGACCAATGGAATGTGCTGCAGAGCCTGAGCACATGACCCTCGATCTCCAACGGGAGACCTTACGCTGGGCATGCTCAGTACATGCAGACAAGGACTTAGTCCCAGAGAAGTCCGCTCGCTGCTGACCAGCACTGACTTTAATGGCAGAGACTGGAGAAGCAGCACTAACTCTCAGAACAGAGTGAGAATGAGCAAGACGCTGGGACCGACGTCCTTGCTGAGCAGGCTCCACTGCGGCTGGACAAGAATGGGAGACCGCAGCGGAAGTGGCTCGAGATTCCCCCTGTGCAGAAGCGGGAACTCGACCCCTAACACGCCTACTATTAATAAAAGGATTCTCTATGCAATTAAAAATAGGTTCCAGGGGTCCACGGGCAGCAATGGTGTGGTCAGTGGACGAGTATTGGAAGGAGGGACTGCAGACAGGCATAGTAGGCCTAACATAACAAAATTAGGTTGTAGGCACTTTAAAATTGATTCCAGGGGTACACGGGCAGCAGTGGTGTGGTCAGCGGAGGACAATTTGAATTAGGGACTGCAGACAGACTTTGTAGGCTGTCCCCTGTGGACCATGCATCCAACACATTAACTCAGTGCGCCGTAATGGAGACATAACTTTTTGTGGACATGCCTACTGGTCCATGCGTCTCTTGTCAGGTGCACCTTTCTACTGTTTGATTGCCTGAGTGCTATGACAATGCACACTTTTTCATGCCGGTGGAGGGCTGGGATGGCTTTTCTCGCAAAAGAAATGTCGACTGGGTAGCTTGAACCGTGGTACAGCGTAGTTCATCTGGGCTTTCTAAATATAAAACAAAGAAAAAAAGGAGGCTCCATGCACTTTCAGCTGGGTTCCAGGGGTACACGGCCAGCATTGGTCTGTTCAGTGGAGAACTATTGGAAGGAGGGACCGCAGACAGGCTTCGAAGGCCTAACATAATAAAATTGGGCTGTAGGCACTTTAAAATTGGTTCCAGGGGGACACGGGCATCAGTAGACAGGTCAGTGGAGGCCTAGTGGAAGGAGGGACCGCAGACAGGCTTCGAAGGCCTAACATAATAAAATTAGGCTGTAGGCAATTTAAAATTGGTTCCAGGGGAACACGGGCAGCAGTAGACAGGTCAGTGGAGGCCTAGTGGAAGGAGGGACCGCAGACAGGCATCGGAGGCCTAACATAATAAATTAGGGCTGTAGGCACTTTAACATTGGTTCCAGAGGTACACGGGCAGCAGTAGACAGGTCAGTGGAGGCCTAGTGGAAGGAGGGACCGCAGACAGGCTTCGAAGGCCTAACATAATAAAATTAGGCTGTAGGCACTTTAACATTGGTTCCAGGGGTACACGGGCAGCAGTAGACAGATCAGTGGAGGCCTAGTGGAAGGAGGGACCGCAGACAGGCTTCGAAGGCCTAACATAATAAAATTGGGCTGTAGGCACTTTAACATTGGTTCCAGGGGTACACGGGCAGCAGTAGACAGGTCAGTGGAGGCCTAGTGGAAGGAGGGACCGCAGACAGGCTTCGATGGCCTAACATAATAAAATTAGGCTGTAGGCAATTTAAAATTGGTTCCAGGGGAACACGGGCAGCAGTAGACAGGTCAGTGGAGGCCTAGTGGAAGGAGGGACCGCAGACAGGCTTCGGAGGCCTAACATAATAAATTAGGGCTGTAGGCACTTTAACATTGGTTCCAGGGGTACACGGGCAGCAGTAGACAGGTCAGTGGAGGCCTAGTGGAAGGAGGGACCGCAGACAGGCTTCGAAGGCCTAACATAATAAAATTAGGCTGTAGGCACTTTAACATTGGTTCCAGGGGTACACGGGCAGCAGTAGACAGGTCAGTGGAGGCCTAGTGGAAGGAGGGACCGCAGACAGGCTTCGAAGGCCTAACATAATAAAATTAGGCTGTAGGCAATTTAAAATTGGTTCCAGGGGAACACGGGCAGCAGTAGACAGGTCAGTGGAGGCCTAGTGGAAGGAGGGACCGCAGACAGGCTTCGGAGGCCTAACAAAATAAATTAAGACTGTAGGCACTTTAACATTGGTTCCAGGGGTACATGGGCAGCAGTAGACAGGTCAGTGGAGGCCTAGTGGAAGGAGGGACCGCAGACAGGCTTTGAAGGTCTAACATAATAAAATTAGGCTGTAGGCACTTTAACATTGGTTCTAGGGGTACACGGGCAGCAGTAGACAGGTCAGTGGAGGCCTAGTGGAAGGAGGGACCGCAGACAGGCTTCGAAGGCCTAACATAATAAAATTGGGCTGTAGGCACTTTAACATTGGTTCCAGGGGTACACGGGCAGCAGTAGACCGGTCAGTGGAGGCCTAGTGGAAAGAGGGACCGCAGACAGGCTTCTGAGGCCTAACATAATAAATTAGGGCTATAGGCACTTTAACATTGGTTCCAGGGGTACACGGGCAGCAGTAGACAGGTCAGTGGAGGCCTAGTGGAAGGAGAGACCGCAGACAGGCTTTGAAGGCCTAACATAATAAAATTAGGCTGTAGGCAATTTAAAATTGGTTCCAGGGGAACACGGGCAGCAGTAGACAGGTCAGTGGAGGCCTAGTGGAAGGAGGGACCGCAGACAGGCTTCGAAGGCCTAACATTATAAAATTGGGCTGTAGGCACTTTAACATTGGTTCCAGGGGTACACAGGCAGCATTAGACAGGTCAGTGGAGGCCTAGTGGAAGGAGGGACCGCAGACAGGCTTCGAAGGCCTAACATAATAAAATTCGGCTGTAGGCAATTTAACATTGGTTCCAGGGGAACACGGGCAGCAGTAGACAGGTCAGTGGAGGCCTAGTGGAAGGAGGGACCACAGACAGGCTTCGAAGGCCTAACATAATAAAACTGGGCTGTAGGCACTTTGAATTCTCTTGCAGGGGTACACAGGCAGTGGGCACCATTGGTGTTGTCAGCGGCGGCCGATTGTAATGAGTGTCTGCCAGTTAGTAGTCCCAAAAAATAAATACATGTTAATGTCTCGCATTACAAGAAAAACAAAAACCAAAAGGGTGCAATCATTAGGTACAGGGGTGGGCTCCTCTGCGTAGTTTCAGACCTAGTAATTTGGCACAAAGTATTTACTTGGGTAAATATAGGATACTGCCCCTGACTATGTTAAGTACCATCATACATGTCAACACAATGGTATTGTCAGTGGCAGGAATTTACGGACGTCAGCGCATAGACTAAACATAGGTGGAACTGTGAGAGATAATTGTGCAAGTGGTAGAGCAATGTTTGAGCTGGGGGTGGGGGAACTCTCTTGTGGCCGGCGGTACATGCCCAGGGCCCCTCATGTTACAACAGTGTGTCTGACGTTGGGTGCGCACCACCACCGCCAGAGACACTTTATTGTACTATGAGGGACCCAGTGGCAGTGCCGTAGACCAAAAGCGGGCACACCCACCTCTTCAGACAAACAGCACTCTCAAAAGAATTCAAAATCCAGTTGTGGTTCATTTTAATGAAGGTTAGATCATCAACATTTTGGGTAGCCAGACGAGTCCTTTTTTCGGTTAATATTGAACCTGCAGCACTGAATACTCTTTCTGATAGGACACTAGCTGCCAGGCAAGCAAGCTCCTGCAATGCATATTCTGCCATTTCTGGCCAGGTGTCTAATTTGGATGCCCAGTAATCAAATGGGAATGACGGTTGAGGGAGAACGTCGATAAGGGATGAAAAATAGTTAGTAACCATACTGGACAAATGTTGTCTCCTGTCACTTTGAATTTATGCTGCAGTACCTGTCCTGTCTGCAGTCATAGCAAAATCACTCCACAACCTGGTCAGAAAACCCCTCTGTCCAACGCCACTTCTGATTTCTGCCCCTCTAACACCTCTGGTCTGCTGCCCCCTGCAGCTCGTGTGAGAACGATCACGGGCGCTGTGTGCTGGGAATGCCTGAAGCAAACGGTCAACAAGAGTTGATTGTTTGGTTGCTAATATTAGTTCCAAGTTCTCATGTGGCATAATATTTTGCAATTTGCCTTTATAGCGAGGATCAAGGAGGCAGGCCAACCAGTAATCGTCATTGTTCATCATTTTAGTAATGCGTGTGTCCCTTTTGAGGATACGTAAGGCATAATCCGCCATGTGGGCCAAAGTTCCAGTTGTCAAATCTGCGGTTGTGCTTGGTTGAGGGGCAGTTTCAGGCAAATCTATGTCACTTGTGTCCCTCAAAAAACCAGAACCCGGCCTTGCCACACCACCAATTTCCAGTGGCCCCGGAAAAGCTTCCTCATTAAAAATATAATCATCCCCATCATCCTCCTCGTCCTCCTCCTCCTCTTCGCCCGCTACCTCATCCTGTACACTGCCCTGACCAGACAATGGCTGACTGTCATCAAGGCTTTCCTCTTCCTCTGCTGTAGACGCCTGATCCTTTATGTGCGTCAAACTTTGCATCAGCAGACACATTAGGGGGATGCTCATGCTTATTATGGCGTTGTCTGCACTAACCAGCCGTGTGCATTCCTCAAAACACTGAAGGACTTGACACATGTCTTGTATCTTCGACCACTGCACACCTGACAACTCCATGTCTGCCATCCAACTGCCTGCCCGTGTATGTGTATGCTCCCACAAATACATAACAGCCCGCCTCTGTTCGCACAGTCTCTGAAGCATGTGCAGTGTTGAGTTCCACCTTGTTGCAACGTCTATGATTAGGCGATGCTGGGGAAGGTTCAAAGACCGCTGATAGGTCTGCATACGGCTGGAGTGTACGGGCGAACGGCGGATATGTGAGCAAAGTCCACGCATTTTCAGGAGCAGGTCAGATAACCCCGGATAACTTTTCAGGAAGCACTGCACCACCAGGTTTAAGGTGTGAGCCAGGCAAGGAATGTGTTTCAGTTGGGAAAGGGAGATGGCAGCCATGAAATTCCTTCCGTTATCACTCACTACCTTGCCTGCCTCAAGATCTACAGTGCCCAGCCACGACTGTGTTTCTTTCTGCAAGAACTCGGACAGAACTTCCGCGGTGTGTCTGTTGTCGCCCAAACACTTCATAGCCAATACAGCCTGCTGACGCTTGCCAGTAGCTGCCCCATAATGGGACACCTGGTGTGCAACAGTGGCAGCTGCGGATGGAGTGGTTGTGCGACTGCGGTCTGTGGACGAGCTCTCGCTTCTGCAGGAGGATGAGGAGGAGGAGGAGGGGGTGCGAACGGCTACAGCCAACTGTTTCCTAGACCGTGGGCTAGGCAGAACTGTCCCAAAATTGCTGTCCCCTGTGGACCCTGCATCCACCACATTCACCCAGTGTGCCGTGAAGGACACGTAATGTCCCTGGCCATGCCTACTGGTCCATGCATCTGTTGTCAGGTGCAACTTTGTGCTCACAGATTGCCTGAGTGCATGGACGATGCGCTCTTTAACATGCTGGTGTAGGGCTGGGATGGCTTTTCTGGAAAAGAAGTGTCGACTGGGTAGCTCGTAGCGTGGTACAGCGTAGTCCATCAGGGCTTTGAAAGCTTCACTTTCAACTAACCGGTAGGGCATCATCTCTAACGAGATTAGTCTAGCTATGTGGGCGTTCAAACCCTGTGTACGCGGATGCGAGGCTAAGTACTTCCTTTTTCTAACCATAGTCTCATGTAGGGTGAGCTGGACTGGAGAGCTGGAGATCGTGGAACTAGCGGGGGTGCCGGTGGACATGGCAGACTGAGAGACGGTGGGAGATGGTATTGTTGCCGCCGGTGCCCTAGATGCAGTGTTTCCTACTACGAAATTGGTGATTCCCTGACCCTGACTGCTTTGGCCTGGCAAAGAAACCTGCACAGATACTGCAGGTGGTGCGGAAAATGGTGGCCTTTGTTGTGAATTCTGTGGTCAAGCTCCCTCCTGTGGTCATGAGTGGTACTTCGGCTGGTTCTGTCTATGAGCTTCCTCTGGTGGATGTGAGTGGGGCTGCGGCTTCTCAGTTTCCTTCCTCAGGTGACGAGGTTAGGTGCTGCTCTATTTAACTCCACCTAGTTCTTTGTTCCTGGCCTCCAGTCAATGTTCCAGTATTGGTCTTGCTTTCTCCTGGATCGTTCTTGTGGCCTGTCTGCCCTGCATAAGCTAAGTTCTGCTTGTGTTACTTTTGTTTGCTATTTTTTCTGTCCAGCTTGCTATATTGGTTTTTCTTGCTTGCTGGAAGCTCTGAGACGCAGAGGGAGCACCTCCATACCGTTAGTCGGTGCGGAGGGTCTTTTTGCCCCCTCTGCGTGGTTGTTTGTAGGTTTTTGTGCTGACCGCAAAGCTATCTTTCCTATCCTCGGTCTATTCAGTAAGTCGGGCCTCACTTTGCTAAAATCTATTTCATCTCTGTGTTTGTATTTTCATCTTAACTCACAGTCATTATATGTGGGGGGCTGCCTTTTCCTTTGGGGAATTTCTCTGAGGCAAGGTAGGCTTATTTTTCTATCTTCAGGGCTAGCTAGTTTCTCAGGCTGTGCCCGAGGCGCCTAGGTCTGGTCAGGAGCGCTCCACGGCTACCTTTAGTGTGGTATGATAGGATTAGGGATTGCGGTCAGCAGAGTTCCCACGTCTCAGAGCTCGTCCTATGTGATTAGCAACTATCAGGTCATTTTCTGTGCTCGTAACCACCAGGTCCATGGTGGTTCTGAATCACCTGTTCATAACAGGCCTTACACTGCCAGAAGGGATGTAGCGTTGCTGACTAGCTTCATTGGCCGAGGGTGCTACAATCTTAAGGGACGTTTGGTAGTTAGTCCAGGCTTGCAAATGCATGGTGGTTAAATGTCTATGCATGCAACTTGTATTAAGACTTTTCAGATTCTGACCTCTGCTTAAGGTAGTTGAACATTTTTGACAGATGACTTTGCGCTGATCAATTGGATGTTGTTTAAAAAAATGCCAGACTGCACTCTTTCGAGCCTCGGATCCCTTTTCAGGCATTGCAGACTGAGCTTTAACCGGATGGCCACGCTGTCCTCCAACAGGTTTTGGCTTTGCCACGCGTTTTGGGCCAGATACGGGCCCGGCAGATGGAACCTGTTGCGATGTTGATGCCTGCTGCGGCCCCTCCTCCTCCGCTTCAGAACTGCTGCCGCCTGCACCCTGTTCCCCCAATGGCTGCCAATCGGGGTCAACAACTGGGTCATCTATAACCTCCTCCTCTAGCTCGTGCGCAACTTCGTCTGTGTCACCGTGTAAGTCGGTGGTAGAGCGTTCGTGACGGGGCAACGTAGTCTCATCAGGGTCTGATTCTGGATCAGTACCCTGCGAGTGCAATGTTGTGGTCTGAGTCAAAGGACCAGCATAGTAGTCTAGCTGTGGCTGTGCATCAGTGCACTCCATGTCAGATTCAACTTGTAATGGGCATGGCCTGTTAACTGCTTCACTTTCTAAGCCAGGGATGGTATGTGTAAAGAGCTCCATGGAGTAACCTGTTGTGTCACCTGCTGCATCCTTCTCTGTTGTTGTTTTTGCTGAAGAGGACAAGGAAGCGACTTTTTCCTGACCGTGAACATCCACTAACGATGCGCTGCTTTTACATTTACCAGTTTCAAAAGAGGAGGCAAAAGAGCTAGAGGCTGAGTCAGCAAGGTAAGCCAAAACTTGCTCTTGCTGCTCCGGCTTTAAAAGCGGTTTTCCTACTCCCAGAAAAGGGAGCGTTCGAGGCCTTCTGTAGCCAGACGACGAACCCGGGTCCACAGCTCCAGACTTAGGTGCAATATTTTTTATCCCACGACCACCTGATGCTCCACTACCACTACCATCATTACCAGCTGACAATGAACGCCCACGGCCACGACCTCTTCCACCAGACTTCCTCATTGTTTTAAAAACTTAACCAAAGTAACGGTATTTGTTGCTGTAAAACAACTTACACGGTGAGCTATAACTTCAGTATGATTTAGATATCCCTTTACAGGTGGGTGAGACCGCAAGGAAAATCAGGCACAATGTTACACACTCTGTTTTCGGTGGCACCAAATGAGAGAGATGCCACACACGCAGGGCTATCACTCAAGCACAAATGTCAATATTGATCTCCCACTTTTTTTTTTTATTTTTTCAGGGAGAATTTAGAAACCCAATAAAAAAAAATAGGCTTTCTATGGCCCACTATTTGAGAGAGAGAGAGATGGCACACCCAGGAGTCAAGACTGGCACACAAGCAGAAAGGGCAATATTAATCTCCCACTGATTTTTTTTTTTTTTTTTTTCAGGGAGAATTTAGAAACCAAATAAAAAAAATGATTTTTTCAGGGAGAATTTAGAAACCAAATAAAAAAAAAATGATTATTTCAGGGAGAATTTAGAAACCAAAAAAAAAAAAAGGCTTTCTATGGCCCACTATTTGAGAGAGAGAGATGGCACACCCAGGAGTCAGGAGTGGCACACAAGCAGAAAGGGCAATATTAATCTCCCACTGATTTTTTTTAATTTTTTCAGGGAGAATTTAGAAACCCCCCCCAAAAAAATGATTTTTTCAGGAAGAATTTAGAAAACAAATAAAAAAAGTGATTTTTTTCAGAGAGAATTTAGAAACCAAATAAAAAACAAAACAAATAGGCTTTCTATGGCCCACTCTCTGAGAGAGAGAGATGGCACACCCAGGAGTCAGGATAGGCACACAAGCAGAAAGGCCAATATTAATCTCCCACTGTTTTTTTTATTTTTTCAGGGAGAATTTAGAAACCCCCCCCAAAAAATGATTTTTTCAGGAAGAATTTAGAAAACAAATAAAAAAAGGTGATTTTTTTCAGAGAGAATTTAGAAACCAAATAAAAAACAAAAAACAAATAGGCTTTCTATGGCCCACTATCTGAGAGAGATGGCACACCCAGGAGTCAGGACAGGCACACAAGCAGAAAGGCCAATATTAATCTCCCACTGTTTTTTTTTTTTCAGGGAGAATTTAGAAACCAAATAAAAAAAAATGATTTTTTCAGGGAGAATTTAGAAACCAAATAAAAAAAAATGATTATTTCAGGGAGAATTTAGAAACCAAATAAAAAAAAAATAGGCTTTCTATGGCCCACTATCTGAGAGAGAGATGGCACACCCAGGAGTCAGGACAGGCACACAAGCAGAAAGGCCAATATTAATCTCCCACTGTTTTTTTTTTATTTTTTCAGGGAGAATTTAGAACCCCCCCCCCAAAAAAAAATGATTTTTTTCAGGAAGAATTTAGAAAACAAATAAAAAAAGTGATTTTTTCAGAGAGAATTTAGAAACCAAATAAAAAAACAAAAAACAAATAGGCTTTCTATGGCCCACTATTTGAGAGAGATGGCACACCCAGGAGTCAGGACAGGCACACAAGCAGAAAGGCCAATATTAATCTCCCACTGTTTTTTTTTTCAGGGAAAATTTAGAAACCAAATTAAAAAAAATGATTTTTTCAGGGAGAATTTAGAAACCAAATTAAAAAAAATGATTATTTCAGGGAGAATTTAGAAACCAAATAAAAAAAAATAGGCTTTCTATGGCCCACTATTTGAGAGAGAGAGATGGCACACCCAGGAGTCAGGACAGGCACACAAGCAGAAAGGCCAATATTAATCTCCCACTGTTTTTTTTTTATTTTTTCAGGGAGAATTTAGAAACCCCCCCAAAAAAAATGATTTTTTCAGGAAGAATTTAGAAAACAAATAAAAAAAAGTGATTTTTTCAGAGAGAATTTAGAAACCAAATAAAAAACAAAACAAATAGGCTTTCTATGGCCCACTATCTGAGAGAGAGATATGGCACAACCAGGAGTCAGGACAGGCACACAAGCAGAAAGGCCAATATTAATCTCCCACTGTTTTTTTTTTTTCAGGGAGAATTTAGAAACCAAATTAAAAAAAAATGATTTTTTTCAGGGAGAATTTAGAAACCAAATAAAAAAAAATGATTATTTCAGGGAGAATTTAGAAACCAAATAAAAAAAAAATAGGCTTTCTATGGCCCACTATCTGAGAGAGAGATGGCACACCCAGGAGTCAGGACAGGCACACAAGCAGAAAGGCCAATATTAATCTCCCACTGTTTTTTTTTTCAGGGAGAATTTAGAAACCAAATTAAAAAAAATGATTTTTTCAGGGAGAATTTAGAAACCAAATTAAAAAAAATGATTATTTCAGGGAGAATTTAGAAACCAAATAAAAAAAAATAGGCTTTCTATGGCCCACTATTTGAGAGAGAGATGGCACACCCAGGAGTCAGGACAGGCACACAAGCAGAAAGGCCAATATTAATCTCCCACTGTTTTTTTTTTATTTTTTCAGGGAGAATTTAGAAACCCCCCCCAAAAAAATGATTTTTTCAGGAAGAATTTAGAAAACAAATAAAAAAAAGTGATTTTTTCAGAGAGAATTTAGAAACCAAATAAAAAACAAAACAAATAGGCTTTCTATGGCCCACTATCTGAGAGAGAGATATGGCACAACCAGGAGTCAGGACAGGCACACAAGCAGAAAGGCCAATATTAATCTCCCACTGTTTTTTTTTTTTCAGGGAGAATTTAGAAACCAAATAAAAAGAAATGATTATTTCAGGGAGAATTTAGAAACCAAATTAAAAAAAAATAGGCTTTCTATGGCCCACTATTTGAGAGAGAGAGATGGCACACCCAGGAGTCGGGAGTGGCACACAAGCAGAAAGGGCAATATTAATCTCTCACTGATTTTTTTTTATTTTTTCAGGGAGAATTTAGAAACCCCCCAAAAAATGATTTTTTCAGGAAGAATTTAGAAAACAAATAAAAAAAGTGATTTTTTCAGAGAGAATTTAGAAACCAAATAAAAAAACAAAAACAAATAGGCTTTCTATGGCCCACTATCTGAGAGAGAGAGAGATATGGCACACCCAGGAGTCAGGACAGGCACACAAGCAGAAAGGCCAATATTAATCTCCCACTGTTTTTTTTTAATTTTTTTCAGGGAGAATTTAGAAACCCCCCCCCCCAAAAAAAAAAAAATGATTTTTTCAGGAAGAATTTAGAAAACAAATAAAAAAAAGTGATTTTTTCAGAGAGAATTTAGAAACCAAATTAAAAAAAAAACAAATAGGTGTAACGCCCAGGAGACCGGGATACCCAGCACCGGACCAATGGAGTCTGTCTCTTGAGGGGGATGTCACGGGTGGCTTGACCCGGTGCTGTGGCCTCAGGCAATGCACAGTGTAAGGGGTATCATGAGGGGACAGGCACTTACTTGATCAGCAGCAGGTTCTCCCAGCGGTGACGATCCTGATCCTGGATAGATGGCTATTGTCCAAATGAAAGACTGAGGCACTGAAACGTTTAACCAGTTTACTTTAACATAAAAGGATTTACAACCAGTCCTGTCACCGGAGTCTGTATGGGAACTCTGAGTTACTTTGACCCTGCCGGGGTCTTCGCCTCTTTTTGTGCGCAATTTCTGTGTGGCCCTGCTGCTGTATGTGAACTGGCTGCCGGCCCAATCTGTCCCCTCCGGGTCCTGGTTCGACGGGCAACCCGAGTCCTTTTATCGGTTTACCCCCTCTGGGAGTACCGCTGAACTCTGTGTCTGTTGCTGCATCCGACCCTAGTGAAGCTGATATCACCTCACGTTTTTCCGGTTGCTGTATTATATATAATGAATACAGCCACGGATCCGGTATCCGTCTTTGCGCCTGTTCTGGGTAGTGATTAATGCTACCCGGTTCTCACAATGTCCTTTTTCTCTATCCCTCTTCTCCTCAGGCCGGTGATTTAGGCCTGGTAACAGTCACAGGGCTGTTAGAGATTCAACTGTATGACCTCTCACCATCAGCTCCTTGGCCCAACTGCCATTTCTTCTCTCAGACCAGAATGGATCAAGGGGAGTCTCTGGAGCTCCCCCTTCTGGCCGGAGGTGGTAGTGCAGTCTTGCTATTTTAGTATTTGTACTTACTGTCAGTAACTATTTTTGTGGCAAATACCCCTAGGGGTGCCACATTCCCCCTTAGTTAAGAACAGTACTCCGGGACTGTGGGACAATAACATTTTGAAATAACAATTAATATGTACAGAGTCTTAAAAATGAAAAGTTACAAAAACCACTCAAGGAAACAAAAATAGAGTTCTGTAAAAAGTCACTTCAAATAGCGTCCATTAATACAGTTCTATCCTTGAAGGTATTAGGAACGGCACTGTACTTAGTGTCCAGGAATTTAGTTCCATTTTTCCAACGGAGTTATCAATATAAAGTCTAAAGAAAGTTCAAAAAGAGCAAAAAGCAAAGTTCAAAAAGCAGTCTTTCCGGAGCTTTGATTTAGTGCCTCCGGGCTGATAAAAAGTTCAAGAATATGCAATAAGTTCATACAGACAAGTCTCTGTAGGCACTGGGCTTAAACGTTGCAGACTGATAGCAATGACTATACTACATTTTCTGTTTAACTATATACGGCATAACATATATACAATTCACATTATGAGCTTTATAGTTGGTAATCTGCATACCTGGCCGGTAATTGACCCTGGGTACTACGCTGTGATCTACGTAATAGCGGTGTCTCTTCATGTGGTGTACTACTGTCTACTGCGGATGTAGTATCTGCCCGCTCTGCTAAAGATAATTCCACGACTATGGAGTTGGCAAGTCCACCGTGAATGGGATTACTCTGACCAGGAATCTGTTCTTCCTGGCCTGGAACCTCCTGTAGTACGGGGTCAGCCTCTTCCTGTCTTGGGACTTCTGGTATTGGGTTCGGTGTTGGGTAAAAGGCCACCATGGGAACCACTACTGCACCATGGTATGTTAGTAGGGTTTTGGGAAAGTCTCCTATACAGGTGTGATACACTTCCTCTTCTTTTTCCTTTACTGGTTGAACCTGTATGGGTTGAATAACTTCTGGTTCTGGCTGGACAACGTCTGGCTCTTTCAATGCTTCCGGACATAATTTAAGATTGTCTCGTGACACTAGTACAGATGTTAAGCCTCCGTTTTTGCTAATGAGACACATTTTAGGATTATCCACTCTTGTTGGTAAAACTGTGTAGGGTACGGCTTCCCACTGATTGTCCAGTTTATTGGTTCGACGATTTCTCTTGAGCACTTGGTCACCCGGTCTTAATGGGGTCGCTAGAGCATTCTGGTTGAAAGTTCGCTCTTGTCTTTCTCTAGTTTGCTGAAGGCTTCTTTCCACACTCTCTTGCACTTGGCGATACTGCTTTTGCCGTATGATATCCCAATTGGAGTCTTGAACTTCTGCGTCTGGTTTCAGAATTCCCATTTCTAGATCGATTGGTAATTGGCAGGGTCTTGCACGCATAAGGTAAGCTGGGGTGCAGTTGGTGGAGCTCACCGGGACATGATTATACAGATCCACCAAGTCAGGCAATTTCTCTGGCCATTGATTCCTTTCTGTCTCAGGTAAAGTCTTTAGTAGGTCTATTACAATATGGTTCATCTTCTCGCATAAGCCGTTTGTTTGTGGATGATAGTCCGTCGTCCGGATCTTTTTGCAACCATACATATTACAGAATTCTCTGAAGATCTCTGATTCAAAGGCTGTACCTTGGTCGGTGAGAACCTGTTCCGGATATCCATGGGGTCTACAAAAGTACGTTTGGAATGCTTTGGCTGCTGTTTTTGCTGTCAGATCTTTTACGGGTACTACTACCAAGAAACGTGAATAATGGTCCACGATGGTCAAGGCATAGACATAGCCGGACCGGCTTGGTGTCAACTTCACGTGGTCCATGGCTACAAGTTCAAGTGGTTGTTTGGTGATTATGGGCTGCAGTGGTGCTCTTTGGTTCTTTTGATCGTTTCTTCTGAGGTTACACGGGCCACAATTTCTGCACCACTGTTCGATTGATTTTCTCATCCCGACCCAATAAAATCTTTCTCTTAGAAGTACTTCTAACTTTTTCCAACCGAAGTGACCAGCACCATTATGGTAAGCTTCGAGGACCATCTTCACATCTTGTTTAGGCACAATAATCTGCCAAACCAATTCATGTGTTTTCGGATTGGTGTATCTTCTACAGAGCTTCCCTTGATACAGGAACATTTTGCCTCTCTCTTTCCAGAGTTGATGCGTCTCTTCTGGGGCATCCTCATAGGGATATGCACTTTGCTCAGTCAACAGTTCCTTCACCAACTTCACAGCCGGATTGCTGTCTTGGGTGTCAGCCCATCTATGGTGTGCTAACGGATTAAAATTCACCTCTTGTTGTTTCTGATAGGTACTTGACTGATGATGTTTTGCCTTGTGACGATGGAAGGCTGGTAGTTCAATTTCTTCAAGCTCCCCCGTTTCCTCTTCTACATCTCTCAAGTGTGGCATCCGGGATAGGGCATCGGCATTTCCATTCTTGCGACCTGCTCGATACTTGATTATGAAGTTGTAATTAGATAACCGGGCTATCCATCGCTGTTCTAACGCACCTAATTTGGCTGTGTCCAGGTGGGTCAACGGATTGTTGTCAGTATAGACAATAAATTCTGCATCGGCCAGATAGTGTTTGAAACGCTCCGTCACAGCCCAAACTACTGCCAGTAGTTCCAATTTGAAGGAGCTGTAATTTTCTGAATTTCTTTCAGTAGGCCGGAGCTTTCTACTTGCAAAGGCGATGACTTTCTCCCGACCTTCTTGCTTTTGTGACAGCACCGCTCCTAGTCCCACATTACTGGCATCGGTGTAGAGGATGAAAGGTTTATGGTAATCTGGGTATGCCAGAACCTCTTCTCCGGTTAGTGCCTTCTTTAGTTGTTCAAAGGAGTCTTCCCTTTCGTCATTCCACTGAAAAGGAGGGTTTCGGTTTGAAGGTTTCTTCGTCTGCCCTACCAAGGTGTCTTGCAAGGGTGCTGCCAACTTGGTAAATCCTTTTATAAAT
This sequence comes from Ranitomeya imitator, assembly GCF_032444005.1. Lineage (NCBI taxonomy): Eukaryota > Metazoa > Chordata > Amphibia > Anura > Dendrobatidae > Ranitomeya > Ranitomeya imitator. The sequence goes on along the minus strand of NC_091282.1, from coordinate 551,237,523 downwards.
CTGCGATAGTAACCCACCAATCCCAGGAATTGTCTCACTTCTTTTGCGCTGGTAGGTCTTGGCCAATACCTTATGGCGCTTATTTTCTCGGGATCTGGTGCTACTCCCTCCGAACTCACGATGTGTCCCAGGTACTGTACCTTTGGCTTGAGAAGGTGACATTTGGATGGCTTGACTTTCATGCCATACCTGGATAAGGCTTCGAACACTTCTGCCAGGTCTATTAAGTGTTGTTCGTAAGTCTTTGAGTAGACGATCACATCATCTAGGTACAGGAGGACGGTCTCGAAGTTCTTGTGTCCGAGGCAGCATTCCATCAGCCGCTGGAAGGTACCGGATGCGTTGCAGAGTCCGAACGGCATGCGATTAAATTCACATAGACCCATTGGTGTGGTGAATGCCGTCTTTTCCTTATCTCTCTCAGCCACAGGGACTTGCCAATACCCGCTTGTTAAGTCTAAGGTGGAAAAATAATTAGCAGATTTCAAAGCAGTTAAGGACTCTTCTATCCTAGGCAAGAGGTAGGCGTCTTTATGGGTGATGTTATTAATCTTCCGGTAGTCTACGCACATTCTCATGGTTCCGTCCTTTTTTTTGACAATCACTAGAGGGGCCGCCCAGGGGCTACAGCTGTCTCTTATTACCCCGGCCTGTTTCATTTCCCTCAGCATATCTTTTGCACATTGATAGTGAGCGGGCTGTATGGGTCTATATCTTTCTTTTATTGGGGGATGGTCACCTGTGGGGATTGTGTGTTCTACCCCTTCTATCCGTCCGAAGTCCAATGGGTGTTTACTGAAGACTTGTTCATATTCCGTCACTAGCCTATACACCCCTTGTTTTTGATGGGTAGGTGTTGAATTTATGCCCACGTGTAGCTGTTGGCACCAATCCTCCATTTCTCCATCTGAGCCATTGCCTTCCACCTGACAGGTTGGTTCTAAGGGCTCAATGGTTGTGATGGCATTGTTGTCAACAGTATATAGCTTTGCCATTGTAGCATACCTTGGCAAAGTGACCTCTTCCTCTCCACAGTTCAAAAGTCGTACCGGCACTCGTCCCCGGTGTACCTCGACTATCCCTCGTGCTGTGAGTATAGTGGGCCTGCTGTCGGTGTACACTGGTTCTATTAAGACTTGATAATCTCGTCCCTTAGTACCAATGGCTGCTCTACACCATACCAGCATTTCTGTTTTTGGTGGGATTACAATAGACGTTGGATCACTTACCCTCACACTGCCGATTTCTCCACCTGCAACTTCTACCTGTTGCCTTAACATCAATACTTTTATTTCCCTCCGGAGAACTCTCTGCTGGCAGGATTGGGCAGTTTCAGCAATTTGCTGTAAGACAGAAATGACTTCGGAAAAGCAGTTCTCTAACACATTCATTCCTATCAATACAGTTGGTTCACAGTTCCGCCGGTCAACATCAACAACAATTATACCCTGTTTCTTCAGTTCTACTTTACCAATCTTTATGGTCATCTCCCTGAATCCTAGTTTCGGTACCAACTTACCATTACTGGCCCATATATCTAGTTCAACATCAGAGGGCCCTTTATCAATATCTGCATCAGCCCAGTACCTCTTATAAAGGATATACGGTATAGATGAAATCTGGGAACCTGTGTCCAGCAAAGCGTTGAGGGGAATTCCGTCCAGCACGATAGGGATAATGGGTCGTCCTCCGATGTACCTGTCGTGCCAGGGTGTTGGGCCTTGAAAGTTCATTCCTGCGAAGCGGCCCGCATTCCCAGGGGATTCCCGTTTAAATCACAATCTCGTGCAAAGTGGCCCGGCTGCTGGCAACGGCGGCAAATGGGCTGTCCATCCGGTTGGTAGCGGTCGCGGGGTCGTCCTCTCCATGTCGGGTATCTCCGGGGTCTCATCCATGGAACATCCTCTCTACAGTTTGCCAACTCCATCTTGTGTCCTCTCATCTCCTGCATGGTTTTAGCCATTGAAGCAACAACATCAGCTAAAGAGTCAAGCTTTTGTTGAAGAGCCTCATTAGTACTGGGCCCCAGGGGCTTAGCAATGGCCCCAGACATAGCTGATGTCACTGGCACTCCCTGTTGTTGAGGTGCCTCTGCCATGGGTTGCGCAGGATCCTGATCCCGAGGTGCCTCTGCCAGCTGGAGACGTATAGCGCTCTCCTTTAATTGGGCAAATGTCAATTCAGGGTTCTTAAAAACAAGCATGCTCACATGCCCCCGGTGAGAAGGGGTGTAGAGTCCCTCAATAAATTGATCTCTTAGCAGTTTATCCGCTCCGGTGTTAAAAATGGGTTCAGCCAGTGTAAGTGATTTAAGGGCTTCCTGCAGGTTTAAGGCAAAGTCTCTCACGCCCTCATTAGCTTTTTGTTTGCAACTAAAGAATCGTATTTTAGCTTTGCTGCTGGCCGTGGTTTCAAATGTAGCTTTTAATCCAGCAAATATGCGTTCAACAGTGCCTTTTAGATCAGCTGCCCATGCTGTGACTTCTCGCTTAGCATGGCCACTTAACTGCATCATCAGGAGACTAACACGCTGAACTTCACCCACAGGGAACATGTCAAAATGGGCCAGCATCTTTTCTCTGAAATCGTCAAGGGTATTAGGCTCACCTTCATACATTGGAAGCCATGGGCCACCCGGGGTATATGGCATCAGCACCGGCATGATGGGCGCCACTCCTTGCACCGCTGCGCTGCCGGACTCTCTATTGACACTCTGTCTTTCAGCTGCATTAGCGTTGCCGAGTGCTGCGGCGTCTCCGTGCTGCGACATACTGTGCCCCCTTAGTTAATCCGGACCCTTCCGGTCCTCCGCTTCCGTCGGGATAGTGTAGATTCGTTCCGCTGTGCAGCAGGATCGATTTTCCCCTTGCTCTGATGTCAGAGCGCTCAGCTTGGTGCCGCCCACAATGACACGCCCCCTGCTGCTCCCACCCACCGCGCTCTGTAATGGCGGATTCTGAAGTTTTTCAGTTAGACTGGGGCTCAGGTGATGGCGTAGCTCAATTAACAGTCTCGTGCCTAACGGTTATGAAGTGATTACCTCAGGGGATGGCGGCCATCTTTACTCCATTATAACCAATGGGGAAAAGTCACTTTCAATAGTTTTCAATGGGGAATGGATTTTTCTTTAATAAAGTCAATTTTCAAGATTTTTCATCCCAGTTTTCACAGTTTTGGGCTCCAATCACGGCACACAATACCCGGTATACGGGCTGGCTAGATCCTGTTCGTGACGCCAATTGTAACGCCCAGGAGACCGGGATACCCAGCACCGGACCAATGGAGTCTGTCTCTTGAGGGGGATGTCACGGGTGGCTTGACCCGGTGCTGTGGCCTCAGGCAATGCACAGTGTAAGGGGTATCATGAGGGGACAGGCACTTACTTGATCAGCAGCAGGTTCTCCCAGCGGTGACGATCCTGATCCTGGATAGATGGCTATTGTCCAAATGAAAGACTGAGGCACTGAAACGTTTAACCAGTTTACTTTAACATAAAAGGATTTACAACCAGTCCTGTCACCGGAGTCTGTATGGGAACTCTGAGTTACTTTGACCCTGCCGGGGTCTTCGCCTCTTATTGTGCGCAATTTCTGTGTGGCCCTGCTGCTGTATGTGAACTGGCTGCCGGCCCAATCTGTCCCCTCCGGGTCCTGGTTCGACGGGCAACCCGAGTCCTTTTATCGGTTTACCCCCTCTGGGAGTACCGCTGAACTCTGTGTCTGTTGCTGCATCCGACCCTAGTGAAGCTGATATCACCTCACGTTTTTCCGGTTGCTGTATTATATATAATGAATACAGCCACGGATCCGGTATCCGTCTTTGCGCCTGTTCTGGGTAGTGATTAATGCTACCCGGTTCTCACAATGTCCTTTTTCTCTATCCCTCTTCTCCTCAGGCCGGTGATTTAGGCCTGGTAACAGTCACAGGGCTGTTAGAGATTCAACTGTATGACCTCTCACCATCAGCTCCTTGGCCCAACTGCCATTTCTTCTCTCAGACCAGAATGGATCAAGGGGAGTCTCTGGAGCTCCCCCTTCTGGCCGGAGGTGGTAGTGCAGTCTTGCTATTTTAGTATTTGTACTTACTGTCAGTAACTATTTTTGTGGCAAATACCCCTAGGGGTGCCACATAGGCTTTCTATGGCCCACTATCTGAGAGAGAGAGATGGCACACCCAGGAGTCAGGACAGGCACACAAGCAGAAAGGCCAATATTAATCTCCCACTGTTTTTTTTTTTTTTTCAGGGAGAATTTAGAAACCAAATTAAAAGAAATGATTTTTTCAGGGAGAATTTAGAAACCAAATAAAAAAAAATGATTATTTCAGGGAGAATTTAGAAACGAAATAAAAAAAAAAATAGGCTTTCTATGGCCCACTATTTGAGAGAGAGAGAGATGGTACACCCAGGAGTCAGGAGTGGCACACAAGCAGAAAGGGCAATATTAATCTCCCACTGATTTTTTTTTATTTTTTCAGGGAGAATTTAGAAACCAAATAAAAAAAAATAGGCTTTCTATGGCCCACTATTTGAGAGAGAGAGATGGCACACCCAGGAGTCAAGACTGGCACACAAGCAGAAAGGGCAATATTAATCTCCCACTGATTTTTTTTTATTTTTTCAGGGAGAATTTAGAAACCCCCCCCAAATAAATGATTTTTTCAGGAAGAATTTAGAAAACAAATAAAAAAAGTGATTTTTTCAGAGAGAATTTAGAAACCAAATAAAAAACAAAAAACAAATAGGCTTTCTATGGCAGACTATCTGAGAGAGAGAGATGGCACACCCAGGAGTCAGGACAGGCACACAAGCAGAAAGGCCAATATTAATCTCCCACTGTTTTTTTTTATTTTTTCAGGGAGAATTTAGAAACCCCCCCCAAAAAATGATTTTTTCAGGAAGAATTTAGAAAACAAATAAAAAAAGTGATTTTTTTCAGAGAGAATTTAGAAACCAAATTAAAAAAAAAATAGGCTTTCTATGGCCCACTATCTGAGAGAGAGAGATGGCACACCCAGGAGTCAGGACAGGCACAAAAGCAGAAAGGCCAATATTAATCTCCCACAGTTTTTTTTTATTGTTTCAGGGAGAATTTAGAAACCCCCCCAAAAAATGATTTTTTCAGGAAGAATTTAGAAAACAAATAAAAAAAGTGATTTTTTCAGAGAGAATTTAGAAAGCCAAATAAAACAAAAAAAACAAATAGGCTTTCTATGGCCCACTATCTGAGAGAGAGAGATGGCACATCCAGGAGTCAGGACAGGCACACAAGCAGAAAGGCCAATATTAATCTCCCACTGTTTTGTTTTTTTTTCAGTGAGAATTTAGAAACCAAATAAAACAAAATGATTTTTTCAGGGAGAACTTAGAAACCAAATAAAAAAAATGATTATTTCAGGGAGAATTTAGAAATAAAATAAAAAAAAAAGGCTTTCTATGGCCCACTACTTGAGAGAGAGAGAGATGGCACACCCAGGAGTCAGGAGTGGCACACAAGCAGAAAGGGCAATATTAATCTCCCACTGATTTTTTTTAATTTTTTCAGGGAGAATTTAGAAACCAAATAAAAAAAAAATAGGCATTCTATGGCCCACTATTTGAGAGAGAGAGATGGCACACCCAGGAGTCAAGACTGGCACACAAGCAGAAAGGGCAATATTAATCTCCCACTGATTTTTTTTTATTTTTTCAGGGAGAATTTAGAAACCCCCCAAAGAAATGATTTTTTCAGGAAGAATTTAGAAAACAAATAAAAAAAAGTGATTTTTTTCAGAGAGAATTTAGAAACCAAATTAAAAACAAAAAACAAATAGGCTTTCTATGGCCCACTATCTGAGAGAGAGAGATGACACACCCAGGAGTCAGGACAGGCACACAAGCAGAAAGGCCAATATTAATCTCCCACTGTTTTTTTTATTTTTTCAGGGAGAATTTAGAAACCCCCCAAAAAAAATGATTTTTTCAGGAAGAATTTAGAAAACAAATAAAAAAAGTGATTTTTTTCAGAGAGAATTTAGAAACCAAATAAAAAACAAAAAACAAATAGGCTTTCTATGGCAGACTATCTGAGAGAGAGAGAGATGGCACACCCAGGAGTCAGGACAGGCACACAAGCAGAAAGGCCAATATTAATCTCCCACTGTTTTTTTATATTTTTTCAGGGAGAATTTAGAAACCCCCCCAAAAAATGATTTTTTCAGGAAGAATTTAGAAAACAAATAAAAAAAGTGATTTTTTCAGAGAGAATTTAGAAACCAAATAAAAAAAAAAAATTGGCTTTCTATGGCCCACTATCTGAGAGAGAGAGAGATGCCACACCCAGGAGTCAGGACTGGCACACAAGCAGAAAGGCCAATATTAATCTCCCACTGTGTTAGGACTGGCGGAACGCACCAAGACAGATGATAAAGGTGCGTTCGCAGTCCGGGGTCCACCGTGCAGGTGAGAACCTGCTGCTAGCAATTAGCAGACAATATGGCGGTACACTAAAGTATACACGCGTGGGTTAAACCTCACCCAGCGTGAAGAAAGCGATCCTGTTAATTCACAGGACCGCAGTACCGCACTAGTGCGCGAGCAAGTGGTCAGCGGACTTAACCCCAGAAGGGATTGGAGCCCGATTAGACCCTTGCTGGCGTAACACCGCAACTGGGTGTGTAGAGAACCTTAAGCAATCTGTGCACAAGAGTGCGAGCGATGCCGCACTAACGGACGCCACTAACCACCCAGACTCGGGTATGGAAAGCGCAAGGCAGGCGCACGGCGCCGTACTGGCAGGCACAGCTACAGGACGCTGTGATGTGTGTTAGTGCTGTAGGCTAAGTCGGGCGCTAGGTAGCAGCCATACACCTTCCGCGAACAGACATTCAATAGGGTAGGGGTTTCCAAGGACGACTTGCACTCACAACATACACACATAAGCAATTGTAAAACAATACTAGCGCATGGCCGTGCGGTCATGCGCAGTTTATATAACAGCAGCACAGGAAGTGGCCACAGCACTTTTGCCCTTCTAGGACCTGCCAAGAGGACCAATGGAATGTGCTGCAGAGCCTGAGCACATGACCCTCGATCTCCAACGGGAGACCTTACGCTGGGCATGCTCAGTACATGCAGACAAGGACTTAGTCCCAGAGAAGTCCGCTCGCTGCTGACCAGCACTGACTTTAAAGGCAGAGACTGGAGAAGCAGCACTAACTCTCAGAACAGAGTGAGAATGAGCAAGACGCTGGGACCGACGTCCTTGCTGAGCAGGCTCCACTGCGGCTGGACAAGAATGGGAGACCGCAGCGGAAGTGGCTCGAGATTCCCCCTGTGCAGAAGCGGGAACTCGACCCCTAACATTACCCCCCCTCCTAGGGCCCCCCCCTCCTTGGGCCTCGCTACGTTCGAAGGCAGCAATGAGCTGCGGAGCCCGAATGTGCTCAACAGGCTCCCAGGACCTGTCCTCGGGACCATAACCCTTCCAGTCCACCAAATAAAATTTTTTACCACGCATCACCTTGCACCCCAAAATAGCGTTCACCTCATAATCGTCCGTAGACGAACCCGATGTCCCAGCAGATGACTCGGAAAAGCGGGACATATACACGGGTTTCAAGAGGGACACATGAAAGGTGTCGGTGATACCCAGGCGTGGCGGAAGGGCCAAACGATAGACCACAGGATTAACCTGTTCGAGGACCTTGAATGGACCCAAGTAGCGAGGAGCAAATTTAGTGGACTCAACTCGCAGCCTGATGTTACGGGCGGAGAGCCACACCAAGTCGCCAGGAGCAAAGGTCGGGGCGGGACGCCGATGAGCATCAGCGGAGGACCTCATTCTCTCCTTAGAGGCCCGAATGGCATCCTGAGTGCGGTCCCAAATATCCCGTGCCTCCACAGCCCAGTCTGCCACCCTGGAGTCGGCGGAAGACACGGGCATAGGCACAGGTACCCGTGGATGCTGACCATAGTTGAGGAGGAATGGGGTTTGTCCAGTGGAGTCGGCAACGGCGTTGTTCAGTGCAAACTCTGCCCATGATAGCAAGGATGCCCAGTCATCCTGCCTGGCTGAAACAAAATGCCGCAGGTATGTGACCAAGGTCTGGTTGGCCCTCTCTACCAACCCATTCGTCTCGGGATGATAAGCGGAAGAGAGATTCAACTCAATACTGAGAAGACGACAGAGCTCTCTCCAGAACCGAGACGCAAACTGGGGACCCCGGTCACTGACAATTTTGTCTGGCATACCATGTAGGCGGAAGATATGTTTGATGAACAACGCTGCCAAGGCCCGTGCAGAAGGTAACCGCGGCAGCGGCACCAAATGCACCATTTTTGAGAAATGATCGGTGATGACCCAAATGATGGTACAGCCGCGAGACTTGGGCAAACCCACAACAAAGTCCATCCCGACCATCTCCCAGGGCCTATCTGCCACCGGCAAGGGATAGAGCAAACCAGCTGGCCTTTGACGCGGAGATTTATTTTTGGCGCAGGAGACACACGCCAGAACATAATCCCTGACATCCCGGACCATATGCGGCCACCAGTACGTCCTCGCCAGTAGCTCAGATGTCCTCTTTGTCCCAAAGTGTCCACCCACCCTGGACGAATGAGCCCAAGAGAGAACCTCCGGTCGCAAATTAATGGGCACAAAAGTCTTGCCCGGAGGCACAGACTCTAGCGAAACCGGCGCCACGGTTCTCAGGCTCTCGGAAGGGACAATAAGCCGAGGCTCCTCTTCCTCCTCCTCAGTTGACATAAGGGAGCGAGAGAGAGCGTCAGCACGGATATTCTTCTCCCCGGCGAGATAATGAAGGGAAAAGTGGAACCGGGAGAAGAACAGGGACCATCTGGCCTGGCGAGAATTTAGCCGCTGGGCTGTCTGCAAATAGACCAAATTTTTGTGGTCCGTGTAAACTTGGAAGGGAAACCGCGCACCTTCCAGAAGATGTCTCCACTCCGAAAAGGCCAACTTCATTGCTAGCAACTCCCTGTCCCCGATGGAGTAGTTCCTCTCCGCTGGCGTGAAGGTCTTGGAGAAGAAGAAGCATGGATGCTTCCGACCTTGAGCATCCTTTTGGTAGAGGACTGCTCCAGCACCAACGGACGAGGCATCCACCTCCAGTAGGAATGGCTTATCCACATCGGGACGATGTAAGATGGGAGCGCTAGCAAAGTGGGACTTAATAGAAGTGAAGGCCTTGGAGACCTCTTCCGACCACAATTTGGGATTCGCTCCCTTCTTGGTGAGGGCTACCAAGGGAGCCACCAGAGTTGAGAAGTGGGGAATGAACTGGCGGTAATAGTTTATGAACCCCATAAAGCGCTGCACCGCTTTAAGAGAATGGGGCTCTTGCCAGTCCATCACAGCCTGTAGTTTGGCAGGATCCATAGCCAATCCCTGGGCGGAGATGATATAGCCCAGGAAAGGTAAGGACTCCTGCTCAAACACACACTTCTCCAACTTTGCGTAAAGAGAGTTTGCCCGTAGGAGGTGGAAGACTCTGCCAACATCTCTCCGGTGGGAGTCAATATCTGGAGAAAAGATGAGAATATCATCCAGATAGACTACAACCGAGGTGGAAAGCATATCCCGGAAGATGTCATTGACAAAGTCTTGAAAAACGGCAGGTGCATTACAGAGCCCGAAGGGCATCACCAGATACTCATAGTGCCCATCTCTGGTGTTAAATGCCGTTTTCCACTCGTCCCCCTCACGGATGCGAATCAGATTGTAAGCACCCCGCAGATCTAGTTTCGTAAACACTCTAGCTCCCCGAAGCCTATCGAAAAGCTCAGAAATCAACGGCAAAGGGTACTTGTTCTTCACTGTGATAGCATTAAGACCCCTGTAGTCTATGCATGGACGTAGTTCTCCATTCTTCTTCTGCACGAAGAAGAACCCTGCCCCAGCAGGTGACACTGACTTCCTAATGAACCCTCTTGCCAGATTCTCTTGTATGTACTGAGACATTGCCTCCGTTTCCGGGAGAGATAATGGATAGACTCGACCCCGGGGAGGCTCAGCACCAGGCAAGAGATCGATAGGACAGTCATAGGGGCGATGGGGCGGAAGGGTCTCCGCCGCCTTCTTGGAGAATACATCTGCATAAGACCAATATTGCTTGGGGAGAGAGGATAGATCTGCGGGTACCTCAGTAGTAGCAACCTGAACGCACTCTCGGTGACACCTACCCCCACATGATTCACCCCATCCCAGAATTCTGCCTGAGGACCACTCGATGTGAGGAGAGTGGTACCGTAGCCAAGGTATCCCCAACAGGACCTCATCAATACCCTCAGGAATGACGAGCAGAGAAATAATCTCCTGATGGGATGGCGACAGGGACAGAGTAATAGGGATGGTCTGATGTGTTATCTGTGCGGGGAGTGTCGACCCATTCACCACTCGTACCGTTACTGGTTGGGATAGCATAACCAGGGGTATTGCGTGACGTTGGGCGAAGGCAGAAGACATAAAATTGCCCTCCGCCCAAGAATCCACGCAGAGGTCTACCGAGTGGGAGGATGAGCCAAAGGTAATTGTCCCCTTAAAGGACAATTTGGAGGCAAACGTCGCAGTGTCTAGTGCACCTCCACCTACTACCACTAGACGCTGACGTTTCCTCGACCGCTGATGACATCTGGTGGCAAGATGTCCTGACTGTTGGCAAACCTGGCAACCCTGGGGTGCACGAGCAGTCTGGGACTTAGATCCCGCTCGTGACACCACCTTAGGTTCCTGGAACTCAGGAGCCTGAACTGGAGATTCCAAAGGTTTGGCGAAGGTGGGAGCCAGCCGAAACCTCTGCCTACACTGGGCTCGCTCTAACCTCCGCTCGTGAAAACGGAGGTCAATGCGAGTAGATACTGCTATTAACTCCTCCAGTGTGGCGGGAATCTCCCTAGTGGCCAGAGCGTCCTTAACGTGGTCAGCCAGCCCCCTCCAAAATATAGGGATAAGGGCTTTATCCGTCCACTCCAGCTCAGATGCCAGAGTGCGGAAATGGACGGCAAAAAGGCTGACCAAGGACGAGCCCTGAGTCAGTGCCAACAGTTGGAGCGCCGTATCATGGGTGACACGAGGTCCTAGAAAGACCTGTTTCAGAGTGCTCAGGAATAACGGAGCACTCTGCACCACATGATCGCCACGCTCCCACAGCGGCGTAGCCCACTGCAACGCCCTGTCCGACAATAAGGAAATTATAAAGCCCACCTTAGCCCGCTCTGTAGGGAAACGAGAGGCCAGAAGCTCGAGATGTATTGAGCACTGACTCACGAAACCCCTACAGGACTTACTGTCACCAGAAAATTTCTCTGGTAGCGGGAGGCGAGATAGCGTCGGTACAGGAGCGGCAGTGGACAAGGTAGCTGCAGCCACACTTGCAGCCTGAACAGCGACAGCAGTAACATCCACAGCTGAGGTTGAACGCTCAAGAGCCGCCAACCTTCCCTCCAGCTGCTGGATGTACCGCTGTAAACGCTGATCGTCCGCCATTTTACTAGCCAGACCCTGGCGCTAGTATTCTGTTAGGACTGGCGGAACGCACCAAGACAGATGATAAAGGTGCGTTCGCAGTCCGGGGTCCACCGTGCAGGTGAGAACCTGCTGCTAGCAATTAGCAGACAATATGGCGGTACACTAAAGTATACACGCGTGGGTTAAACCTCACCCAGCGTGAAGAAAGCGATCCTGTTAATTCACAGGACCGCAGTACCGCACTAGTGCGCGAGCAAGTGGTCAGCGGACTTAACCCCAGAAGGGATTGGAGCCCGATTAGACCCTTGCTGGCGTAACACCGCAACTGGGTGTGTAGAGAACCTTAAGCAATCTGTGCACAAGAGTGCGAGCGATGCCGCACTAACGGACGCCACTAACCACCCAGACTCGGGTATGGAAAGCGCAAGGCAGGCGCACGGCGCCGTACTGGCAGGCACAGCTACAGGACGCTGTGATGTGTGTTAGTGCTGTAGGCTAAGTCGGGCGCTAGGTAGCAGCCATACACCTTCCGCGAACAGACATTCAATAGGGTAGGGGTTTCCAAGGACGACTTGCACTCACAACATACACACATAAGCAATTGTAAAACAATACTAGCGCATGGCCGTGCGGTCATGCGCAGTTTATATAACAGCAGCACAGGAAGTGGCCACAGCACTTTTGCCCTTCTAGGACCTGCCAAGAGGACCAATGGAATGTGCTGCAGAGCCTGAGCACATGACCCTCGATCTCCAACGGGAGACCTTACGCTGGGCATGCTCAGTACATGCAGACAAGGACTTAGTCCCAGAGAAGTCCGCTCGCTGCTGACCAGCACTGACTTTAAAGGCAGAGACTGGAGAAGCAGCACTAACTCTCAGAACAGAGTGAGAATGAGCAAGACGCTGGGACCGACGTCCTAGCTGAGCAGGCTCCACTGCGGCTGGACAAGAATGGGAGACCGCAGCGGAAGTGGCTCGAGATTCCCCCTGTGCAGAAGCGGGAACTCGACCCCTAACACACTGTTTTTTGTTATTTTTTCAGGGAGAATTTAGAAACCAAATTTGTAAAAAAAAAAAAAATAAATAGGCTTTCTATGGCCCACTATTTGAGAGAGAGATGGCACACTCAGGACTGGCACACAAGCCCAAAGGCCAATATTAATCTCCCACTGTTTTTTTTTTTCAGGGAGAATTTAGAAACCCCCCCAAAAAAACAGAAAAAAAAATAGGCTTTCTATGGCCCACTATTTGAGACAGAGAGATGGCACACCCAGGAGTCAGGAGTGGCACGCAAGCAGAAAGGCCAATATTAATCTCCCACTGTTTTTTGTTATTTTTTCAGGGAGAATTTAGAAACCAAATTTTTTACAAAAAAAAAAATAAATAGGCTTTCTATGGCCCACTATTTGAGAGAGAGATGGCACACTCAGGACTGGCACACAAGCCCAAAGGCCAATATTAATCTCCCACTGTTTTTTTTTTTTCAGGGAGAATTTAGAAACCCCCCCCCCAAAAAAAAAACAAAAAAAAATAGGCTTTCTATGGCCCACTATTTGAGAGAGAGAGAGATGCCACACCCAGGAGTCAGGACTGGCACACAAGCAGAAAGGCCAATATTAATCTCCCACTGTTTTTTTTTATTTTTTCAGGGAGAATTTAGAAACCAAATTTGTAAAAAAAAATAATAAATAGGCTTTCTATGGCCCACTATTTGAGAGAGAGATGGCACACTCAGGACTGGCACACAAGCCCAAAGGCCAATATTAATCTCCCACTGTTTTTTTTTTTCAGGGAGAATTTAGAAACCCCCCCCAAAAATACAGAAAAAAAATAGGCTTTCTATGGCCCACTATTTGAGACAGAGAGATGGCACACCCAGGAGTCAGGAGTGGCACGCAAGCAGAAAGGCCAATATTAATCTCCCACTGTTTTTTGTTATTTTTTCAGGGAGAATTTAGAAACCAAATTTTTTACAAAAAAATAAATAAATAGGCTTTCTATGGCCCACTATTTGAGAGAGAGATGGCACACTCAGGACTGGCACACAAGCCCAAAGGCCAATATTAATCTCCCACTGTTTTTTTTTTTTTTCAGGGAGAATTTAGAACCCCCCCAAAAAAAAAACAGAAAAAAAAATAGGCTTTCTATGGCCCACTATTTGAGAGAGAGAGATGGCACACCCAGGAGTCAGGAGTGGCACACAAGCAGAAAGGCCAATATTAATCTCCCACGGTTTTTTGTTATTTTTTCAGGGAGAATTTAGAAACCACATTTTTTACAAAAAAAAAATAAATAGGCTTTCTATGGCCCACTATTTGAGACAGAGAGATGGCACACTCAGGACTGGCACACAAGCCCAAAGGCCAATATTAATCTCCCTTTTTTTTTTCAGGGAGAATTTAGAACCCCCCCCCCAAAAAAACAGAAAAATAAAAAGGCTTTCTATGGCCCACTATGTGAGATGGCACACACAGGGATGGCACTCGAGCAGAAATGCCAATCTTAATCTCCCACAGCTTTTTTTTTTAGGGAGAATTAAAAAAAAAAAAAAAAACAGGGACTGTCCTACAATTACTATCTCCCTGCAGTAATCTCAGCCAGGTATGGCAGGCAGCAATAAGGAGTGGACTGCTGCACAAATGAAATAAAAAGTGTGGACAAACAAACAAGATAGCTGTGCAGAAAGGAAGGAACAAGAGGATTTGTGCTTTGAAAAAAGCAGTTGGTTTATACAGCGGCGTACACACAGCAATGCAGCTATCAGGGAGCCTTCTAGGGCAGCCCAATGAGCTACAGCGCTGAGGGAAAAAAATGTAGCTTCCACTGTCCCTGCAAACAAAGGTGGTGTTGGACAGTGGAAATCGCTACAGCACAAGCGGTTTGGTGGTTAATGGACCCTGCCTAACACTATCCCTGCTTCTTACGAAGCGGCAGCAACCTCTCCCTAAGCTCAGATCAGCAGCAGTAAGATGGCGGTCGGCGGGAATGCCCCTTTTTAGCCCCTGTGACGCCGCAGACAGCAAGCCAATCACTGCAATGCCCTTCTCTAAGATGGTGGGGACCAGGACCTATGTCATCACGCTGCCCACACTCTGCGTCCACCTTCATTGGCTGAGAAATGGCGCTTTTCGCGTCATTGAAACGCGACTTTGGCGCGAAAGTCGCGTACCGCATGGCCGACCCCGCACAGGGGTCGGGTCGGGTTTCATGAAACCCGACTTTGCCAAAAGTCGGCGACTTTTGAAAATGAACGATCCGTTTCGCTCAACCCTAGCGTTCACCATGTCGTGGGCTGTGACACAGACTCTGGGGGTGACTGTGACATGACGTGGCCAGTAACAAGCGCTACAACTGAGTATGATGTACCGGTATCAGAAATACTGACACAGGGGAACGACAGGGCTCCACAGGGTGAAGACAGGATGGCAGTGACAGACATGCCAGAAGTTGTGACCTGTTTGGGTGGGGACTGTCAGTTCCAGGAGGACCGAATGGGTGGTGGTGACTCCCATTCAGATGATGACGCCAGTGGGAAAGAGTGCAGTAAGGCTGACTCAGGTACAGCCGGCAAGTCTTCCTCCCGTCGCCGGAGACGTGGAAGAGGCAGGGGGGCTGAATCAGTCACACCTTGTGAAGATTTAACGGAGTGTGTGAAGTACACTGAAGTCCCCGGGAATCGGGACGAGGCTAAGGTTGTCACTACTGAAGCCCAAGAGAGGGTTGAACCTGTTAATGAAGAAATAGGTAAAACTCTGAAGCAGCAGAGTGTGGGTGAGCAAGTTTGCCCATCTGAAAGTATATTTAAAGAAGTGATGGTGCGACACGTGCTAGCCAAAAGAGAACAGGATCACGAAATAGAGATGATTAAAGAGTCTGTCGAACAAGAAAGAGTTCTGAGACAAGTGGCTGAGCACAGGGTGGATGAGCTGGAGAAGGAAGTCTCTGAGCTCAAACATCACCTGTCAAAGTGGCAAAGTGTGAATAAAGCCTTAAGGGAAGATGTGGATGTGCTCAGGGAAGCATTAAATGGTCTTCTGCAAGAGAAGGAGATGCTGGTCACAGACTCACAGCGGCAGTACCAGAGTGGTAACGAGGTGAAGTTGCCAGTGCCCATCCTGGCCAGGGTTCTGGAAGACTGTAAAGCGGAGGAAGAATTGGCACTAAAAACAGAACAAGACAGTCACCCGGTCATGGCAGATGTCTTAATGGAAAGGTCCATGGCAAAAGGGGAGCCGTCTGTCCATGAAGAGAGCGAGACCCCGCTCTTCAAGTGTGTGATAGATGTATCCGAATATGTGCAAGAAGCCTGTACCGATGAAGGTGTGCATGAGGCCTTTAAGAAGGGGGTCGAAGCGCATAGTGTGAACTGGGCCCCAGAGACAAAACAGTTGGTGATACTGTCTACTAAGGAAGTCACAGTGAAGCGGGTGGCTATCCTGAAGGATATGCACCTACAATGTCTTCGCACGAAACAGATGGTCCTGTTGAGGACAAGGAAGCAGCTCGACGTTTGGAGCATGCCAGGAAAGCGCAAAGTCGGTTGGGCTTTGTGGAAGACGTCATTCAAGTACCCAGAAGTCTGGTGGGGAAAGTCATTGGAAGATTTGAAAAAGTGATGCAGGACCTGGTGAATAGATCCGGTGTGGTAAGACTGAGGATTCCGGATGATGGTGAAGTCCAGGTAACTGGTGAAGATGAGATGGTTCCATTTGTTGTAATTGGCTCAGTAGATAGCCTTAGAAACATTCGAGTGCTTCTTGAATACCGGGTGATGTATCTAAAGGAGATAGAGCAGCTAAGACTGCAACGTCTGAAGATTAGTAAACAGCTGCAGAATATAAGATGGCGACCACTTCCAACCCAGAATATGGAGATACGAAAAGATACTCAAAAGAGTAGAAGAGTCCAAAGGAGTGACTCCTCTGTTAACTCAGGGCTGAGTGACCGAGGTGGGAGACCTGCTAGCAGACGTAGTAGCGGAGGGTCGGACTCAGACCAGACAGTCAGCTCAACTGTAAGTGGGTTGACCAAAATGGGTCTGCTGACACAAACGGATGGTGACTCAAGGGTTGAAGCACAGGGCTGACAAACTGACCGCTGGGGGCGGAAGAGGCCTATCAAAGGTGACGTGGGTTCTCGCTATCGGAACCCCGGGTTTATGTCATGTGTCCACCCCAATAGGGTTGAACAAAGGGGGAGGTATGTGATGCAGTGACCAATGTTGCAGCCAGGGGGCGCTGCATGTGCACTTCGGGATGCACTTGGAGTCGTCCTGGAAGCACCTGGAGACCATAGACCTGGACGGTTGGTGTTGGAGGCTCCTGGGAGTGGAGTCGTCCTGAAAGCACCTGGAGACCGGAGACCTGGACGGTCTGTGTTGGAGGCTCCTGGGAGTGGAGTCGTCCTGAAAGCACCTGGAGACCGTAGACCTGGACGGTCGGTGTTGAGGACCTGGGACTGACGTGAAGTCAGTGTGAGGAGTGGAACTCCTGAGAGGTAACCCCGGACAAGGGGATTGTAATATACAGCAGAGAAACCTATCTGCTACATGAACTTTAATGTTTCGTGGCTGTATTGCAATGGACTGTACATCATATGGTTTATGCAGTTTAATAAACCAGACTCATGTGAGATATCGTGCCTGAGTGCTTGAATCTTGTGCCAAGCGAGTGTTCCCCAACACACTCAGGTAGTGTATCCTCACAGTGTATATACTGTATCTATTTTATCTATTCTAGTCTAACCTTTCAGTGTGATTTTATTGTATGCAGCACATGAACTGCCGGCTTTACAAAGGACACCGGTGCATAAAAATCAGACAGCACTCGCATGGTCTGAGTGCTGTGCGATTTTCTTCTCGCACCCATAGGCTTGCATTGGTGAATATTGGATGATATACACATACAATCGCAGCATGCAGCAATTTTACATGGATGTTGAATACGCCTGAGAAAATAAATGCTGATGTGAGCTGCCCCATAGATTAAGGGTACCGTCACACAGTGGCATTTTGATCGCTACGACGGCACAATCCGTGACGCTCCAGCATCGTAACAATATCGCTCCAGCGTCGTAGACTGCTGTCACACTTTGCAATGTACTACGCTGGAGCGATAATTTCATGACGTATGTGCGATGTAGAAGCCGTTGGTTACTATGCGCACATCGTTTACAATATCGTGCACACCTTTGTTACACCATGCGATCATGCCGCCACAGCGGGACATTAGACGACGAAAGAAAGTTTCAAACGATCTGCTACGACGTACGATTCTCAGCGGGTCCCTGATCGCAGGAGCGTGTCAGACACAGCGAGATCGTAAGTATATCGCTGGAACGTCACGAATCGTGCCGTCGTAGCGATCGAAATGCCACTGTGTGACGGTACCCTAACACTGGGCCGAGCGCTATGCAATGTTTTCTTGCATAGCACTCGCTTGTATTCTGCGGTAGTGTGACGCCGCCCTTAGGGTGACTTCGGAGGGTGCGGTGCTCGGCAGAAACCTGCACAACCTGTCAGCATTGTGGACTTGATGGTAAGTTCTGTGAGAGATTCTAGGCATGTGCATTCTCAAGCCAAGGATACTGGCATGTAGATCACTACTCATGGGCAAAGTTAGTGTTATTGTTCATGATGCGCATAAGAGGGATTTGGAGCACATGGAGAAGGCAGAGAAAGCATTGCAGGGACGTCAATCATGAATCTGTGGGCATGGTATTCATATCTGGGAACATCTGCAGAGTAATGAGCGCATTGCCTCTTGTACTAGTCAAGGTCATTTGCACCACATTTTTAAATAGCTATTTTTGATAAAGTGCGGCAAAATATGCCTAAAAATGCGGCATTAGGAATCAGTTTAAAAAAGTGTATGGAGCGATGTAATTGGCTACTAGTAGGGTTGAGCGACCTTGACCTTTTTAGAGTCGAGTCGTGTTTCGCGAAACCCGACTATCTTAGAAGTCGAGTCGAGTGGAATCGGCCGATTATGGCGAAAAGTCGGGTATCGCCCGAAACACGAAACCCAATGCAAGTCAATGGGGGAGCATAGTCGGCAGTGAGTGGAGGCCAGGAAAACACCTACACTGCCCATTTTAATGGCAAAAACATCCATTCTTGTTACAGAAGCTTGTCAATCGTAAGTTAGCTTATAATAATTGGAAGGCATTTGAAATTGGGGGTCATTTGAATAAAGATGTGGGGGGTAGGGCTGGTTCAAGTAATTAGTGGGCCCAGTAAATCTGGACCACGTCACGGCAGTGGAGCAGGGAGAGGTAAGTATTTCAACTTTGCAAGTGCTGTGATCCTGAGCAAGCAGGGGGGGCCCACTCGTTGGCATTGGCACTGGCACAGGGCCCCTCAAAGTACAGCGGTGTGTTTGCACGGCGGGGGCGCCTCCCACCGGCAGCAACACTTTTGCGTACTATGAGAGGCCCTGTGCCAGTGACGTCGCCAACTAGTATTCCTCCCCACACCTGATGAAGGAACCTGCACTTTCATCTGCACCTTCCTCTTTGTCCCTGTGTAAAGTGGTATGGTATGCGGGAAGAGGAACCTGACTTTCAGCAGGGTCACAATCTTGCTGTGTAGCGTGCACGGGGAATTTTGCGTTATGGGTCAATGTACCAGCAGACTCATCTATCACTGGCTGGGCAATGGGCAGGATGAGGAGGAAACACAGATATAGGCCCAAAGAATAAAGTTGGCTAAATGCAGTTCAAAATTGGTAACACAGGACTAACCAGGGGGCATTGCAGTGGAGGACAACTGGAATGAGAGGCTGACACAGAGAGTAGGCCCAAATCAGTAAGTAGTCGAAATGCAGTTCAAAATTGGCAACCGTAGTAAACAGGCGGCACAGCTTTGTTCAGTGGAGGAGAACAGCAAGGAGTGGCAGACACCGATAGTAGGCCCCAACCCAACTAGTAGGCCAAATGCAGTCTAACATTAACAACTACTTAACGAGAGCCTGAAAATGGAATTTCAGGACAGGAAACCAGGAGAACAGCAAGGAGTGGCAGACACCGATAGTAGGCCCCAAACCAACTAGTACGCCAAATGCAGTTGTTCCATTTAACCACAATTTAATGAGAGCCTGAAGATAGAAGCTCAGGAAAGGCAACCTGGAGAACACCTTGGAGTGTAACACACCATCTCTCTACACCCCATACCCAATTTGTAGGCCTAATGCAGTGTAGTTTCCAACAACTACTAAACGAGAGCCAGAAGATCGAAGCAATGGAGAGGAAACCTGGGGAACACCTTGGAGTGTAACACACCGTCTCTCTACACCCCATACCCAATTTGTAGGCCTAATGCAGTGTAGTTTCCAACAACTACTAAACGAGAGCCAGAAGATCGAAGCTCAGGAAAGGCAACCTGGAGAACACCTTGGAGTGGAACACACCATCTCTCTACACCCCATACCCAATTTGTAGGCCTAATGCAGTGTAGTTTTCTACAACTACTAAACGAGAGTCGGAAGACCGAAGCAATGTGGACGAAACCTGGGGAACATCTTGGAGTGGAACACACCATCTCTCTACACCCCATACCCAATTTGTAGGCCTAATGCAGCGTAGTTTCCAACAACTACTAAACGAGAGCATCAAGATCGAAGCAATGGACAGGAAACCTGGGGAACACCTTGGAGTGGAACACACCATCTCTCTACACCCCATACCCAATTTGTAGGCCTAATGCAGTGTAGTTTCCAAAAACTACTAAACGAGAGCATGAAGATCGAAGCAATGGAGAGGAAACCTGGGGAACACCTTGGAGTGGAACACACCATCTCTATACACCCCATACCCAATTTGTAGGCCTAATGCAGCGTAGTTTCCAACAACTACTAAACGAGAGCATCAAGATCGAAGCAATGGAGAGGAAACCTGGGGAACACCTTGGAGTGGAACACACCATCTCTCTACACCCCATACCCAATTTGTAGGCCTAATGCAGCGTAGTTTCCAACAACTACTAAACGAGAGCATCAAGATCGAAGCAATGGAGAGGAAACCTGGGGAACACCTTGGAGTGGAACACACCATCTCTCTACACCCCATACCCAATTTGTATGCCTAATGCAGTGTAGTTTCCAACAACTACTAAACGAGAGCATGAAGATCGAAGCAATGGAGAGGAAACCTGGGGAACACCTTGAAGTGAAACACACCATCTCTCTACACCCCATACCCAATTTGTAGGCCTAATGCAGCGTAGTTTCCAACAACTACTAAACGAGAGCATCAAGATCGAAGCAATGGAGAGGAAACCTGGAGAACACCTTGGAGTGGAACACACCATCTCTCTACACCCCATACCCAATTTGTAGGCCTAATGCAGTGTAGTTTTCTACAACTACTAAACGAGAGTCAGAAGACCGAAGCAATGTGGAGGAAACCTGGGGAACACCTTGGAGTGGAACACACCATCTCTCTACACCCCATACCCAATTTGTAGGCCTAATGCAGTGTAGTTTCCAACAACTACTAAACGAGAGCATTAAGATCGAAGCAATGGCGAGGAAACCTGGGGCACACCTTGGGGAGGCAGACACCGTTAGTAGGCCCTACCAAAGTTGTACCCCCAATGCAGTTTTAAAATTCCTAGAGGCTGAAAACAAGACTATTGACGCTCAGCTTTTTTCAAAGGAACACAGCTGAATTGAGTGGCGCAGACAGACACAGGTAGTAGGACTTAAACCAAAAATGTGGCTCACTGCAGCTTAAAAAAGTTACAGGGGTACACAGGCAGCATTGCTCTGGGCAGTGGAGGACAATTTCAATAGTGGACCGCAGACAGACTTTGTACGCCTACTATTAAAAAAAGGATGCTCTATGCAATTAAAAATAGGTTCCAGGGGTCCACGGGCAGCAGTGGTGTGGTGAGTGGACGAGTATTGGAAGGAGGGACCGCAGACAGGCGTAGTAGGCCTAACATAACAAAATTAGGCTGTAGACACTGTAAAATTGGTTCCAGGGGTACACGGGCAGCAGTGGTGTGGTCAGCGGAGGAAAATTGGAATTAGGGACTGCAGACAGACTTTGTAGGCTGTCCCCTGTGGACCATGCATCCAACACATTAACTCAGTGCGCCGTAATGGAGACGTAACTTTTTGTGGACATGCCTACTGGTCCATGCGTCTCTTGTCAGGTGCACCTTTCTACTGTTTGATTGCCTGAGTGCTATGACAATTCAGACTTTTTCATGCCGCTGGAGGGCTGGGATGGCTTTTCTCGCAAAAGAAATGTCGACTGGGTAGCTTGAACCGTTGCACAGCGTAGTTCATCTGGGCTTTCTAAATATAAAACAAAGAAAAAAAGGAGGCTACATGCACTTTCAGCTGGGTTCCAGGGGTACACGGCCAGCATTGGTCTGGTCAGTGGAGAACTATTGGAAGGAAGGACCGCAGACAGGCTTCGAAGGCCTAACATAATAACAGATGGCTGTAGGCAATTTTAAATTGGTTCCAGGGGTACACGGGCAGCAGTGGTGTGGTCAGTGGAGGCCTAGTGGAAGGAGTGACCGCAAACAGGCATCGAAGGCCCAACATAATAACAGATGGCTGTAGGCAATTTTAAATTGGTTCCAGGGGAACACGGGCAGCAGTGGCCAGGTCAGTGTAGTAGTAGTAGAAAGAATGGACCGCAGACAGGCTTCGAAGGCCTAACATAAAAAAATTGGGCTGGCTGTAGGCAATTTTAAATTGGTTCCAGGGGTACACGGGCAGCAGTTGTGTGGTCAGTGGAGGCCTAGTGGAAGGAGTGACCGCAGACAGGCATTGAAGGCCTAACATAACAAAAATAGGGCTGTTGGCAATTTAAAATTGGTTCCAGGGGTACACGGGCAGCAGTACAATGGTCTGTGGAGGCCTAGTGGAAGGAGGGACCGCAGACAGGCTTCAAAGGCCTAACATAAAAAAATAGGGCTGTTGGCAATTTAAAATTGGTTCCAGGGGTACACGGGCAGCAGTACAATGGTCAGTGGAGGCCTAGTGGAAGGAGGGACCGCAGACAGCCTTCGAAGGCCTAACATAACAAAAATGTCAATACAATGGTATTGTCAGTGCCAGGCATTGAAGGATGTCAGCGCATAGACTAAACATTGGTGGAGCTGTGAGAGATAATTTTGCAAGTGGTAGAGCACTGTTTGAGCTGGGGGGGAAAGGAACTGTCTTGTGGCCGGCGGTACAGGCCCAGGGCCCCTCATATTACAACGGTGTGTCTGATGTTGGGTGCGCACCACCACCGCCAGAGACACTTTATTGTACTATGAGGGACCCAGTGGCAGTGCCTTCGACCAAAAGTGGGCACACCCACCTCTTCAGACAAACAGCACTCTCACGGGTACTGGCGCCAAGTGGCGATACCACGGCCCCGTGTGGGGAGTTTGGCCATTTAGTGAGGTGTAAACATGTCGTATGCTGGACAATCAGGTGCAGAAAATTACGAGATTGGAAAAGTCATTCAGAATAGTCCACAGGCAAGACCTTTTCATAGGAAAGCTAGGTGTCAGCTGGGCAAGGTGGGGCAAAAGATTTCGAAATCCAGTTGTGGTTCATTTTAATGAAGGTTAGATCATCTACATTTTGGGTAGCCAGACGAGTCATTTTTTCTGTTAGTATTGAACCTGCAGCACTGAATACTCTTTCTGATAGGACACTAGCTGCCGGGCAAGCAAGCTCCTGCAATGCATATTCTGCCAATTCTGGCCAGGTGTCTAATTTGGATGCCCAGTAATCAAATGGGAATGACGGTTGAGGGAGAACGTCGATAAGGGATGAAAAATAGTTTGTAACCATACTGGACAAATGTTGTCTCCTGTCACTTTGAATTGATGCTGCAGTACCTGTCCTGTCTGCGGTCATAGCAAAATCACTCCACAACCTGGTCAGAAAACCCCTCTGGCCAACGCCACTTCTGATTTCTGCCCCTCTAACACCTCTGGTCTGCTGGCCCCTGCAGCTCGTGTGAGAACGATCACGGGCGCTGTGTGCAGGGAATGCCAGAAGCAAACGGTCAACAAGAGTTGATTGTTTGGTTGCTAATATTATTTCCAAGTTCTCATGTGGCATTATATTTTGCAATTTGCCTTTATAGCGAGGATCAAGGAGGCAGGCCAACCAGTAATCGTCATCGTTCATCATTTTAGTAATGCGTGTGTCCCTTTTGAGGATACGTAAGGCATAATCCGCCATGTGGGCCAAAGTTCCAGTTCTCAAATCTGCGGTTGTGCTTGGTTGAGGGGTAGTTTCAGGCAAATCCACGTCACTTGTGTCTCTCCAAAAACCAGAACCCGGCCTTGCCGCGCCAACAATTTCCAGTGGCCCCGGAAAAGCTTCCTCATTAAAAATATAATCATCCCCATCATCCTCCTCGTCCTCCTCCTCCTCTTCGCCCGCTACCTCGTCCTGTACACTGCCCTGGCCAGACAATGGCTGACTGTCATCAAGGCTTTCCTCTTCCTCAGCTGCAGACGCCTGATCCTTTATGTGCGTCAAACTTTGCATCAGCAGACGCATTAGGGGGATGCTCATGCTTATTATGGCGTTGTCTGCACTAACCAGCCGTGTGCATTCCTCAAAGCACTGAAGGACTTGACACATGTCTTGAATCTTCGACCACTGCACACCTGACAACTCCATGTCTGCCATCCTACTGCCTGCCCGTGTATGTGTATCCTCCCACAAAAACATAACAGCCCGCCTCTGTTCGCACAGTCTCTGAAGCATGTGCAGTGTTGAGTTCCACCTTGTTGCAACGTCTATGATTAGGCGATGCTGGGGAAGGTTCAAAGAACGCTGATAGGTCTGCATACGGCTGGAGTGTACGGGCGAACAGCGGATATGTGAGCAAAGTCCACGCACTTTGAGGAGCAGGTCGGATAACCCCGGATAACTTTTCAGGAAGCACTGCACCACCAGGTTAAAGGTGTGAGCCAGGCAAGGAATGTGTTTCAGTTGGGAAAGGGAGATGGCAGCCATGAAATTCCTTCCGTTATCACTCACTACCTTGCCTGCCTCAAGATCTACAGTGCCCAGCCACGACTGCGTTTCTTTCTGCAAGAACTCGGACAGAACTTCCGCGGTGTGTCTGTTGTCGCCCAAACACTTCATAGCCAATACAGCCTGCTGACGTTTGCCAGTAGCTGCCCCATAATGGGAGACCTGGTGTGCAACAGTGGCAGCTGCGGATGGAGTGGTTGTGCGACTGCGGTCTGTGGACGAGCTCTCGCTTCTGCAGGAGGACGAGGTGGAGGAGGGGGTGCGAACGGCTACAGCCAACTGTTTCCTAGACCATGGGCTAGGCAGAACTGTCCCAAAATTGCTGTCCCCTGTGGACCCTGCATCCACAACATTCACCCAGTGTGCCGTGATGGACACGTAACGTCCCTGGCCATGCCTACTGGTCCATGCATCTGTTGTCAGGTGCACCTTTGTGCTCACAGATTGCCTGAGTGCATGGACGATGCGCTCTTTAACATGCTGGTGGAGGGCTGGGATGGCTTTTCTGGAAAAAAAGTGTCGACTGGGTAGCTCGTAGCGTGGTACAGCTTAGTCCATCAGGGCTTTGAAAGCTTCGCTTTCAACTAACCGGTAGGGCATCATCTCTAACGAGATTAGTCTAGCTATGTGGGCGTTCAAACCCTGTGTACGCGGATGCGAGGCTAAGTACTTCCTTTTTCTAACCATAGTGTCATGTAGGGTGAGCTGGACTGGAGAGCTGGAGATCGTGGAACTAGCGGGGGTGCCGGTGGACATGGCAGACTGAGAGACGGTGGGAGA
This sequence comes from Ranitomeya imitator, assembly GCF_032444005.1. Taxonomy (NCBI): domain Eukaryota; kingdom Metazoa; phylum Chordata; class Amphibia; order Anura; family Dendrobatidae; genus Ranitomeya; species Ranitomeya imitator. The sequence continues at coordinate 551,212,272 of NC_091282.1, read as the reverse complement.
TGGTATTGTTGCCGCCAGTGCCCTAGATGCAGTGTTTCCTACTACGAAACTGGTGATTCCCTGACCCTGACTGCTTTGGCCTGGCAAAGAAACCTGCACAGATACTGCAGGTGGTGCGGAAAATGGTGGCCCTACACTGCCGGAAGGGATGTTGCGTTGATGACTAGCTTCATTGGCCGAGGGTGCTACAACCTTAAGGGACGTTTGGTAGTTAGTCCAAGCTTGCAAATGCATGGTGGTTAAATGTCTATGCATGCAACTTGTATTGAGACTTTTCAGATTCTGTCCTCTGCTTAAGGTAGTTGAACATTTTTGACAGATGACTTTGCGCTGATCAATTGGATGTTGTTTAAAAAAATGCCAGACTGCACTCTTTCTAGCATCGGATACCTTTTCAGGCATTGCAGACTGAGCTTTAACCGGATGGCCACGCTGTCCTCCAACAGGTTTTGGCTTTGCCACGCATTTTGGGCAAGATACGGGCCCGGCAGATGGAACCTGTTGCGATGTTGATGCCTGCTGCGGCCCCTCCTCCTCCGCTTCAGAACTGCTGCCGCCTGCACCCTGTTCCCCCAATGGCTGCCAATCGGGGTCAAGAACTGGGTCGTCTATTACCTCTTCTTGTAGCTCGTGTGCAACTTCGTCTGTGTCACCGTGTCGGTCGGTGGTATAGCATTCGTGATGGGGCAACATAGTCTCATCAGGGTCTGATTCTTGATCATTACCCTGCGAGGGCAATGTTGTGGTCTGAGTCAAAGGACCAGCATAGTAGTCTGGCTGTGGCTGTGCATCAGTGCACTCCATGTCAGATTCAACTTGTAATGGGCATGGACTGTTAACTGTTTCACTTTCTAAGCCAGGGACGGTATGTGTAAAGAACTCCATGGAGTAACCCGTTGTGTCGCCTGCTGCATTCTTCTCTGTTATTGTTTTTGCTGAAGAGGACAAGGAAGCGACTTGTCCCTGACCGTGAACATCCACTAACGACGCGCTGCTTTTACATTTACCAGTTTCACGAGAGGAGGCAAAAGAGCTAGAGGCTGAGTCAGCAAGATAAGCCAAAACTTGCTCTTGCTGCTCCGGCTTTAAAAGCGGTTTTCCTACTCCCAGAAAAGGGAGCGTTCGAGGCCTTGTGTAGCCAGACGATGAACCTGGCTCCACAGCTCCAGACTTAGGTGCAATATTTTTTTCCCACGACCACCTGATGCTCCACCACTACCACCACCCTCATTACCAGCTGACAATGAACGCCCCCGGCCACGACCTCTTCCACCAGACTTCCTCATTGTTTTAAAAACGTAACCAAACTAACGGTATTTGTTGCTCACACAACTTACCTGGTGAGCTATAACTTCAGTATGATTTAGCTACCCCTTTACAGGTGGGTGAGACCACAACGAAAATCAGGCACAATGCTACACACTCTGTTTTTGGTGGCACCAAATGAGAGAGATGCCACACACGCAGGACTGTCACTGAAGCACAAATGTAAATATTAATCTCCCACTGTTTTTTTTAATTTTTTTTTTTTTTTTTCAGGGAGACTTTAGAAACAAAATAAAATAAAATGATTTTTTCAGGAAGAATTTAGAAACCAAATAAAATAAAATGATTTCTTCAGGGAGAATTTAGAAAACAAATAAAACAAAAAATAGGCTTTCTATGGCCCACTGAGTGAGAGATGACGCACACAGGAGTCAGGAGTGGCACACAAGCCCAGAGGCCAATATTTTTCTCCCAATGATTGATGTAGTGATTTTTTCAGGTAGATTTTGGAACCCAAATCAAGCAAAAAAAATAATAGGCTTTCTATGGCCCACAATTGGAGAGAGAGAGAGATGGCACACCCAGGAGTCAAGACTGGCACACAAGCAGAAAGGGCAATATTAATCTCCCACTGATTTTTTTTTTTTTTCAGGGAGACTTTAGAAAAAAAAATAATAAAAAAAAATCATTTTTTCAGGAAGAATTTAGAAACCAAATAAAATAAAATGATTTTTTCAGGGAGAATTTAGAAAACAAATAAAACAAAAAATAGGCTTTCTATGGCCCACTGAGTGAGAGATGACGCACACAGGAGTCAGGAGTGGCACACAAGCCCAGAGGCCAATATTTATCTCCCACTGATTGATTTATTGATTTTTTCAGGTAGAATTTAGAACCCAAATCAACCAAAAAAATAAATAGGCTTTCTATGGCTCACTATCTGAGAGAGAGAGATGGCACGCTTAGGACTGGCACACAAGCCCAAAGGCCAATATTAATCTCCCTTTTTTTTTTTTTCAGGGAGAATTTATAAAACAAAAAAAAATAAATAGGCTTTCTATGGCCCACTATTTGTGAGAGAGATGGCACGCTCAGGACTGGCACAGAAGCCCAGAGGCCAATATTAATCTCCCACTTTTTTTTTTTTTTTTCAGGGAAAATTTATAAACCCAATAAAAAAAATAATAAATAGGCTTTCTATTGCCCACTATCTGAGAGAGAGAGATGGCACGCTTAGGACTGGCACACAAGCCCAAAGGCCAATATTAATCTCCCTTTTTTTTTTCAGGGAGAATTTATAAAACCAAAACAAAATAAATAAATAGGCTTTCTATGGCCCACTATTTGTGAGAGAGATGGCACGCTTAGGACTGGCACACAAGCCCAAAGGCCAATATTAATCTCCCACTGATTGATTTATTGATTTTTTCAGGTAGATTTTGGAACCCAAATCAAGCAAAAAAATAAATAGGCTTTCTATGGCCCACTGACTGAGAGATGGCACACACAGGAGTCAGGAGTGGCACACAAGCCCTGAGGCCAATATTTTTCTCCCACTGATTGATGTAGTGATTTTTTCAGGTAGATTTTAGAACCCAAATCAAGCAAAAAAATAAATAGGCTTTATATGGCCCACTGAGTGAGGGATGGCACAGACAGGGATGGCACTCTAGCAGAAATGCCAATCTTAATCTCCCACAAAAAAAAAAAAAGGAACTGTCCTTCAATTACTATCTCCCTGCAGTAATCTCAGCCAGGTATGGCAGGCAGCAATAAGGAGTTTTCTGCTGCACAAATGAAATAAAAAGTGTGGACAAACAAGATAGCTGTGCAGAAAGGAAGGAACAAGAGGATTTGTGCTTTGAAAAAAGCAGTTGGTTTGCACAGCGGCGTACACACAGCAATGCAGCTATCAGGGAGCCTTCTAGGGCAGCCCAATGAGCTACAGCGCTGAGGAAAAAAAAAAAAAAATGTAGCTTCCACTGTCCCTGCACACCGAAGGTGGTGTTGGACAGTGCAAATCGCTACAGCAAAAGCGGTTTGGTGGTTAATGGACCCTGCCTAACGCTATCCCTGCTTCTGACGAAGCGGCAGCAACCTCTCCCTAAGCTCAGATCAGCAGCAGTAAGATGGCGGTCGGCGGGAACGCCCCTTTATAGCCCCTGTGACGCCGCAGACAGCAAGCCAATCACTGCAATGCCCTTCTCTAAGATGGTGGGGACCAGGACCTATGTGATCACGCTGCCCACACTCTGCGTTTACCTTCATTGGCTGAGAAATGGCGCTTTTCGCGTCATTGAAACGCGACTTTGGCGCGAAAGTCGCGTACCGCATGGCCGACCCCGCACAGGGGTCGGATCGGGTTTCATGAAACCCGACTTTGCCAAAAGTCGGCGACTTTTGAAAATGAACGACCCGTTTCGCTCAACCCTAGCTACTAGGATTAAATCTTCATGACAGGTCCTTATAAGTAGGCTGCAGGTTTTAGGTTGTCTGACACGACAGCTCAAACTGGCTAGCAGTAACAACTAGGAGTCTTTCTAATATATTTGTGTAAAGCTGGTGTGAAACATCGTCTTGTTCTACAAGTGTCAGGTTATTCCCTTGATTCGTATTCTTGCTTAGAATTGTAAGACTATTTGAAGACTCTTGGATTTCACAGCATGTCCAGTGCACTTCATGGCAATCACCAAAAGCCTTTCATTGATATTTAACACATGTCATCTTTGTGTGCGTATATGGCATTTGCTGTTGAAACACTTGCAACTGCTCAGGCTTCATTTTGTCTTGTGCTTCAACACAACATTAGCTGTAACTGTAGATAATTATGTCTGTAGAACTGGATGCAGTATAATCAAGGGAACCTATCTGACATAATTTGATTTCAGATTTATTAACACGAGTCTTTTCTTCTGCTCTGAAGTACTGCTTTTCATATGGAATACAGAATGGGTTAGTGTTTTCTTATTGGATTCCGTGTTACCTATAAACTACATTATTGCTATTGCCAAGGTCTAAGCAGGTTTTTTATTTGAATGAAACATGGAGCTTTGTTTAGAAGAGAGACGGAATTATACTTTAAGTACTATACTCTCTTCTGGACCCAAGAGAAGGCAAGGTGTAAACAGACTTCAATTTAACTTTTAATTGTCTGTCTATGGTCATTAGACCCAGGTTTTAAAAAAGGTAAAGTGTCATTTGCCAGGAAGACTCATGTGCCCCTGGTAATAAATAATTTATCATTGACTCCTAACCAATTTCTAAAAAAGCTTGAATGTCTAGTCACTAGACTTTAGTGCAACATATCTGTCATACTCTTGCCTCTGTGCTCAAACTGTACTACTAGCTGGCAAAAAAAAGTTATGGTTGTGAGAATCTTTTTTGAGCATATGTTGGTTTAATTTGATTGCGTAAACTCAGCTTTTTTAGTGGTACCTTTGTCCACCAACAAATCCCCCTCGTAAATATTAGGTAATCTAGCTCTGAGGGTCCTATCTACATGTCAATAAAATATAACCTTTATTGGTAACCATAAAAATTAATTCTGGACCATCCACATAAATGACACAAAAACAAAACCAAAATACATAAAGTGCGCATGCTCAACAGTGCTCAATTAAAAATTGGTTTGGTCTCACCAAATCTCGTTGTCTCATATCGAATCCATCATGAACAGGAGCAAAGATATGTACCTACTTGTATTAAATAGCAGGGGGAAAAGGATGTCTATTCTTCCCTGTCGTGCCCCTGTGTTGCTCCCGTCCTGACAAGTACAGTCCCCAAATATATGCTATTTGGGGTTCCCTACAAGTTTCCTCCCCAATAAAGGGAATTCATCAGGGGAATCTCATGATAAATACTGAAGAGTGGGATCTCTTATAAATAATCATATAATTCAAAGATATCAATGGGAGATCTGCAGTGGCGGATATCACCCTTACTAGGTGTGACCATTTGAATCATCAACCCTATTGTAAATGTGGCATAAGGCGATTGTTCAAATCACCCCCTTTAAAGGGAAGCTTTTTCATCACATCTCCCCCGGCGTCTGACCTCATATCCAGTCACTCACCTCTTGTCTCCGTTACTGATTCGCTTCCATAGATGTCGGCGTCATCCCTAGACGTATCACCCGTTACCCTATTCGTGGTCCACGGTCTGGAATGCCCAGGGAGCGGAAGTACCGGCGCCATCTTTATTATGTCATATCCTTACAGATGTATCTCCCCTGTGTCGTTCCTTGCGGTCCACGGTTTGGAACGCACAGGGGGCGGAAGTCCAGGTACCATCTTTGTTACCTCACATCCGGTTTCATAATCTGTGGAGCGCACATGTAAGTGGGAGTGTCCCACGTTCCTACCTCAGCCCGGTCAAATGACCAATCGGCGGGGGGTTGTGTTTTTTTTTTATATATACCCATACCCACCTACCTGAATTTTACGGTTGCTAGATCCAGACCCTATTGGTTATTTGTTTGGATCTAGGATCTGTAATTTTCAGTGGCAAATGTAGAAGTTAAGAGGCCCCTCCCCCTTTTTATGCATATATAAAGAGGTATTCATGTAAAGAAATAAGCGGGATTTGAGGTTTTATTTAATATATGGGGACCGCCATACATTATTTACCTTTGATGGATGGTGGGTGGGTATGGGTATACTGTATATATATATAAAAAAAAAAAAAACACCACCCCCCCGCCTATCGGTCATTGACCAGGCGGAGGTAGGAATGTGGGAATTTGTTCAAATATCTTTCCTGGTATAATAATAATCTCTTTATTTATATAGCGCCAACATATTCCGCAGTGCTTTTACTTTTTTTTTGCACACATTATCATCGCTGTCCCCGATGGGGCTCTCAATCTAAATTCCCTATCAGTATGTCTTTGGGTTAGAAGTAAGGCTCATTGGCCTATATTTTCCTGGCTCCATCTTGTTTTCTTTTTTGAAGATAGGGACAACATTTGCCCTTCTCAAATCTTCTGAGACTTCTTCTGTTTTCCAGTGTTTTTCAAATATTCTGGCTATTGGTTATGAAATCTAATCTGCTAACTCTTTCTGTACCCTAGCATATAAATCGTGTGGACCAGGAGATTTAAATTCATTTAAATTAGCTAAGTGTTCCCTCACAATCTCTATGTTTATGGATGCTGTGGATTCTTTTATTCTATTTTCACATACCTCAAAATCCTTTATTACTGCTTTTCGTCTCCCTTGCAAGCATTACTTCATTACTGGCTTTAGTGTTGTGAATTCTGCTTTTGGGCTCCCTCCGGTGGTTGTAGGTGGTAATGCAGTTGTCCCAGAGCTGCAGTCATGGTCAGGTGTTTCTGCTGATTGCAATTCTGACTGGGGTATTTAGGTTTGCAGGACTCATTAGTCCTTTCCAGTTGTCAATGTTTCTTGGGAAGTGTTGGATCTCTGTCTGGCTTCTCCTGCTTAGCTGTCAATTCAGCAAAGATAAGTGTCTGTTTCTTTTTCTATGGCACACAAGCTGTGTGCTTGTTTTTTGATTGTATTCCTGCTCTGAGTTTAGTAGTCTCTGGAGTTGCAGATATACGTTCCACGTCTTTAGTTAGATGGAGGAATTTTTTGTATAATCTGCTGTGGATATTTTTGGAAGGGTTTTAATACTGACTGCACAGAACTCTGTCCTATCCTTTCCTATTTTAGCTAGAGTGGCCTCTTGTGCTAAATCCTGTATTTCTGCCTGTGTTTGTCTTTCCTCTCCTACTCACAGCCAATATTTGTGGGGGGCTGCCTATCCTTTGGGGTTCTGCTCTGAGGCAAGGTAGAATTCCTATTTCCATCTATAGGGGTATTTAGTCCTCCGGCTGTGACGAGGTGTCTAGGGTATGTTAGGTACACCCCACGGCTACTTCTAGTTGCGGTGTTAAGATCAGGATTTGCGGTCAGTATAGTTACCACCTACTCCACTGACGTTTTCATGCTGCTCCAAGGTCACCGGATCACAACAGTACAACTGGCCAATAATGAGTTAAATGCATCTCAGAAGAATGGAAGAAAGGTGTTGAGCCATTTTTTTTTTCTTCAGTCTGCTTTATATTCTCTTCCCTCTTTATCTCTGGGTGGCTGAGGAGCCTTGTGCTGGCCTGAATGTTCAGGAAATAGCTTCTCGTGTAGACCAGCTTGCTGCTAGGGTACAGGGTATTTCTGATTATATTGTTCAGACTCCTGTTTTAGAACCGAAGATTCCTACTCCTGATTTGTTTTTTGGTGACAGGTCCAAATTTTTGAGTTTTAAAAACAACTCTAAACTGTTTTTTGCTTTGAGACCTCGATCCTCCGGTGATTCCATTCAGCGGGTTGAAATCGTCATCTCCCTGCTGCGTGGCGACCTGCAGGATTGGGCGTTTTCCCTGGAATCTGGGAATCTGGCTTTGCTTAATGTAGACTCCTTTTTTCAGGCTTTAGCATTATTATATGATGAACCTAATTCTGTTGATCAAGCTGAGAAGACCTTGTTGGCCCTGTCTCAGGGTCAAGAGGCAGCAGAATTGTATTGTCAGAAATTCAGAAAATGGTCTGTGTTGACTAAATGGAATAATGATGCTTTGGCGGCAATTTTCAGAAAGGGTCTTTCTGAATCCATTAAAGATGTTATGGTGGGGTTTCCCACCCCTTCCGGTCTGAGTGATTCTATGTCTCTGGCCATTCAGATTGACCGGCGCTTGCGGGAACACAGAACTGTGCGCGCTGTGGCGTTGTCCTCAGAGCAGATTCCTGAGCCAATGCAGTGTGATAGGATTCTGTCTAGAACGGAACGACAAGGATTCAGACATCAGAATAGGTTGTGTTATTATTGTGGCGACGCTTCTCATGTCATTTCAGTCTGCCCTAAGCGGACAAAGGGGATTGCTAGTTCATTTACCATCAGTACTGTACAACCTAAATTTCTGTTATCTGTGTCCTTGATCTGCTCATTGTCATCATTTTCTGTCATGGCGTTTGTGGATTCAGGCGCCGCCTTGAACTTAATGGACTTTGAGTTTGCCAGGCGTTGTGGTTTTCCCTTGCAGCCTTTGCAGAACCCTATTCCTTTAAGGGGCATTGATGCTACACCCTTGGCTAAAAATAAGCCCCAGTTTTGGACACAGGTGACCATGCGCATGGCGCCAGCCCATCAGGAAGATTGTCGATTTCTAGTGTTGCATAATTTGCATGATGCTATCGTGCTGGGTTTTCCGTGGTTGCAGGTACATAATCCTGTGTTGGATTGGAAGTCCATGTCTGTGACTAGTTGGGGTTGTCAGGGGGTTCATAATGATGTTCCTTTGATGTCAATCTCCTCTTCTTCCTCTTCTGAAATTCCAGAGATTTTGTCTTATTTTCAGGATGTACTCGATGAGCCTAAGTCCAGTTTTCTTCCACCGCACAGGGACTGCGATTGTGCTATTGACTTGATTTCAGGCTGTAAGTTTCCTAAGGGTCGACTTTTCAACCTGTCTGTGCCTGAACATACCGCCATGCGGAGCTATTTTAAGGAGTCTTTGGAGAAAGGGCATATTCGGCCATCTTCTTCACCATTGGGAGCGGGGTTCTTTTTTGTTGCTAAAAAAGATGGTTCCTTGAGACCCTGTATTGATTATCGCCTCTTGAATAAAATCACGGTCAAGTTTCAATACCCTTTACCTTTGCTTACCGATTTGTTTGCTAGGATTAAGGGAGCTAGTTGGTTTACGAAGATTGACCTTCGGGGGGCATATAATCTTGTTCGTATTAAGCAGGGTGATGAATGGAAAACTGCGTTAAACACGCCCGAAGGCCATTTTGAATACCTTGTGATGCCATTCGGGCTCACTAATGCTCCATCTGTTTTTCAGTCCTTCATGCATGATATTTTCCGGACTTATATTGATAAGTTCTTGATTTTATATTTGGACGATATTTTGATTTTTTCCGATGATTGGGAGTCTCATGTGGAACAGGTCAGGATGGTATTTCAAATCCTTCGTGACAATGCCCTGTTTGTGAAAGGGTCTAAGTGTCTCTTTGGGGTGCAGAAGGTTTCTTTTTTGGGCTTTATTTTTTCTCCCTCGTCTATAGAGATGGATCCGGTTAAGGTTCAGGCCATTCATGATTGGATTCAGCCCACATCCGTGAAGAGCCTTCAGAAATTTTTGGGTTTTGCAAATTTTTATCGCCGTTTCATTGCTAATTTTTCCAGCGTGGTTAAACCCTTGACCGATTTGACGAAGAAAGGCGCTGATGTGGCGAATTGGTCCTCTGCGGCTGTCTCTGCCTTTCAGGAGCTTAAACATCGATTTACTTCTGCTCCGGTGTTGCGCCAACCGGATGTTTCTCTTCCGTTTCAGGTTGAGGTTGACGCTTCTGAGATTGGGGCAGGGGCCGTTTTGTCTCAGAGGGATCCTGTTGGTTCCTTAATGAAACCGTGTGCCTTCTTTTCCCGTAAGTTTTCGCCTGCTGAACGCAATTATGATGTCGGCAATCGGGAGTTGTTGGCTATGAAGTGGGCGTTTGAGGAGTGGCGACATTGGCTTGAGGGAGCTAAGCACCGTATTGTGGTCTTGACCGATCATAAGAATCTGATTTACCATCGAATCTGCCAAACGGTTGAATCCTAGACAGGCTCGATGGTCCTTGTTTTTTTCCCGTTTTGATTTTGTTGTCTCGTACCTTCCGGGTTCTAAGAACATTAAGGCTGATGCCCTCTCTAGGAGTTTTTTGCCTGATTCTCCTGAGGTCTTAGAACCGGTCGGTATTCTGAAAGAAGGGGTGGTCCTTTCTGCCATTTCCCCTGATTTACGACGGGTTCTTCAGGAATTTCAGGCTGACAAACCTGACCGCTGTCCTGTGGGGAAACTGTTTGTTCCTGACAGATGGACTAATAGAGTGATATCTGAGGTTCACTGTTCCGTGTTGGCTGGTCATCCTGGTATTTTTGGTACCAGAGACTTGGTTGGTAGGTCCTTTTGGTGGCCTTCTTTGTCACGTGATGTGCGTTCTTTTGTGCAGTCCTGTGGGACTTGTGCGCGGGCCAAGCCTTGTTGTTCCCGTGCTAGTGGGTTGCTGTTGCCATTGCCGGTCCCTGAGAGGCCCTGGACGCATATTTCTATGGATTTTATTTCCGATCTTCCGGTTTCCCAGAGGATGTCGGTTATCTGTGTTGTTTGTGACCGCTTCTCTAAGATGGTTCATTTGGTGCCTTGCCTAAATTGCCTTCCTCTTCGGATTTGGTTCCGTTGTTTTTTCAGCATGTGGTCCGTTTGCATGGTATTCCGGAGAATATTGTGTCCGACAGAGGTTCCCAGTTTGTTTCTAGGTTTTGGCGGGCCTTTTTGTTGTGAATTCTGTGGCTGAGTTCACTTCTGTGGTCACAAGTGGTATTGCAGTCTCTGGGCTTCCTCCCTCAGGTGTTTTGGTGAGCTCGTTGGCTGCCTTGCTATTTAGCTCCACCTGAGTCTGTCTTCCTTGCTCCTTGTCAATGTTCCAGTGTTGGATCTGAGCTACTGCATCTTTCCTTGGGCCTGCTGCTCTGCTAGATAAGTGCTTCTAGTTTGTTTTCTGTTTTTTCTGTCCAGCTTGCTATTAACTTTTGCTGGAAGCTCTGAGAAGCAAAGGGGTGCACCGCCGTGCTGTTAGTTCGGCACGGTGGGTCTTTTTGCCCCTTTGCGTGGTTTTCGTTTTAGGGTTTTTTGTAGACTGCATAGTTCTCTTTGCTATCCTCGCTCTGTCTAGAATATCGGGCCTCACTTTGCTGAATCTATTTCATTCCTACGTTTGTCTTTTCATCTTGCTAACAGTCATTATATGTGGGGGGCTGCCTATTCCTTTGGGGTATTTCTCTGAGGTAAGTCAGGCTTGTATTTCTATCTTCAGGCTAGTCAGCTCCTCAGGCAGTGCCGAGTTGCATAGGTAGTGATAGGCGCAATCCACTGCTGCTTATAGTTGTGTGAGGATAGATCAGGTACTGCAGTCTACAGAGATTCCACGTCTCAGAGCTCGTCCTATTGTTTTTGGTTATTGCCAGATCTCTGTATGTGCGCTGATTACTGCACGCTGTGTTGCCTGATTGCCAGCCATAACACCTTTTGTGCTAGGCTGGGCATTGATTTTTCTTTTTCTTCTGCATTTCATCCTCAGACAAATGGTCAGACCGAGCGAACTAATCAGACTTTGGAGACTTATTTGAGATGCTTTGTGTCTGCTGATCAGGATGATTGGGTGGCTTTCTTGCCATTGGCCGAGTTTGCCCTTAATAATCGGGCTAGTTCAGCTACTTTGGTTTCGCCTTTCTTTTGTAATTTTGGTTTTCATCCTCGTTTTTCTTCTGGGCAGGCTGAGCCTTCTGACTGTCCTGGTGTGGATTCGGTGGTTGACAGGTTGCAGCAGATTTGGGCTCATGTGGTGGACAATTTGGTGTTGTCTCAGGAGGAGGCTCAACGTTTTGCTAACCGTCGTCGGTGTGTTGGTTCCCGGCTTCGGGTTGGGGATCTGGTCTGGTTGTCTTCCCGTCATGTTCCTATGAAGGTTTCTTCTCCTAAGTTTAAGCCTCGGTTTATTGGTCCTTATAGGATTTCTGAGATTATTAATCCGGTGTCTTTTCGTCTGGCGCTTCCGGCCTCTTTTGTGATCCATAATGTCTTCCATAGATCTTTATTGCGGAAATATGTGGAGCCCGTTGTTCCCTCTGTTGATCCTCCGGCCCCTGTGTTGGTTGATGGGGAGTTGGAATATGTTGTTGAGAAGATTTTGGATTCCCGTTTTTCGAGGCGGAAGCTTCAGTACCTTGTCAAATGGAAGGGTTATGGCCAGGAGGATAATTCTTGGGTTTTTGCCTCTGATGTCTATGCCGCTGATTTGGTTCGTGCCTTTCATCTGGCTCATCCTGATCAGCCTGGAGGCTCTGGTGAGGGTTCGGTGACCCCTCCTCAAGGAAGCGTACTGTTGTGAATTCTGCTTTTGGGCTCCCACCGGTGGTTGTAAGTGGTAATGCAGTTGTCTCTGGGCTGCAGTCCTGGACAGGTGCATCTGCTGATTGCAATTCTGACTGGGGTATTTAGGTTTGCAGGACTCATTAGTCCTTGCCAGTTGTCAATGTTTCTTGGGAAGTGTTGGATCTCTGTCTGGCTTCTCCTGCTTAGCTGCCAATTCAGCAAAGATAAGTGTCTGTTTCTTTTTCTATGGCACACAAGCTGTGTGCTTGTTTTTTGATTGTATTCCTGCTCTGAGTTTAGGAGTCTCTGGAGTTGCAGATATACGTTCCACGTCTTTAGTTAGATGGAGGAATTTTTTGTATAATCTGCTGTGGATATTTTTGGAAGGGTTTTAATACTGACCGCACAGAACTCTGTCCTATCCTTTCCTATTTTAGCTAGAGTGGCCTCTTGTGCTAAATCCTGTATTTCTGCCTGTGTTTGTCTTTCCTCTCCTACTCACAGCCAATATTTGTGGGGGCTGCCTATCCTTTGGGGTTCTGCTCTGAGGCAAGGTAGAATTCCTATTTCCATCTATAGGGGTATTTAGTCCTCCGGCTGTGATGAGGTGTCTAGGGTTTGTTAGGTACACCCCACGGCTACTTCTAGTCGCGGTGTTAAGATCAGGATTTGCGGTCAGTATAGTTCCCACTAGGGTTGAGCGAAACGGGTCGTTCATTTTCAAAAGTCACCGACTTTTGGCAAAGTCGGGTTTCATGAAACCCGATCCAACCCCTGTGCGGGGTCGGCCATGCGGTACGCGACTTTCGCGCCAAAGTCGCGTTTCAATGATGCGAAAAGCGCCATTTCTCAGCCAATGAAGGTAAACGCAGAGTGTGGGCAGCGTGATGACATAGGTCCTGGTCCCCACCATCTTAGAGAAGGGCATTGCAGTGATTGGCTTGCTGTCTGCGGCGTCACAGGGGCTATAAAGGGGCGTTCCCGCCAACCGCCATCTTACTGCTGCTGATCTGAGCTTAGGGAGAGGTTGCTGCCGCTTCGTCAGAAGCAGGGATAGCGTTAGGCAGGGTCCATTAACCACCAAACCGCTTGTGCTGTAGCGATTTGCACTGTCCAACACCACCTTCGGTGTGCAGGGACAGTGGAAGCTACATTTTTTTTTTTTTCCTCAGCTGTAGCTCATTGGGCTGCCCTAGAAGGCTCCCTGATAGCTGCATTGCTGTGTGTACGCCGCTGTGCAAACCAACTGCTTTTTTCAAAGCACAAATCCTCTTGTTCCTTCCTTTCTGCACAGCTATCTTGTTTGTTTGTCCACACTTTTTATTTAATTTGTGCATCAGTCCACTCCTTATTGCTGCCTGCCATACCTGGCTGAGATTACTGCAGGGAGATAGTAATTGAAGGACAGTTCCTTTTTTTTTTTTTTGTGGGAGATTAAGATTGGCATTTCTGCTAGAGTGCCATCCCTGTGTGTGCCATCTCCCAGTCAGTGGGCCATAGAAAGCCTATTTATTTTTTTGCTCGATTTGGGTTCCAAAATCTACCTGAAAAAATCACTACATCAATCAGTGGGAGAAAAATATTGGCCTCAGGGCTTGTGTGCCACTCCTGACTCCTGTGTGCATCATCACTCACTCAGTGGGCCATAGAAAGCCTATTTTTTTTTTTGTTTTATTTGGGTTCTAAATTCTACCTGAAAAAATCAGTAAATCAATCAGTGGGAGATTAATATTGGCCTTTGGGCTTGTGTGCCAGTCCTAAGCGTGCCATCTCTCTCACAAATAGTGGGCCATAGAAAGCCTATTTATTTTATTTTTTTTGGTTTTATAAATTCTCCCTGAAAAAAAAAGGGAGATTAATATTGGCCTTTGGGCTTGTGTGCCAGTCCTAAGCGTGCCATCTCTCTCTCTCAGATAGTGGGCCATAGAAAGCCTATTTATTATTTTTTTTATTGGGTTTATAAATTTTCCCTGAAAAAAAAAAAAAAAAGTGGGAGATTAATATTGGTCTCTGGACTTGTGTGCCAGTCCTGAGCGTGCCATCTCTCTCACAAATAGTGGGCCATAGAAAGCCTATTTATTTTTTTTTTTTTTGGTTTTATAAATTCTCCCTGAAAAAAAAAGGGAGATTAATATTGGCCTTTGGGCTTGTGTGCCAGTCCTAAGCGTGCCATCTCTCTCTCTCAGATAGTGGGCCATAGAAAGCCTATTTATTATTTTTTTTATTGGGTTTATAAATTTTCCCTGAAAAAAAAAAAAAAAAGTGGGAGATTAATATTGGCCTCTGGGCTTGTGTGCCAGTCCTGAGCGTGCCATTCCTCTCACAAATAGTGGGCCATAGAAAGCCTATTTATTTTTTTTTTTTTGTTTTATAAATTCTCCCTGAAAAAAAAAAGGGAGATTAATATTGGCCTTTGGGCTTGTGTGCCAGTCCTAAGCGTGCCATCTCTCTCTCTGAGATAGTGGGCCATAGAAAGCCTATTTATTATTTTTTTTATTGGGTTTATAAATTTTCCCTGAAAAAAAAAAAAAAGTGGGAGATTAATATTGGCCTCTGGGCTTGTGTGCCAGTCCTGAGCGTGCCATCTCTCTCACAAATAGTGGGCCATAGAAAGCCTATTTATTTTTTTGGTTGATTTTGGTTCTAAATTCTACCTGAAAAAATCACTACATCAATCATTGGGAGAACAATATTGGCCTCTGGGCTTGTGTGCCACTCCTGACTCCTGTGTGCGTCATCTCTCACTCAGTGGGCCATAGAAAGCCTATTTTTTGTTTTATTTGTTTTCTAAATTCTCCCTGAAAAAATCATTTTATTTTATTTGGTTTCTAAATTCTTCCTGAAAAAATCATTTTTTTTAATTATTTTTTTTTTCTAAAGTCTTCCTGAAAAAAAAAAAAAAATCAAATCAGTGGGAGATTAATATTGCCCTTTCTGCTTGTGTGCCAGTCTTGACTCCTGGGTGTGCCATCTCTCTCTCTCTCTCCAATTGTGGGCCATAGAAAGCCTATTATTTTTTTAGCTTGATTTGGGTTCCAAAATCTACCTGAAAAAATCACTACATCAATCATTGGGAGAAAAATATTGGCCTCTGGGCTTGTGTGCCACTCCTGACTCCTGTGTGTGGCATCTCTCACTCAGTGGGGCATAGAAAGCCTTTTTTTTTTTTTTTAATTTGGTTTCTAAATCGTCATTGGAAAAATCATTTTATGTTATTTGGTTTCTAAATTCTTCCTGAAAAAATCATTTTATTTTATTTTGTTTCTAAAGTCTCCCTGAAAAAAAAAAAAAAAAAAAAAAAAACAGTGGGAGATTAATATTTACATTTGTGCTTCAGTGACAGTCCTGCGTGTGTGGCATCTCTCTCATTTGGTGCCACCAAAAATAGAGTGTGTAACATTGTGCCTGATTTTCGTTGTGGTCTCACCCACCTGTAAAGGGGTAGCTAAATCATACTGAAGTTATAGCTCACCGTGTAAGTTGTGTGACAGCAACAAATACCGTTAGTTTGGTTACGTTTTTAAAACAATGAGGAAGTCTGGTGGAAGAGGTCGTGGCCGGGGGCGTTCATTGTCAGCTGGTAATGAGGGTAGTGGTAGTGGTGGAGCATCAGGTGGTCGTGGGAAAAAAAATATTGCACCTAAGTCTGGAGCTGTGGAGCCAGGTTCATCGTCTGGCTACACAAGGCCTCGAACGCTCCCTTTTCTGGGAGTAGGAAAACCGCTTTTAAAGCCGGAGCAGCAAGAGCAAGTTTTGGCTTATCTTGCTGACTCAGCCTCTAGCTCTTTTGCCTCCTCTCGTGAAACTGGTAAATGTAAAAGCAGCGCGTCGTTAGTGGATGTTCACGGTCAGGGACAAGTCGCTTCCTTGTCCTCTTCAGCAAAAACAACAACAGAGAAGAATGCAGCAGGCGACACAACGAGTTACTCCATGGAGCTCTTTACACATACCGTCCCTGGCTTAGAAAGTGAAACAGTTAACAGTCCATGCCCATTACAAGTTGAATCTGACATGGAGTGCACTGATGCACAGCCACAGCCAGACTACTATGCTGGTCCTTTGACTCAGACCACAATATTGCCCTCGCAGGGTAATGATCAAGAATCAGACCCTGATGAGACTATGTTGCCCCATCACGAACGCTATACCACCGACCGACACGGTGACACAGACGAAGTTGCACACGAGCTACAAGAAGAGGTAATAGATGACCCAGTTCTTGACCCCGATTGGCAGTCATTGGGGGAACAGGGTGCAGGGGGCAGCAGTTCTGAAGCGGAGGAGGAGGGGCCGCAGCAGGCATCAACATCGCAACAGGTTCCATCTGCCGGGCCCGTATCTTGCCCAAAACGCGTGGCAAAGCCAAAACCTGTTGGAGGACAGCGTGGCCATCCGGTTAAAGCTCAGTCTGCAATGCCTGAAAAGGTATCCGATGCTAGAAAGAGTGCAGTCTGGCATTTTTTTAAACAACATCCAATTGATCAGCGCAAAGTCATCTGTCAAAAATGTTCAACTACCTTAAGCAGAGGGCAGAATCTGAAAAGTCTCAATGCAAGTTGCATGCATAGACATTTAACCACCATGCATTTGCAAGCTTGGACTAACTACCAATCGTCCCTTAAGGTTGTAGCACCCTCGGCCAATGAAGCTAGTCATCAACGCAACATCCCTTCCGGCAGTGTAGGGCCACCATTTTCCGCACCACCTGCAGTATCTGTGCAGGTTTCTTTGCCAGGCCAAAGCAGTCAGGGTCAGGGAATCACCAGTTTCGTAGTAGGAAACACTGCATCTAGGGCACCGGCGGCAACAATACCATCTCCCACCGTCTCTCAGTCTGCCATGTTCACCGGCACCCCCGCTAGTTCCACGATCTCCAGCTCTCCAGTCCAGCTCACCCTACATGAGACTATGGTTAGAAAAAGGAAGTACTTAGCCTCGCATCCGCGTACACAGGGTTTGAACGCCCACATAGCTAGACTAATCTCGTTAGAGATGATGAGTTGTCAGGTGTGCAGTGGTCGAAGATTCAAGACATGTGTCAAGTCCTTCAGTGTTTTGAGGAATGCACACGGCTGGTTAGTGCAGACAACGCCATAATAAGCATGAGCATCCCCCTAATGCGTCTGCTGATGCAAAGTTTGACGCACATAAAGGATCAGGCGTCTGCAGCTGAGGAAGAGGAAAGCCTTGATGACAGTCAGCCATTGTCTGTCCAGGGCAGTGTACAGGACGAGGTAGCGGGCAAAGAGGAGGAGGAGGACGAGGAGGATGATGGGGATGATTATATTTTTAATGAGGAAGCTTTTCCGGGGCCACTGGAAATTGTTGGCGCGGCAAGGCCGGGTTCTGGTTTTTGGAGGGACACAAGTAAACCAGGGATTCAAGCTTCAGGAGGCTAATTTGCATATTCCAGGTGCCTTCTGGGAGAAGCGAAGTCTCCCTAAGCTAGAAGATCGTTGGGTACAGCCGGGACCAGCTGCTTCGAAAGCATCACCAAACCGCGCGCCTTACGGCGCGCAAATTTTTGCCTGTAGGACATTATTGCAAGAGAGCTTGGCTGAGTAGATTACACAAGAAGGAAAACACACAGCAAGTCAGCAGGATCTAGGAGCAACATGGCAGATGTGACAACCTACATGGTGAGCTGCAGCATGTGCTACATGTTCACAGATCGACCAGAAGAAGAATCCAATTTCACCTGTCAGAAGTGTAGACTAGTGGCCCTTTTAGAAGAAAAGGTGCGGGGTCTGGAAGAAAGAATAGCAACTTTGAAACTCATCAAAGAGAATGAAGACTTTCTAGACAGAACAGAAGCATCTCTACTGGTCACAGAAGGTGCAAAAAGTGTCAGAGAACCTCCAAAAGCAGATGAGTGGAAGCATGTGACCAAAAGAAGCAAGAAGACCATGGAGAAATCACCAACCACACAACTGAAGAACCGATATCAAATCTTTGTAGAGGATGAAGATGGCACACCTAAGAATGAAGCAATACCAGCAAGCAAAAAAGAAAAGGGCACACAGCAACAAGTGACAGCAAAAAGTACAGCCAAGAAGCAACGAAGAGTGGTGGTGGTGGGAGACTCACTACTGAGAGGCACCGAAGCAGCCATCTGCAGACCGGACATAACTGCAAGAGAAGTATGCTGCCTTCCAGGTGCGATGATCAAGGATGTGACCGATAGGATACCAAAGCTCTTCAGCTCCAAGGACGTCCACCCATTTCTTCTGATACATGTTGGCACCAATGACACGGCAAGGAAGGACCTACCGACAATCTGCAAGGACTTTGAAGAGTTGGGGAAGAAAGTAAAGGAACTGGATGCACAGGTAGTTTTTTCTTCTATCCTTCCAGTAGACGGGCATGGCACCAGGAGATGGAACAGAATCCTTGATGCAAACAACTGGCTAAGATGATGGTGCAGACAACAAGGATTTGGATTCCTGGACCACGGTGTGAATTACTGGTATGATGGACTCCTCGCCAGAGACGGACTACACCTCAACAAACCTGGGAAACACACATTCGCCAGAAGACTCGCTACACTCATCAGGAGGGCGTTAAACTAGAAGAAGAGGGGACGGGAAGAAAAACATTAGACTCGAACAAAGACGACCCAGGAAAACATACTCAGAAGGGAGGTAAGAACATTTCTAAAACAATCCACAGTGAGGAGATTGGAACAAAACAAAATCCTCTAAACTGCATGCTCGCAAACGCCAGAAGCCTGACAAACAAGATGGAAGAACTAGAAGCAGAAATATCTACAGGTAACTTTGACATAGTGGGAATAACCGAGACATGGTTAGATGAAAGCTATGACTGGGCAGTTAACTTACAGGGTTACAGTCTGTTTAGAAAGGATCGTAAAAATCGGAGAGGAGGAGGGGTTTGTCTCTATGTAAAGTCTTGTCTAAAGTCCACTTTAAGGGAGGATATTAGCGAAGGGAATGAGGATGTCGAGTCCATATGGGTTGAAATTCATGGAGGGAAAAATGGTAACAAAATTCTCATTGGGGTCTGTTACAAACCCCCAAATATAACAGAAAGCATGGAAAATCTACTTCTAAAGCAGATAGATGAAGCTGCAACCCATAATGAGGTCCTGGTAATGGGGGACTTTAACTACCCGGATATTAACTGGGAAACAGAAACCTGTGAAACCCATAAAGGCAACAGGTTTCTGCTAATAACCAAGAAAAATTATCTTTCACAATTGGTGCAGAATCCAACCAGAGGAGCAGCACTTTTAGACCTAATACTATCTAATAGACCTGACAGAATAACAAATCTGCAGGTGGTTGGGCATTTAGGAAATAGCGACCACAATATTGTGCAGTTTCACCTGTCTTTCACTAGGGGGACTTGTCAGGGAGTCACAAAAACACTGAACTTTAGGAAGGCAAAGTTTGAACAGCTTAGAGATGCCCTTAATCTGGTAGACTGGGACAATATCCTCAGAAATGAGAATACAGATAATAAATGGGAAATGTTTAAGAACATCCTAAATAGGCAGTGTAAGCGGTTTATACCTTGTGGGAATAAAAGGACTAGAAATAGGAAAAACCCAATGTGGCTAAACAAAGAAGTAAGACAGGCAATTAACAGTAAAAAGAAAGCATTTGCACTACTAAAGCAGGATGGCACCATTGAAGCTCTAAAAAACTATAGGGAGAAAAATACTTTATCTAAAAAACTAATTAAAGCTGCCAAAAAGGAAACAGAGAAGCACATTGCTAAGGAGAGTAAAACTAATCCCAAACTGTTCTTCAACTATATCAATAGTAAAAGAATAAAAACTGAAAATGTAGGCCCCTTAAAAAATAGTGAGGAAAGAATGGTTGTAGATGACGAGGAAAAAGCTAACATATTAAACACCTTCTTCTCCACGGTATTCACGGTGGAAAATGAAATGCTAGGTGAAATCCCAAGAAACAATGAAAACCCTATATTAAGGGTCACCAATCTAACCCAAGAAGAGGTGCGAAACCGGCTAAATAAGATTAAAATAGATAAATCTCCGGGTCCGGATGGCATACACCCACGAGTACTAAGAGAACTAAGTAATGTAATAGATAAACCATTATTTCTTATTTTTAGTGACTCTATAGCGACAGGGTCTGTTCCGCAGGACTGGCGCATAGCAAATGTGGTGCCAATATTCAAAAAGGGCTCTAAAAGTGAACCTGGAAATTATAGGCCAGTAAGTCTAACCTCTATTGTTGGTAAAATATTTGAAGGGTTTCTGAGGGATGTTATTCTGGATTATCTCAATGAGAATAACTGTTTAACTCCATATCAGCATGGGTTTATGAGAAATCGCTCCTGTCAAACCAATCTAATCAGTTTTTATGAAGAGGTAAGCTATAGACTGGACCACGGTGAGTCATTGGACGTGGTATATCTCGATTTTTCCAAAGCGTTTGATACCGTGCCGCACAAGAGGTTGGTACACAAAATGAGAATGCTTGGTCTGGGGGAAAATGTGTGTAAATGGGTTAGTAACTGGCTTAGTGATAGAAAGCAGAGGGTGGTTATAAATGGTATAGTCTCTAACTGGGTCGCTGTGACCAGTGGGGTACCGCAGGGGTCAGTATTGGGACCTGTTCTCTTCAACATATTCATTAATGATCTGGTAGAAGGTTTACACAGTAAAATATCGATATTTGCAGATGATACAAAACTATGTAAAGCAGTTAATACAAGAGAAGATAGTATTCTGCTACAGATGGATCTGGATAAGTTGGAAACTTGGGCTGAAAGGTGGCAGATGAGGTTTAACAATGATAAATGTAAGGTTATACACATGGGAAGAGGGAATCAATATCACCATTACACACTGAACGGGAAACCACTGGGTAAATCTGACAGGGAGAAGGACTTGGGGATCCTAGTTAATGATAAACTTACCTGGAGCAGCCAGTGCCAGGCAGCAGCTGCCAAGGCAAACAGGATCATGTGGTGCATTAAAAGAGGTCTGGATACACATGATGAGAGCATTATACTGCCTCTGTACAAATCCCTAGTTAGACCGCACATGGAGTACTGTGTCCAGTTTTGGGCACCGGTGCTCAGGAAGGATATAATGGAACTAGAGAGAGTACAAAGGAGGGCAACAAAATTAATAAAGGGGATGGGAGAACTACAATACCCAGATAGATTAGCGAAATTAGGATTATTTAGTCTAGAAAAAAGACGACTGAGGGGCGATCTAATAACCATGTATAAGTATATAAGGGGACAATACAAATATCTCGCTGAGGATCTGTTTATACCAAGGAAGGTGACGGGCACAAGGGGGCATTCTTTGCGTCTGGAGGAGAGAAGGTTTTTCCACCAACATAGAAGAGGATTCTTTACTGTTAGGGCAGTGAGAATCTGGAATTGCTTGCCTGAGGAGGTGGTGATGGCGAACTCAGTCGAGGGGTTCAAGAGAGGCCTGGATGTCTTCCTGGAGCAGAACAATATTGTATCATACAATTATTAGGTTCTGTAGAAGGACGTAGATCTGGGGATTTATTATGATGGAATATAGGCTGAACTGGATGGACAAATGTCTTTTTTCGGCCTTACTAACTATGTTACTATGTTACTATGTTAAGTGACGTGGATTTGCCTGAAACTGCCCCTCAACCAAGCACAACCGCAGATTTGACAACTGGAACTTTGGCCCACATGGCGGATTATGCCTTACGTATCCTCAAAAGGGACACATGCATTACTAAAATGATGAACGATGACGATTACTGGTTGGCCTGCCTCCTTGATCCTCGCTATAAAGGCAAATTGCAAAATATAATGCCACATGACAACTTGGAAATAATATTAGCAACCAAACAATCAACTCTTGTTGACCGTTTGCTTCTGGCATTCCCTGCACACAGCGCCCGTGATCGTTCTCACACGAGCTGCAGGGGCCAGCAGACCAGAGGTGTTAGAGGGGCAGAAATCAGAAGTGGCGTTGGCCAGAGGGGTTTTCTGACCAGGTTGTGGAGTGATTTTGCTATGACCGCAGACAGGACAGGTACTGCAGCATCAATTCAAAGTGACAGGAGACAACATTTGTCCAGTATGGTTACAAACTATTTCTCATCCCTTATCGACGTTCTCCCTCAACCGTCATTCCCATTTGATTACTGGGCATCCAAATTAGACACCTGGCCAGAATTGGCAGAATATGCATTGCAGGAGCTTGCTTGCCCGGCAGCTAGTGTCCTATCAGAAAGAGTATTCAGTGCTGCAGGTTCAATACTAACAGAAAAAAGGACTCGTCTGGCTACCCAAAATGTAGATGATCTAACTTTCATTAAAATGAACCACAACTGGATTTCGAAATCTTTTGCCCCACCTTGCCCGGCTGACACCTAGCTTTCCTATGAAAAGGTCTTGCCTGTGGACTATTCTGAATGACTTCCAATCTCGTAATTTTCTGCACCTGATTGTCCAGCATACGACATGTTTACACCTCACTAAATGGCCAAACTCCCCACACGGGGCCGTGGTATCGCCACTTGGCGCCAGCACCCGTGAGAGTGCTGTTTGTCTGAAGAGGTGGGTGTGCCCGCTTTTGGTCGACGGCACTGCCACTGGGTCCCTCATAGTACAATAAAGTGTCTCTGGCGGTGGTGGTGCGCACCCAACGTTAGACACACCGTTGTAATATGAGGGGCCCTGGGCCTGTACCGCCGGCCACAAGACAGTTCCCCCCCCCCCCAGCTCAAACAGTGCTCTACCACTTGCAAAATTATCTCTCACAGCTCCACCAATGTTTAGTCTATGCGCTGACATCCTTCAATGCCTGTCACTGACAATACCATTGTATTGACATTTTTGTTATGTTAGGCCTTCGAAGCCTGTCTGCGGTCTCTCCTTCCACTAGGCCTCCACTGACCATTGTACTGCTGCCCGTGTACCCATGGAACCAATTTTAAATTGCCAACAGCCCTATTTTTTTATGTTAGGCCTTCGAAGCCTGTCTGCGGTCCGTTCTTTCTACTACTACTACACTGACCAGGCCACTGCTGCCCGTGTTCCCCTGGAACCAATTTAAAATTGCCTACAGCCATCTGTTATTATTTTAGGCCTTCGATGCCTGTCTGCGGTGACTCCTTCCACTAGGCCTCCACTGACCACACCACTGCTGCCCGTGTACCCCTGGAACCAATTTAAAATTGCCTACAGCCAGCCCAATTTTTTTATTTTAGGTCTTCGATGCCTGTCTGCGGTCCGTTCTTTCTACTACTACTACACTGACCAGGCCACTGCTGCCCGTGTTCCCCTGGAACCAATTTAAAATTGCCTACAGCCATGTGTTATTATGTTAGGCCTTCGATGCCTGTCTGCGGTCACTCCTTCCACTAGGCCTCCACTGACCACACCACTGCTGCCCGTGTACCCCTGGAACCAATTTAAAATTGCCTACAGCCATCTGTTATTATGTTAGGCCTTCGAAGCCTGTCTGCGGTCCTTCCTTCCAATAGTTCTCCACTGACCAGACCAATGCTGGCCGTGTACCCCTGGAACCCAGCTGAAAGTGCATGTAGCCTCCTTTTTTTCTTTGTTTTATATTTAGAAAGCCCAGATGAACTACGCTGTGCAACGGTTCAAGCTACCCAGTCGACATTTCTTTTGTGAGAAAAGCCATCCCAGCCCTCCAGCGGCATGAAAAAGTCTGCATTGTCATAGCACTCAGGCAATCAAACAGTAGAAAGGTGCACCTGACAAGAGACGCATGGACCAGTAGGCATGTCCACAAAAAGTTACGTGTCCATTACGGCGCACTGGGTTAATGTGTTGGATGCATGGTCCACAGGGGACAGCCTACAAAGTCTGTCTGCAGTCCCTAATTCCAATTTTCCTCCGCTGACCACACCACTGCTGCCCGTGTACCCCTGGAACCAATTTTACAGTGTCTACAGCCTAATTTTGTTATGTTAGGCCTACTACGCCTGTCTGCGGTCCCTCCTTCCAATACTCGTCCACTGACCACACCACTGCTGCCCGTGGACCCCTGGAACCTATTTTTAATTGCATAGAGCATCCTTTTTTTAATAGTAGGCGTACAAAGTCTGTCTGCGGTCCTCTATTGAAATTGTCCTCCACTGCCCAGAGCACTGCTGCTTGTGTACCCCTGTAACTTTTTTAAGCTGCAGTGAGCCACATTTTTGGTTTAAGTCCTACTACCTGTGTCTGTCTGCGCCACTCAATTCAGCTGTGTTCCTTTGAAAAAAGCTGAGCGTCAATAGTCTTGTTTTCAGCCTCCAGGAATTTTAAAACTGCATTGGGGGTACAACTTTGGTAGGGCCTACTAACGGTGTCTGCCTCCCCAAGGTGTGCCCCAGGTTTCCTCGCCATTGCTTCGATCTTAATGCTCTCGTTTAGTAGTTGTTGGAAACTACACTGCATTAGGCCTACAAATTGGGTATGGAGTGTAGAGAGATGGTGTGTTCCACTCCAAGGTGTTCCCCAGGTTTCCTCGCCATTGCTGCGATCTTAATGCTCTCGTTTAGTAGTTGTTGGAAACTACACTGTATTAGGCCTACAAATTGGGTATGGGGTGTAGAGAGATGGTGTGTTCCACTCCAAGGTGTTCCCCAGGTTTCCTCTCCATTGCTTCGATCTTCATGCTCTCGTTTAGTAGTTGTTGGAAACTACGCTGCATTAGGCCTACAAATTGGGTATGGGGTGCAGAGAGATGGTGTGTTCCACTCCAAGGTGTTCTCCAGGTTGCCTTTCCTGAGCTTCGATCTTCTGGCTCTCGTTTAGTAGTTGTTGGAAACTACGCTGCATTAGGCCTACAAATTGGGTATGGGGTGTAGAGAGATGGTGTGTTCCACTCCAAGGTGTTCCCCAGGTTTCCTCTCCATTGCTTCGATCTTCATGCTCTCGTTTAGTAGTTGTTGGAAACTACACTGCATTAGGCCTACAAATTGGGTATGGGGTGTAGAGAGATGGTGTGTTCCACTCCAAGGTGTTCCCCAGGTTTCCTCGCCATTGCTGCGATCTTAATGCTCTCGTTTAGTAGTTGTTGGAAACTACACTGCATTAGGCCTACAAATTGGGTATGGGGTGTAGAGAGATGGTGTGTTCCACTCCAAGGTGTTCCCCAGGTTTCCTCGCCATTGCTGCGATCTTAATGCTCTCGTTTAGTAGTTGTTGGAAACTACACTGCATTAGGCCTACAAATTGGGTATGGGGTGTAGAGAGACGGTGTGTTACACTCCAAGGTGTTCCCTGTTATGTTTGCTAATGACAGGTGTTATGAAGGCAATCCAGAAACACAGTGTGCTTAGCGATCAGAGCGCACACAGTGATCTGACAAATACCCAAAAATACAAGAACGAGCTCTGAGACGTGGAAACTCTGTAGACTGCACACCTGATCCTATCTTAAACACAACTAAAAGCGGCTGTGGATTGCGCCTAACAACTACCTAGGCAACTCGGCACAGCCTAAGAAACTAGCTAGCCTGAAGATAGAAAAATAGGCCTGACTTGCCCCAGAGAAATTCCCCAAAGGAAAAGGCAGCCCCCCACATATAATGACTGTGAGTAAGATGAAAAGACAAAACGTAGGGATGAAATAGATTCAGCAAAGTGGGGCCCGATATTCTAGGACAGAGCGAGGACAGTAAAGCGAACTTTGCAGTCTACAAAAAACCCTAAAGCAAAACCACACAAAGGGGGCAAAAAAAACCCACCGTGCCGAACTAACGGCACGGCGGTACACCCTTTGCGTCTCAGAGCTTCCAGCAAAACAAAAAACAAGCTGGACAGAAAAAAAGCAACAAAAAAGCAAAAAGCACTTAGCTATACAGAGCAGCAGGTCACAGGAACAATCAGGAGAAGCTCAGATCCAACACTGAAACATTGACAAGGAGCAAGGATAGCAGCATCAGGCGGAGTTAAGTAATGAAGCAGTTAACGAGCTCACCAGAACACCTGAGGGAGGAAGCTCAGAAGCTGCAGTACCACTTGTGACCACAGGAGTGAATTCAGCCACAGAATTCACAACAGTACCCCCCCCTTGAGGAGGGGTCACCGAACCCTCACCAGAGCCCCCAGGCCGACCAGGATGAGCCGCATGAAAGGCACGAACAAGATCGGAAGCATGAACATCAGAGGCAAAAACCCAGGAACTATCTTCCTGAGCATAACCCTTCCATTTAACCAGATACTGGAGTTTCCGTCTAGAAACACGAGAATCCAAAATCTTCTCCACAATATACTCCAATTCCCCCTCCACCAAAACCGGGGCAGGAGGCTCAACAGATGGAACGATAGGTGCCACGTACAGTGGTGCAAAAAAGTATTTAGTCAGTCAGCAATAGTGCAAGTTCCACCACTTCAAAAGATGAGAGGCGTCTGTAATTTACATCATAGGTAGACCTCAACTATGGGAGACAAACTGAGAAAAAAACATCCAGAAAATCACATTGTCTGTTTTTTTAACATTTTATTTGCATATTATGGTGGAAAATAAGTATTTGGTCAGAAACAAAATTTCATCTCAATACTTTGTAATATATCCTTTGTTGGCAATGACAGAGGTCAAACGTTTTCTGTAAGTCTTCACAAAGTTGCCACACACTGTTGTTGGTATGTTGGCCCATTCCTCCATGCAGATCTCCTCTAGAGCAGTGATGTTTTTGGCTTTTCGCTTGGCAACACGGACTTTCAACTCCCTCCAAAGGTTTTCTATAGGGTTGAGATCTGGAGACTGGCTAGGCCACTCCAGGACCTTGAAATGCTTCTTACGAAGCCACTCCTTCGTTGCCCTGGCGGTGTGCTTTGGATCATTGTCATGTTGAAAGACCCAGCCACGTTTCATCTTCAATGCCCTTGCTGATGGAAGGAGGTTTGCACTCAAAATCTCACGATACATGGCCCAATTCATTCTTTCATGTACCCGGATCAGTCGTCCTGGCCCCTTTGCAGAGAAACAGCTCCAAAGCATGATGTTTCCACCACCATGCTTTACAGTAGGTATGGTGTTTGATGGATGCAACTCAGTATTCTTTTTCCTCCAAACATGACAAGTTGTGTTTCTACCAAACAGTTCCAGTTTGGTTTCATCAGACCATAGGACATTCTCCCAAAACTCCTCTGGATCATCCAAATGCTCTCTAGCCAACTTCAGACGGGCCCGGACATGTACTTGCTTAAGCAGTGGAACACGTCTGGCACTGCAGGATCTGAGTCCATGGTGGCGTAGTGTGTTACTTATGGTAGGCCTTGTTACATTGGTCCCAGCTCTCTGCAGTTCATTCACTAGGTCCCCCCGCGTGGTTCTGGGATTTTTGCTCACCGTTCTTGTGATCATTCTGACCCCACAGGGTGGGATTTTGCGTGGAGCCCCAGATCGAGGGAGCTTATCAGTGGTCTTGTATGTCTTCCATTTTCTAATTATTGCTCCCACTGTTGATTTCTTCACTCCAAGCTGGTTGGCTATTGCAGATTCAGTCTTCCCAGCCTGGTGCAGGGCTACAATTTTGTTTCTGGTGTCCTTTGACAGCTCTTTGGTCTTCACCATAGTGGAGTTTGGAGTCAGACTGTTTGAGGGTGTGCACAGGTGTCTTTTTATACTGATAACAAGTTTAAACAGGTGTCATTACTACAGGTAATGAGTGGAGGAAAGAGGAGACTCTTAAAGAAGAAGTTACAGGTCTGTGAGAGCCAGAAATCTTGATTGTTTGTTTCTGACCAAATACTTATTTTCCACCATAATATGCAAATAAAATGTTAAAAAAGCAGACAATGTGATTTTCTGGATTTTTTTTTTCTCAGTTTGTCTCCCATAGTTGAGGTCTACCTATGATGTAAATTACAGACGCCTCTCATCTTTTTAAGTGGTGGAACTTGCACTATTGCTGACTGACTAAATACTTTTTTGCCCCATTGTATCTCCGCAACAACGACCTATGGAATACATTATGTATGGAAAAGGAGTCTGGGAGGGTCAAACGAAAAGACACAGGATTGAGAACCTCAGAAATCCTATACGGACCAATAAAACGAGGTTTAAATTTAGGAGAGGAAACCTTCATAGGAATATGACGAGAAGATAACCAAACCAGATCCCCAACACGAAGTCGGGGACCCACACGGCGTCTGCGATTAGCGAAAAGTTGAGCTTTCTCCTGGGACAAGATCAAATTGTCCACTACCTGAGTCCAGATCTGCTGCAACCTATCCACCACAGAATCCACACCAGGACAGTCCGAAGACTCAACCTGTCCTGAAGAGAAACGAGGATGGAACCCAGAACTGCAAAAAAATGGAGAAACCAAGGTAGCCGAGCTGGCCCGATTATTAAGGGTGAACTCAGCCAAAGGCAAAAAGGACACCCAATCATCCTGGTCTGCAGAAACAAAACATCTCAGATATGTTTCCAAGGTCTGATTGGTTCGTTCGGTCTGGCCATTAGTCTGAGGATGGAAAGCCGAGGAAAAGGATAGGTCAATGCCCATCCTACCACAAAAGGCTCGCCAAAACCTTGAAACAAACTGGGAACCTCTGTCAGAAACAATATTCTCAGGAATGCCCTGCAACCGAACCACATGCTGAAAGAACAAAGGTACCAAATCAGAGGAGGAAGGCAATTTAGCCAAGGGCACCAGATGGACCATTTTAGAAAAGCGATCACAGACCACCCAAATGACTGACATCTTTTGAGAAACGGGAAGGTCAGAAATGAAATCCATCGAAATATGTGTCCAAGGCCTCTTTGGGACCGGCAAGGGCAAAAGCAACCCACTGGCACGAGAACAGCAGGGCTTAGCCCTAGCACAAATCCCACAGGACTGCACAAAAGTACGTACATCCCGTGACAGAGATGGCCACCAGAAGGATCTAGCCACTAACTCTCTGGTACCAAAGATTCCAGGATGACCAGCCAACACCGAACAATGAAGTTCAGAGATAAGTTTATTAGTCCACCTATCAGGGACGAACAGTTTCTCTGCTGGACAACGATCAGGTTTATTCGCCTGAAATTTTTGCAGCACCCGCCGCAAATCAGGGGAGATGGCAGACACAATGACTCCTTCCTTGAGGATACCCGCTGGCTCAGATAAACCCGGAGAGTCGGGCACAAAACTCCTAGACAGAGCATCCGCCTTCACATTTTTAGAGCCCGGAAGGTACGAAATCACAAAGTCGAAGCGGGCAAAAAATAACGACCAACGGGCCTGTCTAGGATTCAAGCGCTTGGCAGACTCGAGATAAGTCAAGTTCTTATGATCAGTCAATACCACCACGCGATGCTTAGCTCCTTCAAGCCAATGACGCCACTCCTCGAATGCCCACTTCATGGCCAGCAACTCTCGATTGCCCACATCATAATTACGCTCAGCGGGCGAAAACTTCCTGGAAAAGAAAGCACATGGTTTCATCACTGAGCAATCAGAACCTCTCTGTGACAAAACCGCCCCTGCTCCAATCTCAGAAGCATCAACCTCGACCTGGAACGGAAGAGAAACATCTGGCTGACACAACACAGGGGCAGAATAAAAACGACGCTTCAACTCCTGAAAAGCTTCCACAGCAGCAGAAGACCAATTAACCAAATCAGCACCCTTCTTGGTCAAATCGGTCAATGGTTTGGCAATGCTAGAAAAATTACAGATGAAGCGACGATAAAAATTAGCAAAGCCCAGGAACTTTTGCAGACTTTTCAGAGATGTCGGCTGAATCCAATCCTGGATGGCTTGGACCTTAACTGGATCCATCTCGATAGTAGAAGGGGTAAAGATGAACCCCAAAAATGAAACTTTCTGCACACCGAAGAGACACTTTGATCCCTTCACAAACAAAGAGTTAGCACGCAGGACCTGAAAAACCATTCTGACCTGCTTCACATGAGACTCCCAATCATCTGAGAAGATCAAAATGTCATCCAAGTAAACAATCAGGAATTTATCCAGATACTCACGGAAGATGTCATGCATAAAAGACTGAAACACAGATGGAGCATTGGCAAGTCCGAACGGCATCACTAGATACTCAAAATGACCCTCGGGCGTATTGAATGCAGTTTTCCATTCATCTCCTTGCCTGATTCTCACCAGATTATACGCACCACGAAGATCTATCTTAGTGAACCAACTAGCCCCCTTAATCCGAGCAAACAAGTCAGATAACATTGGCAAGGGATACTGAAATTTATCAGTGATCTTATTAAGAAGGCGGTAATCAATACACGGTCTCAGCGAACCATCCTTCTTGGCTACAAAGAAGAACCCTGCTCCCAGTGGTGATGTCGATGGGCGAATATGTCCCTTCTCCAGGGATTCCTTCACATAACTGCGCATAGTGGCGTGTTCGGGCACGGATAAATTAAATAATCAACCTTTAGGGAATTTACTACCAGGAATCAAATTGATAGCACAATCACAATCCCTATGCGGAGGTAGAGCATCGGACTTGGGCTCTTCAAATACATCCTGATAATCAGACAAGAACTCTGGGACCTCAGAAGGGGTGGATGACGAAATCGACAAAAATGGAACATCACCATGTACCCCCTGACAACCCCAGCTGGATACCGACATGGAATTCCAATCCAATACTGGATTATAGGTTTGTAGCCATGGCAACCCCAACACGACCACATCATGCAGATTATGCAACACCAGAAAGCGAATAACTTCCTGATGTGCAGGAGCCATGCACATGGTCAGCTGGGCCCAGTATTGAGGTTTATTCTTGGCCAAAGGTGTAGCATCAATTCCTCTCAATGGAATAGGACACCGCAAAGGCTCCAAGAAAAACCCACAACGTTTAGCATAATCCAAATCCATCAGATTCAGGGCAGCGCCCGAATCCACAAATGCCATGACAGAAAACGACGACAAAGAGCATATCAAGGTAATGGACAGAAGGAATTTGGACTGTACAGTACCAATGACGGCAGACCTAGCGGACCGCTTAGTGCGCTTAGGACAATCAGAAATAGCATGAGTGGAATCACCACAGTAGAAACACAGACCATTCAGAAGTCTGTATTCCTGCCGTTCAACTCTAGTCATAGTCCTATCGCACTGCATAGGCTCAGGTTTAACCTCAGGCAGTACCGCCAAATGGTGCACAGATTTACGCTCGCGCAAGCGTCGACCGATCTGAATGGCCAAAGACAAAGACTCATTCAAACCAGCAGGCATAGGAAATCCCACCATGACATCCTTAAGAGCCTCAGAGAGACCCTTTCTGAACAAAGCTGCCAGCGCAGATTCATTCCACTGAGTGAGTACTGACCATTTCCTAAATTTCTGACAATATACTTCTATATCATCCTGACCCTGGCACAAAGCCAGCAAATTTTTCTCAGCCTGATCCACTGAATTAGGCTCATCGTACAGCAATCCGAGCGCCAGGAAAAACGCATCGACACTACTCAATGCAGGGTCTCCTGGCGCAAGAGAAAATGCCCAGTCTTGAGGGTCGCCGCGCAAAAAAGAAATAATAATCAAAACCTGTTGAATAGGATTACCAGAAGAATGAGGTTTCAAGGCCAGAAATAGCTTACAATTATTTTTGAAACTTAGAAACTTAGTTCTATCTCCAAAAAACAAATCAGGAATAGGAATTCTTGGTTCTAACATAGATTTCTGATCAATAGTATCTTGAATTTTTTGTACATTTATAACGAGATTATCCATTGAAGAGCACAGACCCTGAATATCCATGTCCACACCTGTGTCCAGAATCACCCAAATGTCTAGGGGAAAAAAAAAAAAGTGAACACAGAGCAGAAAAAAAAAAATGATGTCAGAACTTTTTCTTTCCCTCTATTGAGAATCATTAGTTAGGCTCCTTGTACTGTTATGTTTGCTAATGACAGGTGTTATGAAGGCAATCCAGAAACACAGTGTGCTTAGCGATCAGAGCGCACACAGTGATCTGACAAATACCCAAAAATACAAGAACGAGCTCTGAGACGTGGAAACTCTGTAGACTGCACACCTGATCCTATCCTAAACACAACTAAAAGCGGCTGTGGATTGCGCCTAACAACTACCTAGGCAACTCGGCACAGCCTAAGAAACTAGCTAGCCTGAAGATAGAAAAATAGGCCTGACTTGCCCCAGAGAAATTCCCCAAAGGAAAAGGCAGCCCCCCACATATAATGACTGTGAGTAAGATGAAAAGACAAAACGTAGGGATGAAATAGATTCAGCAAAGTGGGGCCCGATATTCTAGGACAGAGCGAGGACAGTAAAGCGAACTTTGCAGTCTACAAAAAACCCTAAAGCAAAACCACGCAAAGGGGGCAAAAAAAACCCACCGTGTCGAACTAACGGCACGGCGGTACACCCTTTGCGTCTCAGAGCTTCCAGCAAAACAAAAGACAAGCTGGACAGAAAAAAAGCAACAAAAAAGCAAAAAGCACTTAGCTATACAGAGCAGCAGGTCACAGGAACAATCAGGAGAAGCTCAGATCCAACACTGAAACATTGACAAGGAGCAAGGATAGCAGCATCAGGCGGAGTTAAGTAATGAAGCAGTTAACGAGCTCACCAGAACACCTGAGGGAGGAAGCTCAGAAGCTGCAGTACCACTTGTGACCACAGGAGTGAATTCAGCCACAGAATTCACAACAGTTCCCCAGGTTTCATCCACATTGCTTCGATCTTCCGACTCTCGTTTAGTAGTTGTTGAAAACTACACTGCATTAGGCCTACAAATTGGGTATGGGGTGTAGAGAGATGGTGTGTTACACTCCAAGGTGTTCTCCAGGTTGCCTTTCCTGAGCTTCTATCTTCAGGCTCTCATTAAATTTTGGTTAAATGGAACAACTGCATTTGGTGTACTAGTTAGTTTGGGGCCTACTATCGGTGTCTGCCACTCCTTGCTGTTCTCCTGGCTTCCTGTCCTGAAATTCCATTTTCAGGCTCTCGTTAAGTAGTTGTTAATGTTAGACTGCATTTGGCCTACTAGTTGGGTTGGGGCCTACTATCGGTGTCTGCCACTCCTTGCTGTTCTCCTCCACTGAACAAAGCTGTGCCGCCTGTTTACTACGGTTGCCAATTTTGAACTGCATTTCGACTACTTACTGATTTGGGCCTACTCTCTGTGTCAGCCTCTCATTCCAGTTGTCCTCCACTGCAATGCCCCCTGGTTAGTCCTGTGTTACCAATTTTGAACTGCATTTAGCCAACTTTATTCTTTGGGCCTATATCTGTGTTTCCTCCTCATCCTGCCCATTGCCCAGCCAGTGATAGATGAGTCTGCTGGTACATTGACCCATAACGCAAAATTCCCCGTGCACGCTACACAGCAAGATTGTGACCCTGCTGAAAGTCAGGTTCCTCTTCCCGCATACCATACCACCTTACACGAGGACAAAGAGGAAGGTGCAGATGAAAGTGCAGGTTCCTTCATCAGGTGGGGGGAGGAATACTAGTTGGCGACGTCACTGGCACAGGGCCTCTCATAGTACGCAAAAGTGTTGCTGCCGGTGGGAGGCGCCCCCGCCGTGCAAACACACCGCTGTACTTTGAGGGGCCCTGTGCCAGTGCCAATGCCAACGAGTGGGCCCCCCCTGCTTGCTCAGGATCACAGCACTTGCAAAGTTGAAATACTTACCTCTCCCTGCTCCACTGCCGTGACGTGGTCCAGATTTACTGGGCCCACTAATTACTTGAACCAGCCCTACCCCCCACAACTTTAGCCAAATGACCCCCAATTTCAAATGCCTTCCAATTATTATAAGCTAAATTACGATTGACAAGCTTCTGTAACAAGAATGGATGTTTTTGCCATTAAAATGGGCAGTGTAGGTGTTTTCCTGGCCTCCACTCACTGCCGACTATGCTCCCCCATTGACTTGCATTGGGTTTCGTGTTTCGGGCGATACCCGACTTTTCGCCATAATCGACCGATTCCACTCGCCTCGACTTCTAAGATAGTCGGGTTTCGTGAAACACGACTCGACTCTAAAAAGGTCAAGGTCGCTCAACCCTAGTTACCACCTACTCCAGTGAAGTTTTCATGCTGCTCCAAGTCACCGGATCACAACACTTTAGCTCTTCTAATGCTTGTCCTGCATTATATTCTTGTTTAGATATACCCCAGTCTTTCTATTTGATATACATTTCTTATATCCTTTTTAATAAGTGATTAAGTTCTGTTATCATCCATTGTGGTCTGCTTACAAGTCTTCCTTCTTTTCAGGATTGTTACCGATTGTGTGGTGTGAATTTCATTTTGCAAAATCTCCCATCCTTCTTGGACATTTCGGTCCTTTAGAACATCCAGGCATTGGACCTTTCCTGTCTTTTTTAAATCCAGTCTTAAAGTCTAAGTCCTCACTGATTTTCCTCCTTTTGTAATCCAAAATTTGAGGATAGCATGATCGCTGCCTCCTAAATTCCCAGCCACATTTGCTTCCTCAACCATTTCCTCCCTGTTGGTAAGAATTAGGTCCAAGATTGCAAATTCTCTTGTTTTCTTTTCTACCTTTTGAACAATAAAGTTGTTAGCAAGAGAAGATAAGAATTTTCTGGACCCAGTACTTATTCCTGAGAGAGATTGTCAACAAATATCTAGATAGTTAATATCTCCGGTGATCACTATGTCATACTTTTTTGAGAACAGAGACATCTGCTATAAAAAGAGTTCCATGTCCATATCTTCAGTCTGCCCAGGTGACCTATAGTAAACACCTACAATAGTGTCCTTTCTGTTCTTCTCTTCTTTAATACTTACCCAAACAGTTTCTGCAGAGCTACCAGTCTCTGAAGCTTGGATCTCTGTGGAGATATTTTTTCCTAACATTCAATGCAATACCTCCTCCCTTCTTGTTAGTCATGTTTCTAATAAACATGTTGTAGCCTTCAAGGTTTGTATGTAAGGGGTAACAAGGACTATGTGGCACCCCTAACCCCTTAAGCTATGTGTAAGGTTTTAATGTATGCTGATGTGTATATTATATATATATATATATATATATATAGTCTCTACTGCGCAGTGTATTTTATAGGGACAGTGCAGTTTACAGTTAAGACACTAGATGGGGCACAGAGTTCTTGAGTGTTAGCCTCCCTGTAGATAGTTAACATAGGAGGGGTTAGCTAGGGAGTAAGGTAGCAGGACTTCCTGAGTTTGGGTCAGTCAGGGCGGGTAGCCTGTGATGCAGTAGCGAGTAAATTGGAAACTGTTGTTGTTGATAAAATGTATCTGGATGCGCTGCGAAGATCCAAAAGAAAAGTTTTGCATTTTGAGTTATGCTTGGACTGTGTCTCTGTTCATTCAAATGAAACCAAAGGTGACCTCACTAAAGGAGGGTAGGCCCTGTCTGTGCCAGTAATGAAGAGGCAAGTAGAGTGCCAGAGAAATGTGAATTTTCGGTATGAAGAGGCCAGGGTATATCTTGCCAGAGAGACCCAGCCACGACTACTGCCCTGGCCCACCTTTACATGTATTCCAAGCATGTATAGCATTCCACCAAGTTTCAGTGATGCCTATGATATCATATCTGTATTCCTGTGTTAGCAGCTTCAATTCTCCTTTTTTCCTGTGCTCTGTGCTTTTGTATAGACACATTTTAGTTTGTAGCCAGTTTCTCTTGCTCCTCTATTTCCATTCAGAATTTGTTGTTTTTGTTCTTTCTTTCCACTTCTAATAGCAGGGGTTTCAAAAGAATTCATAAGCTGCATATTTATTCCTAGCCGTATAGTTCCCACCCCATATTGCTGTAGTTTAAAGCTCTCCTGATGAGTGCAGCAAGGCATATACCGATTATTTGTTTTCCTGTTTTCGTAAACTGCAACCCATCACTTGCAAGGAGTCCATCATACAGGTAACTCATGGCACTGTCGATGTAGCCAGTTGTTCAACTGTAGAATCCTGTTTAATCTCTTTGGTCCATGTCCATCTACTAGGAGAATGGATGAGAAAACGACCTGTGCTCCCAGTTCCTTCACTATCCAGCCTAGGTCTTCAAAGTCTTTGCATATAGTTTCTAGGTCCTTTCTTGATATGTTATTTGTTCCCATATGTATTTGTGGGCATGGGTAGTCATCTGTAGCATTGAAGAGTCTTGATACCCTATCAGACACATATTTGATTTGGGCACCTGGAAGACAGCATGCTTCTCGTGAAGTAATGTCCAGTCGTCAGATAGCAGCTTCTGTTCCTCCCAGTAGGGAATCTTCCATGACCACTGCTCTTCTTTTCTTCTTCACGACAGTGCTTCTTTTTCTCCCTTCAAGACGCTTCTGTTTTCTTACTGGGGTGTTCCTTGTGGGCAAAGCACTTTTTTGATGCACATCTTTATAATTGTTCTGAGAGAGAGCCTGGTAGCGGCTCTTCAGATGTATGGGTGCTGACTGCCTCCTCATCCTCCTTCTTCTTTGGGTCACATGCTTCCAATTCTTTTTTTCTGCAGATATATTGAAAGGTGCTTCTCTTTGAACATTCTGAATAGCTATTTTTACTTTTTTGAGTGTTCCTGCAGAAGCCAATGACAGGTCTTCCCTTGTAACATTCTGAAGAGATTCTTCTGCTCTGTCAAGGAAATCCTCAGACTCTTCACTCTTCCCAGAATGCACCAGGAACATACAAATTATCTACCACGAGCTTCAAATCCTGTTTTTTGTTCATTCTGTCTCCTAAAAATCTGAATAAGGGTAAGATCTCTCATTGGAGATCGAGGGTCACATGCTCAGATACTGCAGCAAGACCCAGTGGTTCTTCAGGAAGGTCCTGATGTTCCTCAGGCTCTGTAGCAGCCTCTCATTGGTCCTTCTAGGAAGGTCCTGTACGTGCTGCAGCTATATAAGGTTCGCATGGCCGCATGGCCATGTGCTAGTATCAATTTATGTATGAGCTCAGCGCCAGTGTGATCATGTTTGTATGCAGTCAGAGACCCGGCTGAAATAAGCCCCTAGAATGCTGGCACCTCCGGCGAGGAGTTTCTTGTTTGCATTTGACTGCATGACCACCATCTGCTCTACTAAGTAGCTGTGTTCCTCTGTGAGCCAAACAGGGCACAGCGTTATCTTTGTTAACAGACTCTGTGAAGTAGCAGAGTCTGTTTATACTGCTTTTTGTACCGCCTAACCTAACAGCAGGTGCTTTCCTGCAT
The DNA here is from genome assembly GCF_032444005.1 of Ranitomeya imitator. Taxonomy (NCBI): domain Eukaryota; kingdom Metazoa; phylum Chordata; class Amphibia; order Anura; family Dendrobatidae; genus Ranitomeya; species Ranitomeya imitator. Next base: position 551,175,002 of record NC_091282.1, on the reverse strand, counting down.
GGTGGATCCTTGGTTGCGAACGCACCAACTTCTTCTAAATAAATATATATTCGGTGCGTTCCGCCAACCCTAACACTCTCACTATATGAGCCAAGCACAGGAGAAATGCATGTTCTATGAAAGGGACTAACATTCTGTCCTACTAAACAGCTTGATACGGCTCAGTTTTTCAAGTGAGATCGAGGAATTCTTCCGCAGATTGCGACTCAAAGAATTCTTGCATAACCATGCAGATATCACATCACAAGACAATGTGAATGACACAGCAGAAAAGAAAAAGAGGACAAACTAGACCCCGCGACCTGGGTACAAACTCAGGATCACTACATTGACTGTTTCCGTATACAGGTCCTTCTCAAAAAATTAGCATATAGTGTTAAATTTCATTATTTACCATAATGTAATGATTACAATTAAACTTTCATATATTATAGATTCATTATCCACCAACTGAAATTTGTCTGGTCTTTTATTGTTTTAATACTGATGATTTTGGCATACAACTCCTGATAACCCAAAAAACCTGTCTCAATAAATTAGCATATTTCACCCATCCAATCAAATAAAAGTGTTTTTTAATAACAAACAAAAAAAACATCAAATAATAATGTTCAGTTATGCACTCAATACTTGGTCGGGAATCCTTTGGCAGAAATGACTGCTTCAATGCGGCGTGGCATGGAGGCAATCAGCCTGTGACACTGCTGAGATGTTATGGAGGCCCAGGATGCTTTAATAGCGGCCTTAAGCTCATCCAGAGTGTTGGGTCTTGCGTCTCTCAACTTTCTCTTCACAATATCCCACAGATTCTCTATGGGGTTCAGGTCAGGAGAGTTGGCAGGCCAATTGAGCACAGTAATACCATGGTCAGTAAACCATTTACCAGTGGTTTTGGCACTGTGAGCAGGTGCCAGGTCGTGCTGAAAAATGAAATCTTCATCTCCATAAAGCATTTCAGCCGATGGAAGCATGAAGTGCTCCAAAATCTCCTGATAGCTAGCTGCATTGACCCTGCCCTTGATGAAACACAGTGGACCAACACCAGCAGCTGACATGGCACCCCACACCATCACTGACTGTGGGTCCTTGACACTGGACTTCAGGCATTTTGGCATTTCCTTCTCCCCAGTCTTCCTCCAGACTCTGGCACCTTGATTTCCGAATGACATGCAAAATTTGCTTTCATCAGAAAAAAGTACTTGGGACCACTTAGCAACAGTCCAGTGCTGCTTCTCTGTAGCTCAAAAGTGGCTTTACCTGGGGAATGCGGAACCTGTAGCCCATTTCCTGCACACGCCTGTGCACGGTGGCTCTGGATGTTTCCACACCAGACTCAGTCCACTGCTTCCTCAGGTTCCCCAAGGTCTGGAATCGGTCCTTCTCCACAATCTTCCTCAGGGTCCGGTCTCCTCTTCTCGTTGTACAGCGTTTTCTGCCACATTGTTTCCTTCCAACAGACTTACCATTGAGGTGCCTTGATACAGCACTCTGGGAACAGCCCATTTGTTGAGAAATTTCTTTCTGGGTCTTACCCTCTTGCTTGAGGGTGTCAATGATGGCCTTCTTGACATCTGTCAGGTCGCTAGTCTTACCCATGATGGGGTTTTGAGTAATGAACCAGGCAGGGAGTTTATAAAAGCCTCAGGTATCTTTTGCATGTGTTTAGAGTTATTTAGTTGATTCAGAAGATTAGGGTAATAGGTCGTTTAGAGAACCTTTTCTTGATATGCTAATTTATTGAGACAGGTTTTTTGGGTTATCAGGAGTTGTATGCCAAAATCATCAGTATTAAAACAATAAAAGACCTGACAAATTTCAGTTGGTGGATAATGAATCTATAATATATGAAAGTTTAATTGTAATCATTACATTATGGTAAATAATGAAATTTAACACTATATGCTAATTTTTTGAGAAGGACCTGTACAACCCCTGGCAGAAATTATGGAATCACCGGCCTTGGAGGATGTTCATTCAGTTGTTTAATTTTGTAGAAAAAAAGCAGATCACAGAGATGGCACAAAACTAAAGTCATTTCAAATGGCAACTTTCTGGCTTTAAGAAACACTAAAAGAAATCAAGAACACAAAATGTGCTAGTAAGTAATGGTTACTTTTTTTTAACCAAGCATAGGGGAAAAATTATGGAATCACTCAATTCTGAGGAAAAAATTAGGGAATCACTCTATAAATTTCCATACCCAAAAATAACACCTGCATCAAATTAGATCTGCTGGTTAGTCTGCATCTAAAAAGGAGTGATCACACCTTGGAAAGCTATTGCACCAAGTGGACTGACATGAATCATGGCTCCAACACAAAAGATGTCAATTGAAACAGAGGAGAGGATTATCAAACTCTTAAAAGAGGGTAAATCATCATGCAATGTCGCAAAAGATGTTGGCTGTTTACAGTCAGCTGTGTCTAAAATCTGGACCAAATACAAACCACATAGGAAGGTTGTTAAAGACAAATATACTGGTAGACCAAGGAAAACATCAAAGCGTTAAGACCGGAAACTTAAAGCAATATGTCTCCAAAACAGGAAATTCACAACAAAGGAAATGAGGAATGAATGAGTGGAAACTGGAGTCAATGCCTGTGACCAAACTGTAAGGGTACCGTCACACAGTGGCATTTTGATCGCTACGACGGCACGATTTGTGACGTTCCAGCGATATATCCGTGACGTTCCAGCGATCTCGTTGTGTCTGACACGCTCCTGCGATCAGGGACCCCGCTGAGAATCGTACGTCGTAGCAGATCGTTTGAAACTTTCTTTCGTCGTCTAGTGTCCCGCTGTGGCAGCATGATCGCATGGTGTAACAAAGGTGTGCACGATATTGTATATGATGTGCGCATAGTAACCAACGACTTCTACATCGCACATACGTCATGAAATTATCGCTCCAGCGTCGTACATTGCAAAGTGTGACAGCAGTCTACGACGCTGGAGCGATATTGTTACGACGCTGGAGCGTCACGGATCGTGCCATCGTAGCGATCAAAATGTCACTGTGTGACGGTATCCTAAGAAACCACCTAAAGGAAATGGGATTTACATACAGAAAAGCTAAACAAAAGCCATCATTAACACCTAAACAGAAAAAAACAAGGTTACAATGCGCTAAGGAAAAGCAATGGTGGATTGTGGAAGACTGGATGAAAGTCATATTCAGTGATGAATCGCAAATCTGCATTGGGCAAGGTGATGATGTTGGAACTTTTGTTTGGTGCCATTCCAATGAGAATTATAAAGATGACTGCCTGAAGAGAACATGCAAATTTCCACAGTTATTGATATTGGGCTGCATGTCAGGTAAAGGCACTGGGGAGATGTCTGTCATTAAATCTTCAATAAATGCACAAGTTTATATTGATATTTTAGACACTTTTCTTATCCCATCAATTGAAAGGATGTTGGGGGGATGATTAAATCATTTTTCAAGATGACAATGCATCCTGCCATAGAGCAAAAACTGTGAAAACATTCCTTGAAAAAAGACACATAAGGACAATGTCATGGCCTGAAAATAGTCCAGATCTCATTCCAATTGAAAATCTTTGGTGGAAGTTGAAGAAAATGGTCCATGACAAGGCTCCAATCTGCAAAGCTGATCTGGCAACAGCAATCAGAGAAAGTTGGAGCCAGATTGATGAAGAGTCCTGTTTGACACTCATTAAGTCCAAGCCTCAGAGACTGCAAGCTGTTATAAAAGCCAGAGGTGGTGCAACAAAATACTAGTGATATTTTGGAGTGTTTTTCTGTTTGTTTGTCATGATTCCATAATTTTTTCCTCAGAATTGAGTGATTCCAAATTTTTTCCCCAATGCTTGGTTAAAAAAAGTAACCATTACTGACTACCACATTTTTTGTTCTTGATTTCTTTTAGTGTTTTTTAAAGCCAGAAAGTTGCCATTTAAAATTACTTTAGTTTTGAGCCATGTCTGTGATCTGCTTTTTTTCTACAAAATTAAACAACTGAATGAACATCCTCCAAGGCCGGTGATTCCATCATTTTTGCCAGGGGTTGTAAAAGTTAAATCTGACATTTTGGACAGACACCATAAAGTGCCACACAATATCAGTATGGAGGAATGAAGAGCCATACAATCCTTGAAAGCCAACAACAATATCATCATCAAACCAGCAGACAAAAGAGGATCTGTAGTCATTATGAACATAACAGATTACATGCAGGAATCTCACAGATAACTCTTGGAAATAAAATACTACACTCCACTTCAGGAAGATCCCACCAAAAAATATAAAGAGGAATTAAAACATATCATTAATGGGTTTGATTCTACTTCATCCTTGTTATGGAAATTTTGTTTGGATAAATCTATCCCTGTGTGTGCTGCGGCCATTCCCAATAAGACTGAGTATTTTGAGCGCTCATTAAGAATGGACTGTACACCATTGTGACAGAAACACATTCCATCAATACTGATGATTTATTATACATACATAGTTTTATAATCGCATATAAAAGGGGTGGTTAGGGGTGGTTAGTTAATTACCATATTGTCTAGCTCCTATGTTATTGGTTATCTAAATATACGTATATGGAATATTAATACTGCAACCACCGCGCTGAACTCAGGCTGAAAAGAAAAAAAAAATCAATATACTTACTTCTGTTATGGCTGTTTTTGTACTATATGGGGACCCTTATGGGTAAAGGGTTACACCTAATTACAGCAATTCACTGAAAGGAAAAATATACAGGAGGTCGGTATATTGACCAATGCTGGAAGGTAAAATAAAATATACAAAAAATCGATATACTGATTTGACCGTATAAATGAATTATCAGCGATATTTGTGGAATACACTTACTCCTTTTATAAGACCATATAGGCTGCACCTGGAGTGTAACTGTGTGGGGTTGAGCGTTACTGTTTCCACGGTGTAGTAGACCAAATGCTGATAAATAGATAAATCAAAAATAGAGCAAATAATACTAATGGTACCTTAAATCATTGGATTATTGAATACCACATAGGTTGCAGCAGTATCTATGGAAATCAACTGGCACTCACCAAATCCTGCTTAGGAAAAAACATGCAGTGCAGAGCTGACGAAGAGGGGAGTTACCCCTCGAAACTTGTTGGCAGCTTGTCTCTCTTGCGCTCCCGTCCCTGCTTTTTGTGACGTCACACTAGCTCCGCCCCCATCTTGGCACCGCTTCTGGCCGGGGCACGCGAGGCGCTGGTGCTTCTCCTGCTACTCACTGGGATGTTACCGTCCAGGAACCTCAGCTTCAGGCACTGACCACACAACGTCTGCTGAGCTCATTGAGTGTTACAACTGGCACCGCATTCAGAGGATCACTTTGCCATCTTCACTGCATGTTTTTTCCTAAGCAGGATTTGGTGAGTGCCAGTTGATTTCCGTAGATACTACTATTTATCAGCATTTGGTCTACTACACCGTGGAAACAGTAACGCTCAACCCCACACAGTTACACTCCAGGTGCAGCCTATATGGTCTTATAAAAGGAGTAAGTGTATTCCACCAATATCGCTGATAATTCATTTATACGGTAAAATCAGTATATCGATTTTTTGTATATTTTATTTTACCTTCCAGCATTGGAAAGAGAAACACTTAACCCCACATAGGAACACCTTATATGGTCTTATAAGAGCAGTGAGTTTACTTAAACAATATCTTTGGTAATTTATTTGTACGGCCCCAATCAATATACCGACCTCCTGTATATTTTTCCTTTCAGTGAATTGCTGTAATTAGGTGTAACCCTTTACCCATAAGGGTCCCCATATAGTACAAAAACAGCCATGACAGAAGTAAGTATATTGATTTTTTTTTTTTCTTTTCAGCCTGAGTTCAGCGCGGTGGTTGCAGTATTATTATTTAGTCGGCAACATTTTTTTAACAGTGTCTTGCACAGAACCTGTTTTAACCACCTGCGGCTTCTGGGGCTTCCACCTTATCCTTTTCAGGTGATTTAGCGCCAGTGTATATACAATTTATATATGGAATATTGTGATTAATGCACATATGAATGCTGATTAAGCAACTAAAATGTAGCTCTCTTCATCTAGGACAAAGTTGAGACATCTGATCATCACTTAATACATCTGTTGCTGTTCCGTTTTTTGGGTGTCTGGAAATTACCGAGGAACCATCTGGCCTAGCTCATATGGTCAAGTTGAGCAATTGATTATAAACTAGCTGAGTATATACTAGCTGTGGATATATGAGTATATATGATTATAGAGGAGTATACATGCAAGTGAGATCTACATGATATATATATTTCTTTCACATCCTCACTACTGGAACTAGTACCAGACAATCCACAAACAAGAACCTTCTAAATGTTGCCTAAGATACATAAGAAGGTAATCCTGGGAGGCCTGTCATCTCTGATATTGGGACTTTAACTGAGAATATCTCAGGCTGGGTGGAGAACATCCTGAAACCCTTGGTGAGGCCCACACCAACTATATCCAGGATACCAAGGATATTATTTGCAAATTGTCAGCCCTAGGCCCACTTCCAGAGGACACGATACTAGCCACCATGGATGTAGAGTTTCTCTATTCCAACATTCCTCATGAGGATGGGATTGCAACATGCAAATATTTCCTTAAAAAAAAACAATCTAGACACAAAACCAACACTGCAATTTACCAGGTTTGTGCTCCATCACAACTATTTTTCTTTTGGGAACAATTTATACCAACAGTGTATGAGCAGCGCCATAGGAAGTAAAATGTCCCCCAATATGCTAACCTATTTATGGCTAAACTAGAGGAAGAGTTTTTGTCATCTTGCTCTATTAAACCTCTCATATACTTCTGCTACATTGATGATCTGCTAATAATCTGGACAGGCCCAAAAGATGATCTGCTTACCTTCCACAATAACTTCAACAAGTTCCATCCAACCATCAAGCTCACCCTCAACTTTTCAAATTCCCAAATATATTTTCTGGACATGACCACATATATCAAGAACAACACCATGCAAACATCAATTTACCATAAGCCCACAGGACGTCTGACATATCTTAGATGCAACAGTTTTCATCCAAGGCACACAAAAATCCATTATCTACAGTCAAGCTCTGAGATACATTTGGATTTGGTCAGACAGTAAAGACAGGGAACCACAGCTGCTGTTACTGAGGAATACATTCCTACAACAAGGATACCATCCACTGGTAATAGATGAACAGATCCACACAGCTACAAGGATCCCAAGAAGCAGCCTCTTGAATTACAAACAGAGAGAAGAACAGGGTGCCTCTTCTGGTCACATACAACCCCCACATGAGCATCCTAAGGAAAATTGGGGCTGATCTCCAACCCATATTCCAAAGAGACCACAAATTGAAAGGCATATTCCCAGAACTACCACTTCTCTCCTACAAACAGCCCCCCCTAACTTAAGGAATCTCCTTGTCAGAAGTGTTCTCTCATCACCACCAGTGACTGGCACATTGCCATGTAACAATAAAAAATGCAAAACTTGTACCCACATATTACACACAAATACAGTCTGCATACCAAACGCAAATCAGAACTATAAGGTCATGGATTCCTTTTCATGTACTTCCTCCAATGACGTGTACATGATATGTACAAGGTGCTCTGGATGTATCTATATTGGGGAAACCATGCTAAAACTACAAACAAGGATGAATCTACACAGACACACAATCAGGAATGAAATGGACACGCCTGTGGGAAAACATTTCTCCAGACTTGGACACTGCATGACAGACTTAAAAGTCTTAATACTAAAAGGTAGGGTTGAGCGAAACGGCTCGTTCATTTTCAAAAGTCGCCGACTTTTGGCAAAGTCGGGTTTCATGAAACCCGATCCGACTCCTGTGCGTGGTCGGCCATGCGGTACGCGACTTTCGCGCCAAAGTCGCGTATCAATGACGCGAAAAGCGCCATTTCTCAGCCAATGAAGGTGAGCGCAGAGTGTGGGCAGCGTGATGACATAGGTCCTGGTCCCCACCATCTTACAGAAGGGCATTGCAGTGATTGGCTTGCTGTCTGCGGCGTCACAGGGGCTATAAAGGGGCGTTCCCGCCGACCGCCATCTTACTGCTGCTGATCTGAGCTTAGGGAGAGGTTGCTGCCGCTTCGTCAGAAGCAGGGATAGTGTTAGGCAGGGTCCATTAACCACCAAACCGCTTGTGCTGTAGCGATTTCCACTGTCCAACACCACCTTTGGTGTGCAGGGACAGTGGAAGCTACATTTTTTTTTTCTCAGCGCTGTAGCTCATTGGGCTGCCCTAGAAGGCTCCCTGATAGATGCATTGCTGTGTGTACGCCGCTGTGCAAACCAACTGCTTTTTTCAAAGCACAAATCCTGTTGTTCTGCACAGCTATCTTGTTTGTTTGTCCACACTTTTTATTTAATTTGTGCATCAGTCCACTCCTTATTGCTGCCTGCCATACCTGGCTGAGATTACTGCAGGGAGATAGTAATTGTAGGACAGTCGCTGTTTTTTTTTTTTTTTTTGTGGGAGATTAAGATTGGCATTTCTGCTAGAGTGCCATCCCTGTGTGTGCCATCTCTCACTCAGTGGGCCATAGAAAGCCTATTTATTTTTTTGCTTGATTTGGGTTCTAAAATCTACCTGAAAAAATCACTACATCAATCAGTGGGAGAAAAATATTGGCCTCAGGGCTTGTGTGCCACTCCTGACTCCTGTGTGTGCCATCTCTCACTCAGTGGGCCATAGAAAGCCTATTTATTTTTTTGCTTGATTTGGGTTCTAAAATCTACCTGAAAAAATCACTACATCAATCAGTGGGAGAAAAATATTGGCCTCTGGGCTTGTGTGCCACTCCTGACTCCTGCGTGTGCCATCTCTCACTCAGTGGGCCATAGAAAGCCTATTTATTTTTTTGCTTGATTTGGGTTCTAAAATCTACCTGAAAAAATCACTACATCAATCAGTGGGAGATAAATATTGGCCTCAGGGCTTGTGTGCCACTCCTGACTCCTGTGTGTGCCATCTCTCACTCAGTGGGCCATAGAAAGCCTATTTATTTTTTTGCTTGATTTGGGTTCTAAAATCTACCTGAAAAAATCACTACATCAATCAGTGGGAGAAAAATATTGGCCTCAAGGCTTGTGTGCCACTCCTGACTCCTGTGTGTGCCATCTCTCACTCAGTGGGCCATAGAAAGCCTATTTATTTTTTTGCTTGATTTGGGTTCTAAAATCTACCTGAAAAAATCACTACATCAATCAGTGGGAGAAAAATATTGGCCTCAGGGCTTGTGTGCCACTCCTGACTCCTGTGTGTGCCATCTCTCACTCAGTGGGCCATAGAAAGCCTATTTTTTTTTTTGCTTGATTTGGGTTCTAAAATCTACCTGAAAAAATCACTACATCAATCAGTGGGAGAAAAATATTGGCCTCTGGGCTTGTGTGCCACTCCTGACTCCTGTGTGTGCCATCTCTCACTCAGTGGGGCATAGAAAGCCTTTTTTTTTTTTTTTATTTGGTTTCTAAATTGTCCTTGAAAAAATCATTTTATTTTATTTGGTTTCTAAATTCTTCCTGAAAAAATCATTTTATTTTATTTTGTTTCTAAAGTCTCCCTGAAAAAAAAAAAATAAATAAATAAAACAGTGGGAGATTAATATTGCCCTTTCTGCTTGTGTGCCAGTCTTGACTCCTGGGTGTGGCATCTCTCTCTCTCTCAAATTGTGGGCCACAGAAAGCCTATTTATTTTTTTGCTTGATTTGGGTTCCAAAATCTACCTGAAAAAATCACTACATCAATCAGTGGGAGAAAAATATTGGCCTCTGGGCTTGTGTGCCACTCCTGACTCCTGTGTGTGCCATCTCTCACTCAGTAGGCCATAGAAAGCCTATTTATTTTTTTGCTTGATTTGGGTTCTAAAATCTACCTGAAAAAATCACTACATCAATCAGTGGGAGAAAAATATTGGCCTCAGGGCTTGTGTGCCACTCCTGACTCCTGTGTGTGCCATCTCTCACTCAGTGGGCCATAGAAAGCCATTTTTTGTTTTTTTATTTGGTTTTTAAATTCTTCCTGAAAAAATCATTTTTTTTAATTTTGTTTCTAAAGTCTCCCTGAAAAAAAAATAAAAATAAAAAAACAGTGGGAGATTAATATTGACATTTGTGCTTGAGTGACAGTCCTGCGTGTGTGGCATCCCTGTGATTTGGTGCCACAGAAAACAGAGTGTGTAACATTGTGCCTGATTTTCCTTGTGGTCTCACCAACCTGTAAAGGGATATTGAAATCATACTGAAGTTATAGGTCACCGTGTAAGTTGTTTGACAGAAACAAATAAAGTTACTTTGGTTAAGTTTTTAAAACAATGAGGAAGTCTGGTGCAAGAGGTCGTGGCCGTGGGCGTTCATTGTCAGCTGGTAATGATGATAGTGGTAGTGGAGCATCAGGTGGTCGTGGGAAAAAAAAATATTCCACCTAAATCTGGAGCTGTGGAGCCAGGTTCGTCGTCTGGCTACACAAGGCCTCGAACGCTCTCTTTTCTGGGAGTAGGAAAACCGCTTTTAAAGCCGGAGCAGCAACAGCAAGTTTTGGCTTACCTTGCAGACTCAGCCTCTAGCTCTTTTGCCTCCTCTTCTGAAACTGGTAAATGTAAAAGCAGCGCGTCGCTTGTGGATGTTCACGGTCAGGGACAAGTCGCTTTCTGTCCTCTTCAGCAAAAACAACAACAAGAGAGAAGGATGCAGCAGGCGACACAACGGGTTACTCCATGGAGCTCTTTACACATACCGTCCCTGGCTTAGAAAGTGAAACACTTAACAGGCCATGCCCATTACAAGTAGATTGTGACATGGAGTGCACTGATGCACAGCCACAGCCTGACTACTATGCTGGTCCTTTGACTCAGACAACAACATTGCCCTTTCAGGGTACTGATCCACAATCAGACCCTGATGAGACTATGTTGCCCCGTCTCGAACGCTATACCACCGACCGACACAGTGACACAGACGAAGTTGCACACGAGCTAAAGAGGAGATAATAGATGACCCAGTTGTTGACCCCGATTGGCAGCACAGGGTGCAGGCGGCAGTAGTTCAGAAGCGGAGGTGGAGGAGGGGCCGCAGCAGGCATCAACATCGCAACAGGTTCCATCTGCCGGGCCCGTATCTGGCCCAAAACGCGTGTCAAAGCCAAAACCTGTTGGAGGAAGAGTGCAGTCTGGCATTTTTTTAAACAACATCCAATTGATCAGCGCAAAGTCATCTGTCAAAAATGTTCAACTAGCTTAAGCAGAGGTCAGAATCTGAAAAGTCTCAATACAAGTTGCATGCATAGACATTTAACCACCATGCATTTTCAAGCCTGGACTAACTACCAAACGTCCCTTAAGGTTGTAGCATCCTTGGCCAATGAAGCTAGTCAGCAACGCAACATCCCTTCCGTCACTGTAAGGCCACCATTTTCCGCACCACTGGCAGTATCTGTGCAGGTTTCTTTGCCAGCCAAAAGCAGTCAGGGTCAGGGAATCACCAGTTTTGTAGGAGGAAATATTGCATCTAGGGCACCGGCGGAAACAATACCGTCTCCAACCGTCTCTCAGTCTGCCATGTCCACCGGCACACCCGCAAGTTCCACGATCTCCAGCTCTCCAGTCCAGCTCACCCTACATGAGACTCTGGTTAGAAAAAGGAAGTACTTATCCTCGCATCCGCGTACACAGGGTTTTAACGCCCACATAGCTAGACTAATCTCGTTAGAGATGATGCCCTACCGGTTAGTTGAGAGTGAAGCTTTCAAAGCCCTGATGGAGTACGCTGAACCACGCTACGAGCTACCCAGTCGACACTTTTTTTCCAGAAAAGCCATCCCAGCCCTGCACCAGCATGTTAAACAGCGCATCGTCCATGCACTCAGGCAATCTGTGAGTACAAAGGTGCACCTGACTACAGATGCATGGACCAGTAGGCATGGCCAGGGACGTTACGTGTCCATCACGGCACACTGGGTGAATTTGGTGGATGCAGGGTCCACAGGTGACATCAATTTTGGGACAGTTGTGCCTAGCCCACGGTCTAGGAAACAGTTGGCTGTAGGCGTTCGCACCCCCTCCTCCTCCTCCTCATCCTCCTGCAGAAGCGACAGCTCTTCCACAGACCGCAGTCGGCCAACCACTCCATCGGCAGCTGCCACTGTTGCACACCAGTTGTTCCATTATGGGCCAGCTACTGGCAAGCGTCAGCAGGCTGTATTGGCTATGAAGTGTTTGGGCGACAACAGACACACCGCGGAAGTTCTGTCCGAGTTCTTGCAACAAGAAACACAGTCGTGGCTGGGCACAGTAGATCTTGAGGCAGGCAAGGTAGTGAGTGATAACGGAAGGAATTTCATGGCTGCCATCTCCCTTTCCCAACTGAAACACATTCCTTGCCTGGCTCACACCTTAAACCTGGTGGTGCAGTGCTTATTGAAAACTTATCCTGGGTTCTCCGACCTGCTCCTCAAAGTGCGTGGACTTTGCTCACATATCCGACGTTCGCCTGTACACTCCAGCCGTATGCAGACCTATCAGCGGTCTTTGAACCTTCCCCAGCATCGCCTAATCATAGACGTTGCAACAAGGTGGAACTCAACACTGCACATGCTTCAGAGACTGTGCCAACAGAGGCGGGCTGTTATGTTTTTGTGGGAGGATACACATACACGGGCAGGCAGTAGGATGGCAGACATGGAGTTGTCAGGTGTGCAGTGGTCGAAGATACAAGACATGTGTCAAGTCCTTCAGTGTTTTGAGGAATGCACACGGCTGGTTAGTGCAGACAACGCCATAATAAGCATGAGCATCCCCCTAATGTGTCTGCTGATGCAAAGTTTGACGCACATAAAGGATCAGGCGTCTGCACCAGAGGAAGAGGAAAGCCTTGATGACAGTCAGCCATTGTCTGGTCAGGGCAGTGTACAGGACGAGGTAGTGGGCGAAGAGGAGGTGGAGGACGAGGAGGATGATGGGGATGAGTATATTTTTAATGAGGAAGCTTTCCCGGGGGCACTGGAAATTGGTTGTGTGGCAAGGCCGGGTTCTGGTGTTTTGAGGGACACAAGTGACGTAGATTTGCCTGAAACTGCCCCTCAACCAATCACAACCGCAGATTTGACAACTGGAACTTTGGCCCACATGGCGGATTATGCCTTACGTATCCTCAAAAGGGACACACGCATTACTAAAATGATGAACGATGATGATTACTGGTTGGCCTGCCTCCTTGATCCTCGCTATAAAGGCAAATTGCAAAATATTATGCCACATGAGAACTTGGAACTAATATTAGCAACCAAACAATCAACTCTTGTTGACCGTTTGCTTCAGGCATTCCCAGCACACAGCGCCCGTGATCGTTCTCACACGAGCTCCAGGGGGCAGCAGACCAGGAGTGTTAGGGGTGCACACATCAGAAGTGGCGTTGGACAGAGGGGTTTTCTGACCAGGTTGTGGAGTGATTTTGCTATGACCGCAGACAGGACAGGTACTGCTGCATCAATTGAAAGTGACAGGAGACAACATTTGTCCAGTATGGTTACTAACTATTTTTCATCCCTTATCGATGTTCTCCCTCAACCGTCATTCCCATTTGATTACTGGGCATCAAAATTAGACACCTGGCCAGAATTGGCAGAATATGCATTGCAGGAGCTTGCTTGCCCGGCAGCTAGTGTCCTATCAGAAAGAGTATTCAGTGCTGCAGGTTCAATAATAACCGAAAAAAGGACTCGTCTGGCTACCCAAAATGTTGATGATCTAACCTTCATTAAAATGAACCACAACTGGATTTCGAATTCTTTTGCCCCACCTTGCCCGGCAGACACCTAGCTTTCCTACGAAAAGCTCTTGCCTGTGGACTACTGTGAATTACTTTTCGAATGTCTAATTTGCTGCAGCTGATTTTCCAGCATACGACATGTTTACACCTCCCTAAATGGCCAAACTCCCCACACGGGGCCGTGGTATCGCGACTTGGCGCAAGCACCCGTGAGAGTGCTGTTTGTCTGAAGAGGTGGGTGTGCCCGCTTTAGGTCGACGGCACTGCCACTGGGTCCCTCATAGTACAATAAAGTGTCTCTGGCGGTGGTGGTGCGCACCCAACGTCAGACACACTGTTGTAACATGAGGGGCCCTGGGCCTGTACCGCCGGCCACAAGAGAGTTCACCCAACCCCAGGTCAAACATTGCTCTACCACTTCCACAGTTATCTCTCACACTTCCACCAATGTTTAGTCTATGCGCTGACATCCTTCCATTCCTGCCACTGACAATACCATTGTGTTGACATGTATGATGGTACTTAACATAGTCAGGGGCAGTGTCCTCTATTTACTACAGTAAATACTTTGCGCTAAATTAGTAGGTCTGAAACTACGCAGAGGATCCCACCCCTGAACCTAATGATTGCACCCTTTAGTGTTTTCGTTTTGTTTTAATGCGAGACATTCACATTTATTTATTGTTTTGGACTACTAACTGGCAGACACTCATTACAATCGGCCTCCGCTGACCAAACCACTGCTGCCCGTCTACCCCTGGAACCAATTTTAAATTGCCTACAGCCAGCCCATTTTATTATGTTAGGCCTTCGAAGCCTGTCTGCGGCCCGTTCTTTCAACTACTACTACACTGACCTGTCTACTGCTGCCCGTGTACTCCTGGAACCAATTATAAAGTGCCTACAGCCTGTCCAATTTTTTTATGTTAGGCCTTCGAAGCCTGTCTGCGGTCCCTCCTTCCACTAGGCCTCCACTGACCATTCTACTGCTGCCCGTGTACCCCTGGAACCAATTTTAAATTGCCAACAGCCCTATTTTGTTGTGTTAGGCCTTCGAAGCCTCTCTGCGGTCCCTTCTTTCTACTACTACTACACTGACCAGACCATTGCTGCCCGTGTACCCCTGGAACCAATTTTAAATTGCCAACAGCCCTATTTTGTTATGTTAGGCCTTCGAAGCCTGTCTGCGGTCCCTTCTTTCTACTACTACTACACTGACCAGACCATTGCTGCCCATGTACCCCTGGAACCAAATTTAAATTGCCTACAGCCAGCCCAATTTTTTTTATGTTAGGCCTTCGAAGCCTGTCTGCGGTCCCTCCTTCCACTAGGCCTCCACTGACCGTTCTACTGCTGCCCGTGTACCCCTGGAACCAATTTTAAATTGCCAACAGCCCTATTTTGTTATGTTAGGCCTTCGAAGCCTGTCTGCGGTCCCTCCTTCCACAAGGCCTCCACTGACCATTCTACTGCTGCCCGTGTACCCCTGGAACCAATTTTAAATTGCCAACAGCCCTATTTTGTTATGTTAGGCCTTCGAAGCCTGTCTGCGGTCCCTTCTTTCTACTACTCCTACACTGACCAGACCACTGCTGCCCGTGTACCCCTGGAACCTATTTTTTATTGCATAGAGCATCCTATTTTTAATAGTAGGCGTACAAAGTCTGTCTGCGGTCCACTATTGAACTTGTCCTCCACTGCCCAGAGCAATGCTGCCTGTGTACCCCTGTAACCTTTTTTAAGCTGCAGTGAGCCACAATTTTTGGTTTAAAGCCTACTACCTGTGTCTGTCTGCGCCACTCAATTCAGCTGTGTTCCTTTGAAAAAAGCTGAGCGTCAATAGTCTTGTTTTCAGCCTCTAGGAATTTTAAAACTGCATTGGGGGTACAACTTTGGTAGGGCCTACTAACGGTATCTGCCGCCCCAAGGTGTGCCCCAGGTTTCGTCCACATTGCTTCGGTCTTCCGACTCTCGTTTAGTAGTTGTAGAAAACTACACTGCATTAGGCCTACAAATTGGGTATGAGGTGTAGAGACGGTATGTTCCACTCCAAGGTGTTCTCCAGGTTGCCTTTCCTGAGCTTCTATCTTCAGGCTCTCGTTTAGTAGTTGTTGGGAACTACACTGCATTAGGCCTAGAAAATGGGTATGGGGTGTAGAGAGATGGTGTGTTCCACTCCAAGGTGTTCCCCAGGTTTCCTCGCCATTGCTTCGATCTTAATGCTCTCGTTTAGTAGTTGTTGGAAACTACACTGCATTAGGCCTACAAATTGGGTATGGGGTGTAGAGACGGTGTGTTCCACTCCAAGGTGTTCTCCAGGTTGCCTTTCCTGAGCTTCTATCTTCAGGCTCTCGTTTAGTAGTTGTTGGAAACTACACTGCATTAGGCCTACAAAATGGGTATGGGGTGTAGAGAGATGGTGTGTTCCACTCCAAGGTGTTCCCTAGGTTTCCTCGCCATTGCTTCCATCTTAATGCTCTCGTTTAGTAGTTGTTGGAAACTACGCTGCATTAGGCCTACAAATTGGGTATGGGGTGTAGAGAGATGGTGTGTTCCACTCCAAGGTGTTCCCCAGGTTTCCTCGCCATTGCTTCGATCTTAATGCTCTCGTTTAGTAGTTGTTGGAAACTACGCTGCATTAGGCCTACAAATTGGGTATGGGGTGTAGAGAGATGGTGTGTTACACTCCAAGGTGTTCCCCAGGTTTCCTCGCCATTGCTTCGATCTTAATGCTCTCGTTTAGTAGTTGTTGGAAACTACGCTGCATTAGGCCTACAAATTGGGTATGGGGTGTAGAGAGATGGTGTGTTCCACTCCAAGGTGTTCTCCAGGTTGCCTTTCCTGAGCTTCTATCTTCAGGCTCTTGTTAAATAGTGGTTAAATGGAACAACTGCATTTGGCCTACTAGTTGGGTTGGGGCCTACTATCGGTGTCTGCCACTCCTTGCTGTTCTCCTCCACTGAACAAAGTTGTGCCGCCTGTTTACTACGGTTGCCAATTTTGAACTGCATTTCGACTACTTACTGATTTGGGCCTACTCTCTGTGTCAGCCTCTCATTCCATTTGTCCTCCACTGCAATGCCCCCTGGTTAGTCCTGTGTTACCAATTTTGAACTATATTTAGCCCACTTTATTCTTTGGGCCTATATCTGTGTTTCCTCCTCATCCTGCCCATTGCCCAGCCAGTGATAGATGAGTCTGCTGGTACATTGACCCATAACGCAAAATTCCCCGTGCACGCTACACAGCAAGATTGTGACCCTGCTGAAAGTCAGGTTCCTCTTCCCGCATACCATACCACCTTACACGGGGACAAAGAGGAAGGTGCAGATGAAAGTGCAGGTTCCTTCATCAGGTGAGGGGAGGAATACTAGTTGGCGACGTCACTGGCACAGGGCCTCTCATAGTACGCAAAAGTGTTGCTGCCGGTGGGAGGCACCCCCGCCGTGCAAACACACCGCTGTACTTTGAGGGGCCCTGTGCCAGTGCCAATGCCAACGAGTGGGCCCCCCTGCTTGCTCAGGATCTCAGCACTTGCAAAGTTGAAATACTTACCTCTCCCTGCTCCACTGCCGTGACATGTTCCAGATTTCCTGGGCCCACTAATTACTTGAACCAGCCCTACCCCCCACAACTTTAGCCAAATGACCCCCAATTTCAAATGCCTTCCAATTATTATAAGGTAAATTACGATTGACAAGCTTCTGTAACAAGAATGGATGTTTTTGCCATTAAAATGGGCAGTGTAGGTGTTTTCCTGGCCTCCACTCACTGCCGACTATGCTCCCCCATTGACTTGCATTGGGTTTCGTGTTTCGGGCGATACCCGACTTTTCGCGATAATCGGCCGATTCCACTCGACTCGACTTCTAAGATAGTCGGGTTTCGCGAAACACGGCTCGACTCTAAAAAGGTCAAGGTCGCTCAACCCTACTAAAAGGTCATTTTAAGGATGAAAGAGAAAGAAAAAATTGGGAATTCAAACTGATAAAGATGTTCAATTCTTTGACACTAGGACTCAATTTACAACCTTGATTTGTGACTCTCTATGACTATGACTCATGGGTACAATTCACACCTCCACCAGACAGATTCCAGATAACTAAGAACATTATTCCCACTGCCTCTCCATTTGTAAGAAAATGCCTAATTTGACTTCCTTGGCTTATCTTTAGGAAACATCACCCCTCCCACCTCATGAACAAATGTCCTGCTGTAATATCCCTTAAATGTTGTGCCATTTTCTTATTAATTTATTTGTAAACCTGCCTGAAGAAGGAGCCTTAGATTGGCATCCGCAATCTATTACAGCCAAAATTGCATTCCTTCCCTTTTGAGCAATGACGTGTCCAAAACAGTAGTTTTTCACCACATCTGGGGTATCAGCTTACTTAGGTAAAATTGAAAAACAAATTGTATGGTCCATATTCTCCTGTTACCATTGTGAAAATAAAAAATTGGGGCTAAAATAATATTTTTTTGTGGAATAAAATTAAATTGCCTTTCACATTGTTTAAATTCCTCTGAAGCACCTGAAAGGTTAATAATCTTCTTGAATGTGATTTTGACCACTTTGAGGGGTGTAGTTTTTATAATGGTGTAACTTTTGTGTATTTTCATATAGGTCTCTCAAAGTCACTTCATATGTGATGTGGTTCCTAAAAATTGGTTTTTGTAAATTGTGTTGGAAAAATGATACCTATTGGAAGTAGCAATCCTAACAGTCAATGTCGACCCTTTTAACGAGCCTTGTCACATGACTTAGGATAAGAGCCAAACTAGATCTCAATTTGCAGACACTGTGTTTCGGGGTACTGCCCCTCGTCAGTGCAAAGTGGAGATCTGGTTTGGCTGAATGAGAGGTGTCTGACTGGGATCCAAAAAGTATCGTTTCTCATAGTAACATAGTAACATAGTTAGTAAGGCCGAAAAAAGACATTTGTCCATCCAGTTCAGCCTATATTCCATCATAATAAATCCCCAGATCTACGTCCTTCTACAGAACCTAATAATTGTATGATACAATATTGTTCTGCTCCAGGAAGACATCCAGGCCTCTCTTGAACCCCTCGACTGAGTTCGCCATCACCACCTCCTCAGGCAAGCAATTCCAGATTCTCACCGTCCTAACAGTAAAGAATCCTCTTCTATGTTGGTGGAAAAACCTTCTCTCCTCCAGACGCAAAGAATGCCCCCTTGTGCCCATCACCTTCCTTGGTATAAACAGATCCTCAGCGAGATATTTGTATTGTCCCCTTATATACTTATACATGGTTATTAGATCGCCCCTCAGTCATCTTTTTTCTAGACTAAATAATCCTAATTTCGCTAATCTATCTGGGTATTGTTGTTCTCCCATCCCCTTTATTAATTTTGTTGCCCTCCTTTGTACTCTCTCTGGTTCCATTATATCCTTCCTGAGCATGGTGCCCAAAACTGGACACAGTACTCCATGTGCGGTCTAACTAGGGATTTGTACAGAGGCAGTATAATGCTCTCATCATGTGTATCCAGACCTCTTTTAATGCACCCCATGATCCTGTTTGCCTTGGCAGCTGCTGCCTGGCACTGGCTGCTCCAGGTAAGTTTATCATTAACTAGGATCCCCAAGTCCTTCTCCCTGTCAGATTTACCCAGTGGTTTCCTGTTCAGTGTGTAATGGTGATATTGATTCCTTCTTCCCATGTGTATAACCTTACATTTATCATTGTTAAACCTCATCTGCCACCTTTCAGCCCAAGTTTCCAACTTATCCAGATCCATCTGTAGCAGAATACTATCTTCTCTTGTATTAACTGCTTTACATAGTTTTGTATCATCTGCAAATATCGATATTTTACTGTGTAAACCTTCTACCAGATCATTAATGAATATGTTGAAGAGAACAGGTCCCAATACCGACCCCTGCGGTACCCCACTGGTCACAGCGACCCAGTTAGAGACTATACCATTTATAACCACCCTCTGCTTTCTATCACTAAGCCAGTTACTAACCCATTTACACACATTTTCCCCCAGACCAAGCATTCTCATTTTGTGTACCAACCTCTTGTGCGGCACGGTATCAAACGCTTTGGAAAAATCGAGATATACCATATCCAATGACTCACCGTGGTCCAGCCTATAGCTTACCTCTTCATAAAAACTGATTAGATTGGTTTGACAGGAGCGATTTCTCATAAACCCATGCTGATATGGAGTTAAACAGTTATTCTCATTGAGATAATCCAGAATAACATCCTTCAGAAACCCTCCAAATATTTTACCAACAATAGAGGTTAGACTTACTGGCCTATAATTTCCAGGTTCACTTTTAGAGCCCTTTTTGAATATTGGCACCACATTTGCTAGGCGCCAGTCCTGCGGAACAGACCCCGTCGCTATAGAGTCCCTAAAAATAAGAAATAATGGTTTATCTATTACGGTACATTACTTAGTTCTCTTAGTACTCGTGGGTGTATGCCATCCGGACCCGGAGATTTATCTATTTTAATCTTATTTAGCCGGTTTCGCACCTCTTCCTGGGTTAGATTGGTGACCCTTAATATAGGGTTTTCATTGTTTCTTGGGATTTCACCTAGCATTTCATTTTTCACCATGAATACCGTGGAGAAGAAGGTGTTTAATATGTTAGCTTTTTCCTCGTCATCTACAACCATACTTTCCTCACAATTTTTTAAGGGGCCTACATTTTCAGTTTTTATTCTTTTTCTATTGATATAGTTGAAGAACAGTTTGGGATTAGTTTTACTCTCCTTAGCAATGTGCTTCTCTGTTTCCTTTTTGGCAGCTTTAATTAGTTTTTGGATAAAGTATTTTTCTCCCTATAGTTTTTTAGAGCTTCAATGGTGCCATCCTGCTTTAGTAGTGCAAATGCTTTCTTTTTACTGTTAATTGCCTGTCTTACTTCTTTGTTTAGCCACATTGGGTTTTTCCTATTTCTAGTCCTTTTATTCCCACAAGGTATAAACCGCTTACAGTGGCTATTTAGGATGTTCTTAAACATTTTCCATTTATTATCTGTATTCTTATTTCTGAGGATATTGTCCCAGTCTATCAGATTAAGGGCATCTCTAAGCTGGTCAAACTTTGCCTTCCTAAAGTTCAGTGTTTTTGTGACTCCCTGACAAGTCCCCCTAGCGAAAGACAGGTGAAACTGTACAATATTGTGGTCGCTATTTCCTAGATGCCCGACCACCTGCAGATTTGTTATTCTGTCAGGTCTATCAGATAGTATTAGGTCTAAAAGTGCTGCTCCTCTGGTTGGATTCTTCACCAATTGTGAAAGATAATTTTTCTTGGTTATTAGCAGAAACCTGTTGCCTTTATGGGTTTCACAGGTTTCTGTTTCCCAGTTAATATCCAGGTAGTTAAAGTCCCCCATAACCAGGACCTCATTATGGGTTGCAGCTTCATCTATCTGCTTTAGAAGTAGACTTTCCATGATTTCTGTTATATTTGGGGGTTTGTAACAGACCCCAATGAGAATTTTGTTACCATTTTTCCCTCCATGAATTTCGACCCATATGGACTCGACATCCTCATTCCCTTCGCTAATATCCTCCCTTAAAGTGGACTTTAGACAAGACTTTACATAGAGACAAACCCCTCTCTCCTTGCGGAGAGTGACATGTTAAGCATGTTGAGATGAGGAGACTTAAAGCCGCAATGCTCCTCTGGGAGCGGAAGAGGACTAGAACTCTTTTTGGATCCCAGTCAGACGCCTCTCATTCAGCCAAACCAGATCTCCACTTTGCACTGACGAGGGGCAGTACCCCGAAACACAATGTCTGCAAATTGAGATCTGTTTTGGCTCTTATCCTAAGTCATGTGACAAGGCTCGTTAAATGGTCGACATTGTCTGTTAGGATTGCTACTTCCAATAGGTGGCACTAGAGTTCTAGTCCTCTTCCTTTCTGAAGAGACAATTTGCATATTTCCCAGAGGAGCATTGCGGCTTTAAGTCTCCTCATCTTCACATGCTTTACATGTCACTCTCCACAAGGAGAAACAATACTTTTTGGATTCCGTTGGAAAAATTAGAAATTTCTGGTCAACTTTTATCCTTTCTAACAAAAAAAAAGCTTAAAAAACGATGCTGTTGTAAAGCAGACATGTGATGATTTTATTTCTTAACTATTTTGTGTGATATAATCAGATACACTGAGTAAAGATTGTAGCCTCTATATAAGTATTCAAAAAGCAAATTTAAGGGGTTTAAAATATAACTTTTATACTTGATGATTACAAATAACAATGAAACACCACGTGCAGATAAATGATATAAAAAGTTGAAACATTTTAAATAGCAGCAAGCAAAGGAAAGGTTTTGGCCAAGTTTATAAATGACAAGTGCTTTGGAAAGCCTTCATATCACTACTGTGTATGTATCAGATTGGATTCTGCCAACAGTAAAACCAATTCCTTCACAGTACTAAAGATAACCCCACATGTTCATGGAGAATGTATCCATCATGTTACTAAAAGGAGAGAAAAATACAATTCTCAGAACCATTTGCATAGAGTTATTATGGATCTATAGTATAAATAAGGTTTCCGGGCGGTATTACAAATCTCTACCCTTAAAAATTAAAACAGCTACTCGGAGTTGAGGGAGTTTTTCAAATTCAGTTCCGATTACGATCGGCTGCAAATATTGTATTTGTGATATTTGCCAAACACAGTCGAATGTCTTCAGAGTCAATGGTAGTAGAAATTAACGAATAGGTTTGGAATCGATCGTCAAACAAATTATTCACGAATAGGGTACCAATATAGCACGATAATGGCAACTTCAGGTTCAGCGACAGATTCTGAACATACAGTACAACTCTACAGTCAAGAACTGCAAAGACACCTTAATGGTACTGGATACACACCTGACTAAACCATTACCCATAGATATGCACATGTGTGCTTTAGGGCCCTTCAATGGCTGCTCGGCAGGGGAGTGTTTGGGTGTAGGTTTTATTTATTAATAAAATTAATAAATGTATTAGATTAGAATAAAGGAAAAATAAATAAAAAATAGATTAATTAAAAAAAGAAAATAGAAGAAAAAATCTAGAAACTAAATAAGAATAAAATTATAATAAAAATGAGCTTAAAAATGTATTAAGAAAAAAAAATACTGTAAATGAACAACAGCAAAAACAATTACTGAATGCCTGCAACTAAATTATACTACAAATGCCCCCAACCTTGACGCGAATTGTAATTCTATATATTAGTAGAAAAAAAAACTGTAAAGTGAGAATTGCTATAGTAGTTTTCCATTAAAATTATGAAAATACTCTAAGCAAAAATTACTTATTATCACATGCCAACAAGAGCAATTACTGTGGTATAAACTAATGACCATATTTAATTTTTACTGCAGATTACGCTGTCACTATATATAACCATATAAACTAATCTGCATTATATTTTCATACAGTTTTTTTCAAACTGTTTCTGTGGTAACATTTTAAAACAGACTTTGATTCGTGAAGAGCAATATTGATCAGCAGCAGGACGTACGCACAGAGGTGTGGTAAAAAGAAAAAAGACAAGAGAAAAAGAAATGGCAAAAATGTAGCTCAAATGCGATTGGTCACAGCATCAATCACCGCTGGCTACCAATGTCTGTTTCATTATAAATACTTGAGTTTATTGCAATTTTCTGGTTAGAAATGACCAGCCAATTGCAGCAATCACTGATGTGGGGGGTGGGGGGTGGAAGGTTGTCAGTGAAAGCCCCCATGGTGATGAGTACAGATGCCAATATTTCTGGACCAGTAGGTATCTTTACTCAGTCACCTTGTCTGAGGACATAGAGACTGGTTTACCTCATGACGTGAGTGGACATCAATTTGTGCGAACAAGTTCCCAGTTACTGTTTCACTTTGTCAGGAAGGGGTAAAACACATTTTCTACAATAATTACACAAGAAAATCAATGGCAGATCACATGAACAGGGAAACCTTAAATTCTCCATTAAATGACTTCAGCTCAACACATCAAGATGTCTGGCACCGTCTCAAAAACACTAAGGCTACTTTCACACTTGCGTCATTTGGCCTCCGTCGCAATGCGTCGTTTTGGGAAAAAAAACGCATCCTTCAAATGTGCTCACAGGATGCGTTTTTTTCCCATAGACTTGTATTGCCGACAGATCGCGACGTATGGCCATATGTCCGTCGTGCACTGGATGCGTCGTGTTTTGGCAGACCGTCGTCACGAAAAAACGTTCAAGGTAACATTTTTTCATACGTCGGGTCCTGCATTTCCTACCGCGCATGCGTGGCCGGAACTCCGCCCCCTCCTCCCCGGGACTTTAGAATGGGCAGCGGATGCGTTGAAAAACTGCATCCGCTGCCCACGTTGTGCCAAATTTTCACAAGTCCATCGGTAAGTCACGCCGACGCTTAGCGACGGCCCCGTACGGACGGAAGTGTGAAAGAAGCCTAAGATAAAACAAATCAACAGGTCTGGAAAAATATTTAATGATTCAATGTATGTTCTAGAGGACTGCCGCATCGCAAATGTAGTGCAAAAAGGGGGTCAGAAAACTATAGCCTGCAAGTTTAAACACAGTTGGGGGCAAAATCTTTGAGAATCTTCAAAGTGATGCTGTCTTGGAGTTTTTCAATAAAAACGGTCTCATAACCCACCATCGATATGGGTTTATGAGGGATTGGTGTTACCAAACTAATCTCAAATTTTTTGAAGAGTTAAGTTCCAAACAGGACCAAGATAAGTACGCAGATGCTGGATACATTGGCTTTTCAAAGTCATTTAATAAAATGCCACATGACAATTTGGTAAATAAAATGAGAACTATGGGACTAGGGGAAATATGAAAAAAAACTGTATGGGGGTTAGCAACTGGCTCAGTGATAGAAAACAAAGGGTGGTTAGTAACAGAACACACTCTAAGTTATAGCTAGCAGTGTGGTAACGGGTCAGTGTTGCTCCCTCTTTTTTTAATATATTTATTAACAACCTTTTGGAGAACATACAGAGCATAATTTCAATATTTGCTAAAGATTCTAAGCTCTACAAGCTAATCTACGGAGAAAAAGGTAAAACGGAGGTTTGGGACAAGAAATGGCTATAAAACTTTAACAAAGGTAAACGTAAGATCATACAGTTGGGCAGAGGAATCAAAATGAAGTTATATAATAACTTATATAGTTATATATTATGCTTAGAAGTATGGTCACTAAAAAATACTTGGGTGTATTGATGGACAGCAAACTCAACTTTAATGGCTATTAAATACCATGCAGCAAATCATCAAAATTCACTGCTGACTGTTCTCTTTGCAATTGCTGACCAATGATTTTCCAGATGTGCTCAATGGAAGACAAGTCGGGAGACATTGCAGGACATCTTAGCATGTGTGGGCCACACAGGCTGCTCACAGTAGCACAAACAACATAAGGGCTGTTGTTGTCATGTTATTCTACCTGGAATGAGGGAGTAGTTCCGGCAGTGGGACTGGAGTGATATTCCTTTGTGAAAACCTCTTCATTGCATTAACCTTGTGGTCTCTACCCCAATCTTTGGCTATCGTTGTGTCCAAGAAAGAAGTGGAACTCATCACTGAAGAGAATAGATCTTTATTCCAGCCTCCTTTGAGAGCACTGGCATGAGGTAAATGTAACAACTGTAGCTGAACGTCTAGCTCATAGCCATTATCGTGCAAATGCCTTCTAAATGTTTGTGTAAACATTGTCGCCCTACGCTTGGTATGTATCTACTAATTTCACTTACAGTTACACTGATTTGGTTGTGGAAATGTTTTTCAACACTACAATGCCACAGTGCAAGTTGTTCTTGCTATTTTAAGCAGCTTCCATGGCCTAAATGTGGTACCATAGCCTTCTGCAACTCCAGACTTGTCTTCCGTCAAGATCTTTGACATGATTAGTTGGTAATTGCAAAGTTTGCTTCCAGCAGTGGATATGACTTGGAGCAGTCACTCTATGTGACTGCAGGCCCCTGAATTCTCACAGCATATGCACTGCACACTTCTAGGATTCTCCATTGCCTGGGGTAGGAGTGGATGGTTATGTCAGCACAAGTATGTGATTTGTATACTTCTGGCCACCTTTCAACTAGACATGCCCACATCGCTCATTTCATTTTCAATTAGCGAGGCCAAGCATGTCTAGTCGGGACGTGATTACATGTTGCAAATCGCCGGCACCAGAGGATTCTGACAGCGAGCAGTGCGAACTGTGAAAATTCAGAAGTCTGCAGTCACATAGAATGACTGCAGACTTTTCACAAACTTGGACAACCCCTTTAATGCTCCTAACATAAATAACATAAATAATAACATGAAGATCAGTCAGTAGTACCACAAAAACATTTACATCCAGGTACTTGATAGATGACGCAGTCATTGGAATCACTCTCTTTCTTTTCTTCTTCATTTTGTCCAGACTCCATGATGACTATTCTCATCCACAGCCGTCTCTGCAGACTTCCATATTCTCCTTTATTTTGCAGCACATCCCCACACGACACCCTTTAAGATATTAGTGTCATTATAATGCTCCTGAATAAATATATCTGCCCTTCCCTGAGCCTCTGAATAATAATTACCCCTCACTTTATTCCTTGCACAAAATATGATCCCAAACTCTTCCTCTTATGGTACATGCTCTCCACACTGACCTCTCCTTTCTATAGTGGGCCCCCTCTTCACACTGTCCTCTTACACTGTATAGGGTCCTATAGGGTCCAGTTTCTATATTCATCACATTCCCCCTCCTTGGCATACTGTTCCCTCCTGGCTGTGCCCTTACACTGTTCCCCCCATGCTACGCCTCCACTACTCAGTCACTATTCTGTGTCCATTCACTTTTCTCCCCCCATACTGTCTTCTTACACATTTTCCCATCCTTCCTCATACTGTCTCCTCTCACATCCCCCTGTTCACCACACTGTCACCTCACTCTCTATACTGCCTGCTCACACATACCCCCGACTCCCCATACTGTGTTTGCACACATCCTGTCACCTTCACTCCCCATACTGTTTCCACATACAAAATAAAAAAGTTATGGCTTTGGGATAAAGGGGAGCAAAAAACGGAAATTAAAAAAAATGGAAAACCCCAAGGTGGTGAAGGGGTTAACAGAAGTCACATGCACATACCTTACGGCCTAATTCGCATGGAACTGATTTTGATTAGTGTGTCATCAATATAAGGTTTGTGTGTCCGTTTTTCCCAACAGTGTGTCATCAGTGTATGGTTTGTGTGTTCATTTTTCCCATCAGTGTGTTATCAATGATTTTCATGGATGGATAAATAAATAAATTACAAATCTTCTCCCATATTTTGCAACGTTAAATGCAGACAGCACAGCACAGATAAATGACTAAACCTGTCCTATCTTTTGCAATATTAAATACGGAGAGCACACAGATGGCACACAGATGCAAAGAATGTCCTGTACATGTTTTCACAGACCCATAGACTTGTATTGGCCCTTTTCCTGAAAAAAAAACAAAGAGATGTCTCCTTGAGTATTGCGAGGACACACGGTCTGTGAATAAACACGGACATGTGAATAGGACCATAGAATATTATTGGTGCAAATTTTACCTGTGACAAAAACGGATAATAGCAAATACGTGCAACACTGACATCTCAATGAGTAGAAATCTATTGCTTGTTTCTCAAATGCAATACTCAGACTATTAGAAATGCAGCAGCCAACTCCCTGGCTTTTGCTGTGCGAACACTAATTACTGGAGAGCCTAGAGAGCATTTAGTAGACTATCCGAATGTGCACATAGTAAGCTCTGTAATGTCTTGTGTGAACTGTGGAACTGCAAATATCACACTTTATCCTCAGATCAATATCCATTTCTATTGTCTTGGGTTTACTATAAATGAAACATGGTTGGAATTTCTTTGGATTCCTATATGATGTGGACACATATCATTGATTTCTTTGCAGTTAGCTAATTATTTAGTGCTGTGCTGTTTATAATTTGATATACTCACTTAACATTCCTTCATCTGATCAGAACAGAAATACGTAATATAACCTGTCCTTGAAGGGAGAATACATGTCTCCACCCCTAGCCAGCACCAAGGAAGTTGAAGGTCAAAATTGCAGATCCTGGTCCATCTTCAAGTTCAATGGCAACTTCAGTTCGAATGTATGTTCTATTGGCATGACCCTTCCCTTGACACCCATCAGAAACTTGCCTAAAATAACTTGTATCATCTCTGGATATCTAATATGCTTATTTATAACCCCTTTTCTGCCAGTGCTTCTTTTGACATTTTGTGTCTCTGGTAGCCGCTACAGTTTTTGTACTATTGATGTATACAAATACAATTTAACTTATTAAGTAATACATTGATATTAACTCCAAATACCAATCTACTTTCTGAAAGTAGACACCTGGCACAATGGCAGACATCCAGTATCATTGATGTAGTTTGTGCAACCGTACAGAGGTCCAAAGGGTAAGAGTGCCCATTTCTACCTACTATTGGTCTGCAAAGGGCTTATATACTGTTTTGCACAGGGGCCTTTTGCTGTCTATGTTCGTCACTGGCTTGACACATTGTCAAAATGCCACTCAGCACCATATACACGTAGGAACCACTGCACCTTCATGCAATTTCACATCAAAGTGACATTTTTCGTAAAAAATAGTATATAAAATTTAACTTCAATGGCTAAAAGTGTGGCTAAAATAGAAAATTAGATGCACCACACCTCTTTAGAAAAAAAAGTCTGACATCTACAGGCTCCATATAGATCACCTAGGCATTTGTCTCCATTTTATATATCTTTTTTTCAAATTTTAAAGAAACTTTGAGAAACCTAGATTTTTTTAGGGGTTGATTATTCGGAGAGACCAATATATTGAAAGAACTCCAAAATAACCCTGTTCTAAAAAGAGCTTCCATTATAGTATTCAAAATAATACCAAAGTGGAAAGAAAAAAAAAGAAAAATTCATTTTTTTCATTAAAATGTGGTATTAGCCACAAATTTTTAAATTTCGAGAAAAAAGCAACTCACAGTCTGATACCTAATTTCTGCAGATTTCAGAATAATAGAGAAAGTACGCTATTTGACTTTAAAAATGCAAATTTTGCTGAATTGGTTTTTATTTGCCATATCACATTTGCAGAGCCTTTAAGGTATTAGTACATATGAAACCCACCAGAAATGTTCCCAATTTCTAAACTACATCCCTCAAGGAATTCATTTAGGGTTGTAGTGAATATAGACATTTCACAGATTTCACAGAATAGCCATGAAAAATGGAACTTTTGATTGTTATATTACTATGCAGATTTAGCTCAATATTTTTTAATTACCATACTATAAGAGGTGCTTTATTACTCAATTTCTCCTGAGTATGGCAATACGCTATGTGTGGTTGTACACTACTGTATGGGCACACTTGCAGTGACGCCATTATATAAATTTTACTCATCAAGGCATTTATCAAGGAGTATAGTTACAATTTTAACCAAAAGTTGTCTGCAATAAATTTATGAGCAGTAGATAGCAAGAAATTAAAACGGATTGTGTGGCATAATTGATATGTTAACATTACATCAGTCCGGAATACCAAATATATGCAGTAGTTTTATTTATGTTTAACTATGTGTGCACAATAAAAATACTTTGTGAAAAAGAAACTAAATATTTTTGTGTTGCCATGTTCTGGGAGACATAGCCTTTAGCATTTTTCTGTTCAATATTTGCTGTATGTAAAAAATGTAAGGAATAATTTTGGCAGGATGTGTTATAGTTTTATTGGTCCCATTTTGGTGGATATTTTATTGTGTTCACTGGTTGGGATAAATAACATGCTCATTTAATAGATTGGGTTGCTACAGACACGATAATACTAAATATGTATAGTTTACCAGTCTTATAGAACTTTTATACAATAAAGTTAAAATTTTCACCCAAATGTATATATGTGTTGCCATATTTTGAAACCTTAGTTTGACGCTAGTCACTACTCACAGACAGATTGTGAGACAGAGTCAGATGTTTCTGGGTCAGTACCAAGAGAGCATGTAGATAACCAAGGGAAAAAACAAAGGCGTAAGTCAGGTTACAGTCCAGGGTTAAAATACCAGGAGATAGCGGATCAAAGGAAAAGGGCAAGATGAAGGGATAGTCAGAACACGATCCAAAGGGATAGGAAGCAGAAGATCAGAACTTAGCACAACAAAATCAGGCAAACATTCCCCAGGAAGCACAAGCTAAGTCTGGCAAGGATCAGAGGCAGACAGCTCAGTTTAGTAGTGTTAGGACTGGTGGAACGCACCAAGACAGATGATATAGATGCGTTCGCAGTCCGGGGTCCACCGTGCAGGTGAAAACCTGCTGCTAGCAATTTGCAGACTATATGGCGGTACACTAAAGTATACACGCGTGGGTTAAACCTCACCCAGCGTGAAAGAAGCAATCCTGTTAAGTCACAGGACCGCGGTACCGCACCTAAAGCGCGAGCAAGTAGTCAGCGAACTCAATCCCAACTAGGATTGAAGTCCGATTAGACCCTTGCTGGCACAACACCGCAACTGAGTGTGTAAGGAAACTGAATAACAATATTAAAGCACAAGAGTGCATGCAGTGCCGCACTGACGAATGCCACTAACCACCCAGGCTTGGGTAAGGAAAGCACAGAGGAAGTGCACGGCGCCGTACTGGCGGTCACAGCAACTGGATGCTGTAATGTGTGATTCGTGCTGTAGGCTAAGTCGGGCGCTAGATAGCAACCATACACCTTCCGCGAACAGACATTCAATAGGGAAGGGGTATCCAAGAACGACTTGCACTCACAACATACACACAATAGCAATTGTTAGACAATACTAGCGCATGGCCGTGCGGTCATGCGCAGTTTATATAGTTGCAGCACAGGAAGTGGTAACAGCACTTTTGCCCTTCCAAGACCTGCCAAGAGGACCAATGGAATGTGCTGCAGAGCCTGAGCACATGACCCTCGATCTCCAACGGGAGATCTTACCCTGGGCATGCTCAGTACGTGCAGACAAGGACTTGGTCCCAGAGAAGTCCGCTCGCTGCTGACCAGCACTGACTTTAATGGCCGAGACTGGAGAAGCAGCAGTAACTCTCAGAACAGAGTGAGAATGAGCAAGACGCTGGGACCGACGTCTTTGCTGAGCAGACTCCACTGCGGCTGGACAAGAATGGGAGACCGCAGCGGAGGTGGCTCGAGATTCCCCCTGTGCAGAAGCGGGAACTCGACCTCTAACATTACCCCCCCTCCTAGGCCCCCCCCTCCTAGGCCCCCCCCCTTGGGCCTCGCTACGTTCGAAGGCAGCAATAAGCTGTGGAGCCCGAATGTGCTCAGCAGGCTCCCAGGATCTATCCTCAGGGCCGTAACCCCTCCAGTCCACCAAATAAAAATTTTTGCCACGAACCACCTTGTACCCCAAGATAGCGTTCACCTCGTAATCGTCCGTAGACGAACCCGACGTCCCAGTAGATGATTCAGAAAACCGGGACATGTAGACGGGCTTAAGGAGGGACACATGAAAGGTGTCGGTGATACCTAGGCGTGGAGGAAGGGCCAGACGGTAAACCACAGGATTAACCTGTTCGAGGACCTTAAAAGGACCTAAGTAGCGAGGTGCAAACTTGGTAGACTCAACTCGCAGCCTGATGTTACGGGCGGAGAGCCACACTAAGTCGCCAGGAGCAAAGGTTGGAGCGGGGCGCCGATGTGCGTCGGCGGAGGACCTCATTCTCTCCTTGGAAGCCCGAATGGCATCCTGAGTGCGATCCCAAATGTCCCGTGCCTCCACAGCCCAGTCTGCCACCCTGGAATCGGCGGAAGACACGAGCATGGGCACAGGTACCCGCGGATGCTGACCATAGTTAAGGAAGAATGGAGTCTGTCCAGTGCAATCAGCGACAGCATTGTTAAGAGCAAACTCCGCCCACGGTAGCAAAGATGCCCAGTCATCCTGCTTAGCAGAAACAAAATGTCGCAGATATGTGACCAAGGTCTGGTTGGCTCTCTCTACCAACCCATTCGTCTCGGGATGATAAGCCGAAGAGAGATTCAACTCGATACTGAGAAGACGACAAAGCTCTCTCCAGAACCGAGACGCAAACTGGGGACCTCGGTCACTGACAATTTTGTCTGGCATACCGTGAAGACGAAAGATGTGTTTGACAAACAACGCTGCCAAGGCCCGTACAGAAGGTAACCGGGGAAGCGGCACCAAATGCACCATTTTAGAAAAATGGTCGGTGATTACCCAAATAATGGTACAGCCACGAGACTTGGGCAGACCCACAACAAAATCCATCCCGACCATCTCCCAGGGCCTGTCTGCCACCGGCAGAGGCTATAACAAACCAGCTGGCCATTGTCGGGAAGACTTATTCTTGGCACAAGAGACACATGCCTGAACGTAGTCTCCGACGTCACGAACCATATGAGGCCACCAGTACATTCTCGCCAGTAACTCAGATGTCCTTTTTTCCCCAAAGTGTCCACCCACTCTGGACGAATGAGCCCAAGAGAGAACCTCCGGACGCAAATTGATGGGAACAAAAGTCTTGCCCAGAGGCACAGACTCTAGCGAAACCGGAGCTACAGTTCTCAGACTCTCCGAAGGGACAATGAGCCGAGGCTCGTCCTCCTCCTCCTCAGCTGACACGAAGGAGCGAGAGAGAGCGTCAGCACGAATGTTCTTCTCCCCGGCGAGATAATGTAGGGTAAAGTGGAACCGGGAGAAAAACAAGGACCATCTGGCCTGACGAGAATTCAGCCGCTGGGCTGTTTGTAAATAGACCAAATTCTTGTGATCCGTGAAAACTTGGAATGGGAACCGAGCACCCTCCAAGAGATGTCTCCACTCCGAAAAGGCCAACTTCATTGTCAGCAACTCCCTATCCCTGATGGAGTAATTTATCTCCGCTGGTGTGAAGGTCTTTGAGAAAAAGAAGCATGGGTGCTTCCGACCCTGAGCATCCTTTTGATAGAGGACTGCTCCTGCACCAACGGATGAGGCATCCACTTCCAAAAGGAATGGTTTACCCACATCGGGACGATGTAAGATGGGATCGCTAGCAAAATGGGACTTGATAGAAGTGAAGGCCTTGGAGACCCCTTCGGACCACGATTTGGGATTCGCTCCCTTCTTGGTGAGGGATACCAAGGGAGCTACCAAAGTTGAGAAGTGGGGAATGAACTGGCGATAGTAATTTATGAACCCCATAAAGCGCTGCACCGCTTTAAGAGAATGGGGTTCTTGCCAGTCCATCACTGCTTGTAGTTTGGCAGGATCCATTGCCAATCCCTGGGCCGAGATGATATAGCCCAGGAAAGGCAAGGACTCCTGCTCAAACACACACTTCTCCAACTTTGCATATAAGGAATTCGCCCGTAAGAGTTCGAAAACTCTGCCAACATCTCTCCGGTGGGAGTCAATATCTGGGGAGAAGATGAGAATATCATCCAGATAGACTACGACCGAGGTAGAAAGCATATCCCGGAAGATATCATTGACAAAGTCCTGAAAAACGGCTGGGGCATTACAGAGCCCGAAAGGCATCACCAGGTACTCATAGTGCCCATCCCTGGTATTGAAAGCCGTTTTCCACTCGTCCCCCTCACGGATGCGAATCAGATTGTAGGCACCCCGCAGATCTAATTTGGTGAATATTTTAGCTCCCCTTAATCTGTCAAAGAGCTCCGATATCAGGGGCAACGGGTATTTGTTCTTAATAGTGATAGCATTGAGACCCCTATAATCGATGCAAGGACGTAACTCCCCATTCTTCTTTTGCACGAAGAAGAATCCCGCCCCTGCCGGAGACACTGACTTCCTTATAAACCCTCTTGCCAAATTCTCCTGAATGTATTGAGACATAGCCTCCGTCTCCGGGAGAGAGAGGGGATATACCCTTCCCCGAGGAGGTTCGGCTCCAGGCAAGAGGTCGATAGGACAGTCGTAAGGGTGATGGGGCGGTAGAGTCTCAGCAGCCTTTTTAGAGAACACATCTGCATAGCACCAATAATACCTGGGAAGTGATGAAAGATCTGCGGGTACCTCGGTAGTAGAGACCTGTACACACTCACTCACACACCTGCCCAAACAAGACTTACTCCAACCCAATATTCTCCCTGAGGACCACTCAATATGTGGGGAGTGGAAACGGAGCCAGGGTATTCCCACCAAAATCTCATCCATTCCCTCAGGAAGGACAAGAAGGGAAATAATCTCCTGGTGGGAAGGAGATATGGACAGCGAGAACGGAACTGTCTGGTGTGTGATTTGCAGTGGGAGTGTCGCCCCATTCACAACTCTAACCGTTATTGGTTTGGCGAGCATGACTAGTGGTATAGCATGACGTGTAGCAAAAGCAGAGGACATGAAGTTTCCCTCTGCTCCTGAATCCACACAAAGCTCGACTGTTAGAGTGGAGGAGCCTAACAGGAT
Source organism: Ranitomeya imitator (assembly GCF_032444005.1). NCBI lineage: Eukaryota > Metazoa > Chordata > Amphibia > Anura > Dendrobatidae > Ranitomeya > Ranitomeya imitator. The sequence continues at coordinate 551,140,733 of NC_091282.1, read as the reverse complement.
TGTCCCTTTAAAGGACAGTTTGGAGGAGAATGCTGCTGTGTCTAGTGAACCTCCCCCAATGGTTACTAGATGCGATCGTTTCCCAACCGCCGCGGACATTTATTGGCGTAATGTCCGTGTTGTTGACAGTTTTTACAAACCACGGGTACTCGAGCGGCTAGAGATTTAGGTCCCGCTCGAGAAACCTCCATGGCCTCATGGGAATCTGACGCCAAGACAGGGGATTCCAGAGGTCTGGCGAAAGTTGGAGCCAGCCGAAACCTCTGCCTACACTGGGTCCACTCCAACCTCCGCTCGTGAAAACGGAGGTCGATGCGGTTAGACACAGAAATAAGTTCCTCCAGTGTGGCCGGTATCTCCCTAGTGGCCAAGGCGTCCTTCACATGGTCTGCCAGTCCCCTCCAGAACACCGGAATAAGAACTTTGTCTGGCCACTCTAACTCTGAAGCTAGAGTCCGGAACTGGATGGCAAACTGGCTGACCACGGACGTACCCTGCGTAATAGGCAACAATTGGAGTGCGGTGTCGTGGGTAACCCGAGGCCCTAAAAGGACCTGCTTCAGAGTGTCCAAGAAGAGAGGAGCACTCTGTACCACACGATCATCTCGCTCCCAGAGTGGCGTTGCCCACTCCAACGCCCTCCCCGACAAGAGGGATAGGATAAATCCCACTCTCGCCCGCTCCGTAGGAAAACGTGATGCCAGGAGCTCAAGATGTATAGAGCACTGGCTCACGAATCCGCGACAATGTTTACTGTCGCCAGCAAACTTGTCAGGAAGCGGGAGACGGGATAAAGTCGGAGCAGGGGTGGCAGCGGACAAACTGGCTGCGGCTACACTAGCAGCCTGCGCAGCTACAGCAGTGACATCCACAGCTGAGGTTGTACGCTCAAGAGCCGCCAACCTTCCCTCCAGCTGCTGGATGTACCTCTGTAAACGCTGGTCGTCCGCCATTTAACTAGCCAGACCCTGGCGCTAGTATTCTGTTAGGACTGGCGGAACGCACCAAGACAGATGATATAGATGCGTTCGCAGTCCGGGGTCCACCGTGTAGGTGAAAACCTGCTGCTAGCAATTTGCAGACTATATGGCGGTACACTAAAGTATATTAAACCTCACCCAGTGTGAAAGAAGCAATCCTGTTAAGTCACAGGACTGCGGTACCGCACCTAAAGCGCGAGCAAGTAGTCAGCGAACTCAACCCCAACTAGGATTGAAGTCCGATTAGACCCTTGCTGGCACAACACCGCAACTGGGTGTGTAAGGAAACTGAATAACAATATTAAAGCACAAGAGTGCATGCAGTGCCGCACTGACGAACGCCACTAACCACCCAGGCTTGGGTAAGGAAAGCACAGAGGAAGTGCACGGCGCCGTACTGACGGTCACAGCAACTGGACGCTGTAATGTGTGATTCGTGCTGTAGGCTAAGTCGGGCGCTAGATAGCAACCATACACCTTCCGCGAACAGACATTCAATAGGGAAGGGGTATACAAGAACGACTTGCACTCACAACATACACACAATAGCAATTGTTAGACAATACTAGCGCATGGCCGTGCGGTCATGCGCAGTTTATATAGTTGCAGCACAGGAAGTGGTAACAGCACTTTTGCCCTTCCAAGACCTGCCAAGAGGACCAATGGAATGTGCTGCAGAGCCTGAGCACATGACCCTCGATCTCCAACGGGAGATCTTACCCTGGGCATGCTCAGTACGTGCAGACAAGGACTTAGTCCCAGAGAAGTCCGCTCGCTGCTGACCAGCACTGACTTTAATGGCCGAGACTGGAGAAGCAGCAGTAACTCTCAGAACAGAGTGAGAATGAGCAAGACGCTGGGACCGACGTCTTTGCTGAGCAGACTCCACTGCGGCTGGACAAGAATGGGAGACCGCAGCGGAGGTGGCTCGAGATTCCCCCTGTGCAGAAGCGGGAACTCGACCCCTAACAAGTAGCTGGGCAATCTCCAGAACAGAGAACACCTGGAGAGAGCCCAGCCCCTCCAAGTCACAGATTGAACTGTCGATCTATTAATGCACCGACAGGTCAGCATTGGATGGGTGAGCTGTCAATTAAAACACCGACAACTCAGCATGACTCAGATTCCATACGGCAGCAAAACATTTACTCACTAAGTGGAGGAATCATGACAGTAGCCCCTTTTCTAGGGGGGCACAGAACCCTCAGGTTCCCCAGGAAATCTGCGAAGGAAGGCCCTGCCCAGATGAGTGGTGTCTACGGCTCGAGCAGGGACCCAGGACCTCTCCTTCGGTCCCTAACCTATCCAATGAATGAGGTACTGGAGGGAATTGCAGACTTTCTGAGAATCAACAATATTTTGCACTTCAAATTCAAAACTGTCATTGACAGAAAACGGCAGAGATGGAAATGAAGGAGACAAAACAGAAAAGATAAACTCTTTTACTAGTGATTTACGGAATACATTTGGAATGCGAAAAAGAATGAGGGAGTTTTAATCTGAAACCAACTGAGTTAACTACCTCAAAAATCTCATACGGGCCAATAAACTTAGGACCCAACTTTGCTGATAGCACTTTCAAATTAATATTTTTGGAAGATACCCAGACCTTATTACCAACTTCGAATATGGGACCAACAACATTTCCTATTGGCATTCCGTTTCTAGCAAGGCTGAGCCACCCCAATATTTTTCTGAACCTCTTTCCAGACATCCCCAAGTTTCTGTATGGCAACCTCTACTCCAGGACAATCAAAGCTCATCCTCGAGAATTCACCAAAATGAGGATGAAAACCATAATTACAAAAAAATGGCGAGGTTCCAGTAGACTGGTTAACCCACCTGTTAAAGCTGAACACAGCCAGAGGAAAGAATGAGGCCCAGTCCTCCTGCTGAGCCACAATGAAACACCTTAGAATTTGTTTCAACTACTGAATTGTCCTCAAGTCAATCCCCAATTTCTTACAAAAGGCACTCCAGAATTTGGAGACAAATTGCACCCCCAATATCAGATACAGTGTTTAAAGGAATGCGATACAATGTCACCATATGATTAATAACTAGCCTGGAGAGTGACTCTGCATTAGGTAACCCTGAAAACAGAACAAAGTGAGCTTATTTATTGAATCCATTAATTATCACCCAAATAACAGTTTTCCCACTAAACAAAGGCAAATAAGTAATAAAATCCATGGATAAATGAGTCCACGGTATTCTAAAATAACCAATCAAGCCAATTCCCGGTCGGTTATGACAAACTTGAGCATGTGTGCAAACCTCACAAGTGGATGCAAAACCAATAATATCACTAAGCATAGATGGCCACCAAAAGAATCTACATACAGTTGAATGAAAACGTTTGGGTACCCCTGGTCAAAATTACTGCTATTGTGAACAACTAAGTAAGTTGAATATGATATGATCTCTAAAAGTGCTAAAGTTAAAGCTCACATATTTCATTTTATTTTAGGCAAAAAAAATGAATTGTAATTTTTTACATTTTAAAAATTACAAAAAGGAAAATGGGCCACCCTACATGGTCAGTAGAACTCCTTTTGAAAGCCAAAATTCTTTCAATTCTTGTTTGAGAGATTTTCATCCATTCTTCCTTGGAAAATACTTCCAGTTCTGTGAGATTCCTGGGTTGTCTTGCATGCACTGCTATTTTGAGGTTTAACCACAGTTTTTCAATGTTGTTCAGATCAGGGGACTGTGTGGGCCATTGTAAAACCTTCACCTTGTGCCTTTTGAGGTAGTATATTGTAGATTTTGACTTGTGTTTAGGATCATTATTAGGGATGAGCAAACGGGCTTGGTGAAACAAAGATATCACTCAAAGATCTGGGTGCCCGGATATGCTCGGCACTCGGCGAGCATTAACCAGTGCTTGGATTTGAAACTCGAATCACCGCCCCGCATATTTGGTCCGTTACACAGCCAATAAACATGCGGAGATTGCCTGCCAGTCACTGTAATGCTGTATCCATCTTGGTAGTGACATTACATTGTAATAGGACAACCGCCACCACACTCGCTATACTAATGCCACTACACAACTCAGGGATACTTCTTATTGGAGGGAGAGTGTGCTTGTCCATGTCTGTGTGTGCACAGTTTAATGAATCTGAGGCCTGTAGTGTTGAAACTGGTGCTGAAGCGGAGCCATCCTATTAACAGACCTTCTAAGGGTTCAAATTGTTCTTTTTCTGTTTCTATGCGATACATTCTGCATTCAGCCTAGGGAAAGCTGCAGGAGCAGGGGCTGCACCAGAATACAGCCTATAGTGCTTAGAGCTTTGCAGTCCATTGCTAAATATATATCTGCTGTAGGTGTCCACATTCTTTTTTTTGGCGGGTGAAAAATTGACTATATTGTCATCAATAAAATATTACATGCATTCTATTACATTTTTCTGGTTTATAACACTATAGGTATAGCAACAGGTAAATTAATATGAATGTTGCTCTGCAATGAGATGCTATAAATATTTAGGCAAATGAAGTTTATCACATCAACACAAAGAAATGTGGCACCCCAGGAGTCTGGTTACCACAGTGGCATTGCCTTCCTCACAGGGGGTGATGTCATGCTTGGAAGCAAGGAGGGGTCCCCTTTCCAGGTACTTCAGCATACAGCACCTTTCCAGACCCCAGACTAGAAGGGGGAGCTCTAACACCAGTTTTAGGGGAGCTTCTCCATAAATTCTGGCCTGGAGTCGGGGTTAGGCAGTCAGAGCCAGTGTTAGTCTGGGGAGCAGACAGTGAAGGAGGAAGAGGCAAGTGAGGAGAACCTGGGGAATTGGAGCTGCGACTGAGCTCACCCAAGGACTGAGCGCCAAAGACTGGACACCAGAGTCCGTGGTTGTGTGGGAACTGCAGGAACATTAACTAAATCTGGAGGGCAGGAGATTGCAAGTCTCCTGGCCCCAGCTGACACCCTGAGCCACAGCAGCGTACGAGAGCCCGGAGTCACCACGAGGGAGTGACACCTAGAACAGGCTCGAGCTGCCTGTCATGCAGGGAAATGTTTCATTTCATGGACAGACTGTGACAGGGAGTTTAAGGCACCAAGGATCTAGGGAGCAGAGCAGTGTGAAGGCTTCCAAATCCCCCTGGCTAGGTGGATCCTAAATTGCTTCCAGGCTGCCCGGATCTCCATTACCACCTATTACCTATGCTCTGGACTGCACCTTCAACCAGGAATTAAAGGTAACTCCAAAACTGCAGCCCTTGTGTCCTCTAGTCATTTCCTGCACCCTCAGTCCTTCACTCCAACATCCACAATTTCCTTATCAAACTGTAATGGTAGCCCTGTGGCCCGCTCCACCTGTGGGGAGCAAAACCATCCCAGCTGCATCACCATCGGCTGCAGCGGTCTCTTTAAGCACCATCGGCCATCTATAGCTGAATACCACAGGTGGGGTCACTAACAATCCCCTTTCCTATATAAACTTTATTCCCAAACATCAGTGCATTACTTTTATTGTGCGCCCAGGGCCACGGATCGGATCACCGCTGCCGTGCCACCCCTTTAAGAACCCTCTGACCCAGTTCCGAGTACCCCGCGGCCCTAGCTGGTGTCACAGAAACAAAATTGATAGCCAGCTTTACCAAATATCAGAGTGCAATAAAAAAACAGAGCAATCTCTCCCAATTCTAGCAGTTTAACAAGCATCAGGTACCAAACTTTCATCAGTATGGTTGCAAATCCATGTGCATATTCATCATCCTCTTTAAAGTGAACCTGTCAGCAGGATTGTGCTCACTAAATTACAGACAGTGTCAGGTTGGCGCCTTTACACTGATTGAAATGATACCTGGGTTGATGAAATCAGTCTTGTGGTTGTTGTTTAATCTGTAGTTTTCAGTTAATGAGATTCTGAGATTCTTGTGCTCTGGGGCAGGCCTGTGCGGGGGAGTCTTTATTTGGTGCTCTGCTTACATATTCATCCTTATCGGCTTATGACAGGTCACTGATTCCTCAGTGACCTGCTCCCTATTTTACATACTGCATAGAGTTATGGTTTGAAAATAAAAAATCACATTCACCAGGCAAGTGGTGCCACTTGCGCTGTAGCATGATAAGGTGGATAATATTCTGTTTTCATTATATTTAAAAATATAATTTTGCTGTAAAAAAAATTAATAAATTCTTAATCAAAGTGGTGCCTATCGCTGTGCCTGCGCAGTAGCACCTATCGCGTTCCAATAGATGCTACTGCGCAGGCGATGCCGCCAGTGCCATTTTGCTAGTGAAAAAAAATTTGACTCCATCAAACCCCACACCCCTACCCCCGAGCAAGAGAATCACATTAACTGAAAATTGCAAATAAAGATTAAACAACAACCACATGACCGATTTAATCAACCAAGGTATAATTTTAATTACGTGCTTTCTGTTAAATTTGGTGGTATATAACACTCCAAAAAAGCATTGAACAATTTTCTGGATTCAATTAGTCATCCATAGAGTATCATATGCTTAGTGGGTGACAAGGTGACAAAAATTGCATAATCCTGCGAAACTCCTGAGGAAGTGGCTGGAGGAATATCAGAGCCAGACTAAGCTGGCACAACAGCCGAGGTGGCAGCAGCATGTGGTCCGCATCCTGCCACTTTCCCGGAACCACCTATGCCACAGTCTTCACAGCTGTGGTTCTTACAAACTGCAGATGGAAGGATCCAGCAACTAGTGAACGCACTGTGGAGCCTAGGTTGGTTGGAAGAGAGAAGGAGGCAATCCAGGACCAGTGCTGGAGACATGCTAGTGGACCTGCTAGCTACAAGGTACCGAGAGTTGGCATTCTGGAGGAAGTTTGTTATGTACAGCCAGCAGCGGACATGGGGGTCCATAGGAGAGTTTGGGACCTGTCATCACATCTTGTTCAACCAGCGGGTAGTAGAGCCAGAACACTTGCCTCGAAGGCTGCAAGAGCTGATGGTTGAAACCAGGTGTATGGAGGTGTACCAATGCTGGTATGCAGTGGATGTGATGTGATAAGGAAGAGAGTAGGATGAACACTTCTTGCAAAATGAATAGGCCTTGGAGAGGTTCCTCAAGGCGACTCAAGATGGGGCTGTCAAGAGATTGGACTGTCCCCGGGGTTCCCCACCACCTATGTGGGAGCAGGTGATGGTGCAGGTGACAAAGGGGGCTTTCACCCATTTCTAAATGTTGAGGGCTCTGGCACTACTCAAACCGGGGTCACTTACAGTCTAGGCACCAGGGAATCTCGCTCCAGGAAGCAGGTGGATACAGTCCCCCCTGCCTCCAGAAGAAGGAGAAGAAGAAGCGGACACCTGCAGAGGATTAATGTATAACCATCCTTATCATTTTTTCCTGGTTTTGCACTTTGAAAAGCCTTTATGAGTGTAGGAGACTGGAGTACATCAACTATACTTTCAAAATATTGAATGAGGCATGCCGGTTGTTGCCTTTCAGGGGTCTATGGATGACTGGATGACCCTCTTTATAATTTTTTTTCATGTACTTTGTACAAAGCCTTTAAGAGTGTAGAAGTGCAACAACTTTACTTTGTTTATATTTTTATGAGGCACTCCAGTTGGTGCCTTGAAGGGTGTATGGATAACTCTGTAATTTTTGGCAAGCTTTGCAATGTGCGCAGAGCATTTATAAGTGTAGGAGACCCACAAAAACATTTTCTTAATAGTTGACTGAGGCACTACAGTTTGTGCCTACAATGGTGTATGGATGACCCTGCTTGTAATTTTTTACAGGCTTTGCACTGTGTGCAGAACTTTTATGAGTGTAAAGGTACCACAACTATACTTAGTTTAAAATATTTGAATGAGGTACATTTGGATCATTCAAGGGTCTATGGATAACCCTCCTTATAATTTATAATTTTTTTCCTGGCTTTGCACTTTGTGCAAAGCCTTTATGAGTGTAGGAGTACAGCTTCATGACAATTTGAACATAATGTGTATGAAGCCCTCCTTTATGTCTAATACAGGGTGTATCTGAGACCCTCTTCCATCTAGTTTTTTGTTGTTCTTGCTTCCTTCATAAACTACACTAAAATTTCCAATTTTGTTTTTAAATTAATTTAAAAAAAATTAGCTTACTTAACCCCTTAACAACCGCCGATACGCATTAAAATGGCGGCCACTAAAGGACATTATTCCCTCATTGTTGTTTTAAAACGGCGATCGGGAATAAAAGTATAGTGCGCTCCAGAGTCAGAAAATCTCTGGGCTCTCAGCTACCGTGGGTAGCTGAAACCCTGGAGAACATGATAAGGGCTGGATTTTCTGGTTCTCGATCACGTGATCACCATTATTTGGTGAATAACGGTGATCATGAAAAAAAAAACTGTGCCCGCTGTTAAAATCATTTCTCTCTCTTTTGATATGATATACAGCTTTGGCAAAAATTAAGAGACCACTGCAAAATTTTCAGTTTTAGTACCAGAAACACATGGGCTACTTGAACATTGAACAAGTCTGTAGGAACCTGTTCACACCACCAAGAAACTTTAAGTCTTAAAATTTTCAGTTTGTCTGATTTTTCTCTTTATAGGTATATTTTTGAGTAAAATGTAAATTGTTCTTTTGTTCTATAAACTACTGACAACATGTCTCTGAAGTTCCAAGCAATAAATTTGACATAATAAATAACCTTGTATTTGGCTTGATTTATATGTCCTTCGCAAAGAACAACCTGCCCAATTCCAGGTTTGCTGAAGAATCCCTAGATCATCACTGATCCTCCACCAAATTTCACAGTTTTTGCAAGACACAGTGGCTTTTACACCTCTCCAGGTCTCCGTCAAACCATTAGACGACCAGGTGTGTATCTGGGGATGCTTCAGCAAGGCTGAAATTGGGCAAGCTAATCTTTGCGAAGGATGTACAGTATGAACCGAGCCACATACAGGGTTATCCTGGAAAAACAGTTAATTCCTTCTGCTCAGGCAATGTTCCCCAACTCTGAGGACTGGTTTTTCCACCAGGACAATGCGCCATGCCAGATAGCTGTAGGTCAATCAAGGTGTGGATGAAGGACCACCACATCAAATCCCTGTCATGGCCAGCCCAATCTCCAGACCTGAACCCCATTGAAAACCTCAAATGTAATCAAGAGGAAGATGGATAGTCACAAGCCATCAAACAAAGAAGAACCGCTTAAATTTTTGTACCAGGAGTGACATAAGGTTACTCAAAAGCAGTGTGAAAGACTGGTGTAAAGCATGCCAAGATGCATGAAAGCTGTGATTAAAAATCATGGTTATTCCACAAAATATTGATTTTTGAACTCTTCCTGAGTTAAAACTTTAGTATTGTTGTTTCTAAATGATTATGATGAAGCAATGCATTTTTTTGTTATTTTGACGACTTCTCATTTTCAAAAAATAAATGCAATATTTATTGCTTGGAACTTCGGAGACATGTTGTCATTAGTTTATAGAATAAAAGAACAATTAACATTTTACTAAAAAATATACCAATAAAGAGAAAAATCAGGCAAACTGAACATTTTGCAATGGTCTCTTAATTTTTTCCAGACCTGTATATGACAGAGGAGAGAAAACTATCCCCGAGCCTTCCCTGTACCTCCGCCATCCCCTGGTTCCTCCTGCTCCGTGTCCTTGCCCTTTGCGTCAACTTCCTTGAAAATTGGTGGTCACATTCGCAATGTGCCTGCTGAGATCTGCCGGCTGGTACCAAGAAGCAATAGGAAATTGTTCCTATTGGTTCCTTTTGATCACTGTAATAGACCATATGTTAGGTTTGGCGGATTGCACTAAATAAAATAAATTGCAAAGTGGAATCGCAACCCGGATCCACTGTGCAGAGATGTAGAACTGCTGCTAGTGTGTAATGACGGAACACATGGAGAGCGATTATTTGTACACACAGAGTTGCCACCACTCAGTGTGAACAGGAGGTAGAGTTCCAAGCTCTGTTACTCCACAGAGAGGAACAGTACAGAAATGAAAGAAATGCTCTGCTACTGAGCTGTGTCACTCCCACACAGAAGCAAAAGAGCTGCTCAGCAACTGAGCTGTGTAACTCGAACACAGAAATGAAAGGGCTGCTCAGCAACTGAGCTGTGTTCCTCACACAAAGAAGCTAAAGAGATGGTCTGCACCTGAGCTGTGTCACTCACAAACAGAAACGGAACAGATGCTCTAAGCTTAATACTCTGACTAGGGTTGTGCTTGCTCAAGAACTCTACTGTGCCAACCGCACACATGTAAGAACCATATGCTAAGCTAATGGCTAATTGCCCCCACTGACGCTAGCTGCCTGCATGCGTGTACAGTCTCAAGCTAGACAGACACACTACACTTGCAGACAGAGTGGTAGAGACTCCATTCACCTAGCCGTACATAAAATGATGCTAGCACGCCTACATGCGTTGCTGAAGCCTCTTATACATAAGACTCCGCCTCAAACACTTATGCCCAGTCGGGTGATACATTGCACGCGGGCCAATCCAGAGCTGCCACATCACCAGAACCAGAGACATCCGACCACCAATAGGAAGACGCCACCTCACGGACATGCTCATTAAGGTGATTTCTAGACTTAGAGTTCAGAGGGTCCAGTCTCCGCTGCCTATCGCTGGTTACCATAGACATGGCTGGACAGCTAACAGTAACCAAACAGCACAAGCCTGAGCAAGACACTGGGACTGACGTCTATACTCAGCAGCACCCACAGCACCCGCAGCGGCTGAAGCTGAATGGGAGACCGCAGAGGCAGATAAGGCTTGGGATCTAACGCATGCAGAGGTAAAATCCAGACGCCCAACATTACCTCCCCCCCCCCCGCTAGCATCTCCCCCGGCGAGCTTCGTCATGCTCAAAAGCCGCAAAAAGCTGGGGGGCACAAATGTGCTATATCGGCACCCTGATCCTATCCTCAGGCCCATGACCCTTCCAGTCCACCCAAAAAAATGTTTTTTCGTGCACCAACCTTGGACCCAACAATGGCATTGACCTCAAAATTGTCCGAGGACGTATCTGAGCTCCCAGCAGGATTCCCAGAAGACCGTGTCATATATTTGGGTTTTAACAGAGAGACATGGAAGGTGTCAGTGATGTTCAAAAGTGGTGGAAGGCTGAGGCAATAGACTACAGGATTCACCTGTTCAAGGACCTTGAAAGAGCCTTGGTACTATGGAGCAAATTTAGTGGACTCTACATGCAGCCTGATGAGGCAGCAGGGATAACCAGTTGTCCTGCCTGGGGGACACAAAATGCCGGAGATACGTGACCATTGTCTGATTGGTCTTCTCCACCAGTCCATTCATCTCTGGATGGTATGCAGAGGACAAATTAAGCTCAATACTAAGTAGATTACAGAGCTCCCTCCAAAATCAAGACGCAAACTGAGGACCTCGAGCACTGACAATCTTGTCAGGCATCCCATGCAGGCAGAAAATGTGTTTTATAAACAATGCCGCCAACGGTCATGTAGTAGAAGGTAGGCGCGGAAGGGGGACCAAATGCACCATTTTAGAAAAATGATCGGCAACAACCCAGATAACTGTATTATTACAGGACTTCGGCAGGTCCATAATGAAGTCCATCCCAACCATCTCCCAGGGCCTTTCGGCTACTGGCAAAAGATAAAGCAAGTCCATGGGTCTCTGCCTGGATGACCGATTTCTGGCACATGAGACACAGGCTTGCAAATAATCCCTTACGTCCCATGTCATCCAAGGCCACCAATACAACCTCGCTAGTAAATCAGTAGTCCTTTTGGTGCCAAAATGACCACCCAATTTGGACGTGCGTGTCTATGAGAGAACCTCTGGCCATAGATTAGTGGAAACATAGGACTTGCCAGGAGGTACCTACTGTAACGACATCGGTGCCACTGTCCGAAGATTCTCCGAAGTGACAATGAGAAGTGGCTCATCCCATCCTCGGACAAGACTACTGAATGGGACAGAGCATGAGCATGTAAGTTCTTTTTCCCAGATAGAAAATGGATGGAGAAATTAAACCAGGAGTTGAACAAGGACCATCTGACCTGGCGAGAGTTCAGCCATTGAGCTGTCTGCAGATAAAGAAGGTTTTTATGGTCCACAAAGACCTGAAAGGGAATCTGAGCTCCCTCCAGGAGATGCCTCCACTCCGCAAAGGCCAACCTCATGGTGAGCAGTTCCCTGTCCCCAATGGAGTAATTCCTCTCCACTGGATAAAAGGTCTTGGATAAAAAGAAACATCAATGTTTCTTACCCTGACGATGCTTTTGATATAGGACTGCTCCAGCCCAAATGGAGGAGGCATCCACCCCACCTCCAAGATAAAAGGTTTATCAACATCGGAACGATGCAGAACTGGTGACTTAGTGAAATGGGCCTTCAGGGAGGTAAAGGCCTTGGAGACATCCACAGACCACTGCTGCCGCCTCCCCTGCCCTGTCATACTTACCCATCTTCGGCGTCCCGGCGCGCCTCTCCTTCTGCAGCGTCCTTCCCTCCGCACTCGCTCCCGGCCTCTGCTTCCTGTGCGTGCACGCATACCAGGTTCAGTGCTGCGCGCGCGCACCTCTGATCTCCTGTCGGGGCTCCTCTTCGTCTCCTCTATGGTTCTGGAGGACTGGTACTCGGAAGTGCTCCTCTGCCTTGGTATTTAAACTGCTTCCTGCCGTCCCTCTGTGCCTGGTAATCATTTGTTCTTTCATGTGCTCCTGGCCTCCCCTGGTCTCTGTGAGTTCGTCTCCCTCTGACTTGGGGTTAATCCTGTCTTTCCAGTACCTTGCCTGCCTCTGCGTTCGCTCAGTGCCACCCGTCAGTCCCTGTGTCCCTGCAATTCCTCCGTCAGTCCCTGATCTGCTGCAGGACACCCGTCAGTCCCTGTGTCTCTGCTATACCTCCGTCAGTCCCTGTGTCACTGCTTTATCTCCGTCAGTCCCTGTGTCACTGTTTTACCTCCGTCTGTCCCGGTCTCTCTGCATTGCTTCAGCACGGTCTGTGTTTCTGCAGTGTTCCCGTTATACCCGCCAGTTCTGTCTCTCTTCAGAACTCTCCTGTGGTCCTACTATCTCCGCCTCTTCTTGGTCTTCCCCCGTCCTGGTATCCAGCTGCTGTGGCGATAGTCCCTCACGGGCCTGCCCCTAACTCTCCCTGTATAGGGGGAGGTCTATCTGGTCACCTCGTCCATGGGGGGTTCTTCATCGCAGTCTAGAGGGTCCATTTCCCATTTTCCCTCTTAGAATCATCACAAGGGCTACCAAGGGAGCTGCCAGATTGGAAAAGTGGGGAATGAACTGACGGTAATAGTTAATGAATCCTGTCAGTTCAATACCAACTCCAGCTTGGCAGGATCCATAGCTAGGCCCTGGGCAGAGATGATATGCCCCAGTAATGGTAGGGACTCCTTCTCACACACTTCTTGAGTTTATCATAAAGGGAATTTGTGCATTATAGCTGAAAGACCCTACACACATCTCTACGGTGAGAGTCTATATCACGAAAATAGATTAAAATGTCATCCAGATATACCACCACATATGTGGATAACATCTCCCGAAAGATGTCATTCACGAAATCCTGAAAGACTGTGGGGGCATTACAGAGACCAAATGCCATTACTAAGTACTCAAAATGACTGTCCCGTGTATTAAAAGCGGTTTTCCATTCTTCCCCCTCACGTATACGGATTAAGTTATAAGCTCCACGCAAGTCTAACTTGTTAAATATCCTAGCTCTCCATAGCTTATCAAAGAACTCGGAGATTAGCTGCAAAGGATGTTTATTTTTTATTGTGATGGCATTCAAACCCTTGTAATCTATACAAGGACATAACTCCCCATTCTTCTTTTGGACAAACAAGAAACTTGCACCTGCCGGAGACACTGACTTTCTGATAAACCCCGTGGCCAAGTTTTCCTTGATGTACTCTGACATAGCCTCAGTCTCTGGGAGTGACAAAGGGTAGACACGACCTCGAGGCAGCTCTGCCCTGGGAATGAGGTCGTTGGGGCAATCATAGGGGCGATGAGGAGGAAGTGTCTCCGCAGCATTTTTAGAGAACACGCCAGTGTACTGCCAGTAGTGCTCTGATAGGGAAATTAGATCTGTAGGGACCTCAAAGGACCCGATAGAAACTTGGGTCTCAAGACATTGTCCCTCATATGTATTACTCCATTCTAGTATGTTTTCTTTTGCCCAATCGATACGAGGTGAATGGCGATGCAACCAAGGTAAACCCAAAAGTATCTCATCTAAGCCCTCAGAGAGTGCAAGAAAAGAAATTCTCTCCTGATGTTTAGGGGACACCATGAGGGTAAGGGGTATCGTCTGATGAGTAGTTTGTTTAGGTAGGGTGGACCCATTATCTACCCGAATGGTGAATGGGCAATAGAGCCTCAGCAAGAGAGTTGCATGCCGTAGGACGAAGGCAGAAGATAAAAAATTTCCCTCATCCCCTGGAAACCATGCAGGCTTCTGCAGTGACAATAGTAGTACCATAAGACAAGGACACCTTAAAGGTTATATTGGAGGACAAGTCAACTGAGTCTAGTGATCCTTCTTTGATAGCCACTTGACGCTGACATTTTCCCTGACACCTGGGGCACTTATGGGAGTAGTGACCAGCTTGCCAACAAATAAAGCAGGTCGGTTGGGAGGGTACTGGATGGGATTTAGATTCCATCCTGGTTACCTCCATGGGCTGCACTAGATTGCTTATTTGAGCTGGGGATTCCAAAGGATTGGTAAAGTTTGGAGCTAGCCGAATCCTCTGTCTATACTGGGCTCGCTCCAATCTTCGCTGTGCGTGCCGAATATCAATGTGAGTGGAGATAGATATTAAATTCTATAGTGTAGCTGGGATCTCCCTAGTGGCCAAAGCATTCTTTATGTGAATGGCTACGCCCCTCCAAAATATGGGTATCAGGACCTTATCCGACCTCTCCAACTCGGCAGATAAGGTCCAAATTGGATGGCAAACTGGCTGGCCATGGATGAGCCCTGAGTTAACACCAAGAGTTGGAGTGCAGCGTCATGAGCAACCTGAGAGCCTAGAAAGACCTGCTTCAGGGCGCCCAGGAAGCGAGAGGCGCTCCGGAACACCTGGTTCTTATGCTCCCATAGCGGCGTAGCCCACTCCAACGCTCTGTCTATCAACAGAGACACCACAAATCCCACCTTGGCCTGTTCAGATGAGAAATGTGAGGTCAGTAGCTCCAGCTGAATCGAGCACTGGTTCACGAACTCCCTGCAGGCCTTGCTATCCCCTGAAAATTTATCGGGAAGCGGGAGGTGTGGGAAAAATGGAACAGGAGTCTCAGCAGAAACCTTAGTAGTGTCTTCCCTGGCTGCCTGCACCACTATTGCAGATGGCTCTACTGCTGAAGTGGCCCAATCAAGCATGAACAACCTGCCCTCCAGCTGCGCGATATCCCACTGAAGCTGCTTCTCCGCCATTACTAGCCAGACCCTGGTGCTAGTATACTGTTAGGGTGGAGTATTGTACTAAATAAAATAAATAGTAAAGTGCAAATGTAACCCAGGGTCCACTGTTGTTATGGCTGGCAATCAGGCAACACAGCGTGCAGTAATCAGCGCACATACAGAGATCTGGCAATAACCAAAAACAATAGGACGAGCTCTGAGACGTGGAATCTCTGTAGACTGCAGTACCTGATCTATCCTCACACAACTATAAGCAGCAGTGGATTGCGCCTATAACTACCTATGCAACTCGACACTGCCTGAGGAGCTGACTAGCCTGAAGATAGAAATACAAGCCTGACTTACCTCAGAGAAATACCCCAAAGGAATAGGCAGCCCCCCACATATAATGACTGTTAGCAAGATGAAAAGACAAACGTAGGAATGAAATAGATTCAGCAAAGTGAGGCCCGATATTCTAGACAGAGCGAGGATAGCAAAGAGAACTATGCAGTCTACAAAAAACCCTAAAACGAAAACCACGCAAAGGGGCAAAAAGACCCACCGTGCCGAACTAACAGCACGGCGGTGCACTCCTTTGCTTCTCAGAGCTTCCAGCAAAAGTTAATAGCAAGCTGGACAGAAAAAACAGAAAACAAACTAGAAGCACTTATCTAGCAGAGCAGCAGGCCCAAGGAAAGATGCAGTAGCTCAGATCCAACATTGGAACATTGACAAGGAGCAAGGAAGACAGACTCAGGTGGAGCTAAATAGCAAGGCAGCCAACGAGCTCACCAAAACACCTGAGGGAGGAAGCCCAGAGACTGCAATACCACTTGTGACCACAGAAGTGAATTCAGCCACAGAATTCACAACAGTACCCCCCCCTTGAGGAGGGGTCACCGAACCCTCACCAGAACCCCCAGGCCGACCAGGATGAGCCACATGAAAGGCACGAACAAGATCTGGGGCATGGACATCAGAGGCAAAAACCCAGGAATTATCTTCCTGAGCATAACCCTTCCATTTGACCAGATACTGGAGTTTCCGTCTAGAGACACGAGAATCCAAAATCTTCTCCACAATATACTCCAATTCCCCCTCCACCAAAACAGGGGCAGGAGGCTCCACAGATGGAACCATAGGTGCCACGTATCTCCTCAACAACGACCTATGGAATACATTATGTATGGAAAAGGAGTCTGGGAGGATCAGACGAAAAGACACCGGATTGAGAATCTCAGAAATCCTATACGGACCAATAAAACGAGGTTTAAATTTAGGAGAGGAAACCTTCATAGGAATATGACGAGAAGATAACCAAACCAGATCCCCAACACGAAGTCGGGGTCCCACACGGCGTCTGCGATTAGCGAAAAGCTGAGCCTTCTCCTGGGACAAGGTCAAATTGTCCACTACCTGAGTCCAGATCTGCTGCAACCTGTCCACCACAGAATCCACACCAGGACAGTCCGAAGACTCAACCTGTCCTGAAGAGAAACGAGGATGGAACCCAGAATTGCAGAAAAATGGAGAGACCAAGGTAGCCGAGCTGGCCCGATTATTAAGGGCGAACTCAGCCAACGGCAAAAATGACACCCAATCATCCTGGTCAGCGGAAACAAAACATCTCAGATATGTTTCCAAGGTCTGATTGGTTCGTTCGGTCTGGCCATTAGTCTGAGGATGGAAGGCCGAAGAGAAAGATAGGTCAATGCCCATCCTACCACAAAAGGCTCGCCAGAACCTCGAGACAAACTGGGAACCTCTGTCAGAAACAATATTCTCAGGAATGCCATGTAAACGAACCACATGCTGGAAGAACAAAGGCACCAAATCAGAGGAGGAAGGCAATTTAACCAAGGGCACCAGATGGACCATTTTAGAAAAGCGATCACAGACCACCCAAATGACCGACATTTTTTGAGAAAC
This sequence comes from Ranitomeya imitator, assembly GCF_032444005.1. Lineage (NCBI taxonomy): Eukaryota > Metazoa > Chordata > Amphibia > Anura > Dendrobatidae > Ranitomeya > Ranitomeya imitator. The sequence goes on along the minus strand of NC_091282.1, from coordinate 551,123,447 downwards.
GGGAAGGTCAGAAATGAAATCCATCGAAATATGTGTCCAAGGCCTCTTCGGGACCGGCAAGGGCAAAAGCAACCCACTGGCACGTGAACAGCAGGGCTTAGCCCTAGCACAAATTCCACAGGACTGCACAAAAGCACGCACATCCCGCGACAGAGATGGCCACCAGAAGGATCTAGCAACCAACTCCCTGGTACCAAAGATTCCTGGATGACCGGCCAGCACCGAACAATGAAGTTCAGAGATAACTTTACTAGTCCACCTATCAGGGACGAACAGTTTCTCGGCCGGACAACGATCAGGTTTATTAGCCTGAAATTTCTGCAACACTCTCCGCAAATCAGGGGAGATGGCAGACACAATGACTCCTTCCTTGAGGATACTCGCCGGCTCAGATAACCCCGGAGAGTCGGGCACAAAACTCCTAGACAGAGCATCCGCCTTCACATTTTTAGAGCCCGGAAGGTATGAAATCACAAAATCAAAACGAGCAAAAAATAACGACCAACGGGCCTGTCTAGGATTCAAGCGCTTGGCAGACTCAAGATAAGTAAGGTTCTTATGATCAGTCAAAACCACCACGCGATGCTTAGCACCCTCAAGCCAATGACGCCACTCCTCGAATGCCCACTTCATGGCCAGCAACTCTCGGTTGCCCACATCATAATTACGCTCAGCAGCAGAAAATTTCCTGGAAAAGAAAGCACATGGTTTGAACACTGAGCAACCAGAACCTCTCTGTGACAAAACCGCCCCTGCACCAATCTCAGAAGCATCAACCTCGACCTGGAACGGAAGAGAAACATCAGGTTGACACAACACAAGGGCACAGCAAAAACGACGCTTCAACTCCTGAAAAGCTTCCACGGCAGCAGAAGACCAATTAACCAAATCAGCACCCTTCTTGGTCAAATCGGTCAATGGTCTGGCAATGCTAGAAAAATTACAGATGAAGCGACGATAAAAATTAGCAAAGCCCAGGAATTTCTGCAGACTTTTTAGAGATGTCGGCTGAGTCCAATCCTGGATGGCCTGAACCTTAACCGGATCCATCTCGATAGTAGAAGGGGAAAAGATGAACCCCAAAAATGAAACTTTCTGCACACCGAAGAGACACTTTGATCCCTTCACGAACAAGGAATTAGCACGCAGGACCTGAAAAACCATTCTGACTTGCTTCACATGAGACTCCCAATCATCTGAGAAGATCAAAATGTCATCCAAGTAAACAATCAAGAATTTATCCAGATACTCACGGAAAATGTCATGCATAAAAGACTGAAAAACAGATGGAGCATTGGCAAGTCCGAACGGCATCACCAGATACTCAAAATGACCCTCGGGCGTATTAAATGCCGTTTTCCATTCATCTCCCTGCCTGATTCTCACCAGATTATACGCACCACGAAGATCAATCTTAGTAAACCAACTAGCCCCCTTAATCCGAGCAAACAAGTCAGAAATCAATGGCAAGGGATACTGAAACTTAACAGTGATCTTATTAAGAAGGCGGTAATCAATACACGGTCTTAGCGAACCATCCTTCTTGGCTACAAAAAAGAACCCTGCTCCCAATGGTGACGACGATGGGCGAATATGTCCCTTCTCCAGGGACTCCTTCACATAACTGCGCATAGCGGTGTGTTCAGGTACGGACAAATTAAATAAACGACCCTTAGGGAATTTACTACCAGGAATCAAATCGATAGCACAATCACAATTCCTATGCGGAGGTAGGGCATCAGACTTGGACTCTTCAAATACATCCTGAAAGTCCGACAAGAACTCTGGGATGTCAGAAGGAATGGATGACGAAATAGACAAAAATGGAACATCACCATGTACTCCCTGACAACTCCAGCTGGTTACCGACAAAGAGTTCCAATCCAATACTGGATTATGGGTTTGTAGCCATGGCAACCCCAACACGACCACATCATGCAAATTATGCAGTACCAGAAAGCGAATAACTTCCTGATGTGCAGGAGCAATGCACATGGTCAGCTGGGCCCAGTACTGAGGCTTATTCTTGGCCAAAGGTGTAGCATCAATTCCTCTCAACGGAATAGGACACCGCAAAGGCTCCAAGAAAAATCCACAACGTTTAGCATAATCCAAATCCATCAGATTCAGGGCAGCGCCTGAATCCACAAACGCCATGACAGAATACGATGACAAAGAGCACATTAAGGTAATGGACAAAAGGAATTTGGACTGTACAGTACCAATAACGGCAGAGCTATCGAACCGCCTAGTGCGTTTAGGACAATTAGAAATAGCATGAGTAGAATCACCACAATAGAAACACAGTCTGTTCAGACGTCTGTGTTCTTGCCGTTCTACTTTAGTCATAGTCCTGTCGCACTGCATAGGCTCAGGTTTACTCTCAGACAATACCGCCAGATGGTGCACAGATTTACGCTCGCGCAAGCGACGACCGATCTGAATGGCCAAGGACATAGACTCATTCAAACCAGCAGGCATAGGAAATCCCACCATTACATCCTTAAGAGCTTCAGAGAGACCCTTTCTGAACAAAGCCGCTAGTGCAGATTCATTCCACAGAGTGAGTACTGACCACTTCCTAAATTTCTGACAATATACTTCTACATCATCCTGACCCTGGCAGAAAGCCAGCAGATTTTTCTCAGCCTGATCCACTGAATTAGGCTCATCGTAAAGCAATCCCAGCGCCTGGAAAAATGCATCAACATTACTCAATGCAGAATCTCCTGGTGCAAGAGAAAACGCCCAGTCCTGTGGGTCGCCGCGCAAAAAAGAAATAATAATCAAAACCTGTTGAATAGGATTACCAGAAGAATGAGGTTTCAAGGCCAAAAATAGCTTACAATTATTTCTGAAGCTCAGGAACTTAGTTCTGTCACCAAAAAACAAATCAGGAATCGGAATTCTTGGTTCTAGCATCGATTTCTGATCAATAGTATCTTGAATCTTTTGTACATTTACAACGAGATTATCCATTGAGGAGCACAGAGCCTGAATATCCATGTCCACAGCTGTGTCCTGAAGCACTCTAATGTCTAGGGGAAAAAAAAGACTGAAGACAGAGCTAAGAAAAAAAAATGATGTCAGGATTTCTTTTTTCCCTCTATTGGGAATCATTGGTGGGGCTCCTTGTACTGTTATGGCTGGCAATCAGGCAACACAGCGTGCAGTAATCAGCGCACATACAGAGATCTGGCAATAACCAAAAACAATAGGACGAGCTCTGAGACGTGGAATCTCTGTAGACTGCAGTACCTGATCTATCCTCACACAACTATAAGCAGCAGTGGATTGCGCCTATAACTACCTATGCAACTCGACACTGCCTGAGGAGCTGACTAGCCTGAAGATAGAAATACAAGCCTGACTTACCTCAGAGAAATACCCCAAAGGAATAGGCAGCCCCCCACATATAATGACTGTTAGCAAGATGAAAAGACAAACGTAGGAATGAAATAGATTCAGCAAAGTGAGGCCCGATATTCTAGACAGAGCGAGGATAGCAAAGAGAACTATGCAGTCTACAAAAAACCCTAAAACAAAAACCACGCAAAGGGGCAAAAAGACCCACCGTGCCGAACTAACAGCACGGCGGTGCACTCCTTTGCTTCTCAGAGCTTCCAGCAAAAGTTAATAGCAAGCTGGACAGAAAAAACAGAAAACAAACTAGAAGCACTTATCTAGCAGAGCAGCAGGCCCAAGGAAAGATGCAGTAGCTCAGATCCAACATTGGAACATTGACAAGGAGCAAGGAAGACAGACTCAGGTGGAGCTAAATAGCAAGGCAGCCAACGAGCTCACCAAAACACCTGAGGGAGGAAGCCCAGAGACTGCAATACCACTTGTGACCACAGAAGTGAATTCAGCCACAGAATTCACAACACACTGTGCAGAGATGTAGTAAAGGAACACACGGAGAGCGATTACTTGTACACACAGAATTGCCGCCACTCAGTGTGAATAGGAGGTAGAGTTCCAAGCTCTGTTACGCCACAGAGAGAAGCAGTATAGAAACGAAAGAGCTGCTCAGCAACTGAGCTGTGTCAATCGTATACAGAAACAAAAGAGCTTCTCAGCAACTGAGCTGTGTCAATTGCATACAGAAATGAAAGAGCTGCTCAGCAACTGAGCTGTGTCACTCGCACACAGTAAAAAAGAGCTGCTCTGCACTGAGCTGTATCACTCGCACACAGAAACGAAAGAGATGCTCTGCACCAGAGCTGAGTCACTCGCACACAGAAATGGAACAGATGCTAGCTAGCAGGCTAGCTGCCTGCCTGTGTGTACAGTCCCAAGCTAAACAGACACACTATACTTGCAGACAGAGTGGTAGAGACTCCACTCACATAGCCGTACATAAAGTGATACTATCGAGCCCGCGTGTGCCACTGAAGCCCTCTTATACATAAGGCTCCGCCTCAAACACTTATGCCTAGTCAGGTGAGACATTGCACGTGGACCAAAACGGAGCTGCCACATCACCAGGGCCGGAGACATCCGACCACCAATAGGAAGACGCCACCTCAATGACATGCTCAGTAAGGTGATTTCTAGACTTAGACTCCAGAGGGTCCGGTCACCACTGCCTATCTCTGATTACCATAGACTTGGCTGGAGAGCCAGCAGTAACCAAATGAAGAGCACGTGCCTGATAAAGATGCTGGGACTGATGTCTATGCTCAGCAGCACCCAATGTGGCCGATGCTGAATGGGAGACTACAAAGGTAGATAAGGCTTGGGATCTATCCCATGCAGCAGGAGAAACCTGATGCCTATCACTGTGATCAAAAGAAAAAAAAAAGTAAATCAAATCCCACTTTGTAATCCTCTTAGATAAAAATTGTAAAATGGAAAAAAATATTTTTTTTCCATTATTTGCAATTGGGGTTAGGATTAATTTTTGGGTTGGGGTTAGGGTTATGTTAGGGTTAGGGTTGGAGTTAGTATTGTTTTTTTTTCAAAAGCATAAAAAGTGATGACAATATGACTACTAGTGTTGAGCGTAGTTGCTCGCTACTTGAGTTTGCATCAGGTGATCGGGTATGCATGGAGAATCGCATATTCCAGCATGTATTTTTTGCGTGTCTAAAAGCCGCGAAAAGTGTGGGGTGGGTACTTGAGTCTTGGGCCTTGTCACTCTTGCATACACACAATATTTGGGGCACACCCGAATACCAGATGCAAACTGGAGTAGTGAGCACTTGCACTCAACACTAATGATGACTAGTGTTGAGCGATACCTTCCAATATCGGGAAACATCGGATCGGATTGGATCGGACCGATACCCCAAAAATATCGGATATCGCCGATTCCGATACCGGAAACCAATGCAAGTCAATGGGACACAAATATCGGAATGAAAATAAACCCTTTCTTTCCTTGTAGGTTAATTCTACATGAAGGAAAACAACTAAGAATAATGCAGAATGTATTGGGGAGGTGGAGAAGACATTAAAGGCATAGAGGTTTAGCCGAGTCAAATGGAATAGCAGGAATTATTTTTTTTTAAGACGTTCGGAGTTACAAAGATATTGACTACATTAAGCTTTTTTATATTTTGTCAGATATTTATGTTTCACTATTTCCATGCTCTTCACCTTCTTTTTTACTTCTCCCACACTTTCTCCTTCATCATCCTCAGCAGCAACATGTTTTTCATCAACTTCTTCTTCACCTTATTCATCTTCTTCTTCACCTTCTTCCTATTATTCTTTTTTTTACATTCTTCATATTCTTCTTATTCAACTATTCTTCTTCTTCACATTCTACTTCTTCATCTTCTTCATATTCTTCTTCTTCATCATATTCTTATTTGTGACAGTCATTCCTGTATTTGTTATCTATAAAATTTTGAAGATTACACCTTCCGTTCTGCCTGTCACAAAAGATTTACAACAGGATCATCTTCTTGGTCTTCTTTGGGGTGGTCTTCAGGGTCGTCGTCTCCAGGGTCGTCGTCTTTTTCTGGGTGGTCTTCAGGGTCGTCGTCTCCGGGGTTGTCGTCTCCGGGGTCATCGTCTCCGGGGTCGTCGTCTTCTTCGGGTTGGTCTTCAGGGTCGTCATTTCCAGGGATGTTGTCTCCGGGGTCGTCGTCTCCGGGGTCGTCATCTTCTTTGGGGTGGTCTTCAGGGTAGTCGTCTTTAGGGTCGTTGTCAGGGAGATCCAGAGTGATTAACAAAAACCATTTCAAAAAGCTTGAACTTGGAAATGTAGCAAAAGGTACAAGAAGGCTGAGGAACTGCCGAGAACCACCTGACGGTACTGGAACCCGGATGGGTAGCTGAAGGTACAAGAGCCAATGGAACTACCGAAGACCAGCTGATGGTACTGGAACCCGGTTACTAAGCAGGAGGTACCCATGCCAGAAAGCACTACCAAGTGTCACGCCGTTCTGTCTGTATTTGGTTTTCGGCGTGACAATGCATATGTTTGCTTTAACCCTTTACTCTTTTCCCCTAATTTGAGCTGGGATACCGTTGGCTTTTACCTGAATGGAGCCTTCTCAGTTCCATGCTCTGCTGCGCAGTCGTACATGGGTGTTTAGGTATTTGCCCTGCTGCATACTTTCCTCATGTGCGGTCCCTGGTTGCTGCTGTGAAGCTGTCTGCGGGTCCTGTACCCGAACCTGTCAGAACTGTGTCTGCTGTGATTATGTTCCTGGAATCCCTTTGCATCTGGAGCCTCACTCCCAGTAATTTTGAGTCTCTTGAAACCGGTGTTTCTGCTGAGCATCTACTACTCTGTGCTCTGACTACCATGCGGTGTTAACCCCATCTGGCTCATGTCCAGTACGGCGGTGTTTGCACATCACGCTTGAGTTCCTTCCTAGGTCCGATGCCTGGAGCCTGACGACCGCAGTCTGGAACCTGATGACCGCTGTCTGGAGCTTGGAGCCTGATGTCTCTGGTGGTGCCTGTTGGTCGTGTCGGATGTGCAGAACCGAACGACTCCTGTCTGATGTCTGCTGGTGACCCTGGGTCCAGATGTCCTGATGTCCTGTCTGTACCCAGATGTCCTGCCTGTGTCTGGAGACCTCATGGACCCTGATGTCCTGATATCCTGTCTGTTCCCTGATTTCCTGATGTCCTCCCTGTGTCTGATATCCTGATGAAACTGATGCCCTGGGCTGCCATGCCAGTGTCCCAGCTGATGACCTGGGCTGCCACGTCAGTGTTTCAGATGTCTATCCGGTATCCCTGATGTCCTGATTTAACCTGATTACCTGGGCTGCCATGCCAGTGTCCCAGCTGATGACCTGGGATGTCTGTATTTGGTTTTCGGCGTGACAATGCATATGTTTGCTTTAACCCTTTACTCTTTTCCCCCTAATTTGAGCTGGTATACTGTTGGCTGTTACCTGAATGGAGCCTTCTCAGTTCCCTGCTCTGCTGCGCAGTCGTACATGGGTGTTTAGGTATTTGCCCTGCTGCATACCTTCCTCATGTGCGGTCCCTTGTTGCTGCTGTGAAGCTGTCCGCGGGTTGTGAGGTCATTTGCAGCTGGTGCATGACTTTCCACGTGGCTCAGTGCATGCAGTTTCAGTCAGGTGCCCTGAGCCTCAGAACCTGCACTGTTGGTGCTGTAATGGTTTCTGTGTGTGCTTAGGGGGTGCGCGGCCACACCTCCCCTGCTTTTATCAGGGTTAGGGTGTGTACTTAAAATGCTGTCCCCAGCCAATTGCTGAGGGGCAGCTCATATATAAAATTCCCCTGTCCTATGGGTGGGGCCTGAGCTACTCACGAAGCTCCTGAACTTTTCTATGTGTGTTTGTGTTCCTGCACCTCTCCAGTCTATGTTTTGGTACCAAAGTCCTTGCCTTTATTCCTGTTTTGTCCTGTTCTGGCGCCTGTCTTGGGGGCAGTATATCCAGGCCCGAATCCTTGATCCTGTACCTGTCCTGTACCTGAACCTGTCGGAACTGTGTCTGCTGTGATTATGTTCCTGGAATCCCTTTGCATCTGGAGCCTCACTCCCAGTGATTTTGAGTCTCTTGAAATCGGTGTTTCTGCTGAACATCTACTACTACCATGCGGTGTTAACCCCATCTGGCTCATGTCCAGTACGGCGGTGTTTGCACCATCACGCTTGAGCTCCTTCCTAGGTCCGATGCCTGGAGCCTGATGACCGCAGTCTGGAACCTGATGACCGCTGTCTGGAGCTTGGACCCTGATGTCTCTGGTGGTGCCTGTAGGTCGTGTCGGATGTCCGGAACTGAACGACTCCTGTCTGATGTCTGCTGGTGACCCTGGGTCCTGATGTCCTGTCTGTACCCTGATGTCCTGCCTGTGTCTTGATGACTTCATGGACCCTGATGTCCTGATATCCTGTCTGTTTCCTGATGTCCTGATGTCCTCCCTGTGTCTGATATCCTGATGTAACTGATTCCCTGGGCTGCCACGCCAGTATCCCAGCTGACGACCTGGGCTGCCACGTCAGTGTCCCAGTTGTCTATCCGGTATCCCTTATGTCCTGATTTAACCTGATTACCTGGTCTGCCACGCCAGTGTCCCAGCTGATGACCTGGGCTGCCACGCCAGTATCCCAGATGTCTATCCAGTATTCCTGTGTCCTGATTCCCTGCCTGTGTCCTGATGTCCTGAGGTCTTTCCTGAGTCCAGATGTCCTGTCTGTATCCTGATGTCTTGCCTGTGCCCTGATGTCCTCGTGTAGCCGGATGTCCTGCCTGGGTCCTGATGTCCCGCCTATGTGTGCCTCGGTGATCCGTTGGTGCCTTAGGGTCTACTGGGTGGTACCCTTCTGGAGGTGTGGAATCAGGAGCCTGACATCATTATGTTTTGTTTATGTACTGTGTGACTTTACTTTAGTAAACTTTACTTTCTCTATACCTGAAGTTGTGCGGTGTAATCAAGTCCTACGTGTCTCTTTCCTTGTCCACATGCTCAGCTGCCACAAAACCCCGGTCGCTGCCCTTCCCTAGATCGGGTAGGCAGGATCCCCCTCTGTGGTTTAAAGGGTCTGTATTTTGTCCCCGAGGACGCATGCCCCACGCCTTCTGAGGTTGGTCGGCTTGGGGGTATCTATGGGCTGGACCGCATCTGCGGCTGCAGCTGACCATGACACCAAGGACCACCAGACGTTGTTGGAACTCGGATACCGAGAAGGAGGCACCTAAGCCAAAGGCTCTGCCTGGAACCAGCTGACGGTACTGGAACCCAGGGTGACCTATTCAAGATTGACTTGCAAAGGACCAGCTAATGGTGCTGGAACTCAGATAGGCAGCAGAAGGTCCACATGAAATAAAAAGTTGCAAGGCTGCGAGCCGGCCGCAGTTACCGAAAGCCACAGTCCTACAGGGCAAGCTTGTATTATTGGCACTATGGAACCAGCCTTGATTGCCAGATCATGCAGCCCACATAGGAAGCACCTAAACTGCAGGCACTATAGAGTCGGCTAACCCGACATGACAACGTATTGGAGGCAAAGTGACGTTGACACTACCCGGAAACAGCTGGCGTGGTGGAACCAGGCTGGGCAGGAGGGAGTACCCATGCCAAAGACACTGCCAAGAAGCAACTGACGGTACTGGAACCCGGATGGGTAGCCAAAGGTAAATGCAAATACCGAGGACCAGCTGATGGTACTGGAACCTGGTTACTAAGCAAGAGGTACCCATGCCAAAGCACTACCAAGGACCACCTGCCATTGGAAGAACTCAGATACCGAGAAGGAGGCACCTAAGCCAAAGGCTCTGGCTGGAACCAGCTGACGGTACTGGAACCAGGATGGGTAGCAGAAGGTACAAGAGCCAAAGACACTGCTGAGAACCAGTTGACGGTACTGGAACCCGGATGGGTAGCCGAAGGTACAAGAGCCAATGGAAATACCGAGGACCAGCTGATCATACTGGAACCCGGTTACTAAGCAGGAGGTACCCGTGCCAGAAAGCACTACCAAGGACCACCAGACATTGGTGGAACTCGGATACTGAGACAGAGGCATCTAAGCTACCGCTGCTGCCTCACCAACACCGGAGCTACCGCCTCACCAACACTGAAGCTACCGCCTCACCAACACCGGAGCTCCTACAACCCTCAACCTACTGTCTCCTTCCCCATAATCCTGTAGAATGTAAGCCCGCAAGGGCAGGGTCCTCGCCCCTCTGTATCAGTCCGTCATTGTTAGTTTGTTTACTGTATGTGATATTTGTAACTTGTATGTAACCCCTTCTCATGTACAGCACCATGGAATCAATGGTGCTATATAAATAAATAATAATAATAAGCCAAAGGCTCTGCCTGGAACCAGCTGATGGTACTGGAACCAGGATTGGTAGCAGAAGGTACAAGAGCCAAAGACACAGCCGAGAACCAGCTGACAGTACTGGAACCCGGATGGGTAGCCGAAGGTACAAGAGCCAATGGAACTACTGAGGACCAGCTGATGGTACTGGAACACGGTGACTAAGCAGGAGGTACCCGTGCCAGAAAGCATTACCAAGGGCTACCAGACGTTGGTGGAACTCGGATACCGAGAAGGAGGCACCTAAGCCAAAGGCTCTGCCTGGAACCAGCTGATGGTACTGGAACCCAGGGGGACCTATTCAAGATTGACTTCCAAAGAACCAGCTAATGGTGCTGGAACTCAGATAGGCAGCAGAAGGTCCACATGAAAAAAAAATTGCAAGGCCGTTAGCCGGCCGGAGTTACCCAAAACCCACAGTCCTACAGGGGGAGCTTGTCCTATTGGCACTATGCAACCAGCCTTGATTGCCAGATCCCGCAGCCCACATAAGAAGCACCTAAACTGCAGGCACCATAGAGTCGGCTAACCAGAGTGTGAGTGTGGACGGAGCAGGAGAAATTGCTGGCTACACAGCAGGGGATCAGCTGACGTTACTGAACCCCAATAACACAGGAGCAAGTGTTGACTGTGCAGACGGCACTTCTGAGCAGCAACAGGCGGTGTTGGAGCCCAGGGTCAATGCTAGAAACAGAGTGTAGCCAGAGGCCTAATTGGAGCAAGTTTAATATCTGTAGTAGTGTGAGTGTGGACGGAGCAGGCGAAATTGCCAGACATACAGCAGGGGACCAGCTGACATTACTGAACCCCAATAACACTGTAGCATGTGTTTACTGTGTAGATGGCACTTCTGAGCAGCAACTGGTGGTGTTGGAGCCCAGGGATTACAGTTCAGGTGGTAGAAACTTGAACACAACAGGAGACCAGGATACTGTTGCCAACCAATTATTTAATCTGGAAGAGGACTGGCAAATTCCTGTGAGATCCAGGCCTTGTTCATTTTCAGAAAAATAAGCCGGTCAACGTTATTGGAGGATAGTCGCATGCGATGGTCTGTTAGTACACCACCTGCGGCACTAAAGACGCGTTCCGATATTACACTAGCACCAGGGCAATCCAGCACCTCAAATGCATACTGGCTAAGGTCTGGCCAGGTATCCAGCTTAGAGACCCAAAACTTGAAGGGGAAGAGCCGTGTGGAGAACACTGAGAGGGCAAGACATGTAGTCTGTCACCATCTGACGGAAACGTTGCCTCCTGCTGACTGGAGCCATCTGTGATGGTGTAGACATTTGTGGCGGGGACACAAAACTTGGGGCCATACTGGTCTTGCCTTGTGCTGAGGCGCTGCTTCTGCTCCCTTATGAGGCTTTGTAAGTTTTCCCTGTGGCAAGGATCTAGGAGGGTGTACACCCAATAATCAGCCGTGTTGAGAATGTGGGCGATGCGGCGGTCGTTTCTCAGGCACTGCAGCATGAAATCAACCATGTGCTGCAGACTGCCAACTGGCCAAGAAACGCTGTCCCCTGCTTGAGACGTCATCTCTGTCTGCTCAGCATTACCCCATCCTTGCTCTACATACTGACTACTAGAGCATTATGTAACTCCCTCCTCTGGACAGATGTCTTCCTCCTCCATTGACTCCTCCTCATCCTCCTCACAACTTGTCCAATGCCTAGACCTTTGTGAGGAACCACATTGCGCAGACTGTCCAGAAGCAAATGGTATTTGTGACTCCTCATCCTCCACCTCTTCCACAACCTCCTCCCTTAGTGCTTGCAGTATTTTTTCAAGCAGGCAGATAAGGGGGATAGTCATTCTGACTAGTGCATCATCTGCACTCGCCATCCAAGAGGAATCATCGAAGGCACACAAAACGTGGCAGATGTCCTTCATAGAGGCCCACTCAGTGGTGGTGAAGTGTGAACGGCGCGCAGTGCGACTTGTTTGTGCCTGATGCAGCTGGTACTCCATTACCGATGCCTGGTGCTCACACAACCACTCCAACATATGTAATGTTGAATTCCACCTAGTGGGTAGGTCACATATGATGCAATGTTCCGGAAGGCGGAATCGGCGCTGCAGAGCTGCAATACGCAATCTTGCCATGTTGGAACACCGCAAGTGAGCGCACTCTAGGTGGACCTTGTGCCACAGTGCATCAAGATCCGGATAGTCCCTCAAAAAACTTTGCACAGACATGCAATGCGAGTGAGGTTGCCTAGGCCCAGAGCTGAAACCAGATTTTGGCCATTGCCACACACTACCATGCCTGGCTGGAGATTCGCTGGCACAAACTGTTAGGACTGGCGGAACGCACCAAGACAGATGATAAAGGTGCGTTCGCAGTCCGGGGTCCACCGTGCAGGTGAGAACCTGCTGCTAGCAATTTGCAGACAATATGGCGGTACACTAAAGTATACACGCGTGGGTTAGACCTCACCCAGCGTGAAGAAAGCGATCCTGTTAATTCACAGGACCGCAGTACCGCACTAGTGCGCGAGCAAGTGGTCAGCGGACTTAACCCCAGAAGGGATTGGAGCCCGATTAGACCCTTGCTGGCGTAACACCGCAACTGGGTGTGTAGAGAACCATAAGAAATCTATGTGCACAAGAGTGCGAGCGATGCCGCACTAACGGACGCCACTAACCACCCAGACTCGGGTATGGAAAGCGCAAGGCAGGCGCACGGCGCCGTACTGGCAGGCACAGCTACAGGACGCTGTGATGTGTGTTTAGTGCTGTAGGCTAAGTCGGGCGCTAGATAGCAGCCATACACCTTCCGCGAACAGACATTCAATAGGGTAGGGGTTTCCAAGGACGACTTGCACTCACAACATACACACATAAGCAATTGTAAGACAATACTAGCGCATGGCCGTGCGGTCATGCGCAGTTTATATAGCAGCAGCACAGGAAGTGGCCACAGCATTTTTGCCCTTCTAGGACCTGCCAAGAGGACCAATGGAATGTGCTGCAGCGCCTGAGCACATGACCCTCGATCTCCAACGGGAGACCTTACGCTGGGCATGCTCAGTACATGCAGACAAGGACTTAGTCCCAGAGAAGTCCGCTCGCTGCTGACCAGCACTGACTTTAATGGCAGAGACTGGAGAAGCAGCACTAACTCTCAGAACAGAGTGAGAATGAGCAAGACGCTGGGACCGACGTCCTTGCTGAGCAGGCTCCACTGCGGCTGGACAAGAATGGGAGACCGCAGCGGAAGTGGCTCGAGATTCCCCCTGTGCAGAAGCGGGAACTCGACCCCTAACATTACCCCCCCTCCTAGGGCCCCCCCCTCCTTGGGCCTCGCTACGTTCGAAGGCAGCAATGAGCTGCGGAGCCCGAATGTGCTCAGCAGGCTCCCAGGATCTATCCTCAGGGCCGTAACCCCTCCAGTCCACTAAATAAAATTTTTTGCCACGAACCACCTTGTACCCCAAGATCGCGTTCACCTCGTAATCGTCCGTAGACGAACCCGACGTCTCAGTAGATGACTCAGAAAACCGGGACATGTAGACGGGCTTAAGGAGGGACACGTGAAAGGTGTCGGTGATACCCAGGCGTGGAGGAAGGGCCAGACGGTAAACCACAGGATTAACCTGTTCGAGGACCTTAAAAGGACCTAAGTAGCGAGGTGCAAACTTGGTGGACTCAACTCGCAGCCTGATGTTACGGGCGGAGAGCCACACTAAGTCGCCAGGAGCAAAGGTTGGAGCGGGGCGCCGATGTGCATCGGCGGAGGACCTCATTCTCTCCTTGGAAGCCTGAATAGCATCCTGAGTGCGATCCCAAATGTCCCGTGCCTCCACAGCCCAGTCTGCCACCCTGGAATCGGCGGAAGACACGGGCATGGGCACAGGTACCCTCGGATGCTGACCATAGTTAAGGAGGAATGGAGTCTGTCCAGTGGAATCAGCGACAGCATTGTTAAGAGCAAACTCCGCCCACGGTAGCAAAGATGCCCAGTCATCCTGCTTAGCAGAAACAAAATGTCGCAGATATGTGACCAAGGTCTGGTTGGCTCTCTCTACCAACCCATTCGTCTCGGGATGATAAGCCGAAGAGAGATTCAACTCGATACTGAGAAGACGACAAAGCTCTCTCCAGAACCGAGACGCAAACTGGGGACCTCGGTCACTGACAATTTTGTCTGGCATACCGTGAAGACGAAAGATGTGTTTGACAAACAACGCTGCCAAGGCCCGTGCAGAAGGTAACCGGGGAAGTGGCACCAAATGCACCATTTTAGAAAAATGGTCGGTGATTACCCAAATAATGGTACAGCCACGAGACTTGGGCAAACCCACAACAAAATCCATCCCGACCATCTCCCAGGGCCTGTCTGCCACCGGCAGAGGGTATAACAAACCAGCTGGCCGTTGTCGGGAAGACTTATTCTTGGCACAAGAGACACATGCCCGAACGTAGTCTCCGACGTCACGAACCATATGTGGCCACCAGTACGTCCTCGCCAGTAGCTCAGAGGTCCTTTTAGCCCCAAAGTGTCCACCCACTCTGGACGAATGAGCCCAAGAGAGAACCTCCGGACGCAAATTGATGGGAACAAAAGTCTTGCCCGGGGGCACAGACTCCAGCGAAACCGGAGCTACAGTTCTCAGACTCTCCGAAGGGACAATGAGCCGAGGCTCGTCCTCCTCCTCCTCAGCTGACACGAAGGAGCGAGAGAGAGCGTCGGCACGAATGTTCTTCTCCCCGGCGAGATAATGTAGGGTAAAGTGGAACCGGGAGAAAAACAAGGACCATCTGGCCTGACGAGAATTCAGCCGCTGGGCTGTTTGTAAATAGACCAAATTCTTGTGATCCGTGAAAACCTGGAATGGGAATCGGGCACCCTCCAAGAGATGTCTCCACTCTGAAAAGGCCAACTTCATTGCCAACAACTCTCTATCCCCGATGGAGTAATTTCTCTCCGCTGGTGTGAAGGTCTTAGAGAAAAAGAAGCATGGATGCTTCCGACCCTGAGCATCCTTTTGATAGAGGACTGCTCCAGCACCAACGGATGAGGCATCCACTTCCAAAAGGAATGGCTTACCCACATCGGGACGATGTAAGATAGGAGCGCTGGCAAAATGGGTCTTTATAGAAGAGAAGGCCTTGGAGACCCCTTCGGACCACAATTTGGGATTCGCTCCCTTCTTGGTGAGGGATACCAAGGGAGCTACCAAAGTTGAAAAGTGGGGAATGAACTGGCGATAGTAATTTATGAACCCCATAAAGCGCTGCACCGCTTTAAGAGAATGGGGTTCCTGCCAGTCCATCACTGCTTGTAGTTTGGCAGGATCCATAGCCAATCCCTGGGCCGAGACAATATAGCCCAGGAAAGGCAAGGACTCCTGTTCGAACACACACTTCTCCAACTTTGCATACAAGGAATTTGCCCGTAAGAGTTCGAAGACTCTGCCAACATCTCTCCGGTGGGAGTCAATATCTGGAGAAAAGATGAGAATATCATCCAGATAGACTACGACCGAGGTAGAAAGCATATCCCGGAAGATATCGTTGACGAAGTCCTGAAAAACGGCTGGGGCATTACAGAGCCCGAAAGGCATCACCAGGTACTCATAGTGCCCATCCCTGGTATTGAAAGCCGTCTTCCACTCGTCCCCCTCACGGATACGAATCAGATTGTAGGCACCCCGCAGATCTAACTTGGTGAATATTTTAGCTCCCCTTAACCTGTCAAAGAGCTCCGATATCAGGGGCAACGGGTATTTATTCTTAATAGTGATAGCATTGAGACCCCTGTAATCGATGCAAGGACGTAACTCTCCGTTCTTCTTCTGCACGAAGAAGAATCCCGCCCCTGCCGGAGACACTGACTTCCTTATAAATCCTCTTGCTAAATTCTCCTGAATGTATTGAGACATAGCCTCCGTCTCAGGGAGAGAGAGGGGATATACCCTTCCCCTAGGAGGTTCAGCTCCCGGCAAGAGGTCGATAGGACAGTCGTAAGGGCGATGGGGCGGTAGAGTCTCAGCAGCCTTTTTAGAGAACACGTCTGCATAACACCAATAATACCTGGGAAGCGACGAGAGATCTGCGGGTACCTGGGTAGTAGAGACCTGTACACACTCACTCACACATCTGCCCAAACATGACTTACTCCAGCCCAATATTTTCCCTGAGGACCACTCAATATGTGGCGAGTGGAAACGGAGCCAGGGTATTCCCAGCAAAATCTCATCCATTCCCTCAGGAAGGACAAGAAGGGAAATAATCTCCTGGTGGGAAGGAGACATGGACAGCGATAACGGGACTGTCTGGTGCGTGATTTGCAGTGGGAGTGTTGCCCCATTCACAACTCTAACCGTTATTGGTTTGGCGAGCATGACCAGTGGTATGGCATGACGTGTAGCAAAAGCAGAGGACATGAAACTTCCCTCTGCTCCTGAATCCACACAAAGCTCGACTGTAAGAGTGGAGGAGCCTAACAGGATTGTCCCTTTAAAGGACAGTTTGGAGGAGAATGCTGCTGTGTCTAGTGAACCTCCCCCAATGGCCACTAGACGCGATCGTTTCCCGACCGCCGCGGACATTTATTGGCGTAATGTCCATGTTGTCGACAGTTATTACAAACTACGGGTACTCGAGCGGCTAGAGATTTAGGTCCCGCTCGAGAAACCTCCATGGCCTCATGAGAATCTGACGCCAAGACAGGAGATTCCAGAGGTCTGGCGAAAGTTGGAGCCAGCCGAAACCTCTGCCTACACTGGGTCCGCTCCAACCTCCGCTCGTGAAAACGGAGGTCGATGCGGGTAGACACGGAAATAAGTTCCTCCAGTGTGGCCGGTATCTCCCTAGTGGCCAAGGCGTCTTTCACGTGGTCTGCCAGTCCCCTCCAGAACACCGGAATAAGAACTTTGTCTGGCCACTCTAACTCTGAAGCTAGAGTCCGGAACTGAATGGCAAACTGGCTGACCACGGAGGTACCCTGTGTAATGGACAACAATTGGAGTGCGGTGTCGTGGGTAACCCGAGGCCCTAAAAAGACCTGCTTCAGAGTGTCCAAGAAGAGAGGAGCACTCTGTACCACACGATCATCTCGCTCCCAGAGTGGCGTTGCCCACTCCAACGCCCTGCCCGACAAGAGAGATAGGATAAATCCCACTCTCGCCCGCTCCGTAGGAAAACGTGACGCCAGGAGCTCAAGATGTATAGAGCACTGACTCACGAATCCACGACAATGTTTGCTGTCGCCAGCAAACTTGTCAGGTAGTGGGAGACGGGATAAAGTCGGAGCAGGGGTGGCAGTGGACAAACTGGCTGCGGCTACACTTGCAGCCTGCACAGCTACAGCAGTGACATCCACAGCTGAGGTTGTACGCTCAAGAGCCGCCAACCTTCCCTCCAGCTGCTGGATGTACCGCTGTAAACGCTGGTCGTCCGCCATTTTTACTAGCCAGACCCTGGCGCTAGTATTCTGTTAGGACTGGCGGAACGCACCAAGACAGATGATAAAGGTGCGTTCGCAGTCCGGGGTCCACCTTGCAGGTGAGAACCTGCTGCTAGCAATTTGCAGACAATATGGCGGTACACTAAAGTATACACGCGTGGGTTAGACCTCACCCAGCGTGAAGAAAGCGATCCTGTTAATTCACAGGACCGCAGTACCGCACTAGTGCGCGAGCAAGTGGTCAGCGGACTTAACCCCAGAAGGGATTGGAGCCCGATTAGACCCTTGCTGGCGTAACACCGCAACTGGGTGTGTAGAGAACCATAAGAAATCTATGTGCACAAGAGTGCGAGCGATGCCGCACTAACGGACGCCACTAACCACCCAGACTCGGGTATGGAAAGCGCAAGGCAGGCGCACGGCGCCGTACTGGCAGGCACAGCTACAGGACGCTGTGATGTGTGTTTAGTGCTGTAGGCTAAGTCGGGCGCTAGATAGCAGCCATACACCTTCCGCGAACAGACATTCAATAGGGTAGGGGTTTCCAAGGACGACTTGCACTCACAACATACACACATAAGCAATTGTAAGACAATACTAGCGCATGGCCGTGCGGTCATGCGCAGTTTATATAGCAGCAGCACAGGAAGTGGCCACAGCACTTTTGTCCTTCTAGGACCTGCCAAGAGGACCAATGGAATGTGCTGCAGCGCCTGAGCACATGACCCTCGATCTCCAACGGGAGACCTTACGCTGGGCATGCTCAGTACATGCAGACAAGGACTTAGTCCCAGAGAAGTCCGCTCGCTGCTGACCAGCACTGACTTTAATGGCAGAGACTGGAGAAGCAGCACTAACTCTCAGAACAGAGTGAGAATGAGCAAGACGCTGGGACCGACGTCATTGCTGAGCAGGCTCCACTGCGGCTGGACAAGAATGGGAGACCGCAGCGGAAGTGGCTCAAGATTCCCCCTGTGCAGAAGCGGGAACTCGACCCCTAACACAAACCACACTTTGCTCTCCTGCTTGATGGCATTCCAGAGCTCCTGCGCTGTGTGGCTTTGATTCCCCAAAAAAATTAATTTCAATATGGCCTGTTGACATTTGGCCATGACTGTGCTCATATCGGTCGTAACAGGTAAGCGTTCACGGGTCCATGTGGAGGTAGACCGTGACGGCTCCTGCAGTGCTGATTCAGAGAAACTGGAGTATGAGGAGGAGTCAATGTGTACAGACTGGATTCCTGCAATCCTTGGAGTTGGCAGAACACGTACAGCGCCACTCTCAAGATCTGCACCCAGCTCCACAACATTTACCCAATGGGCAATGAGGGAAAGGTATCGTCCCTGTCCATGGTTACTGGTCCACGCATTGGTGGTCAGATGGACCTTGCTACTGATGGCGTTTAGTAGCGCATGTTTAATTTTTCCCTCCTCATGCTTTTGCAGGGCCGGGACGCCTTGCCTGCTGAAATAAAAGCGGCTGTCACATTGTATTGTGGGACTGCCAATGTCATGAAGTTACGGAAGGTGTCAGTCTCCACCAGCCTGAATGAGAGCAGTTCAAGGGACAGTAGTTTTGCAATGCCAGCATTCAGAGCCTGTGCTCGGGTGGTTTGTCAATTATGGGTGCCTTTTCTCCCATGCCTGTGCTACCTATGGCTGTAGACTGGTCTGGGAGAGTGATGATGACAGGGAATGTGGTGCTGTGGGTGGAATTGCACTGTGTCTCTGTACAAAAGTGCCAGAGGTTCTTCCATGGCGATCCTGTGAGGAAACCGAACCAGCTGTGTGTGAGCTGGAGGAAGAGGCTACAACACGAGCTGAAGAGGTGGTAGGTGGCACTGTAGGTTGGCCTAGGTATTCAGTTTGTCTTTGTAACTCCATCACGTGCTTGGTCAGCATATGTTTCCACATATTTGTGGCATTGAGATGCTGACACTTTTCCCTCTTTTCACTTTCTGATTACACAGCTTGCATTTGACAAAGCAAATGTCATCTGCAACTGAGTCAAAAAAAGACCAGGCACTGCAAGTCTTGGGAGCGCCCGTTTTGGGTTTTGGAAGAGGCATGCTCCTAATGGGTGCCGAAGTGGAGGGTACAGGCAACCCAGTCTGCCTCCTCCCTCTCCCTCCTTTTTAGGCCATTCGGGGAATCTCTTCCTCAGAGCTGCTCCCACTACCTTCCTGTACCTCACGCCATGATGGGTCAAGGACCTCATCATCTACACTACCCTCTTCCAACAACTGCTTCTCCTGGGTAGTCTCGGCAGCACAGTATGCACCAGAAAGTGGCACCTGAGTCTCATCATCAGATGCATACTGATGTGTGCTGACCGTAGGCACTGGCCCACCTGCCTCTTCAGATTCAGAGAGACAAAGCAGTTGCGCATCACTGTATACTGCCTCTTCTTCAATTTCTCGAATGCTACTTGGCTGGCCCCCTCTTTCCAAGCCAAGAGATTCAGAGAACAGAAGTAGAGATGGCTCCAGTCCTGGGCTCTCTGACTGCCTGGGCAATTTGGCAGGTGGTGAAGAGACAGATAGGTGCTCTTCAGTTCTCTGGACCTGAGAGAATGTGGCACTAATTGAAGTCGATGCGTTAGCTGCCATCCATCCGACAACGGCTTCAATTTGTTCGTCCCGCAGCAGTGGGGTACGGTGAGCTCCTACAAAGCTGCGCATAAAGGACTGTTCCCTGGTAAAACTGGGGGATGCTGAGTCACTGGTACCCACAGAAGGCACAGAATCCCCACGCCCTCTCCCTGCAGAAACTCCACGCCCACGACCACGTGCCTTACTCCCTGCCTTCTTCATCTTGGTAGACTGATAAAGATAGGCAGAAAAGTACTAAGGGCTTAGTGTGCTTATTCCTGAACAGCTGCTAACAGGTATAAGAAAAACTAATTTTATAAAGTGTGGACTAGACTTTAATATGAGCTAATGTGGCCTACACAACTGTAAAGTGGAGTGTTTGGTGAACTTTATGAACTTTTTGTTTTTTTTACAAAAAGACACTGGATGTGCCCAAAGATGTAAAACCGATAGTATCACAAACTTTTTGTAGCTATTACAATGCAGAAAGGTAACATACAATGCAATAGATGAGGCTCCAAAAAATAGGCTAATACTAATTTGGCTGGGGCTGCAGGGCACAAGGCTGCAGAAAGGCTCCTCTATCTACTCCTATATAGTGTTTGCACGCAATCTAGCTGGATACGGATGGAACCACACTAATTGGAGAAATCAGGAAAAATGTGCAGCAGCGCTAATGCAAAAAAGGACAATGTAACAGTATGAGGCAGTGACGCACGCTGAGCGGACTACAACCAGATGTGGCTGCAGAACACACTGCAGCGTGAGCTGCACTCACACAAACACAGACCTTGCAGACAGCCATGAACAGCGCTGCAAGGCAAAAAAAAGCTTCTCACACAGCGGTTGCTTAAGTAACCTGGGTAAAGCACAATGAAGCAAATCGCTATCTCAAACTGACCCTCAGTGAGAACAGCAGCGTCCTGTCCCTAACTGAATTCACAGCAGAGTGAACCCAAAATAGCTGCGGCGGCTTTTGTAGTGCATCATAACATCATTTCAGCAGCCAATCACAGCCATGCCATTAGTTACATGCCTAACATGCATAACAGGATGTGCCCACACTTCTTAGGATTCCTCATTGGCTGAATTAAATCAAACTGGCTCATTGCATTATGGGATCTTCCGATTCTGGTATTCGATATTGTAAAAGTATCGGAACTTAGTATCGGAACTTCGATACCGCGAATATCGGCCGATACCCAATATTGCAGTATCGGAATGCTCAACATTAATGATGACGTATTCAATATGACGACCTAATGTTATCAAATTCTGTGTTGCACCTGTAGGTTCAAAATGCTCACTTAATCCCTGGATACAATCTTTGAGGCATCAACCTCTACGATGAACGGTTTCTGAAGATTGAGTTGAATTAAAACTGGAGCAGACATGAAGCACTCTTTTAATTTATTAATGGCCATCTGATGACCAAGCCTTAAAGGGAACCTGTCACCCCGAAAATCGCGGGTGTGTAAGCCCACCGGCATCAGGGGCTTATCTACAGCATTCTGTAATGCTGTAGATAAGCCCCCGATGTTACCTGAAAGAGGAGAAAAAGACGTTAGATTATACTCACCCAGGGGCGGTCCCGCTGCTGGTCCGGTCGGATGGGTGTCTCTGGTCCGCTGCGGCACCTCCCATCTTCATTCCAAGACGTCCTCTTCTGATCTTCAGCCACGGCTCTGGTGCAGGCGTACTTTGTCTGCCCTGTTGAGGGCAGAACAAAGTACTGCAGTGTGCAGGTGCCAGAAAGGTCAGAGAGGCCCGGCGCCTGCGCACTGCAGTACTTTGCTCTGCCCTCAACAAGGCAGACAAAGTACGCCTGCGCCAGAGCCGTGGCTGAAGATCAGAAGAGGACGTCTTGGAATGAAGATAGGAGGCGCCGCAGCGGACCAGAGACGCCCATTTGACTGGACCAGCAGCGGGACCGCCCCTGGGTGAGTATAATCTAACGTCTTTTTCTCCTCTTTCAGGTAACATCGGGGGCTTATCTACAGCATTACATAATGCTGTAGATAAGCCCCTGATGCCGGTGGGCTTACTTCACCCGCGAATTTTGGGGTGACAGGTTCCCTTTAAGATCTGTCCCCCTACATGTGAGATTAGTAACAGGTTTAACGATCTGCAAAAAATACCCTAATAAATTTTCTATAGTAATTGGCGAATCCTAATAAACACTGCAGTGCTTTAAGGTCGCGAGGTTGAACCCAATCAGTTGCCTGCACCTTGCCAGGATCCATCTTACACCCTTCAGGAGATACAATGAACCCCAAAAACTATATTTCCTGAACAGAGAAAGTACACTTGTAATTTAGCAAATAAAGAATTTTCCTTAGTTTTTGTAAATCTTAGCGAGCATGCTCATTGTGTGAACTCAGGACAGACAAAAAATTAGAATGTCATCAAGGTATATCACAATAAACCTTCCAATAATATCAGAAAAAATGTCTCTCATAAAGTTCTGAAAGACAGCAGGTGCGTTAGTTAAACCAAAAGACATGACCAGATTCTCAAATAGACTCTCAGATGTTAAAAACGCTGACTTCCACTCATCACCCTTCTAGATGTGTACAGGATTATAAGCCTCTCTAAAATCAAGTTTAGAAAACCATTAGCCCCAGTAAGCTGATCATATAATTCAAGGATGAGTGGAAGTGGGTAAGTATTCTTAATTGCAATTTTGGTTAGTTCACGGAAATTGAGGCAAGGGTGGAGACCCATATATTTTTTTTTTTACAAACAAGAAACCAGCAGCTACAGATGAGGAGAAAGGATGGATATGACCCTTCTATAAACTTTTGTTTACCTTATTTTTTATAGCAGTTCATTCAGGTCTCAACAAATTGTACAGGTGACTTTTAGGCAATTTGGTGTTAGGAATCAGATCAATTGCACAATCATAAGGATGATGGGGAGATAGTATTTCTGCTTTCAGGTACTCCGGAAGACCCTCTGGACTGGCGAAACAAATTTGTACAGAGCAAAGACATTTCTAATGGTAATTGGGGCTCCACCTAACAATATTCTTTTGACACCAATCAATAATAGGATTATGAAGTGATAGAAGCCCCAACAGCAACTCAGCAGGTAAATTATTCAAGACATAACAGAGTTCTCTTTCTTAGTGTAAATTCCACTGTTACCAACTGTACGAAGTTTTGGAGTAATGGTGTCTTGTTAATGGAATGGTGACAATTTGAAAGGGTCTTTCCAATGTAACTGTCCCTAATCCTAATTTTAGAACCAGTCCAGAATCAATAAAGTTTGCAGCAGACCCACAGTCAATGAAAGCAAGTGTAGGTAACCACAGATTCTGAAAATATAGCTCCATGTTCAACAGTTATTTATCTGAGGAGTAAAAAAGTATCTGGGTTTTTCCCAATGGCTTGTTTGCTTGAGAGCATATCGAGCAGTCCTTGAGATAATACCCATTGCGACCACAGTAGAGAAAGAGTCTGAGATTGTGCTGATGTCTCCTCTCCACCGTCCGAGAACTGGCTGCTCCAATCTCCATTGGTCCAGTCTCAAGTAATGAATCAGACTCGTCTTTCCCGAATTCTACAATCCATATGAATGGCCTCAGTCATGGGCTCCCCCAAAGAACAGGGTGGAGTATGCAAAGCCAGAGTATCTTTAAGAGTATCCATACGGCCACAGTGAAACTGACACCTAAGACCAACATCATACCACAAAACCTCAGAGGACAATTGCCGGAAATCTAAACGATAATCCTCAGCACTGAGGCGTCACTACATCAGGCGCATCAGGTTCATGATCTTATCCTCCGAGACCTGGATCCTGTCAGTTTGGTCATAAATCATCCGTAAGGCATCAAAAAGGCTAGTGGGGACAAAGACAATGCCCGAGTCTGAGGATCCTCACTCAGTAGGGAAATGAATATTCCCACCCATTCCCATTTTGTATTGAGGCTGTAATCTAAATATTCCATAATGTACAGTATGGTCCCATTTCAGGCTGTGGCTGTGTGTGGTTTTGAGTAACAGACAAACAAAATAATGTTAAAATCAGATCAGTAGAAGAACTGATACAAGTAGAAGCAGTGGGATCACATTAATCAGGGATCGTCTAGATTTACAGTAGTTATTTGTCCATTTTTAGAAAGGAAAAAAAACCTGAGCACATAATGGAAACTAGATAGAACATACAGCAATGTATGCGGTCTGTCTGCTCTCATTTGAATCTGTAATGCAATGGATCCATATTTAACATTATTCTGTTTGACGTTTCCTTAAAATGGAACAGACAAACAGAATGTCAAAAAATGTGAACATAAGACTGTGGATCAAACTTTGTGGATTCAAAGCATCAGTGTGGCTAACAAATTGTGAGCTGATTTTTAAATTATAACTCACAACTTATCACCGTAATAACATGTGATCCAAGGAAGAATGATCCTATCATCATTGTAAGTCTTGGAATAATTTTTGCAAGCATCATTATTTAAAGTTATAATAAAAAGGGTAGCCAGGACAGACATATTATAAAAGGTCACCAACATCAGAGTGGGTGGGGTGCTAAGACCTGTTGCCCTCACAATTAACTTCTATCAGCTCCTGTGGCAGACCGATATGCAGTGTACAGAGCTGGTATAGCACTGTAGTGTATAAAGCACTTACTGTACGCTGCTCACTGCTCATGTCTGGTCACTGACAGAGCTGATAGCTGATCAGTGGAGGTGCTAGTTGTCAGACACCATCAATCTGATATTGATGACTTATGTCAATATATCAGTCCTAGACAACTAGTTTAAAGTTACATAGTAAATGTTATTATAACACATGTTATGTTTTTTTGTGTATTACATCTAATGACAGGAACTTAGACAGATAAACTGCTTTTCCTTTTTGTATTGCACATTTTATTCTTTATCACTGTTATGAGATTATCATGACAGAGAGGGTTCAGAAGATCGCAGCATCTGGTTTCATAAACTTCTGCACTGGTTTGAAGTACTTCAACATCTTATTTATCAGTGCAGTTTTTTTCCTTGCTGGTAGTGCAAGGAATAATCTGTTCAGCTGAAGCTCCTGTAGCTTTCCTTCCTAGATTGTCACAGCTGTTCAGTATTGGCCACTCCAATCTGCTATATCTGCTCGCCTCTGGTACTTAGGAATTGCCAGCGTTAGTTCTTACTACCTGGTTTGAAGTTGGAGATATAGTTCATGGTTGGAGTTGGCATTGGCAGATTTGTTCAGGAGCTTGTTGCCTGGAGTTTTGCTTTGTGTGCACATCCTCATCCTTTCCTATTTGGTTTCTCCTTCCTTATTTCCCCTGTGTTTCACTCTGTTGTTTGGTGAGTGTATTTTGAATGATTATTTAAATTTTTCCATGTCTATATTACCTTGTTTGTCTGGTTAGTGTTGTCCTATACACATTGGCTTCCCACAAACCTGGGTGGGAAGGGGATAGATAGGGGTAGATTTAGGAACATAGCAAGGCACGTGAACCCAGCATCTCCACCTTCAGGAGTAATCAGGGGGACAGGGATAAACTAGAGCATCCCCCAGTTCTAGGGACCTGGTTAGCGCCCAAAGTCTCAATGCACTGCCTGACGATAAATTTTAGAGGGGCAATTTTATTGACGGTGGGGAAGGATATGCATCAATCTAATAGAGATTCACAGAGAGACTGTAGTCTCCATGTGTTTTCCCAGCTGTCAAACTGACACATATATACTGTAGATGCCACAAACACAGGAAAAAATTACAGAGACCCCAACACATTCATTGCCTTCTGCTTAGCATGCATTTTTTTTAAATTACTAACTGTTTGTACACATGGAGAAATTGGACTTTTATTTGCAGTGATATCCATGGCAGAATTCTGCAACATCTGTGACTGACCCTTGCATTTCTTTCATGTGTATGCAGCTTCAACTGCTGCAGGTCTGCATGACATTGGTATTGTTCGATAGCTCCGTCGGATCCTCCCATCTTCAGGCCCCCTCCCAAGTACCCAAATAAACCCCAATAAAGACAGGATTCAAAACTTGGATAATAATTGGCCACAGTTGCCCTTTATTATAAACATACAAACATTAACGGTAAAGTAACGTGGGGAGGTCCTTGAAGCTCCAAACTGGTGGTAAAACATAATATATAGAGTGGACATAAAAACCAGACCATAATTTACTCCCAGCCGCAACCACCTGGCTCGGGAGCACCAAAATACCCCGAAGGGCTACCATTGTCCACCTAACACCTGGGAATCCGGCCCACCGTTGCCAAGATCCCCCCAAACCACCAGACCCGAAACCAACTTTACACCAACTGAAGAATCCATATCCCGACGGATCCCCCAGGCCAATTTAGTACCAACTCCAAGGACCCCTCCCACCGCCACAACGAGAGGTACTTGAACACCTCAAGTACCCGAGGCCCCCCCAAACTTGACCGCTATGGCCCTTTCAATACCGCTCTGCAAACCGAGAGCCCACAAATCGATGCCCACCGCATTCAGATGAACACCATCTCCCAGGAGAAATTCATCTCCCCCTTTTTCCAATTCAAAATGACGAATGAACAGACCCCCGTTTTTAACGACAAAACTAGATATAGCCCGATTAACCTTAATTCTGGCTTTATCAATTCTTTCCACAGATCTGGCGTGTCGCCAGCACCTCCTCGGGACGATATCAGACCACACAACTAACAAATCCCGGAAGGACACCCACAGTCTCAGCAGATCGTGTTTTATATCCCGGATCAATTCCCGGCAAGGGCGAACCCCCAAATCGTTGCCCCCCACGTGAAGAACTAAAATGTCAGGAGTGTTGTCCAACCCAATACCCTTATGCACTTCCTGCATAACGCCACTCCAACACAAACCCCTGAAACCCATCCACCTGATCAGGGCCACGTCCCTTGAAAACCCGAGCTGACGTCCGTCCCGCCGAACATCCGCTCGCCTTGCGCCCCAATAGACGAATGAGTGGCCGACGATCCAAACCAACATGGGGGTTCGACCTAAAAAATACAAACAACTTAAAATCCAAAACAATGACACGACAAAATACAGGTGTACGATCAAAACAAACACAAGGCCTTCATGGTCTAACATAGCTCTTGTAACGCCCAGACTCCCATCTCCCTATCCTCTGAACCACTTCAGGGGCCAAACCCCCCAGAGTGGCTTCAGTCGCGGCCCCAATACGAAATGAGTGCGACGCAAAACGAGAAGCGTCCAACCCCAACTCCGACAAAGCTTTCCGAAAAACGGCAATAAATTGAAATTTGGATAAAAAGGAACCATCCTCGTGGCACAACAAAGGCCCATCCAAAACCGGCCGCAGGCCAGCAAACGCCTGAAAACAACGAACCGGGCACATGAGCGAACCATTGACCGAGCCCAACTCCACCCGTTTTCCTTTTCTTTCCTGGTCAGTCTTAGACCGACGTATCCAGAAATGTAAACGACTCCCAATAAGCACCACATCCTTGGCCCAGAGCCCCCCTCGCCTAAACGTAGTGGGAGACACCAACTCCCCAACCCTCAAGGCCCCAAAAAACGCCAGGGAAAAGGCCAAACAAAAGAGAGCTATCTCATAATTAGATAAACAAATATCCCTCAAACGCATGCCCACCTGCTCTAACATACCAAAGGAGACTGGGCGCCGAAGATCACCTCGCCCCGCCTTTCTACGAAAACCTTTTATCACCTGCCGTACCAAAAACAACTTCGTCAGATCCTGCAATCCTCGATGCTGAAAACCGAAAGCCAAAGCCGCCCGAACTCTATCCACCTTTGAAGCCGACCACCCTTCCTCCGCACCGCGTCTTAACCACAACAACAAAGCTCCCAGCTGATCCTCACCCCCATTAGTAGCCCCGCAGAACGACATCCAAGATTCCCAATCACACCATACCGACCGATATGCCGACCACGTGCTGGGTGCCAAAGACGTGCGAATCAAAGGTCCTGCAGCCCGGATACCACATTCCAAAGCTCCTGCGGGCAGTCCAGACCCGTCTCCTCCGCGTTGGGGGCCAGAGACCGAAACCGTTCCCACTGAAATCGAGACAAAGAGTCAGCCACAGAATTCTCCACTCCAGGTACATGAGACGCCGTAATGTACACATTGATTGACATGCAGAACAACACCAACTGACGGAGAACCCTGATCACCGGAGGAGAAGAAGCCGTCAAACCGTTTATGACACAGACAACCGCCATATTGTCACAATTAAAACGAACCCTCCGATTGCGCAAATCTTCCTTCCACAAGTAGACGGCAACCAGGATAGGAAAGATTTCCAACAAAGTGACGTTCTTCACCAACCCGGACGCGAACCACTCATCCTGCCACCTAGTGGCGCACCACCTGCCACCAAAAAAGGCGCCAAAACCAACACCGCCTGAAGCGTCAGTAAACAAGTCCAAATCAGCGTTACCGACTACGTCCTCCATCAACAATGAACGGCCATTGTACCGTGCCAAAAAACTGTCCCACACCTCCAAATCAGCCTTATGCTCGCTAGACAAGCGAACAAAGTGATGCGGGGCCTTAACCCCCGCCGTGGCACCGGCCAGCCTCCTTGAAAAAACCCTCCCCATCGGGATGATCCTGCAGGCAAAATTCAATTTGCCGAGGAGGGACTGAACCTCCCGCAACGGCAACCTCTTTAAGCGACGCGCCCGAGCCACTTCATTTCTCAATCCAACCACCTTCTCTTCAGGCATCCGAAATTCCCAGTTAACGGAATCAATCATAATGCCCAGGAACGAAAGACTCGTGCAAGGCCCCTCGGTTTTTTCTGGCGCCAGGGGGACACCAAAACGTTCCGCTACCCATAACACCGTCCTCAAGACCATATCACAACTTCCGGACTGACTCGGCCCGATGCACAAAAAGTCATCCAAATAGTGAATGACCGAATCCAGACCTGACACCTCCCGAGCGACCCACTCGAGAAAAGAACTAAAAGCCTCAAAGTATGCACAAGACAACGAGCAACCCATCGGCAAACATCTGTCCACGTAAAATCCACCGTTCCAATAACAACCCAACAGTCGCACACTGTCCGGATGGACGGGCAATAAACGAAAAGCTGACTCAATATCAGTCTTAGCTAACAGCGCGCCCCTCCCGCAACTACGCACCCAGCGTGCAGCCTCGTCAAAAGACGTATAAACCACGGAGCAAAGCTCCGGGTCAATCCCGTCGTTCACGGACCTCCCTTTTGGGTAAGACAAATGCTGAATCAACCTGAACTTGTTTGGTTCCTTCTTCGGCACCACACCCAATGGTGAAACTATCAAATCATCTAGTGGCGGAACAGGAAAAGGACCGGACATTCTTCCCAACGAAACCTCCTTATGCAACTTATCCGATAACACCGCCGCGTGCAACTCAGCCGATCTCAAGTTCTTCAAAACCCGAGGGATACCGAAAGTAGGAGCAGGTATACGAAAACCATCCCTGAAACCCATGTGACGCCCAAGAGACCGGGGTACCCAGCACCGGACCAATGGGGTCTGTCTCTTGAGGGGGGTGTCACGGGTGGCTTGACCCGGTGCTGTGGCCTCAGGCAATGCACAGTGTAAAGGGTATCATGAGGGAACAGGCACTTACTTGATCAGCAGCAGGTTCTCCCAGCGGTGATGATCCCAATCCTGGATAGATGGCTATTGTCCAAATGAAAGACTGAGGCACTGAAACGTTTAACCAGTTTACTTTAACAAAAAAGGATTTACAACCAGTCCTGTCACCGGAGTCTGTATGGGAACTCTGAGTTACTTTGACCCTGCCGGGGTCTTCGCCTCTTATTGTACGCAATATCTATGTGGCCCTGCTGCTGTATGTGAACTGGCTGCCGGCCCAATCTGTCCCCTCCGGGTCCTGGTTCGACGGGCAACCCGAGTCCTTTTATCGGCTTACCCCCTCCAGGAGTACCGCTGAACTCTGTGTCTGTTGCTGCGTCCGACCCTAGTGAAGCTGATATCACCTCACGTTTTTCCGGTTACTGTATTATATGTAATGAATACAGCCACGGATCCGGTATCCGTCTTTGCGCCTGTTCTGGGTAGTGATTAATGCTACCCGGTTCTCACAATGTCCTTTTTCTCTATCCCTCTTCTCCTCAGGCCGGTGATTTAGGCCTGGTAACAGTCACAGGGCTGTTAGAGATTCAACTGTATGACCTCTCACTTTCAGCTCCTTAGCCCAACTGCCATTTCTTCTCTCAGACCAGAATGGATCAAGGGGAGTCTCTGGAGCTCCCCCTTCTGGCCGGAGGTGGTAGTGCAGTCTTGCTATTTTAGTATTTGTACTTACTGTCAGTAACTATTTTTGTGGCAAATACCCCTAGGGGTGCCACATTCCCCCTTAGTTAAGAACAGTACTCCGGGACTGTGGGACAATAACATTTTGAAATAACAATTAATATGTACAGAGTCTTAAAAATGAAAAGTTACAAAAACCACTCAAGGAAACAAAAATAGAGTTCTGTAAAAAGTCACTTCAAATAGCGTCCATTAATACAGTTCTATCCTTGAAGGTATTAGGAAAGGCACTGTACTTAGTGTCCAGGAATTTAGTTCCATTTTTCCAACGGAGTTATC
Organism: Ranitomeya imitator; assembly: GCF_032444005.1. Taxonomy (NCBI): domain Eukaryota; kingdom Metazoa; phylum Chordata; class Amphibia; order Anura; family Dendrobatidae; genus Ranitomeya; species Ranitomeya imitator. Next base: position 551,092,589 of record NC_091282.1, on the reverse strand, counting down.
AATATAAAGTCTAAAGAAAGTTCAAAAAGAGCAAAAAGCAAAGTTCAAAAAGCAGTCTTTCCGGAGCTTTGATTTAGTGCCTCTGGGCTGATAAAAAGTTCAAGAATATGCAATAAGTTCATACAGCAAGTCTCTGTAGGCACTGGGCTTAAACGTTGCAGACTGATAACAATGACTATACTACATTTTCTGTTTAACTATATATGGCATAACATATACAGTGGGGCAAAAAAGTATTTAGTCAGTCAGCAATAGTGCAAGTTCCACCACTTAAAAAGATGAGAGGCGTCTGTAATTTACATCATAGGTAGACCTCAACTATGGGAGACAAACTGAGAAAAAAAAATCCAGAAAATCACATTGTCTGTTTTTTTATCATTTTTTTTGCATATTATGGTGGAAAATAAGTATTTGGTCAGAAACAAACAATCAAGATTTCTGGCTCTCACAGACCTGTAACTTCTTCTTTAAGAGTCTCCTCTTTCCTCCACTCATTACCTGTAGTAATGGCACCTGTTTAAACTTGTTATCAGTATAAAAAGACACCTGTGCACACCCTCAAACAGTCTGACTCCAAACTCCACTATGGTGAAGACCAAAGAGCTGTCAAAGGACACCAGAAACAAAATTGTAGCCCTGCACCAGGCTGGGAAGACTGAATCTGCAATAGCCAACCAGCTTGGAGTGAAGAAATCAACAGTGGGAGCAATAATTAGAAAATGGAAGACATACAAGACCACTGATAATCTCCCTCGATCTGGGGCTCCACGCAAAATCCCACCCCGTGGGGTCAGAATGATCACAAGAACGGTGAGCAAAAATCCCAGAACCACGCGGGGGGACCTAGTGAATGAACTGCAGAGAGCTGGGACCAATGTAACAAGGCCTACCATAAGTAACACACTACGCCACCATGGACTCAAATCCTGCAGTGCCAGATGTGTCCCACTGCTTAAGCCAGTACATGTCCGGGCCCGTCTGAAGTTTGCTAGAGAGCATTTGGATGATCCAGAGGAGTTTTGGGAGAATGTCCTATGGTCTGATGAAACCAAACTGGAACTGTTTGGTAGAAACACAACTTGTCGTGTTTGGAGGAAAAAGAATACTGAGTTGCATCCATCAAACACCATACCTACTGTAAAGCATGGTGGTGGAAACATCATGCTTTGGGGCTGTTTCTCTGCAAAGGGGCCAGGATGACTGATCCGGGTACATGAAAGAATGAATGGGGCCATGTATCGTGAGATTTTGAGTGCAAACCTCCTTCCATCAGCAAGGGCATTGAAGATGAAACGTGGATGGGTCTTTCAACATGACAATGATCCAATGCACACCACCAGGGCACCGAAGGAGTGGCTTCGTAAGAAGCATTTCAAGGTCCTGGAGTGGCCTAGCCAGTCTCCAGATCTCAACCCTATAGAAAACCTTTGGAGGAAGTTCAAAGTCCGTGTTGCCAAGCGAAAAGCCAAAAACATCACTGCTCTAGAGGAGATCTGCATGGAGGAATGGGCCAACATACCAACAACAGTGTGTGGCAACCTTGTGAAGACTTACAGAAAACGTTTGACCTCTGTCATTGCCAACAAAGGATATATTACAAAGTATTGAGATGAAATTTTGTTTCTGACCAAATACTTATTTTCCACCATAATATGCAAATAAAATGTTAAAAAAACAGACAATGTGATTTTCTGGATTTTTTTTTCTCAGTTTGTCTCCCATAGTTGAGGTCTACCTATGATGTAAATTACAGACGCCTCTCATCTTTTTAAGTGGTGGAACTTGCACTATTGCTGACTGACTAAATACTTTTTTGCCCCACTGTATACAATTCACATTATGAGCTTTATAGTTGGTAATCTGCATACCTGGCCGGTAATTGGCCCTGGGTACTACGCTGTGATCTACGTAATAGCGGTATCTCTTCATGTGGTGTACTACTGTCTACTGCGGATGTAGTATCTGCCCGCTCTGCTAAAGATAATTCCATGACTATGGAGTTGGCAAGTCCACCGTGAATGAGATTACTCTGATCAGGAATCTGTTCTTCCTGGCCTGGAACCTCCTGTAGTACGGGGTCAGCCTCTTCCTGTCTTGGGACTTCTGGTATTGGGTTCGGTGTTGGGTAAAAGGCCACCATGGGAACCACTACTGCACCATGGTATCTTAGTAGGGTTTTGGGAAAGTCTCCTATACAGGTGTGATACATTTCCTCTTCTTTTTCCTTTACTGGTTGAACCTGTATGGGTTGAATAACTTCTGGTTCTGGCTGGACAACTTCTGGCTCTTTCAATGCTTCCGGACACAATTTAAGATTGTCTCTTGACACTAGTACAGATGTTAAGCCTCCGTTTTTGCTAATGAGACACATTTTAGGATTATCCATTCTTGTTGGTAAAACTGTGTAGGGTACGGCTTCCCACTGATTGTCTAGTTTATTGGTTCGACGATTTCTCTTGAGCACTTGGTCACCCGGTCTTAATGGGGTCGCTAGAGCATTCTGGTTGAAAGTTCGCTCTTGTCTTTCTCTAGTTTGCTGAAGGATTCTTTCCACACTCTCTTGCACTTGGCGATACTGCTTTTGCCGTATGATATCCCAATTGGAGTCTTGAACTTCTGCGTCTGGTTTCAGAATTCCCATTTCTAGATCGATTGGTAATTGGCCGGGTCTTGCACGCATAAGATAAGCTGGGGTGCAGTTGGTGGAGCTCACCGGGACATGATTATACAGATCCACCAAGTCAGGCAATTTCTCTGGCCATTGATTCCTTTCTGTCTCAGGTAAAGTCTTTAGTAGGTCTATTACAATATGGTTCATCTTCTCGCATAAGCTGTTTGTTTGTGGATGATAGGCCGTCGTCCTGATCTTTTTGCAACCATACATATTACAGAATTCTCTGAAGATCTCTGATTCAAAGGCTGTACCTTGGTCGGTGAGAACCTGTTCCGGATATCCATGGGGTCTACAAAAGTACGTTTGGAACGCTTTGGCTGCTGTTTTTGCTGTCAGATCTTTTACGGGTACTACTACCAAGAAGCGTGAATAATGGTCCACGATGGTCAAGGCATAGACATAGCCGGACCGGCTTGGTATTAAGTTCACGTGGTCTATGGCTACAAGTTCAAGTGGTTGTTTGGTGATTATGGGCTGCAGTGGTGCTCTTTGGTTCTTTTGATCGTTTCTTCTGAGGTTGCACGGGCCACAATTTCTGCACCACTGTTCGATTGATTTTCTCATCCCGACCCAATAAAATCTTTCTCTTAGAAGTACTTCTAACTTTTTCCAACCAAAGTGACCAGCACCATTATGGTAAGCTTCGAGGACCATCTTGACATCTTGTTTAGGCACGATAATCTGCCAAACCAATTCATGTGTTTTCGGATTGGTGTACCTTCTACAGAGCTTCCCTTGATACAGGAACATTTTGCCTCTCTCTTTCCAGAGTTGATGCGTCTCTTCTGGGGCATCCTCATCGGGATATGCACTTTGCTCAGTTAACAGTTCCTTCACCAACTTCACAGCCGGATTGCTGTCTTGGGTGTCAGCCCATCTATGGTGTGCTAACGGATTTAAATTCACCTCTTGTTGTTTCTGATAGGTACTTGACTGATGATGTTTTGCCTTGGGATGATGGAAGGCTGGTAGTTCAATTTCTTCAAGCTCCCCCATTTCTTCTTCTACATCTCTCAAGTGTGGCATCCGGGATAGGGCATCGGCATTTCCATTCTTGCGACCTGCTCGATACTTGATTATGAAGTTGTAATTAGATAACCGGGCTATCCATCGCTGTTCTAACGCACCTAATTTGGCTGTGTCCAGGTGGGTCAACGGATAGTTGTCAGTATAGACAATAAATTCTGCAGCGGCCAGATAGTGTTTGAAACGTTCCGTCACAGCCCAAACTACTGCCAGTAGTTCCAATTTGAAGGAGCTGTAATTTTCTGAATTTCTTTCAGTAGGCCGGAGCTTTCTACTTGCAAAGGCGATGACTTTCTCCCGACCTTCTTGCTTTTGTGACAGCACCGCTCCTAGTCCCACATTACTGGCATCGGTGTAGAGGATGAAAGGTTGATGGTAATCTGGGTATGCCAGAACCTCTTCTCCGGTTAGTGCCTTCTTTAGTTGTTCAAAGGAGTCTTCCCTTTCGTCGTTCCACTGGAAAGGAGGGTTTCGGTTTGAAGGTTTCTTCGTCTGCCCTACCAAGGTGTCTTGCAAGGGTGCTGCCAACTTGGTAAATCCTTTTATAAATCTGCGATAGTAACCCACCAATCCCAGGAATTGCCTCACTTCTTTTGCGCTGGTAGGTCTTGGCCAATCCCTTATGGCGCTTATTTTCTCGGGATCTGGTGCTACTCCCTCCGAACTCACGATGTGTCCCAGGTACTGTACCTTTGGCTTGAGAAGGTGACATTTGGATGGCTTGACTTTCATGCCATACCTGGATAAGGCTTCGAACACTTCTGCCAGGTCTATTAAGTGTTGTTCGTAAGTCTTTGAGTAGACGATCACATCATCTAGGTACAGGAGGACGGTCTCGAAGTTCTTGTGTCCGAGGCAGCATTCCATCAGCCGCTGGAAGGTACCGGATGCGTTGCAGAGTCCGAACGGCATGCGATTAAATTCACATAGACCCATTGGTGTTGTGAATGCCGTCTTTTCCTTATCTCTCTCAGCCACAGGGACTTGCCAATACCCGCTTGTTAAGTCTAAGGTGGAAAAATAATTAGCAGATTTCAAAGCAGTTAAGGACTCTTCTATCCTAGGCAAGGGGTAGGCGTCTTTATGGGTGATGTTATTAATCTTCCGGTAGTCTACGCACATTCTCATGGTTCCGTCCTTTTTTTTGACAATCACTAGAGGGGCCGCCCAGGGGCTACAGCTGTCTCATATTACCCCGGCCTGTTTCATTTCCCTCAGCATATCTTTTGCACATTGATAGTGAGCGGGCGGTATGGGTCTATATCTTTCTTTTATTGGGGGATGGTCACCTGTGGGGATTGTGTGTTCTACCCCTTCTATCCGTCCGAAGTCCAATGGGTGTTTACTGAAGACTTGTTCATATTCCGTCACTAGCCTATACACCCCTTGTTTTTGATGGGTAGGTGTTGAATTTATGCCCACGTGTAGCTGTTGGCACCAATCCTCCATTTCTCCATCTGAGCCATTGCCTTCCACCTGACAGGTTGGTTCTAAGGGCTCAATGGTTGTGATGGCATTGTTGTCAACAGTATATAGCTTTGCCATTGTAGCATACCTTGGCAAAGTGACCTCTTCCTCTCCACAGTTCAAAAGTCGTACCGGCACTCGTCCCCGGTGTACCTCGACTATCCCTCGTGCTGTGAGTATAGTGGGCCTGCTGTCGGTGTACACTGGTTCTATTAAGGCTTGATAATCTCGTCCCTTAGTACCAATGGCTGCTCTACACCATACCAGCATTTCTGTTTTTGGTGGGATTACAATAGACGTTGGATCACTTACCCTCACACTGCCGATTTCTCCACCTGCAACTTCTACCTGTTGCCTTAACATCAATACTTTTATTTCCCTCCGGAGAACTCTCTGCTGGCAGGATTGGGCAGTTTCAGCAATTTGCTGTAAGACAGAAATGACTTCGGAAAAGCAGTTCTCTAACACATTCATTCCTATCAATACAGTTGGTTCACAGTTCCGCCGGTCAACATCAACAACAATTATACCCTGTTTCTTCAATTCTACTTTACCAATCTTTATGGTCATCTCCCTGAATCCTAGTTTCGGTACCAACTTACCATTACTGGCCCATATATCTAGTTCAACATCAGAGGGCCCTTTATCAATATCTGCATCAGCCCAGTACCTCTTATAAAGGATATACGGTATAGATGAAATCTGGGAACCTGTGTCCAGCAAAGCGTTGAGGGGAATTCCGTCCAGCACGATAGGGATAATGGGTCGTCCTCCGATGTACCTGTCGTGCCAGGGTGTTGGGCCTTGAAAGTTCATTCCTGCGAAGCGGCCCGCATTCCCAGGGGATTCCCGTTTAAATCACAATCTCGTGCAAAGTGGCCCGGCTGCTGGCAACGGCGGCAAATGGGCTGTCCATCCGGTTGGTAGCGGTCGCGGGGTCGTCCTCTCCATGTCGGGTATCTCCGGGGTCTCATCCATGGAACATCCTCTCTACAGTTTGCCAACTCCATCTTGTGTCCTCTCATCTCCTGCATGGTTTTAGCCATTGAAGCAACAACATCAGCTAAAGAGTCAAGCTTTTGTTGAAGAGCCTCATTAGTACTGGGCCCCAGGGGCTTAGCAATGGCCCCAGACATAGCTGATGTCACTGGCACTCCCTGTTGTTGAGGTGCCTCTGCCATGGGTTGCGCAGGATCCTGATCCCGAGGTGCCTCTGCCAGCTGGAGACGTATAGCGCTCTCCTTTAATTGGGCAAATGTCAATTCAGGGTTCTTAAAAACAAGCATGCTCACATGCCCCCGGTGAGAAGGGGTGTAGAGTCCCTCAATAAATTGATCTCTTAGCAGTTTATCCGCTCCGGTGTTAAAAATGGGTTCAGCCAGTGTAAGTGATTTAAGGGCTTCCTGCAGGTTTAAGGCAAAGTCTCTCACGCCCTCATTAGCTTTTTGTTTGCAACTAAAGAATCGTATTTTAGCTTTGCTGCTGGCCGTGGTTTCAAATGTAGCTTTTAATCCAGCAAATATGCGTTCAACAGTGCCTTTTAGATCAGCTGCCCATGCTGTGACTTCTCGCTTAGCATGGCCACTTAACTGCATCATCAGGAGACTAACACGCTGAACTTCACCCACAGGGAACATGTCAAAATGGGCCAGCATCTTTTCTCTGAAATCGTCAAGGGTATTAGGCTCACCTTCATACATTGGAAGCCATGGGCCACCCGGGGTATATGGCATCAGCACCGGCATGATGGGCGCCACTCCTTGCACCGCTGCGCTGCCGGACTCTCTATTGACACTCTGTCTTTCAGCTGCATTAGCGTTGCCGAGTGCTGCGGCATCTCCGTGCTGCGACATACTGTGCCCCCTTAGTTAATCCGGACCCTTCCGGTCCTCCGCTTCCATCGGGATAGTGTAGATTCGTTCCGCTGTGCAGCAGGATCGATTTTCCCCTTGCTCTGATGTCAGAGCGCTCAGCTTGGTGCCGCCCACAATGACACGCCCCCTGCTGCTCCCACCCATCGCGCTCTGTAATGGCGGATTCTGAAGTTTTTCAGTTAGACTGGGGCTCAGGTGATGGCGTAGCTCAATTAACAGTCTCGTGCCTAACGGTTATGAAGTGATTACCTCAGGGGATGGCGGCCATCTTTACTCCATTATAACCAATGGGGAAAAGTCACTTTCAATAGTTTTCAATGGGGAATGGATTTTTCTTTAATAAAGTCAATTTTCAAGATTTTTCATCCCAGTTTTCACAGTTTTGGGCTCCAATCACGGCACACAATACCCGGTATACGGGCTGGCTAGATCCTGTTCGTGACGCCAATTGTGACGCCCAAGAGACCGGGGTACCCAGCACCGGACCAATGGGGTCTGTCTCTTGAGGGGGGTGTCACGGGTGGCTTGACCCGGTGCTGTGGCCTCAGGCAATGCACAGTGTAAAGGGTATCGTGAGGGAAGAGGCACTTACTTGATCAGCAGCAGGTTCTCCCAGCGGTGATGATCCCAATCCTGGATAGATGGCTATTGTCCAAATGAAAGACTGAGGCACTGAAACGTTTAACCAGTTTACTTTAACAAAAAAGGATTTACAACCAGTCCTGTCACCGGAGTCTGTATGGGAACTCTGAGTTACTTTGACCCTGCCGGGGTCTTCGCCTCTTATTGTACGCAATATCTGTGTGGCCCTGCTGCTGTATGTGAACTGGCTGCCGGCCCAATCTGTCCCCTCCGGGTCCTGGTTCGACGGGCAACCCGAGTCCTTTTATCGGCTTACCCCCTCCAGGAGTACCGCTGAACTCTGTGTCTGTTGCTGCGTCCGACCCTAGTGAAGCTGATATCACCTCACGTTTTTCCGGTTGCTGTATTATATGTAATGAATACAGCCACGGATCCGGTATCCGTCTTTGCGCCTGTTCTGGGTAGTGATTAATGCTACCCGGTTCTCACAATGTCCTTTTTCTCTATCCCTCTTCTCCTCAGGCCGGTGATTTAGGCCTGGTAACAGTCACAGGGCTGTTAGAGATTCAACTGTATGACCTCTCACTTTCAGCTCCTTAGCCCAACTGCCATTTCTTCTCTCAGACCAGAATGGATCAAGGGGAGTCTCTGGAGCTCCCCCTTCTGGCCGGAGGTGGTAGTGCAGTCTTGCTATTTTAGTATTTGTACTTACTGTCAGTAACTATTTTTGTGGCAAATACCCCTAGGGGTGCCACACCCAGCAACAACAACTCCGCTTTTTCCCTATCCGGAAACTTACTTAGATAGGGGACCATCGCGTCCAGCTTCACTGGCGTCTCCCCCTTTTGAATTACCCTCTGGCTTTCCTTTCTTCTTGAAGCACTTGGCGGCTCCATGGGAAGAACTGCTGCAGTGCGAGCACACGTGCTTAAATTTACAAGTAGCTCCGAATTTGCACTGTCCGTCATTAAACTGCCAGCACAAACCGTGCTTCTGACCTCCCGATTGTCCGGACTGACCCCCCGACCCTGAAAAACTTCCCTGCGATGCGGAGTGGCCGGCGGTCCCGGCCCCGCCTTGAAAGGAATGGCCGAATTTCGTCGGCGCCATAACCCGCAGCCACAAACTGATGTCCTTCTGATCCCAGCGAATCGAAGGACGGACCGCCTTCCTCTGTCTAAACTGCTCGTCATACCGGAGCCAAGCTTGGCCCCCGTATGCCCTATGCGCCTCGCCTATCGAGTCCATGTAACAAAACAATGCAGAACAGTTTTCGGGAGCTCTCTAGGGGCTCCAGGAATACAATGACGGGAGGAAGGTATCCTTCCGCGCTGTATTCCTCCACTGCTGTAAAGAAATAGTCTCTAGTCTCACTTTTGGCATTGCTGTGTGAGAAATTTCCCATGCAGCAATTGCCATAAAGTGAGACTCTGAACTATAGTAACCTCTCAGTGATGCACTGCAGGAGCCATTGTCTCCTGTCAGTGTGTCACTGAAGGTCCTATAGAGCAGTGACATCACTTTTTTCCTAATGTGTGTGTGTTTTATTTACCCTTTACTAGTATTGGATTAATAATGGATAGGTGTCTTATTGATGCCTCTCCATTATTAACCCGGCTTAATGTCACCTTACAATAGCAAGGTGACATTAACCCCTTATTACCCCATATCCCACCACTACACGGGAGTGGGAAGAGAGGGGCTAAGTACTGGAATTGGGGCATCTTATAGATGCCCCTAGAGAGCGGTCGCATCAGCTGATGCTGTCGTTCTCCACGGGAGATCGTCGTGGGACACTCGTGGATTTCTGCGGATCAGGGAGTATATTGTTTGTTTGTTATTTTCATACTTTTTACAGATGACACTGGCTTCGGGGAGCAAAGTGACAAGTGATGGTGAGTATGTACTCTATGCTATATGTACTGTATGTCTATATGTATGTATTGTATGTAATGTATGAATGTATTGTATGTAGTATGTATGTAGTATGAATGTTGTATGTATGTAGTATGTTGTATGTATGTAGTATGTATGTAGTATGTATGTAGTATGCATGTTGTATGTATGTTGTATGTATGTTGTATATATGTAGTATGTATGTAGTATGTATGTATGTATGTAGTATGTATGTAGTATGTACGTATGTAGTATGTTTGTATGTATGTAGTATGTATGTAGTATGTATGTTGTATGTGTGTAGTATGTTGTATGTATGCTGTATGTATGTATGTTGTATGTATGTTGTATGTACTGTATGTAGTATGTATGTTGTATGTATGTTGTATGTATGTGGTATGTTGTATGTATGTTGTATGTATGCAGTATGTTGTATGTATGTTGAATGTATGTATGTAGTATGTATGTAGTATGTTGTATATATGTTGTATTATGTGGTATGTTGTATGTATGTTGTATGTATGTAGTATGTATGTAGTATGTTGTATGTATGTAGTATGTATGTAGTAGGTTGTATGTCTGTTGTATGTATGTATGTTGTATGTATGTAGTATATTGTATGTAGTATGTATGTTTGTGTTTTTTTTACATTCAACACATTAGCCGGATGATGGGACTACTACTCTCCCATCATTGGCTAATGTGTCAATCACTGCCATTGTAGCAGGCATAGCCCGATGGGACTTGTCGACCCATCGGACGATGCCTGCACACAAAAACAAAGACCCCCGGCAGGCCGCACAGACCCCCGACAGGCCTGTACAGACCCTCGGCAGGCTGCACAAACCCCCGGCAGGCCGCACAGACCCCCGAGAGGCCCATAGAGACCCCCAGCAGGCCGCATAGACCCCCGTCAGGCCGCACAGACCCCCGAGAGGCCCATACAGATCCACGGCAGGCCGCACAGACCCCCGGCAGACCACACAGACCCCCAAGAGGCCCGTACAGACCCCCGGCAGGCCCGCAAGACCCCCGGCAGCCCGCACAGACCCCCGAGAGGCCCGTACAGACCCCCGGCAGGCCCGCACAGACCCCACCCACGCACACAGACACGCAGTCTCCGCCCACGCACCGCCCACACTCTTCCCGTCTCCGGAACAGGATGCACAAGGACAGAAAGGGCTAATTTTCATTCCGATATTTGTGTCCCATTGACTAGCATTGGTTTCCGGTATCGGTATCGGCGATATCCGATATTTTTTTGGTTATCGGCCGATCCAATCCGATCCAGATATTTGCCGATATCAGAAGGTATCGCTCAACACTATTGGTTAATAGTCAGTCCACTCAATAATGACACTTACGGTATTTATTTATTACTTTTTGCAGTTATTATTCTACTTTCCCTAATCCATTTTAGATCAAATTAACTATTTAATATTGCTCTGAGCCCACTTTCTTCTCTTTTATAGAGCCTTATTTATCACTTTTTATTCAGTGCTATAGATATTTATTACTATAATAAGTTTTCACTGTAGTCTGTACTTTCACAAATGATTTATTTCTGCGCAGCAATATATATATTTTTATGCATTACTATTTTGTCAATTAATATCATAGCTGTACCTATGTGTAGTCTTTTGCTGAATATGTAACTATATATAAATTTATCAATATTTATTGTTGGATTTATGATACACAAGATACTAGTATTATTCATTAATTTATATCATTGCGATTTATATTTTCTATAATGATAGTATATTTTTCTTTGTGTATTTATTTATCTAACTTATTCTACTGAGTAAGTGTATCTAATTATCTTTACCACTTGGTGGAACCCTGTACTCTTTTGCCACCTGGTAGCTTTTCCTTCCTGTGTTTATGAGTCATGTAATGTAAATATTGTGTTTCAATTACTTTGTTAATAAACAATTACATATTTCCCCATATATAAATTGGTTGTATATCATATTTTTTGGTTTATAGTTCCCAGTGGATACATGTCATTGTAATTATTTATTTTTTTGTATATTAACTGCTGAGGTGCTATGGAAGCCCAGGTTGCTTTGATAGCAGCCTTTAGCTCATCTGCCTTGTAGGGTCTGGTGTCTCTCATCTTCCTCTTGACAATACCCCATAGATTTTCTATGGGATTAAGGTCAGCTGAGTTTGCTGGCCAATCAAGCATAGTGATACTGTTGTTTTTAAACCAGATATTGGTACTTTTGGCAGTGTGGACAGGTGCCAAGTCATGCTAGAGAACGAAATTTCCATCTCCAAAAATCTTGTCGGCAGAAGGAATCATGAAGTGCTCTAAAATTTCCTGGTAGAGGGCTGGGTTGATGTTGGTCTGGATAAAACACAGTGAACATTCAATACACATATACCATTTGGACTCCATATTACATGCTGCTTAATCAAACTTGATCTCTAGGATCACTAACACAACAAAAAGAAACTGAATTCCTTCAGAAAATGCACTCTCACAAGAAGAATTGCATACTACTGGCAACATTCTGATTGGATGTGCACATCCGCACTCAATTAATTTGTTTTGAGTTAGGCCGAACATGTCTAGTTGACTTGAGGAAATGTATGCATATACATACTTACTGTCACATGACTGCCTGCTCTCGCTGTCAACAATGGAGAATCCTGAAAGCGTGTAGTGAGCATTCTGTAAGGATGCCTCTCCTCCCCATCCTCACGACCCTGCTCATCCCAGCCTTGACCCAACTCTTCAACTTATTTTTAACTACTGTTATCTTCCCGTTTGCTCTTAAGCACATAACCAGCACAAAAATCCTGAGGAAGCCCTCCTTTGACCCAATCTCTATGTCCATCTATCGCCACACATCACTACTCCCATGATGAACAGCAAGTGCCATTGAACTTTCCTCTTACCTCTCATCCAGTACACTACAATCGACAAACTATAATATGGATTCTGTCCACACCACCCAAATGAAACTGAAAATTCTAACCAAAATGACAAACAACTTACTAACCAATAACGTTAAAGTGAATCTGTCAGCATGGTTTTCCTGTGTAATCTGAGGGCAGCATGGGGTAGGGGTTAAAAACTCAAGGAAGTGTCACATCTCTGGCTGAGACCTTGACCTCTCATGGATATTTCCTGCCTCACTCAATGCACATGTAGCTTCTCCCACTCCCATACTACCTGCTCTTCTCTCCCTCTTTTTGTTGGTGTCTCTCAAGGTTCTATCTTAGGACCCTTACTCTTCTCTATCTAAACCTTTGCCCTAGAACACCTCATAGTCTACAGTACCACCTGTATGTTGATGGCACTCAAATGACATTGCACCTTTGGCCCAGGTGTCATTTTTCTGCTGTCTTAAAATCCATGAGTTTCTATCAGCCATATCTTCCTTCTCATCACGCTTTGTAAAACTCAATGTAAACAAAGTCAAACTCATACTCTTTGCATCAGGGGTGTCAAACTGCATTCCTCTAGGGCCGCAAACCATGTGTGTTTTCAAGATTTCCTTAGCATTGCACAAGGTGCTGCAATCATTATGTGTGTAGGTGATTAAATGATCACCTGTGCAGTACAAGGAAATCCTGAAAACATGACCTGTTTGCAGCCCTCGAGGAATGCAGTTTGACACCCCTGCTTTGCATCATCCTACTCAACCCCCCATCAGACTTACTTATGACAATAAATTACATCACACTCTCCCCTGTATCACAAATCTGCTGCCTCGGAGTTACGCTTGTCTCTCCTTTGTCATTCAAATCAAATATTTAGTCCTTACAATCTCCTGCCGCCTCTAAATCAAGAATATTTCCAGAAACTATCCTTTCCTCAACCCCAAATCTACTAAAATGCAACCTGAAAACCCTTAATCTCTTCAGAAATGACTACAACCTGGAATAACCTGGCTGCCATCTTAATACCACCGAAGCTGCTCTGAACCCCCCAACCTACTGCCTCATTCCCCATTCCTCTGTAGTCTATAACCATGTGTGGTCACAGTTCTGTCCCCCCTCTGTACCAGTCTGTCAGTTTGTTTAATTTTATGTATGGTATATGTATATAACCCTTTTCACATATACAGCATCATGGAATTAATGGTGCTTTAAAAATTAATAATAATACTAATACTATTAGTATTAACAGCATCTTCAGAATACTAGCAAAAGCTTACAGGATTTCAATAGTCTCATGTTCTGGCTTGAAAACTAGCGAAATATGTGATCAGGCTTCCAGTGAATAGATATAAAGTAAAAGAAAAATAGACATTCCCAATCTGCAAAATTATGTAAATAGTTAAATTGTTAGTAACCAAGCCCCATTTTCATTCAAAAGACTATAATTGATACTACTCTTGGCTGCTGGTTGAAAGCTTAAAAGGTAGTGACATATGAATGACACCAAGAATTTGAGTTGCATAGTTATTACGGATTAATTGTAGCGACTCCAGCTGTCAAATGTTCAAAAAGAAATTTATTTGGCTTGCTTGAATGTAAAACTAATTTGCCTGCGCTTTTGTGTCTAAAAAACAAGCTTCATCCTATATTTGCATACTAAAGAAAGTGCGCACAAAAAAATCCCCATCCATGCTACAGATGCAGATGAAGCAGATGAAATGTGCTGGAGAGATACATAACATTAATTTCATCATCAAGTGCATTTTCTAGTTTACACTTCAGCACCATAAGTATATTGATATTCTGGGGCTTCATTCTACGATGATACAGTTGGAAATGTGCCTCTGACATAGTGCAGCTATATCACAGTGTGCAGCTTTAGTATCATTATTTTATTACAGTACTATGGGAAAATGCTGCATTATTTTGGCTTGTATAAGGCACGGATGTGTGCCCTCTACAGTATTGATTTGTATATTGATCAGAGTTTAACGAGGTAATGCTAATTGTGATTATATACATTCAAATAATGATGTACGTCCTGTTTGTTCTGCTATCTAAAACAAATCTTTAAATGTGGCGGGTTTGCAATCAATAAAATGTGAGGACCTAAATAGTTAAACTAAACCATGATGTTTTATTTACATGGTAATCACAATAACTACAAGGGATGTAATTAGAATCCCATGGGCCCAAGTGCAAGATCCTATAAAGCAGTGTTTCTCAACTCCAGTGCCCAAGACCCCACCAACAGGTAATGTTTTCAGGATTTCCTTAGTATTGCATAGGCGATGGAATTAATGCTTGAGCATGTGATGAAATTATCACCTGTGCAATACTAAGGAAATCCTGAAAACATGACCTGTTGTGGGGTCTTGAGGACTGGAGTTGAGAAACACTGCTATAAAGTCATATGTGTAATAGTGTCCCTATCATGGAAACCTCCTTTAATAATACCCTTTGTCCTGACCCCTTTTTTGCAATAATGTCCCCTTCCTGGGCCCTTTTGTGTAATATTGTCCCCTGTTCTGGCTCCTTAATGTAACAATGTCCCTTGACCTGCTCTCTTTCCTAATAATGTTCGCAATCCTGGAACCCTTTTTGTAATAATGTTCCCTGTCGTGACGCGCATCCTGTAATAAAGTCTCTCATCCTAAGCCCCTTTCTGTTATAATATTCCCCATCCTGGGCCCTTTTATGGTATAATTTCCCCAATCCTGGGTCCCTTCCAGTAAAAAAGTCCCCCATCCAGGGCCATTTCTTAGTATAATGTCCCATGTCCTGAGCCCCTTCCAGTAATAGTGTCCCCCATCTTGGGCCCCTATGTGTTAGGGCTGGCAGAACGCACCAAATAATATAAGGGAATATATATGGTGCCCGGGGTCTACCATGCAGAGATGACACCTGCTGCTCGGTAATGGCAGACTATATGGCGGTATAATGTGAACAGGCACGGATTAACTTCACCCGGTAAGTAAGGAGGCGAACCCTGTTGCTTCACAGGGTCGCAATACCGCTGAGTGAACACTAGTATTAGGTCACAGGACTCTGCCCCAAGGACACAGGGTTAGTGTCCCTCTAGAACACTAGCGCTCAGGACCACAACTGCAGTGCCAGGGAGAAAACCTAAATAATAAACATTTAGCGCACTGAGTGTGCACTCTTGCGGGCGCCACTAACCGCCCTAGTTAGGGACCGGAAAGCGCACTAGATGCGCACGGCGCAGCACTGGGGATACGCTGCTGAGAGGACGCAGTATAATCATGCCTTGTGCAGGATGGCACAACC
Organism: Ranitomeya imitator; assembly: GCF_032444005.1. Lineage (NCBI taxonomy): Eukaryota > Metazoa > Chordata > Amphibia > Anura > Dendrobatidae > Ranitomeya > Ranitomeya imitator. Next base: position 551,076,887 of record NC_091282.1, on the reverse strand, counting down.
TGGCGCTAGTCAGCTCCAACACCCAAACCACATACAACAACGCTAGAGAGGAGATTGACTAGGAGCTTTCACCAGATATCAAACATTCATCCACATACAAGATATAAGTTTTATACTAGCAAATGGCTGAGAGGCCATGCAAACCTATAATAGCGGCGTCCTTCCGGGACCTTCCCAGTGGTCCAGTCAGAGCCACTTCAAGACCTCAGCATGTGACCCTGAACTCCAATGGGAGGTCATACCATGGTCATGCTCAGTTGAGAAAAAGCAGGACATAGTCTCATTAACATCTGCTTGCCGCTGACCACTGTTGGTGCCTCTGAGGAAGAGATTCACCGAACGGCCCAAAAAGGAGGGAGAGGGAGGGGGCAGACTGGATTGCCTGTAGCCTCCACTTCGGCACCCATTAGGAGCATGCCTCTTCCAAAACCCAAAACGGGCGCTCCCAAGACTTGCAGTGCCTGGTCCTTTTTTGACACAGTTGCAGACGACATTTGCTTTGTCAAATGCAAGCTGTGTAATCAGAAAGTGAAAAGAGGGAAAAGTGTCAGCAACCTCAATACCACAAATATGTGGAAACATGTGCGGACCAAGCACGTGGTGGAGTTACAAAGACACACTAAAGACCTAGACCAGCCTACAGCACCATCTACCACCTCTTCAGCTCGTGTTGTAGCCTCTTCCTTCAGCTCACACACAGCTGGTCCGGCTTCCTCACAGGATCGCCATGGAAGAACCTCTGGTACTGTTGTAGAGAGACACAGTGTAATTCCACCCAAAGCACCATGATCCCTGTCATCCTCACACTCCCAGGCCAGTCTACAGCTATCGGTAGCACAGGCATGGGAAAAAAGGCGGCCATACTTGGCAAACCACCCCCGAGCACAGGCTCTGAATGCTGGCATTGCAAAACTACTGTCCTTTGAAATACTCTCATTCAGGCTGGTGGAGACTGACACCTTCCGTAACTTCATGGCATTGGCAGTCCCACAGTACACCGTGCCCAGCCGCTTTTATTTCAGCAGGCAAGCCATCCCTGCCCTGCAAAAGCATGAGGAGAGAAACATTAAACATGCGCTACTAAACGCCGTCAGTAGCAAGGTTCACCTGACCACCGATGCGTGGACCAGTAACCATGGACACGGACGATACCTTTCCCTCACTGCCCATTGGGGAAATGTTGTAGAGCCGGGTACAGATCTTGAGAGTGGCGCTGTACGTGTTCTGCCAACTCCAAGGATTGCAGGAATCCAGTCTGTACACATTGACTCCTCCTCATACTCCAGTTCCTCTGAATCAGCCCTGCAGGAACCGTCACAGTCTACCTCAATATGGATCCGTGAACACTTTCCTGTTACGACGGATATGAGCACAGTTGTGGCCAAACATCAACAGGCCGTATTGAAATTAATTTCTTTGGGGAATCGAAGCCACACAGCGCAGGAGCTCTGGAATGCCATAAAGCAGGAGAGCGACGTGTGGATTGTGCGAACGAATCTCCAGCCAGGCATGGTAGTGTGTGACAATGGCCAAAATTTGGTTGCAGCTCTGGGCCTAGGCAACCTCACTCACATCCAATGTCTGGCACATGTACTCAACTTGGTCGTGCAGAGTTTTTTTAAGGGACTATCCAGATCTTGTTGTACTGCTGCACAAGGTCCGCCTAGAGTGCGCTCACTTGCGGCGTTCCAGAATGGCAAGATCGCGCATTGTAGCTCTGCAGCCCCGATTCCGCCCTCCGGAACATCGCATCATATGTGACCTACCCACCAGGTGGAATTCAACGTTACATACAGTACAGACCAAAAGTTTGGACACACCTTCTCATTTAAAGATTTTTCCGTATTTCCATGACTATGAAAATTGTAAATTCATACTGAAGGCATCAAAACTATGAATTAACACACGTGGAATTATATACATAACAAAAAAGTGTGAAACAACTGAAAATATGTCTTATTTTCTAGGTTCTTCAAAGTAGCCACCTTTTGCTTTGATGACTGCTTTGCACACTCTTGGCATTCTCTTGATGATTTTCAAGAGGTAGTCACTGGAAATGGTTTTAATTTCACAGGTGTGCTCTGTCAGGTTTAATAAGTGGGATTTCTTGCCTTATAAATGGGGTTGGGACCATCAGTTGTGTTGAGCAGAAGTCTGGTGGATACACAGCTGATAGTCCTTCTGAATAGACTGTTAGAATTTGTATTATGGCAAGAAAAAAACAGCTCAGTAAAGAAAAACGAGTGGCCATCATTACTTTAAGAAATGAAGGTCAGTCAGTGCAAAAAATTGGGAAAACTTTGAAAGTGTCCCCAAGTGCAGTTGCAAAAACCATCAAGCGCTACAAAGAACCTGGCTCACATGAGGACATCAACAGGAAAGGAAGACCAAGAGTCACCTCTGCTTCTGAGGATAAGTTTATCCGAGTCACCAGACTCAGAAATCGCAGGTTAACAGCAGCTCAGATTAGAGACCAGGTCAATGCCACACAGAGTTCTAGCAGCAGACACATCTCTACAACAACTGTTAAGAGAAGACTTTGTGCAGCAGGCCTTCATGGTAAAATAGCTGCTAGGAAACCACTGTTAAGGACAGGCAACAAGCAGAAGAGACTTGTTTGGGCTAAAGAACACATGAATGGACAATAGACCAGTGGAAATCTGTGCTTTGGTCTGATGAGTCCAAATTTGAGATCTTTGGTTCCAACCACCGTGTCTTTGTGTGATGCAGAAAAGGTGGACAGATGGACTCTACATGCCTGGTTCCCACCGTGAAGCATGGAGGAGGAGGTGAGATGGTGTGGGGGTGCTTTGCCGGTGACACTGTTGGGGATTTATTCAAAATTGAAGGTATACTGAACCAGCATGGCTACCACAGCATCTTGCAGCGGCATGCTATTCCAACCTGTTTACGTTTAGTTGGACCATCATTTATTTTTCAACAGGACAATAACCCCAAACACACCTCCAGGCTGTGTAAGGGCTATTTGACCAAGAAGGAGAGTGATGGGGTTCTACGCCAGATGACCTAATGGTTTGGGGTGAGCTGGACAGCTGGACAACACTGGGAACTCCTTCAAGATTGTTGGAAGACCATTTCCGATGACTACCTCTTGAAGCTCATCAAGATAATGCCAAGAGTGTGCAAAGCAGTAATCAAAGCAAAAGGTGGCTACTTTGAAGAACCTAGAAAATAAGACATATTTTCAGTTGTTTCACACTGTTTTGTTAAGTATATATTTCCACATGTGTTAATTCATAGTTTTGATGCTTTCAGTATGAATTTACAATTTTCATAGTCATGAAAATACAGAAAAATCTTTAAATGAGAAGGTGTGCACAAACTTTTGGTCTGTACTGTATGTTGGAGTGGTTGTGTGAGCAAAAGGCAACAGTAATGGAGTACCAGCTGCATCAGGCGCAAACAAGTTGCACTGCGAGCCGTTCACAATTCACCACCAATGAGTGGGCCTCTATGAAGGTCATCTGCCACATTTTGCGTGCCTTCGATGATTCCTCGCGGATGGCGAGTGCAGATGATGCACTAGTCAGCATGACTACCCCCCTTATCTGCCTGCTTGAAAAAAAACTGAAAGCACTAAGGGAGGAGGTTGTGGAAGAGGTGGAGGATGAGGAGTCACAAATGCCATCTGCTTCGGGACAGTCTGCGCAACGTGGTTCCTCACAAAGGTCTAGGCAGGGGACACTTTGTGAGGAGGATGAGGAGGAGTCAATGGAGGAGGAAGACATCTGTCCAGAGGAGGGAGTTACACAATGCTTTAGTAGTCAGTATGTAGAGTGAGGGTGGTGTGATGCAGAGCAGGCAGAGATGATGCCTCAAGCAGGGGACAGCGCTTCTTGGCCAGTTGGCAGTCTGCAGCACATGGTTGATTTCATGCTGCAGTGCCTGAGAAACAACCACCGCATCGCCCACATTCTCAACACGGCTGATTATTTGGTGTACACCCTCCTAGATCCTCGCTACCGGGACAGCTTACAAAGCCTCATAACTAGTGTTGAGCAATACCGTCCGATACTTGAAAGTATCGGTATCGGATAGTATCGGCCGATATCCGAAAAATATCGGATATCGCTGATACCGATATCCGATACCAATACAAGTCAATGGGACATCAAGTATCGGAAGGTATTCTCATGGTTCCCGGGGCCTGAAGGAGAGGAAACTCTCCTACAGGCCCTGGGATCCATAGGGATGTGTAAAATAAAGAATTAAAATAAAAAATATTGATATGCTCACCTCTCCGGCGGCCCCTGGACTTCACGCTGCTAACCGGGAGGCTTCTTTGTTTAAAAAGCGCGCCTTTCGGACCTGTGAATGACGTCCCGGCTTCTGATTGGTCGCGTGCCGCCCATGTGACCGGCACGCGACCAATCAGAGGCCGCGACGTCATTCGCAGGTCCTCAATTCCTAGAATTAGCAGTTTTGTGAATGAGAATGACGTCGCGGCTTCTGATTGGCCTGCTGCTAGTGTATTTTCGGAATGCATCTTTAACACTAGAAGTCCCAGAGAGGGGTCATTTAACATTTCTACCTTTGGAAACTTTAGAGCTCGAAATTTCTGGGACTTCTAGTGTTACTTAGTCTAACTGGTTAGACTAAGACTTAGTCTTAGTCTAACGGACTAACAGACCGTCGCATGCGACTATTCTCCGATAACATTGACCGGCTTACTTTTCTGAAAATGAACAAGGCCTGGATCTTGAAGGAATTTGCCAGTCCTCTTCCAGATTAAACAATTGGTTGGCAACAGTGTCCAGGTTTCCTGTTGTGTTCATGTTTCTACCACCTGAATTGTAATCCCTGAGCTCCGACACCACCAGTTGCTGCTCAGAAGTGCTGTCTGCACAGTCAACACTTGCTGCCGTGTTATTGGGGTTCAGTAACGTCAGCTGATTCCCTGCTGTGTATCCGACAATTTCTCCTGCTCCAGCCACACTCACAATACTACAGATATTAAACTTGCTCCAATTAGGCCTCTGGCTACACACTGTTTCTAGCATTGACCCTGGGCTCCAACACTGCCAGTTGATGCTCACAAGTGCCATCTGTACAGTCAACACTTGCCGCCGTGTTATTGGGGTTCAGTAACATCAGTTGATCCCCTGCTGTGTATCCGGCAAATTCTCCTGCTCCGTCCACACTCACACTGCTACAGATATTAAACTTGCTCCAATTAGGCCTCTGGCTACACTCTTTTTCTCCTGTAATCCCTGGGCTCCAACACTGCCAGTTGCTGCCCAAAAGTGCCGTCTGCACAGTCAATGCATGCTCCAGTGTTATTGGGGTTCAGTAATGTCTGCTGATCTCCTGCTGTGTGCGGCAATTTCTCCTGCTCCCTCCACATTCACACTACTACAGATATTAAACTTGCTCCAATTGGACCTCTGCTGTTGTGAATTCTGCTCTTGGGTTCCCTCCAGTGGTTGTAGGTGGGAATGCAGTTGTCTCTGACTCGCAGTCCTGGCCAGGTGTATCGGATGATTACAATTCTGACTGGGATATTTAGGTGTGCAGGATCCTTTAGCCCTTGTCAGTTGTCAATGTTCCTTGTGAAGTGTTGGATCAATTTCTGGCTTCTCCTGCTTGCTGCCAAATTCAGCAAAGATAGTATCGTCTGCTGATCCCCTGCTGTGTGTGCGGCAATTTCTCCTGCTCCCTCCACATTCACACTACTACAGATATTAAACTTGCTCCAATTAGGCCTCTGCCTACACTCTGTTCCTAGTATTTACCCTGGGCTCCAACACCGTCAGTTGCTGCTCAGAAGTGTTGTCTGCATAGTCAACACATGCTCCAGTGTTATTGGGGTTCAGTAATGTCAGCTGATCCCCTGCTGTGTGTGAGGCAATTTCTCCTGCTCCCTCCACATTCACACTACTACAGATATTAAACTAGATTACTAGAAGTGTCAATATTTGCTCACTCCTCTCAGCGATGGCACTGGTCTATAGGATAGTCTGAGGGGATTACTCGGTATTGAGGACACCTAGTTTCAGGAGTAACACAGATGGGTATGTGAACTATGTTTCCATTGATGCTGGATGCATCGGTGGTCTATATGATCGGTAGTGATATATTATTAATACCATGGTGACATTTAGTGATGCTTATGCCCGGGTTTCACTTGTTTCCTTACTAGGGTCTCTATTTTGTTTCTTTGCTTGTTAACTTATGATTTATTATGTAATTATATTTACAATAAAATTTATAAATTTTTTACTTGATGTATGGAACTCCATTTTTTGGTGTTGTAGATATTAAACTTGCTCCAAATAGGCCTCTGCCTACACTCTGTTTCTCCTGTAATCCCTGGGCTCCAACACCACCAGTTGCTGCTCAGAAGTGCCATCTGCACAGTCAACACATGCTCCAGTGTTATTGGGGTTCAGTAACGTCTGCTGATCCCCTGCTGTGTTTGCGGCAATTTCTCCTGCTCCCTCCACATTCACAATACTAAAGATTTTAAACTTGCTCCAATTACGCCTCTGCCTCCACTCTGTTTCTAGCATTGGCCCTGGGCTCCAACACCGCCAGTTGCTGCTCAGAAGTGTCTTTGGCACAGGTACTCCCTCCTGCCCAGCCTGGTTCCAGCACGCCAGCTGTTTCCGGGTAGTGTCAAGGTCACTTTGCCTCCAATACGTTGTCCTGTCGGGTTGCGGTCGGGTTAGCCGACTCTATGGTGCTGTAATAAACTTAGTGCTAAGTGCAGTGGAGATTAGTATCATGGATCAGAAAAGAGGCCGAGAGACAATAGATTAAGAGTTCAAGAATATTTATAATGATATGCAGGTAAACAGCTATGACACAGCAGGTTAGTAGCAGACAGAGCTTGATAGGCAGTAAGCACGTGTACAGACCGTGGAAGTCCAAGTATGTCAGGTCTAGAGACCTGGAGACCAGACCAGGCCTCCTAGCAGGGAGCAGTCCAGTGGCAGAGACGAGTGCAGAGCAGATCCAGGGAAACAAGTCTTTGCAATGAAGAGATGTAGAACCGGAGACAGATGGGGTATCCCAAAGTAACGAAGAAGCCAGCAAGATAGCAGTTCTTCCAGCATGATCACAAGTCAGGAACAAGATACTCAAGCAATTAGTACATATACAGAGCTCCCTTAAATACACCACAGACAGGAACAAGGAAAATCTGACAGGAAACAAGATGGCCCCCGTGAGGCCAATGACTCCATCTTAGGTAAGGGCAAAAGTAACTGAACTGAGGGCAAACAGCAAACAGAAACAGATATACAGTCCAAGTCCTTACAGGTGCCTGCAGTTTAGGTGCTTCCTTCCTTTAAGTGCATCCTTGGTAGTGCTTTCTCACACGGGTACCTCCTGCTTAGTAACCGGGTTACAGTACCATCAGCTGGTCCTCGGTAGTTCCATTGGCTCTTGTACCTTCTGCTACCCATCCGGGTTACAGTACCATCAGTTGGTTCTTGGCAGTGTCTTTGCCATGGGTACTCCCTCCTGCCAAGCCTGGTTCCAGCACGCCAGCTGTTTCCGGGTAGTGTCAAGGTCACTTTGCCTCCAATACGTTGTCCTGTCGGGTTGCAGTCGGGTTAGCCGACTCTATGGTGCCTGTAGTTTAGGTGCTTCCTATGTGGGCTGCGGGATCTGGCAATCAAGGCTGGTTCCGTAGTGCCAATAGGACAAGCTCTCCCTGTAGGACTGTTGGTTTTCGGTAACTCCGTCCGGCTTGCGGCCTTGCAATTTTTTTTCATGTGGACCTTCTGCTGCCTATTTCAGTTCCAGCACCATTAGCTGGTTCTTTGGAAGTCAATCTTGAATAGGTCCCCCTGGGTTCCAGTACCGTCAGCTGGTTCCAGGCAGAGCCTTTAGCTTAGGTGCCTCCTTCTTGGTATCCGAGTTCCACCAACTACTGGTGGTCCTTGGTAGTGCTTTCTGGCACGGGTACCTCCTGCTTAGTAACCAGGTAACAGTACCATCAGCTGGCCCTCGGTAGTTCCATTAGCTCTTGTACCTTCTGCTACCCATCCTGGTTCCAGTACCGTCAGCTGCTTCCAGGCAGAGCCTTTGGCTTAGGTGCCTCCTTCTCGGTATTCAAGTTCCACCAACGTCTGGTGGTCCTTGGTAGTGCTTTCTGGCATGGGTACCTCCTGCTTAGTAACCGGGTTCCAGTACCATCAGCTGGTCCTCGGTAGTTCCATTGGCTCTTGTACCTTCGGCTACCCATCCGGGTTCCAGTACCGTCAACTGGTTCTCAGCAGTTCCTCTGACTTCTTGTACCTTCTGCTACATCTCCAAGTTCAAGCTTTTTTAAATGTTTTTTGGTAATCACTCTGGATCTCCCTGTCGATGACCCTAAAGACGATGACCCTCAAGACCACCCCAAAGAAGACGACGACCCCAGAGATAACGACCCTGGAGACGATGACACTGAAGACCACCCTGAGGAAGACCAAGAAGATGACCCTGAAGAAGATGACCAAAAGGACAAAGAACAAGAAGACAACCACCAAGATACAGAAGAACAAGAGACAGAAGACCAAGAAGCAGAACAGGCTACTTTATTTCCTTTCTGCGGACATCCCCACTATGGGTGGCTTCAACACATGGGTGACTTCAACATCCCCATTGACACTTCCCTCTCAGCTGCCACTAAACTTCTAACTCTCACTTCCTCCTTCGGCCTCACTCAATGGTCTTCTGCAGCCACTCACAAAGATGGTCACACACTGGACCTCATATTCACTCGCCTCTGCTCTCTATCTAACCTCTCTAACTCACCTCTTCCACTCTCTGACCACAACCTTCTCACATTCTCATCTCTCTCCACCCCATGTCTACAATCCCCACCCCACAAACTTTCACACCCTCGCAGAAATCTTAAACATCTTGACCTACATTCATTCTCTGAATCCCTCCTCCCTCTCACAGACATAAGTTCCATACACAATGCGGATGACACTGCCACTCTATATAACACCACAATAGCTGTAGCTTTGGAATCTGCTGCCCCACTTACACATACCAAAGCTCGCAAAATCAACAGACAGCCCTGGCACACCAGCCTGACCAAAGAACTGAGGCGAGCTTCCAGGGCTGCTGAGCGCAGATGGAAAAGATCCCACTCCAACGAGCACTTCATCGCATTCAAACAGTCCCTCACTACTTTCAAGACCACACTCGCCACAGCTAAACAAACCTACTTCTCATCTCTCATATCCTCTCTGTCTCAAAACCCTAAACAGTTATTCAACACCTTCAATTCTCTCCTCCGTCCCCCAGCACCTCCTCCCTCCCCACTTATCTCCGCTGAAGACTTTGCCTCATTTTTCAAGCAGAAGATTGATAGCATCAGAGACAGTTTTGGTCAACAACCCCCAGAGCCCTTCCTCCCGACTTCCCAGCCCTCCACCTCCAAAACCAACTTCTCCACCATTACAGAAGATCAACTCTCCACTCTACTCTCAAGATCGCATCTCACCACCTGTGCACTTAACCCTCCGTCACATACAACTGATCTGACAGGCGCTTCTCTTTTACTTTCATTTCTCCTTCCTCACCAGATTGTGAGGAAACCCCCTCCCTCCAGGTAGTCTCCTGTCTCTTGAAGGTCTGTGAAACCTGATATCACAGTTGGATTTCAGAGCTTCAGGGGAGAGGATATAGCTGCACAGATCTCTCAGGCTCATTGTATGTGAATACGTCACATTCAGTAAGGTTGGTATTTTATGTTTTTATTCATCACAATAGTTTATTTAGCTTGTTTTTTGAATGTATAGCACAAAATGTGAGGATATTTCATAGAAATAAGGGAGATTTTATAAAAGAAAGTGTGCTGCTCAGGCATATACAGTAGTTCCCTAACATATTCCTTCTCTTGCTTCAGATTATCTGCTGAAATGGAGAGGAAAATGTACAATTTATCCAAACAACTTGATGTTGAGGAAGTAACAAACATGCTGTTAGATGATAGAGACCTCACACTGAATGAGGATTTAGGAGAGGAAAGTGAGATTGATTCTCATGATGAGGTGGAAGAATGTGTCCTGGATTCTGAAACAGAGCAAGATGGTGACAGTGGTGAGGATGAAGAAGTTGGATCATATTATATTGGAAAAGATACAAAATACTAAATGGAACAAGAAGCCATTCCAGAAAAAACGTAGGGAACCTTTAAACATTATTACTCACCTTCCTGCAGTAATAGGAACTGCACGTAATGCAAAAACTGCAGTTGAATGCTGGAACAGTATATTTACAGATGACATTCTGGACTCTATTGTCACATATACCAACCAATATATAGACATTATAAAGGACAAGTACATCTGCAACAGAACCATCAAGCCCACAGATGAAATAGAACTGCGTGCTTTTTTTGGATTACTGTACCTTGCAGGAGCTTATAGGGCAAATAGACAAAGTTTGGAGGAACTTTGGGGTAAAGATGGGGATGGAGTTGAAAAATATAGCCTTGTTATGTCCATAAACAGATTCAAGATTCTAATTCGTTGCCTTCGGTTTGACGACAGAACTACCCGAACCGAACGCAAAACACATGACCGACTTGCTCCAATTCGTGATATATTTCAAAGATTTGTTGTAAACTGTAAACAAAGTTATTACCCTAGAGAGAATCTCACTATTGACGAAATGCTCCCTGGTTTTCGTGGTAGATGTGCCTTTCGTCAATATATTCCATCAAAGCCAAACAAATATGGAATAAAAATTTATGCCCTTGTTGATGCCAGTAAGACCTACACTTACAACCTGGAAGTTTATGCAGGAAAACAACCAGAAGGTCCTTACTGTGGTGAGCAACAAACCCATTGATGTTGTAAAAAGACTGGCTGAACCCTTATTTGGATTGGGTCGCAATATTACAGCTGACAATTGGTTTACAAGTTGTGATCTGATTGATTATCTGAAAATTCAGAAGCTGTCATATGTGGGAACTGTAAGAAAAAGCAAAAGGGAATTGCCGCCACAGTTTGTAAGTGTGAAAGAGAGACAACAGTACAGCAGTATGTTTGCATTCCATAATGGAAAGGCTTTAGTTTCCTATGTACCACATGCCAAAAAAATCGTACTTCTTCTATCAACACTTCATGATGATGCTGCCATCGATCCTGGGACTGGGGCAGAAAAAAAACCGGAGATAATTACATTTTACAATGCCACCAAAGGGGGTGTGGATACAGCAGATCAGATGTGCTCCACTTTCAACGTCAGCAGAAACATCAAACGCTGGCCAATGGTCATATTTTTTGCTATGTTGAATTTGGGTGGTATAAATTCACAAGTAATTTATCTTGAAAACAAGCTTGAACCACTCCGTAGACGATTGTATCTGAAAAAATTGGCCCATGAACTAGTACTTGGAGAGCTACGCAGGAGAAGCGTGAAAACAATCGGTATCCCCTCTCGCCTTCAAGTTCAGCTCAAAAGGTTCCGCCCAGAAGATGATGGTGAAAAGTCACCATCTGCACCACTTCACAAAAAAAGGAGATGTACCACCTGCCAAACGGAAAGCGGAACCAGAAGGCTTTCAAATTATGAATGTCTCAAATGTCATAAAGCAATTTGCCTGACACATGCAAAAATGGTGTGTAATTCTTGCTATTTGCTCTGCAAGTGTGACTTTTCTGGGGAAACCTCAGCATCTACTTCTGATTGAATATGTTTTTAATAGTACTTAAGGTACCTTAAAATTAAGTTTGTGTTCAAAAATTTTCTTTGTACATTTTTTTGAGAGAGTCGAACTGGGGACTATTTGGCGGGAGTTTTGAAAAGTTTGTATTTCATAGTTATTAGTTTTATGTTAAGTAAATGTTTTTTTTTGCAACTGATTATGTGTAGTCTCTTTTATTACATCCCTATGAAGGTCACTGATCACTTTTAGAGCACTGAAATTGCAAACATTAGATATTATAGGTATTTTTCCAGCAGGCGCCTGACAGGCACATTGTATGTGAACTCGTTAGTCCGAATATTGTATGTGACAGAGGGGTTTTGGTCAACAACCCCCAGAGCCCTTCCTCCCGACTTCCCAGCCCTCCACCTCCAAAACCAACTTCTCCACCATTACAGAAGATCAACTCTCCACTCTACTCTCAAGATCGCATCTCACCACCTGTGCACTTAACCCACTCCCATCCCACCTCATCCCAAACCTCACCACAGTCTTCATCCCAACCCTAACCCATCTCTTAAACCTATCACTAACAACTGGTGTTTTCCCTTCAAGCTTTAAACATGCCTCCATCACACCTTTTCCTCAAAAAGCCCTCTCTTGACCCATCCTCTGTATCTAGCTATCGCCCTATATCACTTCTCCCTTATGCCTCCAAACTACTGGAACAACACGTTTACCTTGAACTGTCCTCCCATCTCTCTTCTTGCTCCCTCTTTGACCGCTTACAATCTGGTTTCCGGTCACACCATTCCACTGAAACTGCCCTAACTAAGGTCACCAATGACCTCTTAACCGCCAAGAGCAAGCAACACTACTCTGTCCTCCTCCTCCTGGACCTGTCGGCTGCCTTTGACACAGTGGACCATTCCCTATTATTACAGACCCTCTCATTCCTTGGCATCACAGACTTGGCCCTATCCTGGATCTCATCATACCTAACAGACCAGACATTCAGCGTCTCCCACTCACACACCACCTCCTCACCTCGTCCCCTATCTGTCGGAGTCCCACAAGGTTCAGTCCTAGGGCCCCTGCTCTTCTCCATTTACACCTTTGGCCTGGGACAGCTCATAGAATCTCATGGCTTTCAGTATCATCTCTATGCTGATGACACACAGATCTACATCTCTGGACCAGATATCACCACCCTGCTAACCAGAATCCCTCAGTGTCTGTCCGCTATTTCATCCTTCTTCTCCGCTAGATTTCTGAAACTTAACATGGACAAAACAGAATTTATCATCTTTCCCCCATCTCACGCGACCCCCCCAACGAACCTATCCATTACAGTAAATGGCTGCAAACTCTCCCCAGTCCCACAAGCTCGCTGCCTCGGGGTAATCCTTGATGCTGATCTCTCCTTCAAACCACATATCCAAGCCCTTTCCACTTCCTGCCGACTTCAACTCAAAAATATTTCACGAATCCGTTCATTCCTCAACCACGAATCTGCAAAAACCCTAGTCCATGCCCTCATCATCTCTCGCCTTGACTACTGCAACCTCCTGCTCTGTGGCCTCCCCTCTAACACTCTCGCACCCCTCCAATCTATTCTAAACTCTGCTGCCCGACTAATCCACCTGTCCCCCCGCTATTCCCCAGCCTCTCCCCTCTGTCAATCCCTTCACTGGCTCCCCATTGCCCAGAGACTCCACTACAAAACCCTAACCATGACGTACAAAGCCATCCACAACCTGTCTCTTCCATACATCTGTGACCTCGTCTCCCGGTACTTACCTACATGCAACCTCCGATCCTCACAAGATCTCCTTCTCTACTCCCCTCTTATCTCCTCTTCCCACAATCGTATACAAGATTTCTCTCGCGTATCACCCCTACTCTGGAACCCTCTACCATAACACATCAGACTCTCGCCTACCATCGAAACCTTAAAAAAGAACCTGAAGACCCACCTCTTCCGACAAGCCTACAACCTGCAGTAACCACCGATCGACCAAACCGCTGCATGACCAGCTCTATCCTCACCTTGTTGTGGATTCTGTTTTTGGGCTCCCTCTGGTGGTTACAGATGGTACTGGGTGACTTGTGTTCTCTGCGGTCTCTGGTGTCCACCTGTTCTATCAGGATATGGGAGTTTACTATTTAACCTGGCTTTCTTGTCATTTCCTCGCCGGCGATCAATGTAATCAGTGTGTCTTGTTACCTCTGCTTTCCGCTTCAGTAATCTTCAGGACAAGCTAAGTTTTTGATTTTCCTGTTCCACGTTTTGCTTTATTTTTGTTTTAGTCCAGCTTGCAGTTATGTGATTCCTTGTTGCTGGTTGCTCTAGTGGGCTGATATTACTCCTCATGTTCCATGAGTTGGCACATGAGTTCAGGTAATTTCAGGATGGTTTTTTGTAGGGTTTTTCGCTGACCGCGCAGTTCACTTTTGTATCCTCTGCTATCTAGTTTTAGCGGGCCTCATTTTGCTGAATCTGTTTTCATTACTACGTATGTGCTTTCCTCTCATTTCACCGTCATTACATGTGGGGGGCTGCTATTTCTGTGGGGTGTTTCTCTGGAGGCAAGAGAGGTCTTTGTTTCTTCTAATAGGGGAAGCTAGTCCTTCGGCTGGCGCGAGACGTCTAGAATCATTGTAGGCACGTTCCCCGGCTACTGCTAGTGTTGTGAATTAGGTTCAGGATCGCGGTCAGCTCAGTTTCCATCACCCTAGAGCTTGTTCTGTTTTTTGTGTGCTTGTCCTTTTGTGATCCCCTGCCATTGGGATCATGACATCACCTACTGTATTCTCACCCATCCCTTGTAGATTGTGAGCCTTCGCGGGCAGGGTCCTCACTCCTCCTGTACCAGTTATGACTTGTATTGTTTAAGATTATTGTACTTGTTTTTATTATGTATACCCCTCATCACATGTAAAGCGCCATGGAATGAATGGCGCTATAACAATAAATAATAATAATAATAACAAGAAGCTGCAGAACAAAAAGCAGAAGAACATTAAGCATAAGACTAAAAATCAGAGCAAAAGATATTATCTAAATTATAAGCAGAAGAAGACTAAGCAGTGCATGGGGGTGAGTCCATTCCTCCTCATGGTGCCCCTTGAAAAAACCTGCTGCTGCAGGCAAAACAACACAGACAAATCCTGTTGTAAACCTTTTGTGACAGGCAGAACGGAAGGTGTAATCTTCTAACTTTTATAGATAACAACTACAGGAATGCCTGTCACAAAAAAGAAGATGAAGAAGTAGAATATGAAGAAGAAGAATAGTTGAATAAGAAGAATATGAATAATGTAAAAAAAAGAATAATAGGATGAATGTGAAGAAGAAAAAGATGAATAAGGTGAAGAAGAAGTTGATGAAAAAGATGCTGCTGCTGAGGATGATGAAGGAGAAAGTGTGGGAGAAGTAAAAAAGAAGGTGAAGAGCATGGAAGTAGTGAAACATAAATATCTGACAAAATATAAAAAAGCTTAAAATAGTCAATATCTTTGTAACTCCGAACGTCTTTAAAATAAATTAATTCCTGCTATTCCATGTGATTGGGCTAAACCTCTATGCCTTTAATATCTCCTCCACCTCCCCCAATACATTCTACATTATTCTTAGTTGTTTTTTAAAGTAGAATTAACCTACAAGGAAAGAAAGGGTTTATTTTAATTCCTATAATTGTGTCCCATTGACTTGCATTGGTTTCCGGTATCAGAATCGGCGATACTCGATATTTTTGGGGTATCAGTCCGATCCAATCCGATCCGATATTTCCCGATATCAGAAGGTGTCGCTCAACACTAGCTGTAAGCCATAATCATCAACATTAACAGAAATAAACACTTGAAATAGATCACTCTGTTTGTAATGACTCTATATAATATATGAGTTTCACTTTTTGTATTGAAGAACAGAAATAAATTAACTTTTTGATGGTATTCTAATTTTGTGAGAAGTACTTGTAACTCTGTGGCCTCATTATAGCGAATGGATCCCTCGGGGGTTTCATCTGAATCACCTAACTCTGAGATTTAGATGGAAACCCCAGAGTAAGTGCTCAGCGCAGGATAAATGTGATCCCAAACGTTATGTAAAATGTTCCCAATAAAATAGGTGATTATACTCTCATCTGAACAAGCTTTGCACCCAGGCTGAAGTTTGTTTTACAAAAAAAAATTACGCTTTGCTCCCTCTCCTTTGGTCCAGGGCTGAGTCTCCTCCACTGTTCCCCTCACGTGCTATTGTCTGCAGCGCTGATGTCAAAATCATCAGTGCTACAGCCAGTTACTGAACTCAGACAGAGCCGCTGAATTGCAAACAATAACAGACAGCATTAGCAGCTGTGGAGATATAAAAATGGACCTGGGGAGGGCGAGTAAACGCAGTGCTTTTTTTTTTAAAGAAACTGTAGCTGGGGAAGAAGGTTTTTCTGAAACAAAAACCCTTTACATAAACTGTTGGGCCTAAGGCATTCATTCAGCTGCAAACTGAGCTGTCTGAATTTTAAGTCTAAGTGGAATAAAAGTTTTTTTCTGATCTTTACAATTGATAGTCTATTGTTAGAGTACTAATTTTAAAGAACTGGAAAGTCCCTTTAATTTTGAACTAAAACAGGACATCACTACTTTCATATTCACATTGTTATTAATTTGATAGTAAATATTTGTTTAACTTTCACTCAATTCTTAATGTAACAGTGTCCCTTTGGCTTTTACATCTATGCCCAGTAAACTGCATTCCCAATTGAATCATGCTGGCACATACATTGACAGTGCTCACAATTCATATACTTTGCATAATAGTTGTGTTGCCATGGTTAAATACTTTCCCAATTTGCTGAATTCTAAGCTTCTGCCCTTACGGTGTCCCCAGACATCACCATCTGGAGAATAATGTGACAGAGGGAGCAAGGCTCCTGCAGTCAGTCCTCTGTCGCCCAACAGAGCACAAATGGGCAGCTAATGGCATTTAAATTGGCAGCATGGGGGAGGTGGAAATAAATGAGACTTTTATTGCAGAATCTTGGCAGAAAATCGCAGAAATAAACATGTGACATATCATTTTGTGTAATGTACCTCACATCCGTCTAATCACTTTTTCTATTGCTCACCTCACAGCTTCACATAACTTACCACTAACTTCTGCTACCGATCAGTTATCTACAGTTGTAACAGCTAGATCAAGACAGGTCAATTACCAGGAACTAAAGTCTTGTAGGGTATACGTAGTATAGAGCAACCCATTCTGGTTGGTTCCATGCCCATCACTATTGGCCAACTAAAACTTGTACAGGACTTCCCTCTCTAGAGGATTGTTAGCAAACATGGGAGCCCTGGTGGCAAAACCAGGCACCATAACTTGGCCAAGTTGGATCTTTGCTATAACCTCCTCTTCTATTAATCAAAGGAAATAAATGACTATTGCATCATTTCTATCGTGATTGTCCAACTGGTCTCACAGTAGTGCAATACAATGACTCCGATTCCTCATACCTCTACAAATATCAGCGCTGTTCTACTCATGTAGGGTTCAATGTCAAGAACTGTACCTGTTCTATGAACCCCTTAAGGAGCTGGCAATATTTCATTTTTTCTTCCCGCTCTTTCAACAGCCATAACCTTTTTTCATTTTTCCGTCGACAAAACCATATGAGTGTAATTTTTTTGGCATGACAAGTTATTGTTTTACATTTATTTTACCATATGATGTAATGAAAACAGGAAAAAAAATGATTTGAACATAACGCAATTTCAGCAGTGTTTTTTTTTTTTATTTTGACTTTACGCCTTTCACTGTTTGGTAAAAATGACTGGACAACATGATTTGCCAGATCAGTAGAGTTTTGGTGATACTAAACTTAATAAGTTTTCCAAATCGATTTTAATTTTTTGCATTGATGGACCATTGCCAATGCTTTTTTTTTTTACATGTTCTATATGACATTTTTATCAATACATACATTTTTTTGTAAATTTTTGGGGGACTTGAAACAACAACAAAAATGTAAATTTTTACTTTTTTTTCCATTTCTGGGCTCACCATATGAGATAAATAGTTTTATACTTTAGTTTGGGCTATCATGCATGCTGCAATATCAATGTATTTTTTTTATTTTCTTATATTTTGCTACTTACACATGGGAAACGGAAAGTGATTTTAATTTTTTTTATTAGACCCCTTAGAGCACATGAAGATGTAATCAATATATATCATTGCAATGTATTGTAAAATTTCTGGTCTCCTATGAAACCCAGCCACAAGCCAGACCATTATCAGTTTATGGAGTAATAAGTCTAGAATGCTTCAACGGATCCCAGTGATTCTGAGATAGTTTTTTTGTGACATATTGTACTTCATGATAGTGGTAACATTTCTTTGATATAAATTGCGTTTATTTGTGAAACACAAAACAGAAATTTGGTGGAAATTTGGAAAATTTGAATTCTTATTCCCTTAAATCAGAGAGATGTGTCACACAAAATCTATCTATATAATCGTCTAAGGGTCACTTCCGTCTGTTTGTCTGTCACGGAAATCCCGCGTCGCTGATTGTTCGCGGTTGGCCGGCTACGACCAATGAGCGACGGGCACATTCCCTACTCCCCTCCAGCCAGTGCATCCTCCCTACTTCCCTCCAGTCAGTGCCCCCATTGCGGTTTAGCAGTCCGTTAAACGGACTGCGCTACACTGCGGCATAACGCGGTGTAACGCAGTCCGTTAACGCTGCTATTAACCCTGTGTGACCAAGATCTAATGTTAAAAATAATAATAAAAAAAATCATTATATTCTCACCTTCCAGCGCCTTTCCCGCTCCTCGTGACGCTTCGGTCCCAAGAATGCATTGCAGCAATGACCGGACATGACGGAGCGGTCTCGCGAGACTGCTACATCATTACGTGTTATTGCTGCAATGCATTCTTGGGACCGGAGCGTTGCGAGGAGCATCGCTAAATGCCTGGGCTGGATCAGGGGGTCGCCGGAAGGTGAGTATATAACTATTTTTTATTTTAATTCTTTTTTTAACAGGGATATGGTGCCCACACTGCTATATACTGCGTGGGCTGTGTTAGATACTATGTGGGCTGTGTTAAATACTGCATGAACTGTGTTATATACTGCGTGGCCTGTTATATACTACGTCTCTGTGCTATATACTACGTGGGCTGTGTTATATACTATGTGGCTGTGCAATATACTACGTAGCTGTGCTATATACTACGTAGGCTGTGTTATATACTGCGTGGGCTGTGCTATATGCTACTATACATATTCTAGAATACCCGATGCGTTAGAATCGGGCCACCATCTAGTAGTTAATAAGTAACATTTAACACATGTCTGCTTTACATCAGCACAATTTTTGAAACAATGTTTTTTGTTAGGAAGTTATAAAGGTTAAAAGTTGACCAGTGATTTCTCCTTTTTCCAACAACATTTACAAAACCATTTTTTTTAGGGACCACCTCACATTTGAAGTGACTTTGAGGGGTCTATGTGATAGAAAATATCAAAAAGTGAAACTATTCTAAAAACTGCATCCCTCAATGTGCTCAAAACCACATTAAAGAAGTTTATTAACCCTTCAGGTATTTCACAGGAATTTTTGGAATGTTGGGAAAAAAATAAACATTTAACTTTTTTCACAAAAAATTTACTTTAGACCCCAATTTTTTTATTTTTACAAGGATAACAGGAAAAATGAACAAAAAAAATTGTGTAAATTACTTCAGCATATTGATACTCCAAATGTGGGGAAAAACCACCACTATATGGGTGCACGGAAGAGCTCGGAAGGGAATGAGCGCATTTGACTTTTTGAGTGTCAAATTTTCAGGAACAATTAGTGGATGCCATGTCGCGTTTAGAGAGCCCCTGCTGTGCCTAAACAGTGAAAATCCCACATAAGCGGCACCATTTTGGAAGCTAGACCCCTCAAGTGCTTCACAGAAGTTTATAACTTTATTATATAAAAAAATCACATTTTCCCCACAAATATGTTTTTAGCCCTATATGTTGCATCTTCATAAGGGTAATAGGATACATTGCACCTTTCAATTCGTAGTGCAATTGCTAATGAGTATGCTGATACCCCATATGAGGGAGAAAACTACTGTTTGTGCATTCGGCAGGGAAGGAGCGTCATATGACTTTCTGAATGAAACATTTCCTAGAATCATTAGCGGACACTATGTTGCATTTGGAGAGCCCCTGATGTGCCTAAACAGTGGAAACCCCCAATAAGTGACCCCATTTTTGAAAGTAGACCCCTCAAGGAATGTATTTAGATGTGTGTGAGCACCTTGAACTTTCAGTTGCTTCACAGAATTTGAGCCATTAAAATAAAAAATAAAATTTTCCCATCAAAATTGTTATTGTAGCCACAGTTTTTTTTTATTTTCACAAGGGTAATAGGAGAAATTGCACCATACAATTTGTTGTGCAATATCTCATAAGCATGCCAATACACCGTATGTGGGGGAACACGACTTCTGAGGCACAGTCAAAAGCTCAGAAAGGAAGAGGCACCATATTGGAGTTCAGATTTTGCTGGAATGGTTTGAGGGTGCCATGTCACATTGGCAGAGCCTCTGAGGTACTAGAACAACAGAAACCCCCTATATGTGAACTCATTTTACAAACTACACTCCCCAATGAATTCCCTCTGGATTCCTCTCCTTGTGCTATGACTTTGTTTCTCACTCTCAGCAACGCAATTCCCATCGTGTCCTTTCTTAGGATGCTGCCGCACGTGGGGCAGGTGCAGCTCCGTGACCCTTTGTTCTCCACAGACCTCAATCTGCATCTGGCTCCCTCTCACTCCAGCCAGCTTCTCTCTGACTTCCTATCCAGACTATCAGTTTTACCTAATTGTGAGGAGTGCCCTAATAGATAGAAGCATGGCTCCCCCTGGCGGCCTGGAGTGTGAAATGTGTTGTGTGGTTTGTGATACCTGGTAAGGTGATCTCCTTTATTGCCTTCAGATGTAACATCACTCCCCCTGGTGGAAGAATGACATTACTGCAACGACCAGGACCCTTCTCCTTCCACAACTGCTGGGTCTCTAGTGGAGCATCTGGACCAGGGTGCGAATCAGCCTGTGTCAGCAATTCCTTTACCAGGCGGACTGCTGTGTCATTATCCTGTGTTCCTGCCCATCCATGGTGGGGCAACGGGTTCAGCGTGGCTTCTTGCCTGACATATTGCTTGTTCCTCACACAGTGGGAAAACTGGGCCACCTCGGTGCTGTGGAAGGCTGGTAACTTGATCTCCTCTAGCTCGTCCAGGTCTTCTCCCTCATCTGGTAAATTGGGCATCCTGGATAGCACATCAGCATTAACGTTCTTATGCTCCGCTTGGTACTTGATGGTAAACTTGTAGTTGGACAGCCGTGCTATCCATCACTGTTCCAATGCACCTAGCTTTGCCATTTTCAGGTGAGTCAGCAGATTATTGTCCATGAAGACGATAAACCTCGCTGAAGCCAGGTAGTGTTTCAATCGCTCAGTCACAGCCCAGACTAACTCCAATTTGAAGGAACTATAGTTGTCGGACTTCCTTTCAATGGGACGAAGCTTCCTGCTGGCGTAGGCCATCACTCTCGCTCTGCCTTTCTGCACTTGTGACAACACTGCTCCCAATCCCACGTTGCTGGCATCAGTGTAAAGTATGAATGGATGGTCAAAGTCAGGGTAGGCCAGGACTTCATCTCCCGTGAGAGCCAACTTCAACCGAGTGAGGTATTCTTCGAGCCTTATGTTACACTCTTACAGAGGCTTCTTTTTCTTGGCCTTCTTGGATTGGCCCACTAGCAGGTCTTGCCGGGGTGCGGCTATCTTGGTGAGGTCCTTGATGAATCTCCGGTAGTAGTATACCAACCCGAGGAACTGCCGTACTTCATAAATGGTGCTGAGTTTTGGCCAGTCCCTGATAACAGTGACTTTGTCATGTGCTGTTGCCACACCTTCTGCGCTTACTACGTGGCCTTATGTACTACACCTTGGGATTCAGCAGGTGGCACTTGGATGGCTTCACTTTCAGGCCAAAGTAGGATAGGGCTTCAAACACCTCGGCCAGGTGCTTCAAGTGGTCTTCATAGGTTTTGGAGAAGATGAAGATGTCATCCAGGTACAACAGAACGGTTTCAAAGTTCTTGTGCCCGAGACAAGACTCCATCATCCTCTTGAACGTCTTTGGTGTGTTGCAAAGCCCAAATGACATGTAGTTGAACTCGCTTAAGCCCATAGGTGTCGTGAAGGCGGTCTTCTCTTTATCCGGCTCTGCCACAGGAACCTGCCAATACCCATTGGTGAGATCTAAGGTGGAGAAATAGTTAGCAGATTTCATTGCAGCTAAGGATTCCTCAATTCTGGGTAATGGGTAGGCATCCTTATGTGTAATGTGGTTAATCTGCCTGTAGTCAACACACTTGCTCATTGTACCATCTTTCTTTCTAACGAGGACTAACAGAGCTGCCCAGGGGCTGCAACGGTCTCTGATCACCCCAGCCTCCTTCATCCCCGTGACATACCCGTGGCACATTGGTGGTGAGTTGGAGGTACAGGCCGGTATGTCTCTTTAATGGACGGATGATCTCCAGTGGGGATATGATGTTGGACCCCTTTTACCTGCCCAAAGTCTAGTGGGTGTTTGCTATAGACTCGCTCATATGTTCCTAGATAACCCGGTAAGCCCTATACTTTTGGTGCAACGGGGTGGAGTCAGTGTCTACGTGTAACTTCTGACACCAATTCTCCAACTGCCCGTCAGAGTCATCTGGTCAGATGGAAGCAAGGGTTTTCCTGCCTGTACTGCACAGTTATTTACAGTGAACAGCCTAGCAAGGGTGGCATATCGGGGAAAATGGACCTCTTTCTCCCCACAATTCAGGGTGTGTATCAGTACCCTCCCCTTGCAGACATCGACTACCCCCTGGCTGTCAGGACAGTGGGCCTACTATCAGCGTACACTGATTCTACCAGGGCCTGGTAAACTTGACCCCTGAGGCTTATTGCTGCCTGACAACAAATTAACATTTCATCCCAGGGGGGTCCTGCAATGGGGATTGGATTGCTCACTCTGACACTGCCGACTTCTCCATGAGACAACTCGACCTTTTGTCTCTGCATCAGTGCATTGATCTCCTTTTGCAGGACTTGCTGCTGACTGGAACTGGTGGTCTCTGCAACCTGTTGCATTAAAACAATTACCTCGCCAAGACAATTTTCTATCACATTGGTACCTAGAGTCATCATTGTGTTACATTCTCGATCAATATCTACAATTATCAGACCTTGGGCTTTCAATTCTACTGGCCCCACCTTAATAGTCACTTCCTTATACCCCAGTTGAGGCAAAAGCTGACCATTGCTGTCGACTACTGTCAGATCATTATCTGGGCCACGGGTAATATCAGAGTTAGCCCAGTACCGTTTGTAAAGAATATATGGCATATTTGTCACCTGGGAGCCAGTGTCCAGTAAAGCGTTCATTGGGAAGCCGTCAATCACAACTCAGAGGACCGGACGTCCTCTGACGTACTTGGCTCACCAGCTTTGGGGGCCTGGTCGTCCTATTCCTGGGGGTTGTCCCTCTACCCAAGGGGTTGCTCGTTTAACTTGAAGAATTTTGCGATATGCCCCAACATGCTGCAGCGGCGGCAAATGGGTAGTCCGTCCTGATCGTAGCGATCATTGTCTCTCCTTCTGGTCGGTGGGATCCTCTTCTGCCGTCGCCACAGGACATCATCTGGACTGGAAGCCAGATGGATCTTCTCCTTGCATGGACTGCATGGTTATGGTTAGTGCAGCCACATTTTTGGTCAGCTCCTGGACCTGGAGACGCAGTCCTGCAGCATGGTCATTAGCCAGGGTCTGCGCTTCGGCCTCAACGGAGCCTGAGGATCAGATGCTACTTCCAGGTGGTATGTAATTGCTGGGCGCTTAGGGGGCACTGTGCGGCTGAAATTTGGTTCATGCAGCACCCGGATGGCCCTATCTTTAAAGTGTGCAAAGTCCAGGTCAGGGTTTGGTAGGGACAAGGTGCGCAGCTGTGTCCTGTGAGTGCTGGATAGGAGTCCCTCAATAAATTGCTCCTTTAACCATCTGTCCCCATCTTGCACGCTGTCAGGGTTAACTTACTTAATGGCCCCCAGCACCTCCTGGAGATTAAGGGCATAGTCCTGTATACTGTCCTGCACCCTTTGTTTACAACCAAAGAATCTCATTTTTATCTCTGCTGCAGTGCGGGTGTCAAAGGTGTCCTTCAGCCTGGCCAAGATTTGTTTAACAGTTCTTTTATCGGTGTCCAGCCAGGACTTTACTTCCCTTTGAACTGCACCAGTTAACTGGCCAGTGAGGATGCTGACCTTTTGATTCTCAGACAGGGGGTACACTTCAAACAAACTGCAGAGTCTCTCCTTAAAATTGCTCAGGGTGTGACTCCCCTGAGCACTGTGGTTATCAGGCTGCTCCCAGTATGTACAGCATTGATAACGGCATTAAGGTAGCTGTGGCTGCAGCTGCCACTGGATCTGGCCTGTTCATGGGGGCTGCGACTGCAGCTGGATCTGGCTGCATCATGGGGGCTGCGGCTGCGGCCACTGTTGAATCTCCACCTGGATTGGACATTTTCTCCTTCCCCCCTAGTGAACCTCAGCCAGGCCCTGTAACACCCTCTAGGGCCATGGGGTGCCCCTAAATGGGGTGGTCACAGCAGCAGTAACCTGGCCCGTGGCCCTGGGCGCGCAATAAAAATAAGAAAAGGGAAGTTCATAAGGGATTGTACGTGACGCCACCTGTGATGTTTGGCTATAAATGGCCGACGCTGCTTAAGGGGACTACTGGGACCAATGGTGATGCAGCTGGCATGGTTCTGCTCCCCACAGGTGTACCGGTACAGTTTTGTAAGGGACTTGTGGACATTGGGGTGCAGGACTGAGGGTGCAGGAATAACTAGAGTACTCAGGGGTTGCAGTTTTCTTTACCTTTAATCCCAGGTTGCAGGTGCAGTCTGGGGCACAAGTCACAGCTGGTGATGGAGATCCAGGCAGCCTGGAAGCAATTCAAAGTGCACCTAGCCAGGTAGGGTTGGAGGCCTACCTGCTGCGCTGTTCTCTGGACGCTTGCTGCTTTTGGTTCAAGTCCCTCTCTCAGTCTGTCCACTAAGTGAAACACTACCCGCATGTCAGGCAGCTGAGCCTGTTCCAGGTGTTAGTCCTTCATGGTGACTCCGGGCTCTTGTATGCTGCTGTGCGTCTGGGTGTCCAATGGGACCAGGAGACCTGCAATCTCCTGTCTTCCGGATTTGTTTGCAGGAGCTGCAGTTCCCACACACCACCGACACACCATGGACGCCGGTGTCCAATCTTCCGCGTTTACTCCTGGGGTGAGCTCAGTCACAGCTCCTGTCCCTCAGGTTCTCCTCACTTATCTGTCTGCTCCCTCACACTGACTCTCTCAGACTCAGACTAACTAACCCCGCCTCCAGACCAGAACTTATAGGGAAGTTCCCCTGAAAAGTGGATTAGAGCTCCCACTTCTGGTTTGGAGTCAGGAACGGTCTTGGATGCGGACATCAGCTGGTAAGGGGACCCCTCTTTGCTTCCAGGCATGGCATCACTTCCCTTGAGGAAGACAATGCCACTGTGGCAACCGGACTCCAGGGGTGCCACAGATAGATTTGGCGTTTGATGGAGATACCAGATTGTTCAATATGTGGCCTGTATTTTAAATTTTTTTTACCACAAAGTAGTCTATTGAACTAGGGTAAAACACAGCAAATAAAGGGGAGTGTAGCCCTGAAATGCCACAATTTGTAGCCCACAGACAGATCAGGCGTCTGACGGAGATACCACACTGTTCAATATGTGGCCTGTATGTTTGATTTTTTACCAAAAAAGCGATAGATAGATAGATAGATAGATAGATAGATAGAGTCTGCTCTCATCTCTCACTGATTCTGCCTTACTCCTTCCACCAGCCCAAAACAGCAGCATTGTGATCCAGAGGAGCCATCACTGCTATCAGTACTCACAAAAATATCACTGTATTATCTGTGG
Organism: Ranitomeya imitator; assembly: GCF_032444005.1. Taxonomy (NCBI): domain Eukaryota; kingdom Metazoa; phylum Chordata; class Amphibia; order Anura; family Dendrobatidae; genus Ranitomeya; species Ranitomeya imitator. The sequence goes on along the minus strand of NC_091282.1, from coordinate 551,051,194 downwards.
AGTTACATGGGACTGCACGTCACATCTAATTATCATCTCAGTGGGAGCCCACCAGAAGCAGGGTACTGCTAGCAGAGATAGTTGGTCCTGGAAGCCCAGAGGGCACCGCAGAAAAGTGAGACTCTGTTACTTGTACCACCTTGTGCTCTTGCCGAGAATGTATGATATGTTTTTGCAGTGGTGTAACTGGAGTCCGAAATCTGGACATGCATCCCAGACACACACACACACACACACACAACACACACACACACACACACAACACACACACACACACACACACACACACACACACACACACACACACACACACACACACACGTCAGATGTATGGGCCCCTGTAGCATTTTAAATTCTATAAAGACTTATGAATTGCCCCCCTCCCCTTCATTATGTAGTAATGTCCCCCATCCTGGTATATATGCCCAGCATCCTGGTGAATATGTCCGCATATATGTCCCAATGCTGGTATTGTAAATATGGTCCCCATCCTGTCATGTATGGTCCACAGGTTCTCTATCCTGGTATATATGCCCCTTTCCTGGTATATATGTCCCCATCCTAGTTTACATTGTCCCATTTGCAGTAAAATTTTGTTATTGCTGTTACTAGACCTCCTTAATAAACTGTTCTTAATAAACTTGTGGGTTACTTTCTGCGTGGGCAATTTCTCCCAACATTCTTCTCTGCTGCAGAGCATCTCACCTATAACTCTATACTATTATCCTGCCCCGCAGAACATCTTACCTATAACTCTATACTATTATCCTGCCTGGCAGAGCATCTCACCTATAACTCTATACTGTTATCCTGTCCGGCAGAACATCTCACCTATAACTCTACACAATTCTCCTGCCCAGCAGAACATCTCACATTTAACTCTAAACTCTTCTCCTACCCGGCAGAGCATCTCATCTATAACTCTATACTATTATCCTGCCCGGCATAACATCTCACCTATAACTCTATACTATTCTCCTGCCCGGCATAACATCTCACCTATAACTCTATACTATTCTCCTGCCCAGCAGAGCATCTCACCTATAACTCTATACTATTCTCCTGCCCGGCATAACATCTCACCTATAACTCTATACTATTCTCCTGCCCGGCAGAGCATCTCACCTATAGATCTATAATGATCTCCTGCCCGGCAGAGCATCACCTATAACTCTATACTCTTCTCCTGCCCGGCAGAGCCTCTCACCTATAACTCTATACTATTCTCCTGCCCGGCAGAGCTTATCATCTATAATTCTATACTCTTCTCCTGCCCAGCAGAGCCTCTCGTCTATAATTCTATACTCTTCTCCTGCACGGCAGAGTATCTCACCTATAACTCTATACTCTTCTCCTGCCCAGCAGAGCATCTCACCTATAACTCTATGCTCTTCTCCTGCCCAGCAGAGCCTCTTATCTATAACTAGATGGTGGCCCGATTCTAACGCATCGGGTATTATAGAATATATATATAGAATATGCATGTATTGCACAGCCCACGTAGTATATTGCCCAGCCATGTAGTATATTGCCCAGCCACGTACTATATTGCCCAGTCAGGTAGTATATTGCCCAGCCACGTAGTATATTGCCCAGCCACGTAGTATATTGCCCAGCCACGTAGTATATTGCCCAACCACGTAGTATATTGCCCAGTCACGTAGTATATTGCCCAGTGACGCAGTATATTGCCGAGCCACGTAGTATATTGCCCAGCCACGTAGTATATTGCCCAATCACGTACTATATTGCCCAGTCACGTAGCATATTGCCCAGTGACGCAGTATATTGCCGAGCCACGTAGTATATTGCCAAGTTATGTAGTATATTGCTCAGTGACGTATTATATTGCCCAGCCACGTAGTATATTGGCCAGTCACATAGTATATTGCCCTGCTACGTAGTATATTGCCCAGCCATGTAAGTCACAGGTTAAAAAATAAAAAATAAACATATACTCACCTTCCGAGGGCCCCTTGTAGTTCAGTCACATGACCATGACGTCATGGCAGGTCCTTCTAGCGCAGGACCTGTGATGACGTCGCTGTCACATGACCGTGACATCATGGCAGGTCCTTCTCCAATACCATCCTTGTCACCGGAACCTGCTGCTTGCATGGAGCGGTCACCGGAGCGTAGTGAGGAGCCGGAAAGGCGGTGGAAGGTGAGTATATAATGATTTTTTATTTTTTTTATTATTTTTAACATTAGATGTTTTTACTATTGATGTTGCATAGGCAGCATCAATAGTAAAAACTTGGTCACACAGGGTTAATTGCGGCGGTAACGGAGTGAGTTACCCGCGGCATAACACGGTCCGTTACCGCTGGCATTAACCCTGTGTGAGCGGTGATTGCGGGGAGTATGGAGCGGGCGCCGGGCGCTGACTGCAGGGGAGTAGGGAGGGACTAATCGGACTGTGGCCATCGCTGATTGGTCGCGGCAGCCATGACAGGCAGCTGGCGAGACCAATCAGCAACTTGGATTCCATGAGACAGAGGCCGCGACCAATGAATATCCGTGACAGAAAGAAGGACAGACAAAAAGACGGATGTGACCCTTAGACAATTATATAGTAGATTCTATATTCTTCTCCTGCCCAGCAGAGCATCTTACCTATAACTCTATACTCTTCTCCTGCCCAGCAGAGCCTCTCATCTATAATTCTATACTCTTCTCCTGCCCAGCAGAGCCTCTCACCTATAACTCAATACTCTTCTCCTGCCCGGCAGAACATCTCACCTATAACTCTATACTATTCTCCTGCCCGGCAGAGCTTCTCACTTATAACTCTGTACTATTCTCCTGCCCGGCAGAGCATCTCACCTATAATTCTATACTCTTCTCCTGCCCGGCAGAACATCTCACCTATAACTCTATACTATTCTCCTGCCCGGCAGAGCTTCTCACCTATAACTCTATACTATTCTCCTGCCCGGCAGAACATCTCACCTATAACTCAATACTATTCTCCTGCCCAGCAGAGCCTCTAATCTATAATTCTATACTCTTCTCCTGCCCGGCAGAGCATCTCACCTATAACTCTATACTATTCTCCTGCCCGGCAGAGCATCTCACCTATAGCTCTATACTCTTCTCCTGCCCAGCAGAGCCTCTAATCTATAATTCTATACTCTTCTCCTGCCCGGCAGAGCATCTCACCTATAACTCTATACTCTTCTCCTGCCCAGCAGAGCCTCTCACCTATAACTCTATACTATTTTCCTGCCCAGTGGAGCATCTCACCTATAGGGTAGAGGCACACTAGGCTATGCGTTTTCGGAGCGATTTTGATGCATGTGTTGTGAATTCTGTGGCAGAGCTCCCTCCTGTGGTCACAAGTGGTACTTCGGCTGATTCTCTCTGGGAGCTTCCGTTTGTGGAGGAAACTGGTACTGCTGCTTCTGAGTTTCCTCCCTCAGGTGATCTGGTGAGGTCGTTAGGTGCTTCTCTACTTAACCCCACCTAATGCTTTGATTCATGCTTCCTGTCAATGTTCCAGTGTTGGACTTGTGTTTCTCTGGATCATTCCTGTGGCCTGATGCTCTGCATAGCTAAGTGCTTCTTTGCTATTTGTTGCTATTTTTTCTGTCCAGCTTGTCTATTTGTTTTGCTGGAAGCTCTGGGACGCAAAGGGTGTACCTCCGTGCCATTAGTTCGGTACGGAGGGTCTTTTTGCCCCTTTGCGTGGTTTTCTTTAGGGTTTTGTGTAGACCGCAAAGTTATCTTTCCTATCCTCGTTCTGTCTAGAATATCGGGCCTCACTTTGCTGAATCTATTTCATCCCTACGTTTGTCTTTTCATCTTACTCACAGTCATTATATGTGGGGGGCTGCCTTTTCCTTTGGGGTGTTTCTCTGAGGCAAGGTAGGCTTATTTTTTCTATCTTCAGGCTAGTTAGTTTCTCAGGCTGTGCCGAGTTGCATAGGTAGCGTTAGGCGCAATCCACGGCTGCCTCTAGTTGTGTTTGGAGAGGATCAGGGATTGCGGTCTGCAGAGTTCCCACGTCTCAGAACTCGTTCTATTATTTTGGGTTATTGTCAGATCACTGTATGTGCTCTGACCTCCATGTCCATTGTGATACTGAATTGCCTTTCATAACAGTACAGGAAGCCTAAAGTACTAATGATTCTCAATAGAGGGAAAAAAGAAGTTCTGAGACCATTTTTCTTTCTTGGCTTTGTGTTTTGTCTTTTTTTCCCCCTAGAAATTTGGGTGGTTCAGTACACAGGTGTAGCGATGGACATTAGAAGTCTGTCTTCATTTGTGGATCAGCTCTCGGCAAGAGTACAAAAGATTCAAGACACTATTGATCAGAAATCTATGTTAGAACCAAGAATTCCTATTCCTGATTTGTTTTTTGGAGATAGAACTAAGTTTCTGAGTTTCAAAAATAATTGTAAGTTATTTCTGGCCTTGAATCCTCGTTCCTCTGGTGATCCAGTTCAACAGGTTTTGATTATTATTTCTTTTTTGCGCGGCGACCCTCAGGACTGGGCATTTTCTCTTGCGCCAGGAGATCCTGCATTGAGTAATATCAGTGCGTTTTTCCTGGCGCTCGGATTGCTGTACGATGAGCCTAATTCAGTGGATCAGGCAGAAAAGAATTTGCTGGCTCTTTGTCAGGGTCAGGATGAGATAGAGGTATATTGCCAGAAATTTAGAAAATGGTCAGTGCTCACTCAATGGAATGAATCTGCGCTGGCAGCTATGTTCAGAAAGGGTCTCTCTGAAGCCCTTAAGGATGTCATGGTGGGATTTCCTATGCCTGCTGGTTTGAATGAGTCTATGTCTTTGGCTATTCAGATCGGTCGACGTTTGCGTGAGCGTAAATCTGTGCACCATTTGGCGGTATTACCTGAGCTTAAACCTGAGCCTTTGCAGTGCGATAGGACTTTGACCAGAGTTGAACGGCAAGAACACAGATGTCTGAATGGGCTGTGTTTCTACTGTGGTGATTCCACTCATGCTATCTCTGATTGTCCTAAGCGCACTAAGCGGTTCGCTAGGTCTGCCACCATTGGTACGGTACAGTCAAAATTTCTTCTGTCCGTTACCTTGATCTGCTCTTTGTCGTCATATTCTGTCATGGCGTTTGTGGATTCAGGCGCTGCTCTGAATTTGATGGACTTGGAATATGCTAAGCGTTGTGGGTTTTTCTTGGAGCCCTTGCAGTGTCCTATTCCATTGAGAGGTATTGATGCTACGCCTTTGGCCAAGAATAAGCCTCAATACTGGACCCAGCTGACCATGTGCATGGCTCCTGCACATCAGGAGGATATTCGCTTTCTGGTGTTGCATAATCTGCATGATGTGGTTGTGTTGGGGTTGCCATGGCTACAAGCCCATAATCCAGTATTGGATTGGAAATCCATGTCGGTGTCCAGCTGGGGTTGTCAGGGGGTACATGGTGATGTTCCATTTTTGTCAATTTCGTCATCCACCCCTTCTGAGGTTCCAGAGTTCTTGTCTGATTACCGGGATGTATTTGATGAGCCCAAGTCCGATGCCCTACCTCCGCATAGGGATTGTGATTATGCTATCAATTTGATTCCTGGTGGTAAATTCCCAAAAGGTCGACTGTTTAATTTATCCGTGCCTGAGCACACCGCTATGCGCAGTTATGTGAAGGAATCCCTGGAGAAGGGGCATATTCGCCCGTCATCGTCGCCATTAGGAGCAGGGTTCTTTTTTGTAGCCAAAAAGGATGGTTCGCTGAGACCTTGTATAGATTATCGCCTTCTTAATAAGATCACTGTTAAATTTCAGTACCCCTTGCCTTTGTTATCTGATTTGTTTGCTCGGATTAAGGGGGCTAGTTGGTTCACCAAGATTGATCTTCGTGGTGCGTATAATCTGGTGCGAATCAGGCGAGGCGATGAATGGAAAACTGCTTTTAATACGCCCGAGGGTCATTTTGAGTATCTAGTGATGCCATTCGGACTTGCCAATGCTCCATCAGTGTTTCAGTCCTTTATGCATGACATCTTCTGAGAGTACCTGGATAAATTCCTGATTGTGTACTTGGATGACATTTTGATCTTCTCGGATGATTGGGAGTCTCATGTGAAACAGGTCAGAACTAGTGTTGAGCATTCCGATACCGCAAGTATCGGGTATCGGCCGATACTTGCGGTATCGGAATTCCGATACCGAGATCCGATACTTTTGTGGTATCGGGTATCGGTATCGGATACATAGGGATCTGTAAAATAAAGAATTAAAATAAAAAATATTGATATATTTACCTCTCCGGCGGCCCCTGGACTCAGCGCGGGTAACCGGCAGGCTTCGTTGTTCAAAATCAGCGCTTTTAGGACCTGAGAATCACGTCCCGGCTTCTGATTGGTCGCGGGCCGCCCATGTGACCGCCACGCGACCAATCACAAGCCGCGACGTCACCGCAAGCTATTGACGCGCTCATTTTTAAAAATGAGCGCGTTAATGGCTTTGAAAGACGTAACGGCTTGTGATTGGTCGCGTGGCCGCGACCAATCACAAGCCGCCACGTCACCGCAAGCTATTGACGCGCTCATTTTTAAAAATGAGCGCGTTAATGGCTTTGAAAGACGTAGCGGCTTGTGATTGGTCGCGTGGCCACGACCAATCACAAGCCGCTATGTCTTTCAAAGCCATTAACGCGTTCATTTTTATCCCCCGTGCGGCTGCCTGTAGTATCGGCCACAGCCTGGGATGTGCTAGTTGTATACTCCCGGGTCCTGACATACTGGAGCGGAGGAGAAGCACTGACAGGGATTAACCCCTCACCCGCCAGCCTGTCAGTGAACACTGAGTGTCGCTCGCAGAACTCAGCCTCAGAATAATCTGCAGATAGCTGGAAATTAGCCCCTATTGAAGGAGGACTTTGTGCAGTGATTGGGGCAGATAATGGCCGTTTCCCCATAGATCCAGGAAGCGGCTAGTCTGCTGTGCCAGGACTGGAAACTCCGCTCCTCCACATCTGTCCACACACCCAAAGGCTCTTCTAAGAGACCCCACATCCTCCTCCTAAGAGCCGCACCGCTGATCTAGGGATGGTTCACACTAGTGTCTGCTCACACTGCACCAGGCGGTATATAGAGGTCACTATACACGATCCGTGCTCCACTGTGGCCGCGACCAATCACAAGTCTTTCAAAGCCATTAACGCGCTCATTTTTAAAAATGAGCGCGTCAATAGCTTGCGGTGACGTCGCGGCTTGTGATTGGTCGCGGCCACGCGACCAATCACAAGCCGCTACGTCTTTCAAAGCCATTAACGCGCTCATTTTTAAAAATGAGCGCGTCAATAGCTTGCGGTGACGTCGCGGCTTGTGATTGGTCGCGTGGCGGTCACATGGGCGGCCCGCGACCAATCAGAAGCCGGGACGTGATTCTCAGGTCCTAAAAGCGCTGATTTTGAACAACGAAGCCTGCCGGTTACCCGCGCTGAGTCCAGGGGCCGCCGGAGAGGTAAATATATCAATATTTTTTATTTTTATTCTTTATTTTACACCTCCCTATGGATCCCAGGGCCTGAAGGAGAGTTTCCTCTCCTTCAGACCCTGGGATCCATCAGGATACATTCCGATACTTGGTGTCCCATTGACTTGTATTGGTATCGGATATCGGTATCGGCGATATCCGATATTTTTCGGGTATCGGCCGATACTATCCGATACCGATACTTTCAAGTATCGGACGGTATCGCTCAACACTAGTCAGAACGGTTTTTCAGGTCCTGCGTGCTAACTCTTTGTTTGTGAAGGGATCAAAGTGTCTCTTTGGTGTGCAGAAGGTTTCATTTTTGGGGTTCATCTTTTCCCCTTCTACTATCGAGATGGATCCTGTTAAGGTCCAAGCCATCCATGATTGGACTCAGCCGACATCTCTGAAAAGTCTGCAAAAGTTCCTGGGCTTTGCTAATTTTTATCGTCGCTTCATCTGCAATTTTTCTAGTATTGCCAAACCATTGACCGATTTGACCAAGAAGGGTGCTGATTTGGTCAATTGGTCTTCTGCTGCTGTGGAAGCTTTTCAAGAGTTGAAGCGTCGTTTTTCTTCTGCCCCTGTGTTGTGTCAACCTGATGTTTCTCTTCCGTTCCAGGTCGAGGTTGATGCTTCTGAGATTGGAGCAGGGGCTGTTTTGTCGCAGAGAGGTTCTGATTGTTCAGTGATGAAACCATGCGCTTTTTTTTCCAGGAAGTTTTCGCCTGCTGAGCGGAATTATGATGTGGGCAACCGAGAGTTGCTGGCCATGAAGTGGGCATTCGAGGAGTGGCATCATTGGCTTGAGGGAGCTAAGCATCGCGTGGTGGTATTGACTGATCATAAGAACCTGACTTATCTCGAGTCTGCTAAGCGTTTGAATCCTAGACAGGCTCGTTGGTCGCTGTTTTTCGCCCGTTTTGACTTTGTGATTTCGTACCTTCCGGGCTCTAAAAATGTGAAGGCGGATGCTCTGTCTAGGAGTTTTGTGCCCGACTCTCCGGGTTTATCTGAGCCGGCGGGTATCCTCAAGGAAGGAGTAATTGTGTCTGCCATCTCCCCTGATTTGCGGCGGGTGCTGCAAAAATTTCAGGCTAATAAACCTGATCGTTGTCCAGCGGAGAAACTGTTTGTCCCGGATAGGTGGACAAATAAAGTGATCTCTGAGGTTCATTGTTCGGTGTTGGCTGGTCATCCTGGAATCTTTGGTACCAGAGAGTTAGTGGCTAGATCCTTTTGGTGGCCGTCTCTGTCGCGGGATGTGCGTTCTTTTGTGCAGTCCTGTGGGATTTGTGCTCGGGCTAAGCCCTGCTGTTCTCGTGCCAGTGGGTTGCTTTTGCCCTTGCCGGTCCGAAGAGACCTTGGACACATATCTCTATGGATTTTATTTCAGATCTTCCCGTCTCTCAAAAGATGTCAGTCATTTGGGTGGTCTGTGATCGCTTTTCTAAGATGGTCCATCTGGTACCCTTGTCCAAGTTGCCTTCCTCCTCTGATTTGGTGCCATTGTTCTTCCAGCATGTGGTTCGTTTGCATGGCATTCCAGAGAATATCGTTTCTGACAGAGGTTCCCAGTTTGTTTCGAGGTTTTGGCGAGCCTTTTGTGGTAGGATGGGCATTGACTTGTCTTTTTCCTCGGCTTTTCATCCTCAGACTAATGGCCAGACCGAACGAACCAATCAGACCTTGGAAACCTATCTGAGATGCTTTGTTTCTGCCGATCAGGATGACTGGGTGTCCTTTTTGCCTTTGGCTGAGTTCGCCCTTAATAATCGGGCCAGCTCGGCTACCTTGGTTTCGCCATTTTTCTGCAATTCTGGGTTCCATCCTCGTTTCTCTTCAGGACAGGTTGAGTCTTCGGACTGTCCTGGTGTGGATACTGTGGTGGACAGGTTGCAGCAGATTTGGACTCATGTAGTGGACAATTTGACCTTGTCCCAGGAGAAGGCTCAACGTTTCGCTAATCGCAGACGCCGTGTGGGTCCCCGACTTCGTGTTGGGGATCTGGTTTGGTTATCTTCTAGTCATATTCCTATGAAGGTTTCCTCTCCGAAGTTTAAACCTCGTTTCATTGGTCCTTATAGGATTTCTGAGGTTATTAATCCTGTGTCTTTTCGTCTGACCCTCCCAGATTCTTTTTTCATACATAACGTCTTCCATAGGTCATTGTTGCGGAGATACGTGGCACCTATGGTTCCATCTGTTGACCCTTCTGCCCCGGTTTTGGTGGAGGGGGAATTGGAGTATATTGTGGAGAAGATTTTGGATTCTCGTGTTTCAAGACCGAAACTCCAGTATCTGGTTAAATGGAAGGGTTATGCTCAGGAGGATAATTCCTGGGTTTTTGCCTCTGATGTCCATGCTCCCGATCTTGTTCATGCCTTTCATGTGGCTCATCCTGGTCGGCCTGGGGGCTCTGGTGAGGGTTCGGTGACCCCTCCTCAAGGGGGGGGTACTGTTGTGAATTCTGTGGCAGAGCTCCCTCCTGTGGTCACAAGTGGTACTTCGGCTGATTCTCTCTGGGAGCTTCCGTTTGTGGAGGAAACTGGTACTGCTGCTTCTGAGTTTCCTCCCTCAGGTGATCTGGTGAGGTCGTTAGGTGCTTCTCTACTTAACCCCACCTAATGCTTTGATTCATGCTTCCTGTCAATGTTCCAGTGTTGGACTTGTGTTTCTCTGGATCATTCCTGTGGCCTGCTGCTCTGCATAGCTAAGTGCTTCTTTGCTATTTGTTGCCATTTTTTCTGTCCAGCTTGTCTATTTGTTTTGCTGGAAGCTCTGGGACGCAAAGGGTGTACATCCGTGCCGTTAATTCGGTACGGAGGGTCTTTTTGCCCCTTTGCGTGGTTTTCTTTAGGGTTTTGTGTAGACCGCAAAGTTATCTTTCCTATCCTCGTTCTGTCTAGGATATCGGGCCTCGCTTTGCTGAATCTATTTCATTCCTGCGTTTGTCTTTTCATCTTACTCACAGTCATTATATGTGGGGGGCTGCCTTTTCCTTTGGGGTATTTCTCTGAGGCAAGGTAGGCTTATTTTTTCTATCTTTAGGCTAGTTAGTTTCTCAGGCTGTGCCGAGTTGCATAGGTAGCGTTAGGCGCAATCCACGGCTGCCTCTAGTTGTGTTTGGAGAGGATCAGGGATTGCGGTCTGCAGAGTTCCCACGTCTCAGAGCTCGTTCTATTATTTTGGGTTATTGTCAGATCACTGTATGTGCTCTGACCTCCATGTCCATTGTGATACTGAATTGCCTTTCATAACATGCATGACAGTAGTGAGGGTGCTTTCCGTGTGGTCATGCGAGTGTAAGAGTGTGAGATTTTGCATTTTTTCTCAGCTAACAGCAGTGTGACATCCGTGTGACATCCGTGTGACATCCGTGTGACATCTGTATAGTGTATGTGTGCAATGCGTTTTTAACATGGTCTTTCCCATGCTGTATAAAGTTCGAAAAGAGAAGACAGACAGATAGGATAGAAAGATTGAATAGAATAGACAGAGAGATAAATGCTAGAAAAGGTACATTGGGCTTACAAATGTCCCGCCCATTGAGCCTCATGCATATTCACTGCATTGACTGGCATACTATTCTCCTGCCCTGCAGAGCATCTCACCTATAACTCTCTACTGTTTTCCTGTGGTTATTCATGTCTGTGGGCATTTTTCACATATTATGTGAACATCCTCACCTTGCACCTCAAATATCATAGATCTGAAACTTTGTGATGCTGCAATTGGCAATTTTCCGTGTGGGCAATTTTCCATGTGGGCAATTTTCCTGTGGGCATTTATCTGGTCTCTGTCTTTAATAGACATGATGATGCTGTGTGGCCAGCCAATCAATTTAATACCACAACAAAGATGGCTGCGGCATTACAGTGCATGTCAGACAAACCCTGTATGTTGATTAGCTCTGTAAGGGGCACCAAAAATGCAGGGTGGACACCCGAGCTCCCTCTGAGCAAACCCAGAAATGCTCAGTGCTTGCCAAGTACTGCGAGTACAGTGATGCTTGGGCGAGTAACGAGCATTACCGAGTATGCTCGCTCATCACTACTATCTATCTATCTATCTATCTATCTTTCTTTAGATCTATCTATCTTTCTTTCTATCAATCTATTATCTATCTGTCTATCTATCTTTCTATAGGTCTATCTATCTATCTATCTTTCTATAGATCTATCTTTCTTTCTATCAATCTATTATCTATCTGTCTATCTATCTTTCTTTAGGTCAATCTATCCATCTATCTATCTATCTATCTATCTATCTATCTATCTATCTATCTATCTTTCTATAGATCTATCTTTCTTTCTATCAATCTATTATCTATCTATCACACATCTGTGCACTGAACACTGCTCCAAGAGGTGTAAACGTTTTCTATGTAGCAAATATATGGTAGTCCTCAAGGGACTCGATTTCCCTTTCTCTTCCAACAACGACCCCCTTCCACTTACTGTAATCCTTGTAACCTCTTTATAGTTGATTGCAGTGGAATCTTTCTAAAGGGCTGATTGTCACTATTGTTCCTATGGAAATTCACATCCTATTTCAATCTTGAGAGATATGGGTTATAAATATGATTTGTTTCTGGAATCCCAGTCTGTGCTCCCGGGTCTCAGCTGTTTTTCTACAGCTACACAGAAATAATAATGATGAATGACATTTTACATTATTTTGTCAGCTTCTGTTAAATTTGATACTAGGCTTTCTAGACCAGACCTGGGGTGGTTGCTGCATGGAGAGACAAGATGAAGAGGTTATTTGCTGGCTCTAAAATGTAAATAGCATATTGCATGTGTGTGGGTATCAAAGGTCAAGAAAGGAGAGTTCCACAGTGCCAGGAAGCTTTGGTTTTCTCCAGTCTTTGTTTTGCAGCACATTAACATTCCAGCTCAATGTATTTAAGTGGCCGGTGTGCAGTCATTTATGAGATGACTCAACTTAATAGCTGTGTATGTGTGCTATGCAGATGCCAAGAAATAAACTTTCATAACAGTTTGATGCTTACAATATGGATGATCTGAGGCATGAATGAGATGCGTTATTCAATTTTTAAGAACTCATTTTTTTTATTGAAATTCATTTTTTTAACAACTCCTCTAGCTAAAACTAAAATTAGTTATTCAAAGAAAATATAACATGTTTCACCTTGTTTAGCACCATGGCGCATAAGAGTCATAAATCAAAAATTCAGCCATCCTGAAATTCTAGTTGTAAAAACTCAAATTGAGTGGCGGGATAAATATTGGGACTGATCAAAACTTTTTTAAAATTTGAACATTCCTACGTACAAAATATAAAGTGTAGTATTTCTTGCCAATAGTAACCCATCCATGTGAAAATTACAATTTTCTAAAATCCATTGTAATACCTGTTCTCCACATGACCGAATTTCTTGCCTTAATAGCCACATTCAACTCTGAAAGACGGTTGCGATCCACACTCTATGTGAAGAAATTGTTGAATACCCATGTGCCTCTTTGAAGGTTATAATTCCCTGACTTGTTAAATAATAATGCTGCAAATGCTCCTTAATAAAGTAATAATGGCTTTAGCCCCAAGTGCCCCCTTATAAAGTACGGTCACTAGAAAAATGCCCACAGGAAAAATGCCCACATGGAAAATTGCCCAAACAGAAAATTGTCCACGTGAAAAATTGCCCATATGGAAAAATCTCCACAGGAAAATTGCCCACAGGAAAAATGCCCACATGGAAAATTGCCCACATGGAAAATTCCCCACAAGGAAAATTGCCCACATGGAAAATTGCCCACATATAAATTTGCCCAAACAGAATATTGCCCACACAAAAAATTGCCAATTGCAGCATCACAAAGTTTCAGATCTATAATATTTGAGGTGTAAGGTGAGGATGTTTACATGATATGTGAAAAATGCCCACAGAAAATTGCCCACAGACATGAATACCCACAGGAAAACAGAGTTATAGGTGAGATGCTCTGCATTACAGAGAATAGCATATATCTATAGGTTAAATTCTCTGCTGCAGGAAAGGGGGTAGTATGCATGCATACATGAGATGCTCTGCAGGGCAGAAGAATAATATAGAATTATAGGTGAGATGCTCTGCAGGACAGGAGAATAATATGCCAGTCAATGCAGGGAATATGCATGAGGCTTAATAGGCGGGAGACTGGTAAGCCCAATCTAAATTTTCTAGCATTTATCTGTCTATTCTATTCCTCTTTCTATCCTATCTGTCTGTCTTCTCTTTTCGAACTTTATACAGCATGGGAAAGACCATGTTAAAATTGCATTGCACACGGACACCACACAGATGCCACACGGATGTCACACCGCTGTTAGATGAGAAAAAAATGCCAAATCTCATTACACTTGCACCACACTCGCATGACCATACGGAAAGCACCCGTGCGACTGTAATGCATCAAAATCGCTCCGATAACGCATACCCTAGGGTTCTTCTACCCTATAGGTGAGATACTCTGCTGGCAGGAGAATAATACAGAGTTATAAGTGAGATGTTCTGCAGGGCAGGAGAATAGTATCGAGTAATAGGTGAGATGCTCTGCAGGGCAGGACAATAGTATAGAGCTATAGGTGAGATGCTCTGCTGGGCAGGAGAATAGTTTAGAGTTATAGGTGAGATGCTCTGCCGGGCAGGAAAATAGTACAGTTGTAGGTGAGATGTTCTGCCGGGCAGAAGAAGAGTATAGAGTTATAGGTGAGATGCTCTGCCGGGCAGGAGAAGAGTATAGAATTATAGGTGAGATACTCTGCAGGGCAGGGGAATAGTATAGAGTTATAGGTGAGATGCTCTGACAGGCAGGAGAAGAGTATAGAGTTATAGGTGAGATACTCTGCAGGGCAGGAGAATAGTATAGAGTTATAGGTGAGAGGCTCTGCCAGGCAGTAGAAGAGTATAGAGTTATAGGTGAGATGCTCTGCTGGGCAGGAGAATAGTACGGAGTTATAGGTGAGATGTTCTGCCGGACAGGAGAATAGTATAGAGTTATAGGTGAGATGCTCTGCCGGGCAGGAGAATAGTACAGAGATATAGGTGAGATGCTCTGCCGGGCAGAAGAAGAGTATAGAGTTATAGGTGAGATGCTCTGCCGGGCAGGAGAAGAGTATAGAATTATAGGTGAGATACTCTGCAGGGCAGGGGAATAGTATAGAGTTATAGGTGAGATGCTCTGACAGGCAGGAGAAGAGTATAGAGTTATAGGTGAGATACTCTGCAGGGCAGGAGAATAGTATAGAGTTATAGGTGAGAGGCTCTGCCAGGCAGTAGAAGAGTATAGAGTTATAGGTGAGATGCTCTGCTGGGCAGGAGAATAGTACGGAGTTATAGGTGAGATGTTCTGCCGGACAGGAGAATAGTATAGAGTTATAGGTGAGATGCTCTGCCGGGCAGGAGAATAGTACAGAGATATAGGTGAGATGCTCTGCCGGGCAGGAGAATAGTATAGAGTTATTGGTGAGATGCTCTGCCGGGCAGGAGAATAGTACAGAGTTATAGGTGAGATGCTCTGCCGGGCAGGAAAATAGTACAGTTGTAGGTGAGATGTTCTGCCGGGCAGAAGAAGAGTATAGAGTTATAGGTGAGATGCTCTGCTGGGCAGGAGAAGAGTATAGAGTTATAGGTGAGATGCTCTGCTGGGCAGGAGAACAGTACAGAGTTACAGGTGAGATGTTCTGTCAGGCAGGAGAATAGTATAGAGTTATAGGTGAGATGCTCTGCCGTGCAGGAGAATAGTATTGAGTTATTGGTGAGATGCTCTGCCGGGCAGGAGAAGAGTATAGAGTTATAGGTGAGATACTCTGCAGGGCAGGAGAATAGTATAGAGTTATAGGTGAGATGTTCTGCCGGGCAGGAGAATATTACAGAGTTATAGGTGAGATGCTCTGCCGGGCAGGAGAAGAGTATAGAGCTATAGGTGAGATGTTCTACCGGGCAGGAGAAGAGTATAGAGTTATAGGTGAGATACTCTGCAGGGCAGGAGAATAGCATAGAGTTATAGGTGAGATGCTCTGCCGGGCAGAATAGTACAGAGTTATGGGTGAGATGCTCTGCCAGGCAGGATAATAGTATAGAGTTATAGGTGAGATGCTCTGCCTGGCAGGAGAATAGTATAGAGTTATAGGTGAGATGCTCTGCAGCACAGAAGAATGTCGGCGAAAATTGCCCTCACAGAAAATTACCCACAAGTTTATTAAGAACAGTTTATTAAGGAGGTCTAATAACAACAATAACTCCAGTTTTTTAAACAATCATTGCACATCTGCAAATTAGCCATTTTACTGCAAATTAGCTATTCTCCTTACGTATGACATGCATTGTGTTGCAGAGACCTGTCAGGTCCCTGCACTGCGATACATGCTGCAGGCGCAGTGGCTGTGAGCTGACGTTGGAGGAGCAGCACATAACAATAGCGAACACTCCGATGTCAGCTGCCGGGCTGTGCGCTGACCACAAAAGGCACTGGGTGACATGGGAGCAGAGGAAAGGTGAAAAGAATGTTTTTGTTTTTAATTATGCATTAGAAGCTGAACGGAGATACATACACTAAAGATGGGGACATACAGTTAGGGCCAGAAATATTTGGACAGTGACACAAGTTTTGTTATTTTAGCTGTTTACAAAAACATGTTCAGAAATACAATTATATATATAATATGGGCTGAAAGTGCACACGCCCAGCTGCAATATGATAGTTTCCACATCCAAATCGGAGAAAGGGTTTAGGAATCATAGCTCTGTAATGCATAGCGTCCTCTTTTTCAAGGGACCAAAAGTAATTGGACAATGGACTCTAAGGGCTGCAATTAACTCTGAAGGCGTCTCCCTCGTTAACCTGTAATCAATGAAGTAGTTAAAAGGTCAGGGGTGGATTCCAGGTGTGTGGTTTTGCATTTGGAAGCTGTTGCTGTGAGCAGACAACATGCGGTCAAAGGAACTCTCAATTGAGGTGAAGCAGAACATCCTGAGGCTGAAAAAAAAAGAAAAAATCCATCAGAGAGATAGCAGACATGCTTGGAGTAGCAAAATCAACAGTTGGGTACATTCTGAGAAAAAAGGAATTGACTGGTGAGCTTGGGAACTCAAAAAGGCCTGGGCGTCCACGGATGACAACAGTGGTGGATGATCGCCGCATACTTAATTTGGTGAAGAAGAACCCGTTCACAACATCAACTGAAGTCCAGAACACTCTCAGTGAAGTAGGTGTATCTGTCTCTAAGTCAACAGTAAAGAGAAGACTCCATGACAGTAAATACAAAGGGTTCACATCTAGATGCAAACCATTCATCAATACCAAAAATAGACAGGCCAGAGTTAAATTTGCAGAAAAACACCTCAAGAAGCCAGCTCAGTTCTGGAAAAGTATTCTATGGACAGATGAGACAAAGATCAACCTGTACCAGAATGATGGGAAGAAAAAAGTTTGGAGAAGAAAGGGAACGGGACATGATCCAAGGCACACCACATCCTCTGTAAAACATGGTGGAGGCAACGTGATGGCATGGGCATGCATGGCTTTCAATGGCACTGGGTCACTTGTGTTTATTGATGACATAAGAGCAGACAAGAGTAGCCGGATGAATTCTGAAGTGTACCGGGATATACTTTCAGCCCAGATTCAGCCAAATGCTGCAAAGTTGATTGGACGGCGCTTCATAGTACAGATGGACAATGACCCCAAGCATACATCCAAAGCTACCCAGGAGTTCATGAGTGCCAAAAAGTGGAACATTCTGCAATGGCCAAGTCAATCTCCAGATCTAAACCCAATTGAGCATGAATTTCACTTGCTCAAATCCAGACTTAAGACGGAAAGACCCACAAACAAGCAAGACCTGAAGGCTGCGGCTGTAAAGGCCTGGCAAAGCATTAAGAAGGAGGAAACCCAGCGTTTGGTGATGTCCATGGGTTCCAGACTTAAGGCAGTGATTGCCTCCAAAGGATTTGCAACAAAATATTGAAAATAAAAATATTTTGTTTGGGTTATGTTTATTTGTCTAATTACTTTTGACCTCCTAAAATGTGGAGTGTTTGTAAAGAAATGTGTACAATTCCTACATTTTCTATCAGATATTTTTGTTCAACCCTTCAAATTAAACGGTACAATCTGCACTTGAATTCTGTTATAGAGGTTTCATTTCAAATCCAATGTGGTGGCATGCAGAGCCCAACTCGCGAAAATTGTGTCACTGTCCAAATATTTCTGGCCCTAACTGTATACCAGGAAGGAGGCATATATACCAGGATGGAGACCATGTGGACCATACATACCAAAATGGGGACCATATATACCAGCATTGGGACATATATACCATGATGCTGACATATTTACCAGGGTGATGGGAATATTTACCAGGATGGGGGACATTACTACATAATGAAGGGGGAGGGGACAAGTCATAAGTCTTTACAGAATTTTGAATGCTACAGAGACCCATACATCTGACCAATGTGTGTGTGTGTGTGGGTGGTGCAGGTCAAAATTTCGTACTGGGGCCCATCGGACTCCAGTTACACCACTGCAAAAACATATCACACATTCTGGGCAAGAACGCAAGATGGTACAAGTAACAGAATCTCACTTTTCTGCTGTGCCTTCTGGGCTTCCAGGACCATCTATCTCAGCCAGCAGCACCTGCTTTTGTTGGGCTCCCACTGATATGATAATGTATTAGATGTGACCTGCAGTCCCATGTAACTCCACAGATAATGCAGTGATACTTTTGTGAGTAGACAGACTGCTACAAACCACAGATCTTCATCATTTTTACAGTTTTGTTTTGCACTGGGTCAACTGTAAATCACAAGTTGATCACATATCATGTGAATATCCTCACTTTGCACCTCAAATATTAAAGATCTGAAACTTTGTGATGCTGCAATTGACAATTTTCCGTGTGGGCAATATTCCATATGGGCAATTTACTGTGTGGGCAATTTTCTGTGTGAGCAATTTTCCTGTGGGCATTTTTCCTGTGGACAATCTTCCTGTGGGGATTTTTCCTGTGGACAATCTTCCTGTGGGGATTTTTCCTGTGGACAATCTTCCTGTGGGCATTTTTCCTGTGGACAATCTTCCTGTGGGGATTTTTCAGGGAACCGTTTTTCACTAATAGGCTACAGTCACACTAGCAGTATTTGGTCAGTATTTTACATCAGTATTTGTAAGCCAAAACCAGGAGTGTAACAAATAAAGGAAAAGTATAACAGAAACATATGCACCACTTCTGTATTATCACCCACTCCTGGTTTTGGTTTACACATACTGAGGTAAAATACTGACCAAGTACTGCTAGTGTGACCGCAGCCATACTGTGATCTTCTGCTCGCTGCACTTATACACTTACCTTATGCTGTTATTTGCTGTTTTAATCATTAATTGTTTACACAATCACACCTTGTTGACCCCTTTATTGTAGCACAAGTGTGTTTCACATAGCATTATATGGTATATGTTTCTGTGCCAGGGTAACTGTTAGAATCTGTTTTGTTTGGACCATCCGCCATCTTGTTGTGGTTTTCTGGCTGCTGGTCTTTTTCCCCTGGTGCTGGGTTAGCTTGGTCAGGTGATGGTTTCACCCTTTATTACCCAGCACCTGCCTCCCATTCCTTGCTGGACAACAGTGTTAATCCGCTAGAGTTCTGGCTATGTGTTTTGACAGCTTTCTGTGTTTGATATTGTGCAGTTCTGGGATCTCTGGTTCTGCTATCTTTTGTTTCTGTTTTCAGTTTGTTTCTGCAGCCTTCTCTGTGTTTCCAATTAGGAGGTGACCTGTTTTTTGTACCCAGTCCTTAGATCTTTTAGGGACCTCCTTCCCCTTATCTATAGGTCTTCGCTGAGTGTAGACCAGGATCGTAGGTGGGTGTATTCTCTAGGAATGTGTCGCCCACTTCATCGTAGGGTTTCTCCTAATCCTAGTGCAGGGTCAGCTTAAGGTAGGATTACCTGAGTTTTTTTCTGGTAAATGGCAGGAATTTTTTACATTTAAAAATGCATGTTTACTATATTTTCGGCTTAGATCCAGATCCTCAGGGAGTGAATTACAGTGTGTGGGGATTATTATGTCTTTATTGCGAAGTGAACCCCAAATCTGGGCGTTTTCATTACATCCTGAAGATCCTTGTTTGACATCAGTAGAAGCATTTTTTTTCTGCTATGGGCTTGTTGTATGAGGATCCTGATCAGGTCACATCAGCAGAGGCAGAGCTCAGACAGCTTAAACAGGGCTCTGTGGATGCTGAAAGGTATTGCACCCTGTTCAGACCATGGTCTGCAGAGGTCAGGTGGAATGACCCAGCGCTCAACAGTCCATTTTTAGCAGGTTTGAGTGAAAGAGTTAAAGATTTGCTCATTGCATATCCTGCACCTGTTACTTTGGATAGAAGATTAAGAGACAAGTGGAGTGAAGAGAAGACTTTTATAATGCTGGACCCAGTCTCTCAGGATAGCCCCATCAACAGCGGGGAACCGATGCAAATTAGGGTGATGTCCTCTCGTTCTCAGGAGAGGGAGAGGAGGTTTGCTGAAGGGCTATGCTTGTATTGTGGTAAGGCTGACCATTTTATTAAGCAATGTGAGGTTCGCATAAAGAAAGGAAAAAAAAAAAGGTCAGTAGGAGTAAGGCTGGTTTCACATTTGCGTATTTTGCCGCTGCGTCTTTGCGCAAAAAAACACATGCGTTTTTTCCCCTATACTTAACATTAACAACGCATGCGTTTTTTGCATGCGTTTTGCCGCGTTTTGACAACGCATGCGTCGTTTCTATGCATGCGTTTGGTTGCAGAAATGCAACATGTAGTAATTTCTAGCGGCGTTTTTTTGCCGCAAAAAAACGTATTGCTGTCTATGTAAAAGCATGCGTTTTTAAGCACATGCGTTTGCATGCGTTTTAATAGAGAAACACAAGAATACACACTGATAAGCCAACCCCCAACCCTAACCTTAACCATAAGGGATCCTAACCCTAACCCTAAGGGTTAGGGTTAGGATCCCTAGGGTTTGGGTTAGGGTTAGGGTTAGGATCCCTTAGGGTTAGGATTAGGGTTAGGGTTAGGATCCCTTAGGGTTAGGGTTAGGATCCCTTAGGGTTAGGGTTAGGATCCCTTAGGGTTTGGGTTAGGGTTAGAGTTAGGATCCCTAGGGTTACTATGGATCCTAACCCTAACCCTAGCTATTTCTGTTTATAGTGGGTTTTCTTGTTGATTTTGATGATTGGCAGCTGTCACACACTTCTCATCATGCGTTTCAAAAATGCAAACGCAGGAAAAAAAGCATGTAAATGCGTCAAAACGCAGCGTTTGTATTAAAACATGCAAAAACGCATGCATCTAAACGCATTTTTTCACCAAATGCGTTTGCGTTTAAAACGCTGCGTTTTTAAACGCAAATGTAAAACCAGCCTAACAGTCCAGTTCGTATTGCGTTTTTACGGTCAGCAGGAGTTTTTTTTTTTCTGCTAATACCACATATCATGGTCATTCCATTGATTTTCAGGTAATGGTGGATTGTGGTTCTGCACTTAATTTGATTGATCAACAATTCCTAGACAAATATAAGTTTGATTCTGAACCATTGTCCTCTCCTATTCCTATTGTGGATATTGATAACACTCCTTTGGAACATGGGTGTATTTCTCGAAAGGTTACCGGGTACCCATTTTTTGTGAATATGGAACATCAGGAGAACAATAGACTTGTTTGTTCTTGCTAAATTACCTTGCCCAGTTGTCTTGGGTTTACCGTGGTTAAAAATGCACAATCCTTTGCTGGACTGGTCGTCTAGTACTATAAGGTCCTGGGGTCAGGGGTGTTATCGTAATTGTTGTAATGTTCACATTGCTGCTATTGTGAAGAAGGAGCTACCTGAAGCCATTCAGGATTTCTGGAGGGTATTTTCATAGGTCGAGTCACCAGCTCTACCACCCATAGAGATTACGACTGTGCTATTGAGTACGTTCCAGGATCCACACTTCCTAAGAGTCGTTTATTTAATCTGACGATTCCTGAGAGGGAGGCCTTAAAGGAGTACCTATAGACTAGTTTAGCTGCAGGTTATATAAGACCCTCTAAATCCCCTGTGGCTGTAAGATTCTTTTTTTTTTTCAAAAAGAAGGATGGTGGCCTTAGGCCGTGTCTGGATCTTCAGGAGATTAATCTGTGCGCAATTGTTACCCATTGCCGCTGATTCCAGATTTGTTTAACCAACTATCCGGAGTGAAGTGGTTCTCTAAGATTTACCTTCATAGGGCATATAATTAGCTGAGGGCGATGAATGGAAGACAGCCTTAAATACTCTGGAAGGTCATTTTGAGTGTCTGGTGATGCCTTTTGGCCTTACTAATGCACCTGCGTTTTTTTCAAAATTTCATTAATGACATTCTGAGGCTATTAATTGGTAGGAGTGTTATTGTTTATTTGGATGATATTTTGATCTATTCACCTGATCTGGAGTCGCATTGGCAGAGAGTCCACAAAGTTCTACAGATTTTGAGTGAAAACTCACTCTTTGCTAAATTGGAGAAGTGCGAGTTTGCGGTACAGAAAATGATTTTTTGGGGGTACCTTGTCTCCAATCTTGGGTTTGAGATTGACCCGGTGAAGGTTCAGGTAGTGCTGGAGTGGCCTAGGCCTGAATGTTTGAAGTCGGCTCAGAGATTTTTGGGGTTTGCCTATTATTACAGAAAATTCATAAAGAATTTTTCTGTGATCGCTAAACCTATAACTGATCTCACCAAGAAGGATTCTAATACTGTCCAATGGTCCTCTAAGGCTGTTAAGGCTTTTGAGCATCTCAAGGAGAGGTTTAGCTCTGCTCCTGTTTTGATTCAGATGGATGAGACCAAGCCATTTCTGGTAGAGGTTGATGCCTCTTCAGTAGGGGTGGGGGCAGTTCTGTCCCAGGAGGGAGAGGATGGGGTGCATCCTTGTGCTTTCTTTTCTTAAAAAAATGTCAAGGACTGAGCTCAACTATTATGTTGGGAACAGAGATTTGCTGGCTATTAAACTCACGTTTGAGCATTGGCGACATTTTTTGGAGGGGGCTAGACATCCAATACATGTTTTTACTGATCATAAGAATCTGATATATCTGGATGCTGCTAAACATTTTAATGCCTGTCAAGCTAGGTGGGCACTGTTTTTTGCCCGGTTTCATTTCTCCGTCACATATATCCCTGGGACAAAGAATGTTAAAGCGGATGCTTTGTCTCATAGATTCTCTCCAGCAGTTAATACTGAGAAGGAAGAATGCATTTTGCAGAGAGGAGTGGTGGTGGCAGCATTGGGTTCTGAGTTGGAGAGTAGCATCCTAGAGGCCCAGAATGCTGCACCAACTAACACTCCATATGGTAAACTATTTGTGCCTAGAGCCTTACGGAGAGCTTTGTTTGCTGAATGGCCTGAGTCTCGATTGGCGGGTCATCCAGGGATTTCAGAAACTAGAAAGTCAATCGGTCGAAGTTTCTGGTGGCCAGGGTGGCAAAGAGAAATCATCAAGTGGGTGCGTCAGTGTACTGTGTGCGCTAGGTCAAAGGTCTCACATGCCCCGGCTGCAGGGTTGCTGTGCCCTATGGAGGTTCCTAGTTCGCCATGGTCACATCTTGCTATGGATTTTATCACCGATCTGCCGGTCTCTGAGGGTTTTTCTGTCATCTGGGTTGTCGTGGACCAGTTTAGTAAGATGTGTCATCTGGTCCCGTTCAATAAATTACCCTGAGCCAAGACTCTAGCTAAGACATTTGTGAAAGAGATTGTCAGGCTCCATGAGTTTGCCACGGACATTGTCTCCGATAGAGGAACACAGTTTGTGGCTCGCTTTTGGCGTGCTTTTTGCGACAGATTAAAGGTACATTTGTCATTTTCGTCAGGTTATCACCCGGAGTTCAATGGACAGACCGAAAGGAAGAACCAGGATGTCGAACAGTTTTTGAGATGTTTTGTAGCAGACAATCAGGAGATGTGGTTAGAATATCTACCACTAGCTGAGTTTGCTCTTAATAATCATACGCCTTCCTCGACTGGGTTTTCTCTTTTTTTTTTTCTTTTTTTGCTGTACAGGGAGGCATCCATCTTTCGGTCCATTTTCAAGGATTGGGGCAGCGGTGCCTGAGGAGGAGAGTTTTTCTGGAAATTTGGACAGTTTGGACCAATGTATGCTATAATCTGAAAGAGGCAAATAGGAGGTCAAAGAAATATTTTGAGAAGGGAGTCGCTTTTTGCAGTTGGGGACATGGTCTGGTTGTCTTCCAGGAATCTGCGTGTGAAGATCCCTTCTAAAAAACTGGGGCCTAAGTTTGTACGACCTTTCAAAGTGGTTCAGGGGGTCAACTCGGCAGTGGTGAGATTAGACATCCCCTCGTCCTGGATAATTAATTCAGTTTTTCATGTATCTTTACTGAAGAAAGTTGACACGCCAGATAAGGAGCCTATGCCGACTGTTCCTCCAGTTGATGAGGATGGCGAGTTGGAGATTTCACACATTTTAGATTCCAGGTGGCACAGAGGAAGTTTGCAGTATCTCTTGTCCTGGAAGAGTTTCAGTCCCGAGGATAATTCCAGGGGACTGAGGAGGTCTCAGCCTCAAGGCTGATTAAGGCTTTTCACAGGAGATTTCCGAATAAGGCTCGGCCAAGAGGATCCGGAGGATCCTTGCAAAAAGGGGAGGTACTGTTAGAATTTGTTTTGACCATCCGCCATCTTTTTGTGGTTTTCTGGCTGCTGATCTTTTGCCCCTGGTGCTGGGTTGTCTTGGTCTGGTGATTGTTTCACCCTTTATTATCCAGCACCTGCCTCACATTCCTTGCTGGACAACAGTGTTAATTCGCTAGAGTTCTGGCTAGGTGCTTAGACAGCTTTCTGTGTTTGATATTTTGCAGTTCTGGGATCTCTGGTTCTGCTATCTTTTTTGTTTCTGTTTTCAGTTTGTTCCTGCAACCTTCTCTGTGTTTCCTATTAGGAGGTGACCTGTTTTTTGTACCCAGTCCTTAGATCTTTTAGGGACCTCCTTCCCCTTATCTATAGATATTCGCTGAGTTTAGACCAGGATCGTCGGTGGGTCTATTTGCTAGGAATGGGCCGCCCACTCAATCGTAGGTTTTCAGCCTAGTCCTAGTGCAGGGTCAGCTTTCCCCCTTCTCTCCTAGTTCTGTGCTGCAGTTTCGTAACAGTAATGCTTTTTGTTATATTGCACCATCACTTTCTTTCATGTTTTTATATATCATTAGTTTTTACATGATTAACAATTTTTAGGATTTTGCTTAGTAATTTTTGTGTGTATATACGATATTCTTTAGACCCATATACCATACACACCGCTGTGTTATCTATCACCCAGTTCTATTTCTCTCTACCCTGGGGTGTGTGTCACTTTTGTATGATTTTGTACTTTTTACATTGCTGTCTGTATTATTATTTTTTAACTGAATTTATTTTCCATCTGAATTTGTTCTTACGGAATTATGTAATAATTATAGAGTATTGGACTGTATGATCGGCCTTTGTGCTTCCTTCTTCCGTGATTTGGCAAGAGGTCATCAAGCCCTATGATGAAAGTAACACCATTTCTACTGTAAAGCACGGAGGTGGATTTCTGATGTTTTGGGGATGTGTGAACTACAAAGGCACAGGAAAGGTAGTCAAAGTTGAAGGAAAGATGAATGCAGCATGTTATCAGCAAATACTGGACGCAAATTTGCAATCATCAGCCTGGAAGCTGCACATGTGACGTACCTGGACGTTCCAACATTACACCGATCCAAAACATAAGGCCAAGTCAACCAGTCATTGAATGCAGCAGAACAAAGTGAAGGTTCTGGAGTGGCCATCTCAGTCTCCTGACCTCAGTATCATTGAGCCACTCTGGGGAGATCGCAAGCGCACAATTCATGCTAGACACCCCAGGAATTTACAGCAACTGGAAACTTTTTGCCAAGAAGAGTGGGCAGCTTTACCATCTGAGAAAATAAAGAACCTCATCCACAGCTACAACAAAAGACTTCAAGTTGTCATTGATGTTAGAATGGGCAATACATGGTATTAAGAAATTAGGTATGTTAACTTTTGATCAGGGTCATTTGGATGTTTTGGGTTGTCATGATTTAAAAAGAGATAACACAGTAGTTTGACAATAAATGGCTTCACCCAACCATTAACCATGAGTGGAGAAAAAGGTTTGGTGTTATCATTGATATTTTCTGAAAAAAAGGCCAAGAAAGCAAATATTCTGCCAGGGTATGTAAACTTTTGAGCACAGCTGTAACTATCAATTCTATGTGTATACACTATAAGTAATCCATCAGTAGTGTATCATAATCATGATTCGTCAAACTCAATCTGACAGGTGCCCCGCCCCTATCAAAGTGTATCAAAGTGTGTAACCCCTCCCCTCCCCTTGTCTGACGGCTGGTATCCAGCTGTCCCTCCTTGTTTGATTTCCCCATATAGTTTGATATACTTTAATTTGCTGCAGTTCGATATTATTCCCCGTATTTGTTTTATACGTAGTTCGAGCGTAATTCTGTAAGCTGTGTTTTATTCACAGTGTACACATTGATATACTTTAATTTGCTGCAGTTCGATATTATTCTCGTATTTTGTATTATATTAGATTTTATACGTAGCTCGAGTTTGATTCTGTAAGCTGTGTTTTATTCACAGTGTCCAGATATAGTGCAGAACTTTGTTTTATAACACAACCAGCTGTTTATTTGTGTTTCTACTGACCATTAACTAAATGTTTATTTTCGTGGGTTATCTGCGGGTCAGAGGTTTATAACACCTAGGTCAATTGTTGTTGTATTCGCTTTCCCAATAAATGTTGGGAAGAGACAGATTTTCTGTTTGTACCTGTATTGTACCTGTAGGGTTATGTAGGGTTATCTGCGGGTCATTTGCCCAGGCAGTGTGTATTATTTATGTTTTTATAACGCACCATGTTTAATATTTGCTTTCTCTTTTTTGTGTCTGTAGATGTCATCTGAGAAGTTATTTGTGTTTCTACTGAGCATTAACTAAATGCTTATTTTCAGTGGTTTATAACACCTAGGTCATTTGTTTTTGTTCTGTAAGCTGTGTTTATTCACAGTGTACCAGATTTTCTCTTTTGTGCCTATATATATATATAATATGCCCCAATGTTACAACACAAGCAAGTAAGAAGCGGTGTGTTTTATACGAATATAAATTTTATTTCTCACAATAAAACAACATCTCAAAGACATTTCAATACTATAAAAATTCTTACAGAATATAAAAAGTAAAAAATTCTTACAGAATATAAAAAGTAAAAACATTAATACATCTCAAAGACATTTCAATACTATAAAAATTCTTACAGAATATAAAAAGTAAAAACATTAAATAGTACAATGAACATACATCATTACACTTCTTACAAAATAATTAATATAGCGTTACAAGGCGAGTACAGCATTTTAGCCAGTACATTCTTTACATCGTGAGCCACATGGTTTGTAGCATCGGTAGAGACCTTTTTTTAGGTAGCAGAGTTCCACGTGTGGTACCTAATGACGGGGAATGTAAAGATTGAATTGTACGGGGAGCCGCCGCTAACTTCAGCGGTGTAGATACAGAGCGTGTCTCACTGTTGGTAATTTTTAATTCATCTAAAAGCTTCCTAGTAGCGGTGTTACCCACAACTGTAGACGGGATATTTAGCTCGGCCATAGCCTGCATAAATGAATCCCAACCCGGCGGTAAATTTCTACTGTTCAGAGCATGGCTCTGCGTTGTACTACGTACCAAATCCAGTAAGTTAGACCCTGATATTTCAGATCCTTTGAAAATAAATTCAGCATTATTATTCCATGCTGTGACATTTTTATTCTGCAGCAGCCTGTTTAGTAAAAATTCAGCATTCTTTTTATATCTTTGGTTTATATGACCGACAATTTCCGCGATCTCATGATTTTTATCAGAGTCGGTATTTGGCAATTGTTGCTGACCAGGATCAGGAGTGTTAATGAGATTTAAAGCCGTTACTTCTTTTGAGTTGTGTCGCGTATGTACCAAGTAGCGTTGTAGCACAGAGCTATACATTTTAATTTTCACATCATCGGGAATGTCACGACGCTGTAAAATGTCGCTAATTTCACCATCAAGGCGTCGAATAACACTGTTGCGTATGTTATCTGTAGTACCGGGTCTTAGTTTGTCTAGCTCCTGTTTGGGGACTAGATACATTTTCGCTGCATGCTCCATTATCTTCCGGCGATCTGGCTTGTTATTATTGGAATTGCAAAAGCTAAAAGAGGTCCGATAAACCCGCCGGCCTGTTTTAGTAGTCGCTTCTTTTTCTTTATGGGCTGAGACCTGTCGCTCAGGGTTCTTATAGCTTTACGCCACTTCTTTAATATACCTTTTTGGCGCTCTTTCAGCGGAATCCTGCCTTTTAAGATATTTAAAGCAATCTCGCCTATGGCTGTAATTAAATCATTGCTTGCATCGCGCAAAATAGACTTTCTGACAGCGGGGGTTGCTTTCACTAGGGTTTTTAAGAGAGCCCAGTTATGCCGGAGCCTCTCAGACATCTTTACATCACAACGTACACAGCGTAGAATGTCTGATACCGGGTAAAATTCACTTTTTAGAAGTGTTTTTCTTTTCAACATAGGCAGCGGGCAACGCGGGTGGAAACAACCCAGTCCTTAAACGCAGATCCTCAGGCGTATTAGCTCTCAAATCTACAAGCAAATACCCGTAAGGCTCCCGCGTGGCATCCTCAAAAGCTTCTAGGAAAAAACGTGTTTTTCCGGGATACATCTGACGAGCTAGAGTTAAAATTTGTAATTTATCTCGGGGGTTATTAAAAAGCACCATGTACTTTGTGTTTAAATTTATCGTACGGCTTTTCTTGCCCTGACAAAATATGTTTTGCACCAGGTAGAAAATGCTGAGATTTCTGTGGTGCACATACTTGGTAAAGGCTTTTTCTATCTCACAATTCTCACTAGCACTCTCCATGAGATCATCAACAATCGCCAAATTCACCTTCTCCGGTGGGAATAATTCGTCATCTACGAATGTATTCGGCAGACCCTCCACAAATCTGGCGTGGGGAAAAGAGAGAGAGATTTCATCATATAGTTTTTGCCAACACGAATAAAACCATACAATATTATCAGGTTTCTGAGAAAAATTAGCTTCAATATTATATAGCAGCTGTTTTACAAAATAGCTCTTTCCAGAATTAGACGGGCCTGCTAGAATGCACGAGAACGGGTGTTGCAGACGCGTATCCATCACAATACTCGACTAATACCCAAAAGGTAATGTTGTGAAATCGTCTAATAGTCGGCGCTTTGTATAAACGCACTTTTGTGTTTTGCGTAATGGCCTTGTTTCAATATCCCAGTACTTTTTATTTCTCACAATGGACGCCTGCTGTACGACAATACGTTTCTGAGTTTCTGCGGCAGAATTGCGCGGGTAGTCCAGAACTAGATCTTTCAGACTGTTGAAATTAATAGATTGAGAGTTACCAACATTTAGTGTTATCCCCTTAACTTTTAAGACAGTTTTACCGGTGTTGAGTTTGTAGCCGTAAGTTTTGGGGCCCGCGGATACAAATTCTGTGATGTGTGTACCATCGGGTATTTCACTGGTCAGCTCCCCCAGGTAATCGCCTAAAGGCGGTTGCCACTCACCATCTCTCTGTACAAAAATAACTGAATCTGTGTCGTGATAAAGGCACCTCTCCTGCAGCCGGTCCAGCAGCGAATAGAGCTCTAACCGAGCATACGCTGTTGTAAAACACGCTATAAAAATGTTTGTGTTTTTGTTGAGTGTGTGGTGGCCTTTTGCATATTTCCAGTTAATGGTTGCAGTGTCATCATCAAGGAAATGTAACATCGAAATGTCATAGTAAGGCAGGAACAAATACTTAAAAAGTTCATCTGGATCCCTAACAATGCTGGTACATGATAGATTAGATCTCTGAGCAAACTTTCCCCATAAAGAATTTAAGAAAAGCTTGGAGATCTGTCGCTTAGCAGGATTGACAGCTATATTTTCAGGCCGTAATTGGACACCTTCTTTTTCAAGAAAAGAGTCAATGTACTGCCGTTTCTTGGCGTCATCAGTGCACCAGCTAGGATAACCAGAGGCTTCCTGCTTATCCCTAAGATGTAATTTAATGTAAGGCGCAAACAGATCATCAGTGGTTTTAGGAAAATGCCATATTTCATAGATGTGAGCGATCCGATACCCTTTTTCTATAGCCATCTCGATCTCTATAGTGCACCAGGTGCCTGTCAGCGCCCGTTCTTCATCACTGTGGGCACAAATATCTGCCTGGGAATTTGCAGCGCATGTGTAGCAAAGGGGAAACATTAATTTTTTGTTGAGTTTTACCGGTAGAACTGGAAAAAATAAATCTCTCGGCGGGTAGACCTTGACTCTAGCAATGCCAAAGTATTTTTTAATGAATCCAAAATTGTCGTAGATGATGTCTGGATGGCCTACAGGGTATGTTTTAGTTTTGTTTACAAAGGGGTACAGACTGGTGAAATCGTAGTAGTGTAAAGTCTCCCCTTCTTCCAGATGGTGATAGAGCTTAATGGCGTTAGTTCGCCCGCCATAAAGCGCATCACGGGGTCTAAAGGAACGGGGAATTCCATCTGGCGAAGAAATGTTTGAAGGTTAGAATCATTTTCAACCATTTCATTCCACTCATGTTCCCACATCAGTCTTACTGTGTACCCGCAACACTGCAAGTAACGCTTTTTAGCTAAAAAGGTGTAATATAACTGGCCGTAGGACGTACTCGTGACCTTATTCGTGTCATTTTCATTATAGCACACGGGACATCCGTGGTAAAAACACCCCTGAAATTCAAAGGCTATGTGCTGGCCGCTAACATAGGCATAACCATCTAGAAAATACTTTCCGACCTGTTTTTCACCGCCTCTCAAAGCGTGCTGTATGTCGATGTTCTCGGAGTGGGCTACATACATGAGCCACTGTATAGCGGGTGTCGAGTAGCGCTTTTTTGCCTTGTGATAATTATCACCAGGTAAAATGGTGATTGTCTTTTTTGGAAGAAATTTAAACCGGTACATTGTCATACACACCGAGGCCAGGGTGATGAGCTGAAAAGGATCAACACATCTGCTCACTACAATCCTTTGCTTTTGACGCTTACAGTATTTTTTAACATTTTTCTGCGTCATCTGCATAATACGCTCTTTATAGATCTCGCAGGCGTGTCTCAAAATTTCAACATCTTGTTTGCAATAAGATTTTAGCTCGGCCTTGAAGTCAAAAGTTGTATTTACCTGTGTCTCATACCACTCCAGGAACTCTACCTTCTCACCAGGTGACATGTACTCCACCCCATAATATTTTACATCAGGTATGGGACCTACATAGTTTTGGTTTTCTCTGGTATTGAAAAAGTGTGGAAAATGTCCTTTGCCTCCTGAAAAGCCCATGGCCTGTGGTAATTTACTGAGTTTCATGGGGATAAAATTTAGAGAGTCTATGAACCTTATAGACAAATCGGGTAGCGACACACACAAGAGACGGCCACCTTGGGTTATCAACTGTACTTGTAGTTTTTCAGAAATCAGTTCCTTAACAATAAAGTATGCGTCGTATCTTCCACCATTTTGGGCAATAAATCTATGATCTGAAAATTTACCTTGATGCCGGCGATACTTTAGACCCTATTTTCACTACAAAACAAACCCGGGAAGATTTTAATTCCGAATCTTTTTTAAATGCTGTTGCCAGCGCACTTCAAAGTAACAATGAATGCATATCATCCAATTCGCTAAAGCTAGTCGTCACCATCATTAAAAACTGACGCGGTGGTGTAAAAAGGCGCTTGAAATCTATAGCGAGCAGTCAAATCATTAAACAAAAGAGACAATGGCTGTATGATTTTAACAATTACACGACAAATCTGTGTTTGGCTGCTAGTGTGTGCGCCCTGATGGACGACACGGATGTCACTGATGGTGTTTTACTGAGCCGCTCTAAAAACATACACACAGCACTGGGCATCCCTGATGATCAATTAGTGAGTTTTAGCGACATCCCTGCATTTGAAAAATATTTGGGGGTCACCATTAAAGTACTGTACTATAGTCAGGGCGATTGGCGTTACTTTCAGAGCGGTAATACAGCTAATGGCAAAACAGTATTCATATTGTTCCATGATAATCACTACTACGGTATCAAAAATATGAAGGGTTTTATCGGTGCTAAGCACTTTTGTGAGCTCTGCAATTCAGTGTTTCACCACAAAAACAACCACTCCTGTCAGTATTTTTGTAAAGCCTGTCAGAGAGAGAATTGCGTAGAAAGCAGTGCCGACCAACAGCCCAGATGTCCTGTTTGCAGAGTTTATTGCCGCTCGAGCGTGTGCTTAGATTATCACAAACAATTGGGATTAGACGACCCGGCATTCTGCAGACTTAAAACATTTTGTGATAAATGCAACCGTTTTGTTCCCAGAAATAGCGAAACAGAGCATAAATGTAATGGTTTGCGGTGTCCTGTATGTTGCAGACGTGTAAATAAATTTGATGCCCATCTTTGTTACATGCGGAAGTATGTAGCACAGGATGAGTCAGATTGTTATATCTTTTATGATTTTGAATGTATGCAGGAGACAGGCACGCACGTCCCGAATTACATTTATGCTACAACGCTGTATGGCCACCCCTCCTGGGAGTTTGAGGGTGATACCTGTACACATGACTTTGTACAGTTCTTTACAAGCGGTAAATTTTCAGATCATACATTTATTGCCCACAATGGTGGAAGATACGACGCATACTTTATTGTTAAGGAACTGATTTCTGAAAAACTACAAGTACAGTTGATAACCCAAGGTGGCCATCTCTTTTGTGTGTCGCTACCCGATTTGTCTATAAGGTTCATAGACTCTCTAAATTTTATCCCCATGAAACTCAGTAAATTACCACAGGCCATGGGCTTTTCAGGAGGCAAAGGACATTTTCCACACTTTTTCAATACCAGAGAAAACCAAAACTATGTAGGTCCCATACCTGATGTAAAATATTAAGGGGTGGAGTACATGTCACCTGGTGAGAAGGTAGAGTTCCTGGAGTGGTATGAGACACAGGTAAATACAACTTTTGACTTCAAGGCCGAGCTAAAATCTTATTGCAAACAAGATGTTGAAATTTTGAGACACGCCTGCGAGATCTATAGAGAGCGTATTATGCAGATGACGCAGAAAAATGTTAAAAAATACTGTAAGCGTCAAAAGCAAAGGATTGTAGTGAGCAGATGTGTTGATCCTTTTCAGCTCATCACCCTGGCCTCGGTGTGTATGACAATGTACCGGTTTAAATTTCTTCCAAAAAAGACAATCGCCATTTTGCCTGGTGATAATTATCACAAGGCAAAAAAGCGCTACTCGACACCCGCTATACAGTGGCTCATGTGTGTAGCCCACTCCGAGAACATCGACATACAGCACGCTTTGAGAGGCGGTGAAAAACAGGTCGGAAAGTATTTTCTAGATGGTTATGCCTATGTTAGCGGCCAGCACATAGCCTTTGAATTTCAGGGGTGTTTTTACCACGGATGTCCCGTGTGCTATAATGAAAATGACACGAATAAGGTCACGAGTACGTCCTACGGCCAGTTATATTACACCTTTTTAGCTAAAAAGCGTTACTTACAGTGTTGCGGGTACACAGTAAGACTGATGTGGGAACATGAGTGGAATGAAATGGTTGAAAATGATTCTAACCTTCAAACATTTGTTCGCCAGATGGAATTCCCCGTTCCTTTAGACCCCCGTGATGCGCTTTATGGCGGGCGAACTAACGCCATTAAGCTCTATCACCATCTGGGAGAAGGGAAGACTTTACACTACTACGATTTCACCAGTCTGTACCCCTTTGTAAACAAAACTAAAACATACCCTGTAGGCCATCCAGACATCATCTACGACAATTTTGGATTCATTAAAAAATACTTTGGCATTGCTAGAGTCAAGGTCTACCCGCCGAGAGATTTATTTTTTCCAGTTCTACCGGTAAAACTCAACAAAAAATTAATGTTTCCCCTTTGCTACACATGCGCTGCAAATTCCCAGGCAGATATTTGTGCCCACAGTGATGAAGAACGGGCGCTGACAGGCACCTGGTGCACTATAGAGCTCGAGATGGCTATAGAAAAAGGATATCGGATCGCTCACATCTATGAAATATGGCATTTTCCTAAAACCACTGATGATCTGTTTGCGCCTTACATTAAATTACATCTTAGGGATAAGCAGGAAGCCTCTGGTTATCCTAGCTGGTGCACTGATGACGCCAAGAAACGGCAGTACATTGACTCTTTTCTTGAAAAAGAAGGTGTCCAATTACGGCCTGAAAATATAGCTGTCAATCCTGCTAAGCGACAGATCTCCAAGCTTTTCTTAAATTCTTTATGGGGAAAGTTTGCTCAGAGATCTAATCTATCATGTACCAGCATTGTTAGGGATCCAGATGAACTTTTTAAGTATTTGTTCCTGCCTTACTATGACATTTCGATGTTACATTTCCTTGATGATGACACTGCAACCATTAACTGGAAATATGCAAAAGGCCACCACACACTCAACAAAAACACAAACATTTTTATAGCGTGTTTTACAACAGCGTATGCTTGGTTAGAGCTCTATTCGCTGCTGGACCGGCTGCAGGAGAGGTGCCTTTATCACGACACAGATTCAGTTATTTTTGTACAGAGAGATGGTGAGTGGCAACCGCCTTTAGGCGATTACCTGGGGGAGCTGACCAGTGAAATACCCGATGGTACACACATCACAGAATTTGTATCCGCGGGCCCCAAAACTTACGGCTACAAACTCAACACCGGTAAAACTGTCTTAAAAGTTAAGGGGATAACACTAAATGTTGGTAACTCTCAATCTATTAATTTCAACAGTCTGAAAGATCTAGTTCTGGACTACCCGCGCAATTCTGCCGCAGAAACTCAGAAACGTATTGTCGTACAGCAGGCGTCCATTGTGAGAAATAAAAAGTACTGGGATATTGAAACAAGGCCATTACGCAAAACACAAAAGTGCGTTTATACAAAGCGCCGACTATTAGACGATTTCACAACATTACCTTTTGGGTATTAGTCGAGTATTGTGATGGATACGCGTCTGCAACACCCGTTCTCGTGCATTCTAGCAGGCCCGTCTAATTCTGGAAAGAGCTATTTTGTAAAACAGCTGCTATATAATATTGAAGCTAATTTTTCTCAGAAACCTGATAATATTGTATGGTTTTATTCGTGTTGGCAAAAACTATATGATGAAATCTCTCTCTCTTTTCCCCACGCCAGATTTGTGGAGGGTCTGCCGAATACATTCGTAGATGACGAATTATTCCCACCGGAGAAGGTGAATTTGGCGATTGTTGATGATCTCATGGAGAGTGCTAGTGAGAATTGTGAGATAGAAAAAGCCTTTACCAAGTATGTGCACCACAGAAATCTCAGCATTTTCTACCTGGTGCAAATCATATTTTGTCAGGGCAAGAAAAGCCGTACGATAAATTTAAACACAAAGTACATGGTGCTTTTTAATAACCCCCGAGATAAATTACAAATTTTAACTCTAGCTCGTCAGATGTATCCCGGAAAAACACGTTTTTCCTAGAAGCTTTTGAGGATGCCACGCGGGAGCCTTACGGGTATTTGCTTGTAGATTTGAGAGCTAATACGCCTGAGGATCTGCGTTTAAGGACTGGGTTGTTTCCACCCGCGTTGCCCGCTGCCTATGTTGAAAAGAAAAACACTTCTAAAAAGTGAATTTTACCCGGTATCAGACATTCTACGCTGTGTACGTTGTGATGTAAAGATGTCTGAGAGGCTCCGGCATAACTGGGCTCTCTTAAAAACCCTAGTGAAAGCAACCCCCGCTGTCAGAAAGTCTATTTTGCGCGATGCAAGCAATGATTTAATTACAGCCATAGGCGAGATTGCTTTAAATATCTTAAAAGGCAGGATTCCGCTGAAAGAGCGCCAAAAAGGTATATTAAAGAAGTGGCGTAAAGCTATAAGAACCCTGAGCGACAGGTCTCAGCCCATAAAGAAAAAGAAGCGACTACTAAAACAGGCCGGCGGGTTTATCGGACCTCTTTTAGCTTTTGCAATTCCAATAATAACAAGCCTGATCGCCGGAAGATAATGGAGCATGCAGCGAAAATGTATCTAGTCCCCAAACAGGAGCTAGACAAACTAAGACCCGGTACTACAGATAACATACGCGACAGTGTTATTCGACGCCTTGATGGTGAAATTAGCAACATTTTACAGCGTCGTGACAATACCAGGGTCTAACTTACTGGATTTGGTACGTAGTACATCGCAGAGCCATGCTCTGAACAGTAGAAATTTACCGCCGGGTTGGGATTCATTTATGCAGGCTATGGCCGAGCTAAATATCCCGTCTACAGTTGTGGGTAACACCGCTACTAGGAAGCTTTTAGATGAATTAAAAATTACCAACAGTGAGACACGCTCTGTATCTACACCGCTGAAGTTAGCGGCGGCTCCCCGTACAATTCAATCTTTACATTCCCCGTCATTAGGTACCACACGTGGAACTCTGCTACCTAAAAAAAGGTCTCTACCGATGCTACAAACCATGTGGCTCACGATGTAAAGAATGTACTGGCTAAAATGCTGTACTCGCCTTGTAACGCTATATTAATTATTTTGTAAGAAGTGTAATGATGTATGTTCATTGTACTATTTAATGTTTTTACTTTTTATATTCTGTAACAATTTTTATAGTATTGAAATGTCTTTGAGATGTATTAATGTTTTTACTTTTTATATTCTGTAAGAATTTTTTACTTTTTATATTCTGTAAGAATTTTTTACTTTTTATATTCTGTAAGAATTTTTATAGTATTGAAATGTCTTTGAGATGTTGTTTTATTGTGAGAAATAAAATTTATATTCGTATAAAACACGCCGCTTCTTACTTGCTTGTGTTGTAACATTGGGGCATATTATATATATATATATATAGGCACAAAAGAGAAAATCTGGTACACTGTGAATAAACACAGCTTACAGAACAAAAACAAATGACCTAGGTGTTATAAACCACTGAAAATAAGCATTTAGTTAATGCTCAGTAGAAACACAAATAACTTCTCAGATGACATCTACAGACACAAAAAAGAGAAAGCAAATATCAAACATGGTGCGTTATAAAAACATAAATAATACACACTGCCTGGGCAAATGACCCGCAGATAACCCTACATAACCCTACAGGTACAATACAGGTACAAACAGAAAATCTGTCTCTTCTGTTTGTGAAAATAAACATTTATTGGGAAAGCGAATACAACAACAATTGACCTAGGTGTTATAAACCTCTGACCCGCAGATAACCCTACATAACCCTACAGGTACAATACAGGTACAAACAGAACATCTGTCTCTTCTGTTTGTGAAAATAAACATTTAGTTAATGGTCAGTAGAAACACAAATAAACAGCTGGTTGTGTTATAAAACAAAGTTCTGCACTATATCTGGACACTGTGAATAAAACACAGCTTACAGAATCAAACTCAAGCTACGTATAAAATCTAATATAATACAAAATACGAGAATAATATCGAACTGCAGCAAATTAAAGTATATCAATGTGTACACTGTGAATAAAACACAGCTTACAGAATTACGCTCGAACTACGTATAAAACAAATACGGGGAATAATATCGAACTGCAGCAAATTAAAGTATATCAAACTATATGGGGAAATCAAACAAGGAGGGACAGCTGGATACCAGCCGTCAGACAAGGGGAGGGGAGGGGTTACACACTTTGATACACTTTGATAGGGGCGGGGCACCTGTCAGATTGAGTTTGACGAATTATGGTTATGATACACTACTTCCATCTATTCAATCCTGTTGGGTCCTTCTGTGATTTCACGGAACTCAGCTGTTGAATTGCTGGCTTTTCTTCTATCTTCAAACATCTCTTCCATCTCTTCAAACAAGCCTACCACATCAACTACTCAGTAAACTAACTTTGCCCTGTTCCCTCCTTCCAAATATTATTCTGAATCTGCACCCTACTATTCATCTGTCTCCACACCCTCCATACACATGATAACTGCACTTGACTATTGCACTTAAACACACGGGCTGATGACCGGATCATGCAGTTTTGAATGAAAATCCCTATTTATTATAATTGCCAGACCTGAAATAACAAGCACTTTTCACCTATTGTGTCCCCCCATTTCCTTGTAGATTGTAAGCTTGCGAGCTCCTAATGTCACTGTTTAAATTGTCTTAACTCGTACCGAATTTATTGTTTGTACATGTCCCCGCTTAATTGTAAAGTGCTGCGGAATATGTTGGTGCTTTATAACTAAAAATTATTATTATCTGTCTATGTAATACATATGTGTGTGTCACTGACATCTATATATCTATGTATTCTATGTGTATATACTGTATGTAATCCATCTATTCTTTCCTGTTGGGTCCTGCTGTGATTTTACTTTATGCGGCAGATGAATTTAAAGCTTCTTATCTATCTTATCTATCTTGTCGATCATAAAATCTGAAAAGTAAGAGCAGTCAAGAAAAAACCACAATTGGGGTGCAAGGCCCACCAGGTATGCACCAAACCATATGCATAGATTGAAAAAATAGAGGCAACAGAACAATCAAGGAGAAAAAATAGAGGTGCTTCTGTTTAAACATGAACATGCAGGGATTGTCTGCCATGCACTGTAGTGCCACAGCCATCTTTGTTGTGATATTACAGTGATTGGCTGGCCACACAGCGTCATCAGGTCTATAAGACACCTGGCGCTGCCCTGCTCGGCGCATTCTGCTCCGGACTCAGCTAGGGTAGGGAGAGCTGCTGCTGAGATAGGGTCAGATTAATTCTTTTATTAGTTAGTGTGGGTCTACTAGTGTTCAATCCACAAATCCTGATAAACCAACAGTCCTTTTTAGGGCTAATTCGGGGGTACATAGATTGCAGTGCTAGGTAGGCAGGGGAGTCTATGTGCACATATCCACATGTCTGTCTGCTACCCTTGATCTATACAGTATTTTCTGGTTAAATTTTTTTTTAAACCTCCAGGCCACATATTGAAACAGTCTGTTATCTCAGTCAGATGTCCGATCTATCTGTGGTCTCAAAATACTTGCTTTTCAGGCATACATTCCACTTTTTTGTCTGTCTGCTACTCTTGGTCTATACAGTATTTTGTACTGACCACCACCAGCATGATCAGGCACATGGCAGCAAAGCACCCGACTTTGTGGGCCGAACCCCAGGCTCAAGGAGCACTGTCTGCAGGTGACACCACTGCTTCTTCCACTGTTTTGCATACAAGCCAATCAACCTTCCACGGTGCATGCGAAGATGCCTTGTTCCTTGCACCTGTTATTGCGCACAGTCAAGTAGCACCATCATCAAGCCCGTCCTTGTCCCAGCGCAGCCTTCAGTTGTCTATACCCCAGTCATTGGAACACAAGCGGAAATACACAGCAAAAGCTCCACAGGCCACAGTACTAAATTCTCACATTTCTTGTCTGCTTGGCCTTGACATGTTGCCTTTTAGGCTTGTTAAGATGGAAGGTTTCCGGCAACCTGATGGCGGTGGCCGTCCCAAGGTACTCGGTCCCCAGTCACCACTATTTCTCCCAGTGTGCCATACCGGCATTACACCAGCATGTGTCCCACAACATTACCTGTTGTGAATTCTGTGGTCGAGCTCCCTCTTGTGGTCATGAGTGGTACTGCGGCTTCTGAGCTTCCTTCCTCAGGTAATGAGGTTAAGTCGTTAGGTGCTGCTCTATTTAACTCCACCTAGTGCTTTGATCCTGGCCTCCAGTCAATGTTCTAGTATTGGTCTTGCTTCCTCCTGGATCGTTCCTGTGGCCAGTCTGCCCAACATAAGCTAAGTTCTGCTGGTGTTATTTTGTTGCTATATTTTCTGTCCAGCTTGCTTAATTGGTTTTTCTTGCTTGCTGGAAGCTCTGAGACGCAGAGGGAGCACCTCCGTACCGTTAGTCGGTGCGGAGGGTCTTTTTGCCCCTCTGCGTGGTTATTTGTAGGTTTTTGTGTTGACCGCAAAGCTATCTTTCCTATCCTCGGTCTATTCAGTAAGTCGGGCCTCACTTTGCTAAATCTATTTCATCTCTGTGTTTGTAATTTCATCTTAACTCACAGTCATTATATGTGGGGGCTGCCTTTTCCTTTGGGGAATTTCTCTGAGGCAAGGTAGGCTTGTTTTTCTATCTTCAGGTCTAGCTAGTTTCTCAGGCTGTGCCGAGTTGCATAGGGAGCATTAGGCGCAATCCACGGCTACCTCTAGTGTGGTGTGATAGGATTAGGGATTGCGGTCAGCAGAGTTCCCACGTCTCAGAGCTCGTCCTATGTTTTTGGTTGTTGTCTGGTCACTTGTGTGCTCTGGACTTCAAGGTCCATTGTCGTTCTGAATTACCTAATCATAACAGTACTGGAGGCCCAAAGTACTATGCTTCTCAATAGAGGAAAAAAAGAAGTTCTGAGACCATTTTTTTTTCTTTGCACTGTGTTTTGCCTTTTTTTTCCCCTAGACATTTGGGTGGTTCAGGACACAGGTGTAGTGATGGACATTAAAGGTCTGTTTTCATGTGTGGATCATCTCACTGCAAAAGTCCAAAATATTCAAGACTTTGTGGCTCAGAATTCTATGTTAGAACCAAGAATTTCTATTCCTGATTTGTTTTCTGGAGATAGAGCTAAATTTTTGAGTTTCAAAAATAATTGCAAACTGTTTCTGGCGTTGAAACCTCGCTCCTCTGGTGACCCAGTTCAACAAGTTGAGATCATTATTTCTTTATTACGTGGCGACCCTCAGGACTGGGCATTTTCCCTTGCGCCAGGAGATCCTGCATTATGTAATATTGATGCGTTTTTTCTGGCGCTCGGATTACTGTACGATGAACCTAATTCAGTGGATCAGGCAGAGAAAAATTTGCTGACTCTGTGTCAGGGTCAGGATGAGATAGAGATTTATTGTCAGAAGTTTAGAAAGTGGTCCGTGCTCACTCAATGGAATGAATATGCGCTGGCAGCTATCTTCAGAAAGTGTCTCTCTGAAGCCCTTAAGGATGTCATGGTGGGATTTCCTATGCCTGCTGGTCTGAATGAGTCTATGTCTTTGGCCATTCAGATCGGTCGACGCTTGCGTGAGCGTAAATCTGTGCACCATTTGGCGGTATTATCTGAGCATAAACCTGAGCCTATGCAGTGCGATAGGACTTTGACCTGAGCTGAAAGACAGGAACACAGACGTCAGAATGGTCTGTGTTTCTACTGTGGTGATTCCACTCATGCTATCTCCGATTGTCCTAAGCGCACTAACCGGTTCGCTGAGTCTGCCTCCATTGGTACGGTACAGTCGAAATTTCTTTTGTCCGTTACTTTGATCTGCTCTTTGTCTTCCTATTCTGTCATGGCATTTGTTGATTCAGGTGCTGCCCTGAATTTAATGGACTTGGAGTTTGCTAGGCGCTGTGGGTTTGTCTTGGAGCCCTTGCAGTGTCTTATTCCATTGAGAGGAATTGATGCTACGCCTTTGGCCAAGAATAAGCCTTAGTATTGGACCCAGCTGACCATGTGCATGGCTCCTGCGCACCGGGAGGATATTCGCTTTCTGGTGTTGCATAATCTGCATGATGTGGTCGTGTTGGGGTTGCCATGGCTACAAGTCCATAACCCAGTATTAGATTGGAAATCAATGTCTGTGTCCAGCTGGGGTTGTCAGGGGGTACATGGTGATGTTCCATTTCTGTCTATCTCATCATCCACCCCTTCTGAGGTCCCAGAGTTCTTGTCTGATTACCGGGATGTATTCGATGAGCCCATGTCCAATGCCCTACCTCCGCATAGGGATTGTGATTGTGCTATCAAGTTGATTCCTGGTAGTAAGTTTCCTAAGAGTCGATTGTTTAATTTATCTGTACCTGAGCACGCCGCTATGCGGAGTTACGTAAAAGAATCCTTGGAGAAGGGTCATATTCGCCCGTCGTCATCGACACTGGGAACAGGGTTCTTTTTTGTGGCCAAGAAGGATGGTTCGCTGAGACCTTGTATTGATTACCGCCTTCTAAATAAAATCACGGTCAAATTTCAGTACCCCTTGCCGCTGCTATCTGATTTGTTTGCTCGGATTAAGGGGGCTAGTTGGTTCACCAAGATAGATCTTCGTGGTGCATATAATCTTGTGCGTATTAAACGGGGCGATGAATGGAAAACTGCATTTAATATGCCCGAGGGCCATTTTGAGTACCTAGTTATGCCATTCGGACTTGCCAATGCTCCATCAGTATTTCAGTACTTTATGCATGACATCTTCCGAGAGTACCTGGATAAATTCCTGATTGTATACTTGGATGATATTTTGGTCTTCTCGGATGATTGGGAGTCTCATGTGAAGTAGGTCAGAATGGTGTTCCAGATCCTGCGTGCTAATTCTTTGTTTGTGAAGGGATCAAAGTGTATCTTTGGTGTTCAGAAGGTTTCATTTTTGGGGTTCATTTTTTCCCCTTCTACTATCGAGATGGACCCTGTTGAGGTCCAGGCTATTTATGATTGGACTCAGCCGACATCTCTGAAGAGTCTGCAAAAGTTCCTTGGCTTTGCTAATTTTTATCGTCGCTTCATCTGTAATTTTTCTAGTATTGCTAAACCATTGACCGGTTTGACCAAGAAGGGTGCTGATGTGGTCAATTGGTCTTCTGCTGCTGTGGAAGCTTTTCAAGAGTTAAAGTGTCGTTTTTCTTCTGCCCCTGTGTTGTGTCAACCAGATGTTTCGCTTCCGTTCCAGGTCGAGGTTGATGCTTCTGAAATTGGAGCAGGGGCTGTTTTTTCGCAAAGAGGTTCTGATTGCTCGGTGATGAAGCCATGCGCCTTCTTTTCCAGGAAGTTTTCGCCTGCTGAGCGAAATTATGATGTTGGCAATCGAGAGTTGCTGGCCATGAAGTGGGCATTCGAGGAGTGGCGCCATTGGCTTGAAGGAGCTAAGCATCGCGTGGTGGTCTTGACTGATCACAAGAACTTGACTTATCTCGAGTCTGCTAAACGGTTGAATCCTAGACAGGCTCGTTGGTCGCTGTTTTTCTCCCGTTTTGACTTTGTGGTTTCGTACCTTCCGGGCTCTAAAAATGTGAAGGCGGATGCCCTGTCTAGGAGTTTTGTGCCCGACTCTCCGGGTTTGCCTGAGCCGGCGGGTATTCTCAAAGAGGGAGTAATTGTGTCTGCCATCTCCCCTGATTTGCGGCGGGTGCTGCAAAAATTTCAGGCTAATAAACCTGATCGTTGCCCAGCGGAGAAACTGTTTGTCCCTGATAGGTGGATGAATAAAGTTATCTCTGAGGTTCATTGTTCGGTGTTGGCTGGTCATCCTGGAATCTTTGGTACCAGAGATTTGGTGGCTAGATCCTTTTGGTGGCTGTCTCTGTCGCGGGATGTGCGTTCTTTTGTGCAGTCCTGTGGGATTTGTGCTCGGGCTAAGCCCTGCTGTTCTCGTGCCAGTGGGTTGCTTTTGCCCTTGCCAGTCCCGAAGAGGCCTTGGACACATATCTCTATGGATATTATTTCGGATCTCCCCGTCTCTCAAAAAATGTCGGTCATTTGGGTAGTTTGTGATCGTTTCTCTAAGATGATCCATTTGGTGCCCTTGGCTAAATTACCTTCCTCCTCTGATTTGGTGCCATTGTTCTTCCAGCATGTGGTTCGTTTGCATGGCATTCCAGAGAACATCGTTTCTGACAGAGGTTCCCAGTTTGTTTCGAGGTTTTGGCGAGCCTTTTGTGCTAGGATGGGCATTGATTTGTCTTTTTCCTCGGCTTTCCATCCTCAGACAAATGGCCAGACTGAACGAACCAATCAGACCTTGGAAACATATCTGAGATGTTTTGTTTCTGCTGATCAGGATGATTGGGTGTCCTTTTTGCCATTGGCTGAGTTCGCCCTTAATAATCGGGCCAGCTCGGCTACCTTGGTTTCGCCGTTTTTCTGCAATTCTGGGTTCCATCCTCGTTTCTCTTCAGGGCAGGTTGAGTCTTCGGACTGTCCTGGTGTGGATACTGTGGTGGACAGGTTGCAGCGGATTTGGACTCATGTAGTGGACAATTTGACTTTGTCCCAGGAGAAGGCTCAACGTTTCGCTAATCGCAGACGCTGTGTGGGTCCCCGACTTCGTGTTGGGGATTTGGTTTGGTTGTCATCTCGTTATATTCCTATAAAGGTTTCCTCTCCTAAGTTTAAGCCTCGTTTCATTGGTCCGTATAGGATTTCTGAGGTTCTTAATCCTGTGTCTTTTCGTTTGACCCTTCCAGATTCTTTTTCCATCCATAACGTATTCCATAGGTCATTGTTGCGGAGATACGTGGCACCTATGGTTCCATCTGTTGATCCTCCTGCCCCGGTTTTGGTGGAGGGGGAGTTGGAGTATATAGTGGAGAAGATTTTGGATTCTCGGGTTTCGAGACGGAAACTTCAGTATCTGGTTAAGTGGAAGGGTTATGGTCAGGAAGATAATTCCTGGGTCTTTGCTTCTGATGTCCATGCTGCCGATCTTGTTCGTGCCTTTCATATGGCTCATCCTGGTCGGCCTGGGGGCTCTGGTGAGGGTTCGGTGACCCCTCCTCAAGGGGGGGTACTGTTGTGAATTCTGTGGTCGAGCTCCCTCCTGTGGTCATGAGTGGTACTGCGGCTTCTGAGTTTCCTTCCTCAGGTGATGAGGTTAAGTCGTTAGGTGCTGCTCTATTTAACTCCACCTAGTGCTTTGATCCTGGCCTCCAGTCAATGTTCTAGTATTGGTCTTGCTTCCTCCTGGATCGTTCCTGTGGCCAGTCTGCCCAACATAAGCTAAGTTCTGCTGGTGTTATTTTGTTGCTATATTTTCTGTCCAGCTTGCTTAATTGGTTTTTCTTGCTTGCTGGAAGCTCTGAGACGCAGAGGGAGCACCTCCGTAC
The DNA here is from genome assembly GCF_032444005.1 of Ranitomeya imitator. Lineage (NCBI taxonomy): Eukaryota > Metazoa > Chordata > Amphibia > Anura > Dendrobatidae > Ranitomeya > Ranitomeya imitator. The sequence goes on along the minus strand of NC_091282.1, from coordinate 551,006,708 downwards.
CGTTAGTCGGTGCGGAGGGTCTTTTTGCCCCTCTGCGTGGTTATTTGTAGGTTTTTGTGTTGACCGAAAAGCTATCTTTCCTATCCTCGGTCTATTCAGTAAGTCGGGCCTCACTTTGCTAAATCTATTTCATCTCTGTGTTTGTAATTTCATCTTAACTCACAGTCATTATATGTGGGGGGCTGCCTTTTCCTTTGGGGAATTTCTCTGAGGCAAGGTAGGCTTATTTTTCTATCTTCAGGTCTAGCTAGTTTCTCAGGCTGTGCCGAGTTGCATAGGGAGCGTTAGGCACAATCCACGGCTACCTCTAGTGTGGTGTGATAGGATTAGGGATTGCGGTCAGCAGAGTTCCCACGTCTCAGAGCTCGTCCTATGTTTTTTGGTTGTTGTCTGGTCACTTGTGTGCTCTGGACTTCAAGGTCCATTGTGGTTCTGAATTACCTAATCATAACAATTACCCATGCCCTGAACAATGAGGTTACTGGGATAGTCCACCTAACCACGGACACATGGACAAGTACTTGTGGGCAGGGACGGTACATCTCACTGACGGCACACTGGGTTAACATAGTGGAAGCCGGGACCAAGTCAGACCTTGGGATGGAACACATCCTCCTGACGCCGAGGATTCCAGGCCCTACGTCAATCAGGGTTGCCCCCACTGTCTGCAGCTCCTGCACCTCCTCCTCCTCTTCAGCCTCCATCTTTGAATTGAGCACATCATTTAGCAGTTGAAAGCACTGCAGCACTGCCTCAGCCAAGCGGCAACAGGCTATGCTGAGGCTAATCTACTTTGGTGACAAACCGCACAATGCTGAAGAGTTGTGGACAGCGCCGAAAGGGCAGTCAGATTTTTGGCTGACACTGCTGAACCTAAAGCCAGGCATGTTCATGTGTGACAATGGCCAGAACCTGGTGGCGGCTCTGAGCTCACACGTGTACCTTGCCTGGTCCGTGTGCTTAACCTCGTTGTTCAATGTTTTCTCAAAAGCTACCCAGAGCTGCCGGATCTGCTAGTGAAAATACGCCACCTGTCTGCCCATTTTAGAATGTCAGCTACAACTTCAGCAACCTTGCCGTGCTTCAGCAGCGTTTGCAGCTTCCAGTCACCGACTGGTGTGTGATGTCCCCACGCGTTGGAACTCTACACTGCATATGTTGTAAAGTATTTGTGAGCAGAAGAGGGCAGTTGTTGCCTATCAGCATCAACAAGGCCGCCGTTATTCAGTTCAGACTCCACACATAAGACCTCAGGATGGACATGGATGTCAGACATATGTACCATCCTCCAAAACTTTGAGGACTGCTCCAAGATGGTGAGCGGCGATGATGCCATAATTAGCATCACAATCCCGCTTCTCTGCATTCTGAAAACCTCTTTGCTCACAATTAAAGAGGATGCATTGCAGGCGGAGCACGAGTACATGGAGAAAGGAACCATACAGGGTGATTACACACAGCCCAGCCTCATGTCATCCCGGCATTACAAATATGGAAGACCCATTCCTTTAAATTGGGCCTATTTTTTAATGAGACCTTCCTCCACGTCTCATCATCCACTGCCACTAGAACACCAGGGTAAACATGTTCCATGCTGCTACAGCCAGTCTATTTTTTGGCAAGAGTGTCTATGATCCCCATAAAAAAATTTTTTTAAATGTACTCCCCCATGAGGAAATGTTTGTCAGTCCATACATTTAGTGTATGGGCATTACAAGTCTAGGAGACTTGCTCCTTTGCAACGGGACAGTTTTTTTTGAGGCCCTCCTCCATGTTTCTTTCAAGGGGTAATTGGGGTGCGTGCAAATTTGGGTCAAGGCGGCCCTTGCATTCAATGCATAAGGAAACAGTATGGCAGGACCAACTGAAGAATGTGAAGTGGGTTTTCCTGTGGCCATCCAGTACCTGGGTTCAAAGGTTTATTGGGGTGCATATGACTTGGTAGCAGGGCAGGCCTTGCAGTTAATACATAAGAAAACAGTATGCGAGTACAAAATGAATAATGTGAAGTGGGTTTTCCTGTGGCTGTCCAGTACCTGGGTTCAAAGGCTTATTGGGGTGCATATGACTTGGTAGCAGGGCAGGCCTTGCAGTCAATGAAACATTGTGTCGTAATTCTTGGCAGCCCAGCCACTCACTGCATAGGCAATAACAGCATAGGAGCCCCACTGTTTAATAATGGCCCTTTAAGAATATTAATGTTACCTGGTGCCCCTCTAAAAATAGGCTTTGTGACTTTAAGAGTCACTCCTTCATAAATGAAACAAGATGTGTCTCCTTATGTGTCACACAGCACATGGCCAGCTAGGGTTGTTAAATGTTACAATGACATTTCCCAGTGAAAGCATTTGTACTGGTTGAAAGCAATGATAAAGTTGAAAAACTCATCAAAAACCCTGCGTGTGAACAGAGCCCAAGTGATGGAGGAACATTTTGGTCTGGGGTTAATTACAGTTATAGGAAAAAGTTTGGGCACCCCTATTAATCTGGGCAGCACAGTGGCTCAGTGGTTAGCACTGCAGCCTTGCAGTGCTGGAGTCCTGGGTTCCAATCCCACCTTGGACACCATCTGCAAGGAGTTTGTATGTTCTCCCCGTGTTTGCGTGGCTTTCCTCTGGGTACTCTGGTTTCCTCCCACATTCCAAAGACATACTGATAGGGAATTTAGATTGTGAGCCCCATCAGGGACAGTGATGATAATGTGTGCAAAACTGTAAAGCGCTGCGGAATATGTTAGTGCTATATAAAGATTATTATTATATTATTATTAAGCTTAATGTTGTATAAAAATTGTTTTTTTGCAACAGCTATTTCAGTTTCATATATATAATAACTGTTGGACACAGTAATGTTTCTGCCTTGAAATGAGGTTTATTGTACTAACAGAAAATGTGCAAACTGCATTCAAACAAAATTTGACAGGTGCATAAGTATGGGCACCTGTTGTGAATTCCGCTCTTGGGCTCCCTCCGGTGGTTGTAAGTGGCACTTTTGTGAGTTCTGCTCTTGGGCTTCCTCCTGTGCTTATCCTGGTTTCATTCTGTGTATGTCTTTTTCCTCTCCACTCACAGTCATTATTTGTGGGGGGCTAATCTATCCTTTGGGGATTTTCTCTGAGGCAAGATAGCTTTCCTGCTTCTTTCTTTAGGGGTAGTTAGCTCTTAGTCTTTGACGAGATGCCTAGGGAGAGTTAGGAGCATTCCACGGCTACTTCTAGTGTTGTGTTGAGCTTAGGGACTGCGGTCAGTACAGTTGCCACTTCCTTCAGAGCTCGTTCCATGTTGCTCCTAGACCACCGCATCATAACAGGCACCCCACCAGAAAAGTGACATTAATATTTAGTAGATCCTCCTTTTGCAAAAATAACAGCCTCTAGTCACTTCCTGTAGCTTTTAATGAGTTCCTGGATCCTGAATGAAGGTATTTTTGACCATTCCTATTTACAAAACAATTCCAGTTCAGTTAAGTTTGATGGTCGCCGAGCATGGACAGCCCTCTTCAAATGATCCCACAGATGTTCAATGATATTCAGGTCTGGGGACTGGGATTGCCATTCCAGAACAGTGTAATTGTTCCTCTGCATGAATACCTGAGTAGATTTGGAGCGGTGTTTTGGATCATTGTCTTGCTGAAAGATCCATCCCCTGCGTAACTTCAACTTTGTCACTGATTCATGAACATTATTGTCAAGAATCTGCTGATACTGAGAGGAATCCATGCGTCCATCAACTTTAACAAGATTCCCGATGCCGGCATTCTCCCCACAGCCCCAAAGCATGATGGAACCTCCACCAAATTTTACTGTGAGTAGCAAGTGTTTTTCTTGGAATGCTGTGTTTTTGGCCGCCACGCATAACGCCTTTTTGTATGGCCAAACAACTCAATCTTAGTTTCATCAGTCCACAGGACCTTCTTCCAAAAAGAAATTGGCTTCTCCAAATGTGCTTTTGCATACCTCAGCCGACTCAAAAAAACGGCTTTTTTCGCATCACTCTTCCGTACAGCTTCTCCTTGTGCAAAGTGCATTGTATAGTTGACCGATGCACAGTGACACCATCTGCACCAAGTTGATGCTGCAGCTCTCTGGAGGTGGTCTGAGGATTGTCCTTGACTGATCTCACCATTCTTCTTCTCTGCCTTTCTGATGTTTTTCTTGGCCTGCCATTTCTGGCCTTAACAATAACTGTACCTGTGTTCTTCCATTTCCTTACTATGTTCCTCACAGTGGAAATTGACAGGTTAAATCTCTGAGACAGCTTTTTGTATCCTTCCCCTGAACAACTATGTTGAATAATCTTTGTTTTCAGATCATTAGACAGTTGTTTTGAGGAGCCCATGATGCCACCATTCAGAGGAGATTCAAACAGGAGAACAACTTACAAGTGGCCACTTTAAGTAGCTTTTCTCATGATTGCATACACCTGGCTATAAAGTTCAAAGCTCAATGAGGTTAGAAAACCAAAAACAGTGCTTTAGTAAGTCAGTAAAAAGTAGGTAGGAGTATTTAAAACAAGAAAATGATAAGGGTGCCCATACTTATGCACCTGTCAAATTTAGTTTGAATGCAGATTGCACATTTTCTGTTAGTACAATAAAGCTCATTTCAAGGCAGAAACATTACTGTGTCCATCAGTTATTAGATATATGAAACTGAAATAGCTGTTGCAAAAACAACAATTTTTATAAAGCATTAAGCTTAAGATTAATAGGGGTGCCCAAACTTTTTCATATAACTGTATTTGGCTTTATATATGTCATTACCCTGGAAAGGATGTACCTTATCATATTTCCCAGCAAAATCCATTTTGGTTTAGTTTTTGTATGTTTTTTTGTGCACCTGTAAAAATGGCATGAAACTCTGACTACATTGCTTACAGCTGTGACCTAGGAGTCAGAAATGCTTCCAGGAGTGATCCCTATGATGTTCCCGTGTCATTTGACCAGTGTTTCTATCATTTTCAGGTGTTTGTAGACCTTAAAAGGGCCTCCAGGGGATCGCAGTAAAAATGCTTGGGTTTCCAAAAGACTTATATTGGGCTCGGTGCTCGGGTCGAGTACCCAAGTATTCCAATTCGCTCGACCCGAACAATGAGCACCCAAGCATTTTAGTGCTTGCCCATCACTACTCAAGAGGCCGACTATTTGAACCCCAGACCACACCCTAGGGTGGAGATAAGGTGGACAACATTCCACCTGCTCTATGGTTGTCCACAAAAACCCAGGCCTTAAAATGCCGATTGACCCCTCTCAACACATATTGTGTTAGAGTAAACTTGTGCATTTCGAATCACTGAAGCTAATAGCCTTAGTGAAACGTATCTCCTCTCTAGCACTTTGCCAGTGACTTTGTCACAGCCTGCATTCACAGAAGAACTGGTTAGTTTTCCCTTTTGTTTGCAAACTTTTTGCAACTGTACATACGGTAGAATACATTTAGTTTTGAAGAAAAATAGTGGCCACATCAAGTATTGATTTGATTTAGATTTCTATTTTGTTAATTAATGTTACATTTTGTTAATTGATAAACACTTTAACACTTTTACTTTTCAAAGTATTCTTATTTTATAGCATTTTTTCCATACCCGCTTAAAACGTTTGCACAGTACTATATATCAGAACATCTGCATTTCCTTTCTACAGTTTTTTGTATTCATGTTTATGTGCTCCATTTATTTCCTAGTTATGACAAGCAAATTGACCTTGTCATCATAGTGATAATACATGCCAAGTATAAGAAGAGGAGCCGAGAGTCTTCTGGCTTCATTCATCTGCTGAACCCTGCAATTTAGTTTTTCTGTGTCGTTCCAGTGAGTGATGTCACCAGAAGTAAAACCTTTTGCTACACAACTAAATTGAATTTTTTAACAATGGGTTCATTTTCATTACATTAATGTCTTCTACAGGAGATCCATTGAAATGAGGTCAGAAACATTAATTGCGTATCCATTGCAGCATCTTAATAGCATTTTTCTTTCTTATATTCTTATTTCTTAAGCTCTGCTGCTAATGTATGTGCTTCCCTCTTGGGCTATAGCTCCAACGATGAATAGAAAATTGAGTAATTTGCAAAAAAAATTTTGCCCCATGATAGAGTGAGAGTTACTTACTTTGTGCTGGATTCACTATTTTTAGCATTAATAGACACATTTTAAAATATAAAATTGTGTTGCAAATAACAAAGTTGTCACTGTCAGTAGCAAATTACTGTTAATTGCAGTAGAATATGGAAGTCTGAGATACTCAGAATGGGTAAGCCACTGATTAAATTCAATGTGTTGTAAGAAGGTCACTGGTAAAATGCTGGAGGGGAAATGTGTCACTCAGGATGTTAGCGTCAATTATATGAACCTGGAAAAATGCTTCAGCATACTAAGTGTCGAGAGGGGTTAATCCACCTTTTTTATGGCAGGGTTTTGTGAACAACTGAAGAGTGGGTGGGAGGCTGTTCACCATATCTTCAGTCTAGAGTGTGGTCCAGAAGGTAAATGTGGAGCTCAATGTTCAGTGTGTCTGGGGATGATAGCTCAAAGGCCGGGCTTGTGTTAAAGAGAACTGAACCTTGTTTTTGTTCCCCTGAGGGAGCAGATCACAATAGCCACACAGACTGCACTGTATGCTATTTTGTTTTTCCCGGAAAGGACATGTTTTGTTTACCTAATTTTGAATAAGTTTATGCAGTACGGTTTTAATAAACTATTTGCAAACTTAAAAGGAAAGTGTTCCAGTGGCTACGATTTTAAGCAGCCGAGTGAGTCGATCTAAAACAAAATAAATTTATATTTAAGAAATACTCGTGTGTTGTGAATTCTGTTGTTGAACTCCCTCCTGTGGTCGTGAATGGTACTTCGGCGAGTTCTGTCCATGGACTCCCTCTGGTGGCTGTGAGTGAAGCTGCTGCTTCTGAGGTTCCTTACACAGGTGACGTGGTTTATCCTTTGGTTGGCTGCTCTATTTAACTCCACTCAGATCGTTACTCCATGCCAGCTGTCAATGTTCCTGTGCTGGTTCAGTTCACTTTTGGATCTTTCTGGAGACCTGTCTCTTCCTGCAAGAAGCTAAGTCCCCGTTTGTTATTTTCCGTTCATGGTTTTCTAGTCCAGCTTGCTTTCATGATTTTGTCTTGCTAGCTGGAAGCTCTGGGATGCAGGGTGGCGCCTCCGCACCGTGAGTCGGTGCAGGGGTCTTTTTGCACACTCTGCGTGGTCTTTTGTAGTTTTTGTGCTGACCACAAAGATACCTTTCCTATCCTCTGTCTATTTAGTTATTCTGGCCTCCCTTTGCTAAACCTGTTTCATTTCTGTGTTTGTGACTTTCATCCTAACTCACAGTTAATATTTGTGGGGGGCTGCCTTTTCCTTTGGGGAAATTTCTCTGAGGCAAGGTAGGCTTTATTTTCTATCTCTAGGGCTAGCTAGTTCTTAGGCTGTGCCGAGGCGTCTAGGCCTGTTAGGTACGCTCCACGGCTATTTCTAGTGTGTGTGATAGGATTAGGGATTGCGGTCAGCAAAGTTCCCACTTCCCAGAGCTTGTCCTGTGAGTTTAACCATCAGGTTATTCCTGGTGCTCCTAACCACCAGGTCATAACACTCGTGTGCTTTTATGGGTACTGTAAGGAGGCTTATGGCGTGTAGTCAATAGGAGGTATGTGTGGCAGAGATGGCTGCTCCCTGCGATGCAACCAGGAGTATTTTTCTTTAGTGCACATGATCACTATGTTGTTGTTTAGTGACCTGGGTCCGGGTTGAGGGTAGCTATGACAAATGGTGGCTCTTTCTGCCCACATACCCCACATAGTCTGTGTGCAGAGAAGGAGAAGCCTTCCTGTGTGGGGCTCCAGACCAATCCTGCGTGCTGGACATTGCCCACATGCCCGAGAGATCAGAATCCAACTAAGGACATTTGTGTTGTTTTGCATGCTCTAAAGGCCGTGAACCTTTTGTTGTTTCTGTTGGGTTTATGAAGCAAATAAACCAACATGGACTTTTAAGAGAACGTGTCTCCTGTCTTCCTCCTGTCGTACCTGAGTGAGTACGAAACCCTTAGGCCGGGATCACACATGTGAGAAATACGGGCAAGTCTCGCATGTTAATACCCGGCATTGCCGCTGTCACTCCAGAGTGGAGCATGCGGCTCCATGTATTGCTATGTGGCCGCACGCTCCGCTCCTGAGTGACGGCGGCAATGCCGGGTATTAACATGCGACACTCGGCTGTATTTCTCGCATGTGTGATCCCGGCCTTACAGTACCAATTAGATAAGGAGTAAGGTGCTACCAGCAAAATAAAAACATAAATTTTTAACTTTTCTGCACCACTTTTGAAAAGTAACTAAAGGAAGCACAAATCAACAAATTATTGCGCAAATGTAGCTCATAGTATGAGTAAAGACCAGATTAGTCTGAAATGTGTAATCACTTAAGGTACCGTCACACTAAACGATATCGCTAGCGATCCGTGACGTTGCAGCATCCTGGCTAGCAATATCGTTGAGTTTGACAGGCAGCAGCGATCAGGATCCTGCTGTGCCATCGTTGGTCGGAGCAGAAAGTCCAGAACTTTATTTCGTCACTGGACTCCCACAGACATCGCTGAATCGACGTGTGTGATGCCGATTCAGCGATGTCTTCATGGGTAACCAGGGTAAACATCGGGTTACTAAGCGCAGGGCTGCGCTTAGTAACCCGATGTTTACCCTGGTTACCAGCGTAAACGTTAAAAAAAACAAATACTACATACTTACATTCCAGTGTCTGTCCCCCGGCGCTGTGCTTCTCAGCACTGTGAGCGCCGGCCGGAAAGCAGATTACAGCAGTGACGTCACCGCTATGCTTTCCGGCTGGCGCTCACAGTCAGTGCAGAGAAACACAGTGCCGGGGGACAGACACCGGAATGTAAGTATGTAGTGTTTGTTTTTTTTACGTTTACGCTGGTAACCAGGGTAAACATCGGGTTACTAAGCGCGGCCCTGCGCTTAGTAACCCAATGTTTACCCTGGTTACCAGGGGACTTCACATAGTTGGTCGCTGAAGAGCTGTCTGTGTGACAGCTCTCCAGCGACGACACAGCAACGCTGCAGCGATCGGGATCGTTGTCTAGATCGCTGCAGCGTCGCTAAATGTGACGGTACCTTTAGGCTATGAATGAAGACTAAATTAGTCTGATACACATCAGTGTTCTTCCCTTGTTATTAACTTGCACTTAAACTAATATTTCATCTGGAAAATGCAATGAATATTGAAGAAAGGATATGTTTTACTCTGCAGTGTGTTGTGAATTCTGTGGCAGAGTTCACTCCTGTGGTCACAAGTGGTACTTCGGCTGATTCTCTCTGGGATCTTCCGTTTGTGGAGGAAAGTGGTACTGCAGCTTCTGAGTTTCCTCCCTCAGGTGATCTGGTGAGCTCATTAGCTTCTTCTCTACTTAACTCCACCTGATGCTTTGATCTATGCTTCCTGTCAATGTTTCAGTGTGGGACTTGTTTTTTCCCTGGATCATTCCTGTGGCCTGCTGCTCTGCAAAGCTAAGTTTTGCTTATGTTATTTTGTTGCTATTTTTCTGTCCAGCTTGCTTTATTGGTTTTTCTCGCCTGCTGGAAGCTCTGAGACGCAGAGGGACCACCTCCGTACCGTTAGTCGGTGCGGAGGGTCTTTTTGGTCCCCTCTGCGTGGTTTTTTATAGGTTTTTGTGCTGACCGCAAAGTTATCTTCCCTATCCTCGTTCTGTTCAGCTAGTCGGGCCTCACTTTGCTAAATCTGTTTCATCTCTATGTTTGTGTTTTCATCTTACTCACAGTCATTATATGTGGGGGGCTGCCTTTTCCTTTGGGGAATTTCTCTGAGGCAAGGTAGGCTTATTTTTCTATCTTCAGGATTAGCTAGTTTCTCAGGCTGTGACGAGGCGCCTAGGTTCTGGTCAGGAGCGCTCCACGGCTACCTTTAGTGTGGTTTGATAGGCTTAGGGATTGCGGTCTGCAGAGTTCCCACGTCTCAGAGCTCGTTCTATTATTTTGGGTTATTGTCAGTTCACTGTATGTGCTCTGACCTCCATGTCCATTGTGATTCTGAATTGCCTTTCATAACAGTACAGGAAGCCACCCCCCCCTTGCCATTGTTATCTGATCTGTTTGCTCGGATTAAGGGGGCTAGTTGGTTCACAAAGATAGATCTTCGTGGTGCGTATAATCTGGTGCGAATTAAGCAAGGTGATGAATGGAAAACTGCATTTAATACGCCCGAGGGTCATTTTGAGTATCTCGTGATGCCGTTCGGACTTGCCAATGCTCCATCAGTGTTTCAGTCCTTTATGCATGACATCTTCCGAGAGTACCTGGATAAATTCCTGATTGTGTACTTGGATGACATTTTGATCTTCTCGGATGATTGGGAGTCTCATGTGAAGCAGGTCAGAACGGTTTTTCAGGTCCTGCGTGCTAATTCTTTGTTTGTGAAGGGATCAAAGTGTCTCTTTGGTGTGCAGAAGGTTTCATTTTTGGGGTTCATCTTTTCCCCTTCTTCTATCGAGATGGATCCTGTTAAGGTCCAAGCCATCCATGATTGGACTCAGCCAACATCTCTGAAAAGTCTGCAAAAGTTCCTGGGCTTTGCTAATTTTTATCGTCGCTTCATCTGCAATTTTTCTAGTATTGCTAAACCATTGACCGATTTGACCAAGAAGGGTGCTGATTTGGTCAATTGGTCTTCTGCTGCTGTGGAAGCTTTTCAAGAGTTGAAGCGTCGTTTTTCTTCTGCCCCTGTGTTGTGTCAACCAGATGTTTCTCTTCCGTTCCAGGTCGAGGTTGATGCTTCTGAGATTGGAGCAGGGGCTGTTTTGTCGCAGAGAGGTTCTGGTTGCTCAGTGATGAAACCATGCGCTTTCTTTTCCAGGAAGTTTTCGCCTGCTGAGCGTAATTATGATGTGGGCAACCGAGAGTTGCTGGCCATGAAGTGGGCATTCGAGGAGTGGCGTCATTGGCTTGAAGGAGCTAAGCATTGCATGGTGGTATTGACTGATCATAAGAACTTGACTTATCTCGAGTCTGCCAAGCGCTTGAATCCTAGACAAGCTCGTTGGTCGTTGTTTTTTGCCCATTTTGACTTTGTGATTTCGTACCTTCCGGGCTCTAAAAATGTGAAGGCGGATGCTCTGTCTAGGAGTTTTGTACCCGACTCTCCGGGTTTATCTGAGCCGGCGGGTATCCTCAAGGAAGGAGTAATTGTGTCTGCCATCTCCCCTGATTTGCGGCGGGTGCTGCAAAAATTTCAGGCTAATACACCTGATCGTTGCCCAGCGGAGAAACTGTTTGTCCCTGATAGGTGGACGAATAGAGTTATCTCTGAACTTCATTGTTCGGTGTTGGCTGGTCATCCTGGAATCTTTGGTACCAGAGAGTTAGTGGCTAGATCCTTTTGGTGGCCCTCTCTGTCGCGGGAAGTGCGTACTTTTGTGCAGTCCTGTGGGATATGTGCTCGGGCTAAGCCCTGCTGTTCTCGTGCCAGTGGGTTGCTTTTGCCCTTGCCGGTCCCGAAGAGGCCTTGGACACATATCTCTATGGATTTTATTTCTGACCTTCCCGTTTCTCAAAAGATGTCAGTCATTTGGGTGGTCTGTGATCGCTTTTCTAAGATGGTCCATCTGGTACCCTTGTCTAAATTGCCTTCCTCCTCTGATTTGGTGCCTTTGTTCTTCCAGCATGTGGTTCGTTTGCATGGCATTCCAGACAATATTGTTTCTGACAGAGGTTCCCAGTTTGTTTCGAGGTTTTGGCGAGCCTTTTGTGGTAGGATGGGCATTGACTTGTCTTTTTCCTCGGCTTTCCATCCTCAGACTAATGGCCAGACCGAGCGAACCAATCAGACCTTGGAAACATATCTGAGGTGCTTTGTTTCTGCTGATCAGGATGACTGGGTGTCCTTTTTGCCTTTGGCTGAGTTCGCCCTTAATAATCGGGCCAGCTCGGCTACCTTGGTTTCACCGTTTTTCTGCAATTCTGGGTTCCATCCTCGTTTCTCTTCTGGACAGGTTGAGTCTTCGGACTGTCCTGGTGTGGATACTGTGGTGGACAGGTTGCAGCAAATTTGGACTCAGGTAGTGGACAATTTGACCTTGTCCCAGGAGAAGGCTCAACTTTTCGCTAATTGCAGACGCCGTGTGGGTCCCCGACTTCGTGTTGGGGATCTGGTTTGGTTATCTTCTCGTCATATTCCTATGAAGGTTTCCTCTTCTAAGTTTAAACCTCGTTTTATTGGTCCGTATAGGATTTCTGAGGTTCTTAATCCTGTGTCTTTTCGTCTGACCCTTCCAGATTCTTTTTCCATACATAACGTATTCCATAGGTCATTGTTGCGGAGATACGTGGCACCTATGGTTCCATCTGTTGAGCCTCCTGCCCCGGTTTTGGTGGAGGGGGAATTGGAGTATATTGTGGAGAAGATTTTGGATTCTCGTGTTTCAAGACGGAAACTCCAGTATCTGGTTAAATGGAAGGGTTATGCTCAGGAGGATAATTCCTGGGTTTTTGCCTCTGATGTCCATGCTCCCGATCTTGTTCGTGCCTTTCATGTTGCTCATCCTGGTCGGCCTGGGGACTCTGGTGAGGGTTCGGTGATCCCTCCTCAAGGGGGGGGGTACTGTTGTGAATTCTGTGGCAGAGTTCACTCCTGTGGTCACAAGTGGTACTTCGGCTGATTCTCTCTGGGATCTTCCGTTTGTGGAGGAAAGTGGTACTGCAGCTTCTGAGTTTCCTCCCTCAGGTGATCTGGTGAGCTCATTAGCTTCTTCTCTACTTAACTCCACCTGATGCTTTGATCTTTGCTTCCTGTCAATGTTTCAGTGTGGGACTTGTTTTTTCCCTGGATCATTCCTGTGGCCTGCTGCTCTGCAAAGCTAAGTTTTGCTTATGTTATTTTGTTGCCATTTTTCTGTCCAGCTTGCTTTATTGGTTTTTCTCGCCTGCTGGAAGCTCTGAGACGCAGAGGGACCACCTCCGTACCGTTAGTCGGTGCGGAGGGTCTTTTTGGTCCCCTCTGCGTGGTTTTTTATAGGTTTTTGTGCTGACCGCAAAGTTATCTTCCCTATCCTCGTTCTGTTCAGCTAGTCGGGCCTCACTTTGCTAAATCTGTTTCATCTCTATGTTTGTGTTTTCATCTTACTCACAGTCATTATATGTGGGGGGCTGCCTTTTCCTTTGGGGAATTTCTCTGAGGCAAGGTAGGCTTATTTTTCTATCTTCAGGATTAGCTAGTTTCTCAGGCTGTGACGAGGCGCCTAGGTTCTGGTCTGGAGCACTCCACGGCTTTAGTGTGGTTTGATAGGCTTAGGGATTGCGGTCTGCAGAGTTCCCACGTCTCAGAGCTCGTTCTATTATTTTGGGTTATTGTCAGTTCACTGTATGTGCTCTGACCTCCATGTCCATTGTGATTCTGAATTGCCTTTCATAACAGTAGTGGTTTACATTACATATGAACTATTACTTGTCATATTCGAGTCTGAAACCTGTCCTATTACCTTGGCCATTGCTGCTAGGCTTTGCTGCACTTTCACTTCAGCTTTCACTGGGATATATGTCTTCTGTCCTGTTTTACATTAGTATGGTTAGAACTTGTGGTCCCATCCACACAGTGAGTCTGTCTTATGGCAGAGTGCTTATTATCAGTTGAAATCATCTCTCTGCTGTGAGTTTTGGGTGCAGCCACACCCTATTTAACCCCTTTACCCCCAAGGGTGGTTTGCACGTTATGGACTGGGCCAATTGTTACAATTCTGACCACTGTCCCTTTATGAGGTTATAACTCTGGAACGCTTCAACGGATCCCAGTGATTCTGACAGTTTTCTCGAGACATATTGTACTTCATGATATTTGTAAAATTTGTTTGATATTACCTGCGTTTATTTGTGAAAAAAACGGAAATTTGGTGAAAATTTTGAAAATTTCACAATTTTCCAACTTTGAATTTTTATGCAATTAAATCACAGAGATATGTCACACAAAATACTTAATAAGTAACATTTCTCACATGTCTACTTTACGTCAGCACAATTTTTGAACCAAAAATTTTTTTTGTTAGGGAGTTATAAGGGTTAAAATTTGACCAGCAATTTCTCATTTTTACAACACCATTTTTTTTTAGGGACCACATCTCATTTGAAGTCATTTTGAGGGGTCTATATGATAGAAATACCCAAGTTTGACACCATTCTAAAAACTGCACCCCTCAAGGTGCTCAAAACCACATTCAAGAAGTTTATTAACCCTTCAGGTGTTTCACAGGAATTTTTGGAATGTTTAAATAAAAATGAATATTTAACTTTTTTTCACAAAAAATTTACTTCAGCTCCAATTTGTTTTATTTTACCAAGGGTAACAGGAGAAAATGGACCCCAAATGTTGTTGTACAATTTGTCCTTAGTAGACCGATACCCGACATGTGGGGGTAAACCACTGTTTGGGCGCATGACAGAGCTCGGAAGCGAAGGAGCGCCGTTTGACTTTTCAATGCAAAATTGACAGGAATTGAGAAGGGACACCATGTTGCGTTTGGAGAGCCACTGATGTGGTTAAACATTGAAACCCCCCACAAGTGACACCATTTTGGAAAGTAGACCCCCTAAGGAACTTATCTAGATGTGTGGTGAGCACTTTGACCCACCAAGGGCTTCACAGAAGTTTATAATGCAGGGCCATAAAAATAAAACAAAAATTTTTTCCCGCAAAAATTATTTTTTAGCCCCCAGTTTTGTATTTTCCCGAGGGTAACAGGAGAAATTGGATCCCAAAAGTTGTTGTTCAATTTGTCCTGAGTGCGCTGATACCCCATATGTGGGGGGAACCACCGTTTGGGCACATGGGAGGGCTCGGAAGGGAAGGAGCGCCATTTGGAATGCAGACTTAGATGGAATGGTCTGCAGGCGTCACATTGCGTTTGCAGAGCCCCTAATGTACCTAAACAGTAGAAACCCCACACAAGTGACCCCATATTGGAAACTAGACCCCCCAAGGAACTCATCTAGATGTGTTGTGAAAGCTTTGAACCCCCAAGTGTTTCACTACAGTTTATAACGCAGAGCCGCGCAAATTAAAAATATTTTTTTCCCACACAAATTATTTTTTAGCCTCCAGTTTTGTATTTTCCCAAGGGTAACAGGAGAAATTGGACCCCAAAAGTTGTTGTCCAATTTGTCCTGAGTACGCTGATACCCCATATGTTGGGGTAAACCCCTGTTTGGGCACACGGGAGAGCTCGGAAGGGAAGGAGCATTGTTTTACTTTTTCAACGCAGAATTGGCTGGAATTGAGATCGGACGCCATGCCGCGTTTGGAGAGCCCCTGATGTGCCTAAACAGTGGAAACCCGCCAATTATAACTGAAACCCTAATCCAAACACACCCCTAACCCTAATCTCAACGGTAACCCTAACCACACCTCTAACCCAGACACACCCCTAACCCTAATCCCAACCCTATTCCCAACCGTAAATGTAATCCAAACCCTAACCCTAAATTTAGCCCCAACCCTAGCCCTAACCCTAACCCTAGCCCCAACCCTAACCCTAACCCTAACCCTAACCCTAGCCCTAACCCTAGCCCTAACCCTAGCCCCAACCCTAACCCTAACCCTAGCCCTAACCCTAACCCTAGCCCTAACCCTAGCCCTAGCCCTAGCCCTAACCCTAGCCCTAACTCTAGCCCTAGCCCTAACCCTAGCCCTAACTCTAGCCCTAGCCCTAGCCCTAACCCTAGCCCTAACTCTAGCCCTAGCCCTAGCCCTAACCCTAGCCCTAACCCTAACGCTAGCCCTAACCCTAATGGGAGAATGGAAATAAATACATTTTTTAAATTTTTTAATTTTTCCCTAACTAAGGGGTGATGAAGGGGGGTTTGATTTACTTTTATAGCGGGTTTTTAGCGGATTTTTATGATTGGCAGCCGTCACACACTAAAAGATGCTTTTTATTGCAAAAAAATATTTTTTGCGTTACCACATTTTGAGAGCTATAATTTTTCCATATTTTGGTCCACAGAGTCATGTGAGGTCTTGCGGGACGAGTTGATGTTTTTATTGATAACATTTTCGGGCATGTGACATTTTTTGATCGCTTTTTATTCCGATTTTTGTGAGGCAGAATGACCAAAAACCAGCTATTCATGAATTTCTTTTGGGGGAAGCGTTTATACCGTTCCGCGTTTGGTAAAATTGATAAAGCAGTTTTATTCTTCGGGTCAGTACGATTACAGCAATACCTCATTTATATCTTTTTTTATGTTTTGGCGCTTTTATATGATAAAAACTATTTTATAGAAAAAATAATTATTTTTGCATCGCTTTATTCTGAGGACTATAACTTTTTTATTTTTTTGCTGATGATGCTGGATGGCGGCTCGTTTTTTGCAGGACAGGATGATGCTTTCAGTGGTACCATGGTTATTTATATCTGTCTTTTTGATCGCGTGTTATTCCACTTTTTGTTTCGCGGTATGATAGTAAAGCGTTGTTTTTTGCCTCGTTTTTTTTTTTTCCTTACGGTGTTTACTGAAGGGGTTAACTAGTGATACAATTTTATAGGTGGGGTCGTTACGGACGCGGCGATACTAAATATGTGTACTTTTATTGTTTGTTTTGTTTTATTTAGATAAAGAAATGAATTTATGGGAATAATTTTTTTTTTTTTTCATTATTTAGTTTTTTTTTTTGTTTGTTTTTTACACGTGTGGAAATTTTTTTAAAAATTTTTTTACTTGGTCCCAGGTGGGGACTGTTAGGGCTAGCGGAACGCACCAAATAATAAGACAGATAGAGTATGGTGCGTTAACAGCCCGGGGTCCACCATGCAGAGATGGAACCTGCTGCCAAGTAATGACGGACTATATGGCGGTACAAAGTGAATACACACATGGGCTAACCTCACCCTGTGTAAAGGAAGCGAACCCTGTTACGTCACAGGGCCGTGGTACCGCACCAAGAGCGCAAGCAACGAGTCTCAGAACTCAATCGCAAGACACAGGATTTGAGTACATAGACCTCATGCGCTCGACACCGCTACTGAGGTGTCAGAGTGACAGCAATAGAAGCACGAGAGTGCATGCAGTGCCGCACTGGCGAACGCCACTAACCACCCAGGCTTGGGTCAGGAAAGCGCTGTGAAAGCACAAGGCGCCGCACTGGCGGTCACAGCAATAAGACGCTGTATTGTGTGTTTACGTGCTGATGGCTAAGTCGGGCGCTAGATAGCAAACATACACCTTCCGCGAACAGTCATCCAATAGGGAGAGTTATTTAAAGAGCGACTCTCACTCACAACACACACATTTACAAATGTACACTAGCGCATGGCCGTGCGGTCATGCGCAGCTTATATAGTTGCAGCACGTTCAGGACCTTCCAATAAAGGACCAATGGGAAGCTGCTACCAAAGTTTTGCCCTTTCAGGACCTTCCTGGAGGACCAATGGGATGTGGTGCAGTACCTGAGCATGTGACCCTCGATCTCCAATGGGAGATCTTGCCCTGGGCATGCTCAGAAAGAGAAAAGCAGGACTTAGCCCCAAAAGCATCTGCTCGCCGCTGCCCAACACTGACTTCAATGGCAGAAGCAGGAAAAGCAGCAGTAACTCTTTGTACAGAGTGAGACTGAGCAAGACGCTGGGACCGACGTCTCTGCTGAGCAGACTCCACTGCGGCTGGATAAGAATGGGAGACCGCAGCGGAGATGGCTCGAGATTCCCCTTGTGCAGAAGCGGGAACTCCACACCTAACAGGGACATCACAGATCGGTGATCTGACAGTTTGCACAGCACTCTGTCAGATCACCGATCTGACTTGCAGCACTGCAGGCTTCACAGTACCTGCTCTGAGCAGGCTCTGTGAAGCCACCTCCCTCCCTGCAGGACCCGGATGCCGCGGCCATCTAGGATCCGGACCTGGAGCAGGGAGGGAGGTAGGAAGACCCTTGCAGCGGGGTCTCAGGGAAGCCCGCAGGGAGCCCTGTACCGCCGGCACACCGCGATCAAACATGCTGGGGGTTAATGTGCCGTGGGCGGTCCGTGACCACTCCTGGCACATAGCGCCGGATGTCAGCTGCCATAGGCAGCTGACACCCCACCGCGATCGGCCACGCTCCCCCCGTGAGCGCGGCCGATCGTGCTGGACGTACTATTCCGTCCTTGGGAAGTAGGGCCCACCCCACATGGACAGAATAGTACGTCCATTGGCAGAAAGGGGTTAAAGAGGGCCTTTCATCAAATTTTACATGTTGAGCTGGACACACAATGTAATAGTGCTTACGGAGCAGAATAAACCTTTTTTTTAATTTCATCTCTCCATTGAGTTATTATCAATTAAAGTATTTGGGTACCCAATGAGTTAAATGATTTATTCAGGACTTTTTTCTATTAATTTTTACTATGGACCTAAAAACTAAATTCAGGTAGTTGACATCTCCTGCCAGTGATTGAGCTGCTCTACATCAACAGAGAAACTCTACTTATTCCGGGCTGCTCTGTCAATGGGGTGTGACTGCCAGCAGCATGCTGATTGACAGCAGCTCCCTGGATTTAGGTAGTGGACAGCCAGCATGGTGTCAGCATTTGCACACCATTCACAGAGCAGAGTGGAAGAGAAGGTCCTACTATTAAGACGTGACATTAGTGGAAGCTGCTGAATTGTGGGCAGGAGCAGTCTGTGACAGGTATAACAGGCAGATAGGTAGCAACTACCTGCCTATTAGTCCTTAGTAGAGATGAGCGGTGTTCGAATTTCAAATTCGAGCTGTTTTGGGCAGTGTTCGTGTCGTTCGACGAACTCGAACAATTTGCTTAAAATTCGGCTGTTTGAGTTTCTGTTCGATAACTGTTCGTTCACCAAAAGCCTAACTGGATTTGCACATTAAAACTGTTTATCATTGTCAATATACTGTTTCAGTGTATAGTGGGCGGGGGGGGGGGGCGGGGATACATCTGTCCTGAAATAATGCCAATCTCCATTTTTTTTCCCGCATTTACAGTGGGGCGGTGCAGTCTCTCAGCCTATCAGCAGTGCGCACACACAGCAATGTGCATGTGATGCACACAAGCAAGGGCATGTGTCATTGGCTGTGTATGTCACATGTCCTTGCCCTATAAGAACCAGCCATTTGCCCCATCATCACCATTTCCTCACTGCTGCAGCTTAGTGATAGACGGCACCGCTGCTGCTGTGAGCGAATTTTCAGAGAGATAGGTTTAGGGAGTCCGGAGGAGTCGGGACTAGTTGTAATATGAGCCCTTTTCAGGGTAGGTTACAGCAGTTCATAGAACTGTTTGCCAGGCATGTCTGTGCCAGTGCTGTGCAAGTGTTTGTCACAGCATTTGGTGTAATCTAGCTCAGCCAATCCTTTTGGCCTAGTAGCATTGTCTGATAGTCATCTGAGTAGCCCGCCTGTGAAGCTAGCTACACCACCTGTGTATCTCAATTTTTACTGCATCTAACCCAGTTAATAGTTTTGGGCCTAGGAGCAGTGCCTGCACGTCAGCAGAGTAGCCCGCCTGTGAAACTAACTATACCGCCTGTGTATCTAAATTATTACAGCATTTAATCCAGTTAATAGTTTTGGGCTTAGGAGCAGTGTCTGCACGTCAGCAGAGTAGCCCGCCTGTGAAACTAACTATACCGCCTGTGTATCTAAATTTTTACTGCATCTAAACCAGTTAATATTTTTGGGCCTAGGAGCAGTGTCTGCACGTCAGCAGAGTAGCCCGCCTGTGAAACTATCTATACCCCCTGTGTATCTCTATTTTTACTGCATCTAATCCAGTTAATAGTTTTGGGCCTAGGAGCAGTGTCTGCACGTCAGCAGAGTAGCACGCCTGTGAAACTAACTACACCGCCTGTTGTGAATTCTGTGGCAGAGTTCACTCCTGTGGTCACAAGTGGTACTTCGGCTGATTCTCTCTGGGATCTTCCGTTTGTGGAAGCCAACGCCTAGAGAGGATGGTAGAAGAGTATCTCCAAGTTAACATCGATGCCATGACTGTGGAACTGGACTCTTGCTCATTTTGGGCTTCCGATCTTGAAAAATGGCCTGAGCTCGCCACTCACGCCTTAGAGATCTTGTCGTGCCCCGCAGCCATAGTTCTCTCTGAACGTATGTTCAGCGCTGCTGGTGGTGTGCTGACAGATAAGCGCAAGCGGCTGTCCAGTGACAATGTAGACAGACTAACATTCATCAAGATGAACAAATCCTGGATCCGCAAGGACTTTTCTACCCTTGTGTCATCTTGGGGAGACTAAAAGCTTGATGATTTTTGAAAATCACCTTTCCAACAATTTAAAAAAAAACTCTGGCGAAACTAATGCCACTTAAGTGGTGTCTGTGGCCGAATTTTTGGAAAAAATGGAGACTCTTTATTTAGCCCCCTTGCTGAGTTTTACATGACATTGCCATTGTCAATTCCAGGTGGGTGGGGTCGTCTGCAGAGTTGTTTACTCTTACTATGGCATGGGATTCAGAGGTCTGCTCCAAAGCTTCAGTGTCTGCTAGTCAGCAGAGTAGCCCAGCCACCCACCGCCTGTTTACCTAAATACTATTTTTAACAGCATCTGGCCCAGGAAGTCCTTTTGGGCCTAGTAGAATTTAGTGCTACTCAGCAGCGTACCCCACCCATGAAGCAAGCTACACCGCCTGTTTACCTAACTACTATTTTGTAATATAAACATAAGGATGAATGACCTCGGGGAGATCAAAACATCCAACACCGCGGAGACACCATCACGTGTTCCTCAACGCAGTGATCCAGAACACTACACCCATCCCTCCCTCCCATACCCCGAAACAGCTGTCTGTGGATGGATACCATGATTTGGCATAGGTGGTTTTCCTTTTTGGATGCTGCCCTTCCCATCGTTGTTCCTTCCCGGTGAAAGACCTGGCTATTTATTGCTTGCATTGAGAAACACATGATGGTGTCTCCTGTTGTGAATTCTGTGGCTGAATTCACTCCTGTGGTCACAAGTGGTACTGCAGCTTCTGGGCTTCCTCCCTCAGGTGTTCTGGTGAGCTCGTTGGCTGCTTTGTTATTTAACTCCACCTGATTCTGTCTTCCTTGCTCCTTGTCAATGTTCCAGTGTTGGATCTGAGCTTTGGATCTTTCCTGTGGCCTGCTGCTCTGCTTAGATAAGTGCTTCTTTGCTTTTGTTGCTATTTTGTCTGTCCAGCTTGTCTATTCGTTTTGCTGGAAGCTCTGAGACGCAAAGGGTGCACTGCCGTGCCGTTAGTTCGGCACGGTGGGTCTTTTTGCCCCCTTTGCGTGGTTTTTTGCTTTAGGGTTTTTTGTAGACTGCAAAGTTCTCTTTGCTATCCTCGCTCTATCTAGAATATCGGGCCTCACTTTGCTGAATCTATTTCATCCCTACGTTTTGTCTTTTCCTCTTGCTAACAGTCATTATATGTGGGGGGCTGCCTTTTCCTTTGGGGTATTTCTCTGAGGCAAGCCAGGCTTGTATTTCTATCTTCAGGCTAGTCAGTTCCTCAGGCTGTGCCGAGTTGCATAGGTAGTGTCAGGCGCAATCCACAGCTGCCTTTAGTTGTGTTTAGGATAGGTTCAGGTATTGCGGTCTACAGAGATTCCACGTCTCAAAGCTCGTTCTATTGTTTTTGGGTTATTGTCAGATCACTGTATGTGCTCTGATTGCTGGCACACTGTGTCTCTGGATTGCCAGCATAACAGTACAAGGAGCCACCTAATGATTCTCAATAGAGGGAAAAAAGAAATTCTGACATCATTTTTTTTTCTCAGCTCTGTGTTCAGTCTTTTTTTTCCCCTAGACATTTGGGTGCTTCAGGACACAGCTGTGGACATGGATATTCAGGGTCTGTGCTCTTCAATGGATAATCTCATTATAAATGTACAAAAGATTCAAGATACTATTGATCAGAAATCTATGCTAGAACAAAGAATTCCTATTCCTGATTTGTTTTTTGGTGATAGAACTAAGTTTCTGAGCTTCAAAAATAATTGTAAGCTATTTCTGGCCTTGAAACCTCATTCTTCTGGTAATTCAGTTCAACAGGTTTTGATTATTATTTCTTTTTTGCGCGGCGACCCTCAGGACTGTGCATTTTCTCTTGCGCCAGGAGACCCTGCATTGAGTAGTGTCGATGCGTTTTTCCTGGCGCTCGGATTACTGTACGATGAGCCTAATTCAGTGGATCAGGCTGAGAAAAATTTGCTGGCTTTGTGCCAGGGTCAGGATGATATAGAAGTATATTGTCAGAAATTTAGGAAGTGGTCAGTACTCACTCTGTGGAATGAATCTGCGCTGGCGGCTTGGTTCAGAAAGGGTCTCTCTGAGGCTCTTAAGGATGTCATGGTGGGTTTTCCTATGCCTGCTGGTTTGAATGAGTCTATGTCTTTGGCCATTCAGATCGGTCGTCGCTTGCGCGAGCGTAAATCTATGCACCATCTGGCGGTATTGTCTGAGATTAAACCTGAGCCTATGCAGTGCGATAGGACTATGACCAGAGTTGAACGGCAAAAACACAGACGTCTGAATGGGCTGTGTTTCTACTGTGGTGATTCCACTCATGCTATTTCTGATTGTCCTAAGCGCACTAAGCGGTTCGATAGGTCTGCCGTCATTGGTACTGTACAGTCCAAATTCCTTCTGTCCATTACCTTGATATGCTCTTTGTCATCGTATTCTGTCATGGCGTTTGTGGATTCAGGCGCTGCCCTGAATCTGATGGATTTGGATTATGCTAAACGTTGTGGGTTTTTCTTGGAGCCTTTGCGGTGTCCTATTCCGTTGAGAGGAATTGATGCTACACCTTTGGCCAAGAATAAACCTCAGTACTGGGCCCAGCTGACCATGTGCATGGCTCCTGCACATCAGGAAGTTATTCGCTTTCTGGTGCTACATAATCTGCATGATGTGGTCGTGTTGGGGTTGCCATGGCTACAAACCCATAATCCAGTATTGGATTGGAACTCTATGTCGGTATCCAGCTGGGGTTGTCAGGGGGTACATGGTGATGTTCCATTTTTGTCTATTTCGTCATCCACTCCTTCTGAGGTCCCAGAGTTCTTGTCTGATTATCAGGATGTATTTGAAGAGTCCAAGTCCGATGCCCTACCTCCGCATAGGGATTGTGATTGTGCTATCAATTTGATTCCTGGTAGTAAATTCCCTAAAGGTCGTTTATTTAATTTATCCGTGCCTGAACACGCCGCTATGCGCAGTTATGTGAAGGAATCCCTGGAGAAGGGACATATTCGCCCATCGTCATCACCACTGGGAGCAGGGTTCTTTTTTGTAGCAAAGAAGGATGGTTCGCTGAGACCGTGTATTGATTACCGCCTTCTTAATAAGATCACTGTTAAATTTCAGTATCCCTTGCCATTGTTATCTGACTTGTTTGCTCGGATTAAGGGGGCTAGTTGGTTCACTAAGATAGATCTTCGTGGTGCGTATAATCTGGTGAGAATCAGGCAAGGAGATGAATGGAAAACTGCATTTAATACGCCCGAGGGTCATTTTGAGTATCTAGTGATGCCATTCGGACTTGCCAATGCTCCATCTGTGTTTCAGTCTTTTATGCATGACATCTTCCGTGAGTATCTGGATAAATTCCTGATTGTTTACTTGGATGACATTTTGATCTTCTCAGATGATTGGGAGTCCCATGTGAAGCAGGTCAGAATGGTTTTCCAGGTCCTGCGTGCTAATTCTTTGTTCGTAAAGGGATCAAAGTGTCTCTTCGGTGTGCAGAAAGTTTCATTTTTGGGGTTCATCTTTTCCCCTTCTACTATCGAGATGGATCCGGTTAAGGTCCAAGCCATCCAGGATTGGACTCAGCCGACATCTCTGAAAAGTCTGCAAAAGTTCCTGGGCTTTGCTAATTTTTATCGTCGCTTCATCTGTAATTTTTCTAGCATTGCCAAACCATTGACCGATTTGACCAAGAAGGGTGCTGATTTGGTTAATTGGTCTTCTGCTGCCGTGGAAGCTTTTCAGGAGTTGAAGCGTCGTTTTTGTTCTGCCCCTGTGTTGTGTCAACCAGATGTTTCTCTTCTGTTCCAGGTCGAGGTGATGCTTCTGAGATTGGAGCAGGGGCGGTTTTGTCACAGAGAGGTTCTGATTGCTCAGTGTTGAAACCATGTGCTTTCTTTTCCAGGAAGTTTTCTGCTGCTGAGCGTAATTATGATGTGGGCAACCGAGAGTTGCTGGCCATGAAGTGGGCATTCGAGGAGTGGCGTCATTGGCTTGAAGGAGCTAAGCATCGCGTGGTGGTATTGACTGATCATAAGAACCTTACTTATCTCGAGTCTGCCAAGCGCTTGAATCCTAGACAGGCCCGTTGGTCGTTATTTTTTGCTCGCTTCGATTTTGTGATTTCGTACCTTCCGGGCTCTAAAAATGTGAAGGCGGATGCTCTGTCTAGGAGTTTTTTGCCCGACTCTCCGGGTTTATCTGAGCCGGCGAGTATCCTCAAGGAAGGAGTCATTGTGTCTGCCATCTCCCCTGATTTGCGGCGAGTGTTGCAAAAATTTCAGGCGAATAAACCTGATCGTTGTCCGGCGGAGAAACTGTTCGTCCCTGATAGGTGGACTAGTAAAGTTATCTCTGAACTTCATTGTTCGGTGTTGGCTGGTCATCCTGGAATCTTTGGTACCAGAGAGTTAGTGGCTAGATCCTTCTGGTGGCCATCTCTGTCACGGGATGTAGGTACTTTTGTGCAGTCCTGTGGGATTTGTGCTAGGGCTAAGCCCTGCTGTTCACGTGCCAGTGGGTTGCTTTTGCCCTTGCCGGTCCCGAAGAGGCCTTGGACACATATTTCGATGGATTTCATTTCTGACCTTCCCGTTTCTCAAAAGATGTCAGTCATTTGGGTGGTCTGTGATCGCTTTTCTAAAATGGTCCATCTGGTGCCCTTGGTTAAATTGCCTTCCTCCTCTGATTTGGTGCCTTTGTTCTTCCAGCATGTGGTTCGTTTGCATGGCATTCCTGAGAATATTGTTTCTGACAGAGGTTCCCAGTTTGTTTCGAGGTTCTGGCGAGCCTTTTGTGGTAGGATGGGCATTGACCTATCTTTTTCCTCGGCTTTCCATCCTCAGACTAATGGCCAGACCGAACGAACCAATCAGACCTTGGAAACATATCTGAGATGTTTTGTTTCTGCAGACCAGGATGATTGGGTGTCCTTTTTGCCGTTGGCTGAGTTCGCCCTTAATAATCGGGCCAGCTCGGCTACCTTGGTCTCTCCATTTTTCTGCAATTCTGGGTTCCATCCTCGTTTCTCTTCAGGACAGGTTGAGTCTTCGGACTGTCCTGGTGTGGATTCTGTGGTGGACAGGTTGCAGCAGATCTGGACTCAGGTAGTGGACAATTTGACCTTGTCCCAGGAGAAGGCTCAACTTTTCGCTAATCGCAGACGCCGTGTGGGTCCCCGACTTCGTGTTGGGGATCTGGTTTGGTTATCTTCTCGTCATATTCCTATGAAGGTTTCCTCTCCTAAATTTAAACCTCGTTTTATTGGTCCGTATAGGATTTCTGAGATTCTCAATCCTGTGTCCTTTCGTCTGACCCTCCCGGACTCCTTTTCCATACATAATGTATTCCATAGGTCGTTGTTGCGGAGATACGTGGCACCTATGGTTCCATCTGTTGAGCCTCCTGCCCCGGTTTTGGTGGAGGGGGAATTGGAGTATATTGTGGAGAAAATTTTGGATTCTCGTGTCTCTAGACGGAAACTCCAGTATCTGGTTAAATGGAAGGGTTATGCTCAGGAAGATAATTCCTGGGTTTTTGCCTCTGATGTCCATGCTCCAGATCTTGTTCGTGCCTTTCATGTGGCTCATCCTGGTCGGCCTGGGGGCTCTGGTGAGGGTTCGGTGACCCCTCCTCAAGGGGGGGTACTGTTGTGAATTCTGTGGCTGAATTCACTCCTGTGGTCACAAGTGGTACTGCAGCTTCTGGGCTTCCTCCCTCAGGTGTTCTGGTGAGCTCGTTGGCTGCTTTGTTATTTAACTCCACCTGATTCTGTCTTCCTTGCTCCTTGTCAATGTTCCAGTGTTGGATCTGAGCTTTGGATCTTTCCTGTGGCCTGCTGCTCTGCTTAGATAAGTGCTTCTTTGCTTTTGTTGCTATTTTGTCTGTCCAGCTTGTCTATTCGTTTTGCTGGAAGCTCTGAGACGCAAAGGGTGCACTGCCGTGCCGTTAGTTCGGCACGGTGGGTCTTTTTGCCCCCTTTGCGTGGTTTTTTGCTTTAGGGTTTTTTGTAGACTGCAAAGTTCTCTTTGCTATCCTCGCTCTATCTAGAATATCGGGCCTCACTTTACTGAATCTATTTCATCCCTACGTTTTGTCTTTTCCTCTTGCTAACAGTCATTATATGTGGGGGGCTGCCTTTTCCTTTGGGGTATTTCTCTGAGGCAAGCCAGGCTTGTATTTCTATCTTCAGGCTAGTCAGTTCCTCAGGCTGTGCCGAGTTGCATAGGTAGTGTCAGGCGCAATCCACAGCTGCCTTTAGTTGTGTTTAGGATAGGTTCAGGTATTGCGGTCTACAGAGATTCCACGTCTCAGAGCTCGTTCTATTGTTTTTGGGTTATTGTCAGATCACTGTATGTGCTCTGATTGCTGGCACACTGTGTCTCTGGATTGCCAGCATAACAGTCTCCCCAACTTTTCTACATGCATTTGCATATTTCCCATAAGGGATGGGAGCAGTGTTCTGGATCACTGCGTTGAGAAACACGTGATGGTGTCTCCGCCGTGTTGGATGTTTTGATCTCCCCGAGGTCATTCATCCTTATGTTTATAGTCCTTTTACTAGGCACTGCTCCTAATAGCCAGTTTCCTACTCCACACTGATGAGGGGCAAATACCCCGAAACAGCTGTCTGTGGATGGTTAATATGTTTTGGCATAGGTGGTTTTCCTTTTTGGATGCTCCCCTTCCCGTGGTTGTTCCTTCCCGGTGAAAGACCTGGCTATTTATAGCTTGCGTTGAGAAACACATGATAGTGTCTCCGCGGCTTTTCTACATGCATTTACTATTTTGTAATGGCATCTAGCCCAGGAAATCCTTTTGGGCCTAGTAGAATTTAGTGCTACTCAGCAGCATACCCCACCCATAAAGCAAGCTACACCGCCTGTTTACCTAACTACTATTTTGTAATGGCATCTAGCCCAGGAAATCCTTTTGGGCCTAGTAGAATTTGGTACTACTCAGCAGAGTACCCCACCCATGAAGCAAGCTACACCGCCTTCTTTCTTTCTCAATCTAACCCCTTGGCTCTGGGGTGTCCACTCTCCCTCCAGCTCTCTCCTTCTCACAGGTGGACTAACGCGTGTTTTCACATTGTGGCTAATCTTTTGCGCCCAGGCATAAGAAGTCGGGGCAGCACGGTGGCGCTGTGGTTAGCACTGCAGCCTTGCAGCGCTGGGTCCTGGGTGCTAATCCCACCCAGGACAACATCTGCAAAGAGTTTGTATGTTCTCTCCGTGTGGGTTTCCTCCGGGTACTCCGGTTTCCTCCCACATTCCAAAGACATACTGATAGGGAATCTAGATTGTGAGCCCCATCGGGGACAGTGATGATAATGTGTGCAAACTGTAAAGCGCTGCGGAATATGTTAGCGCTATATAAAAAGATTATTATTATCATTATTATTAAAGAAGTCGTCGAGGTAATGGATAATATGTGCCGCCTTATAAACGTCCATGACAACACATTCGAGGAGGCAACTAAACGCCTCAAATAGTGAGCAGGATATGGAGCACCCCATGGGCTAACAGTGATCTATGTAGTATGCTCCTTCACAGAAGCAGCCCAATGGGAGGACACTATTCGGAGGCACAGGTAGTAACCGGAATGCCCCCTCAATGTCTGTTTTGGCCAATAGGGTGCCCCTTACCAACTTCTTGACCCGCCTGATTGCCTCATCAAAGGCTGTACTTGGTTCCGTGTCGATTTTGTTGTTTACTGACCTGCCCCTTGGATATGACATATGGTGGATTAGTCTGAATGTATTGGGTTCATTTTTTGGCACAACTCCCAACAGGGGTACCACTACATCTTCTAAGGAAAGTGTTCTGAATGGACCCGCCGCCATTCTACCTAAAGATATTTCTTTTTTTTCTTTTTTTTGTCAAGACGTCTGGGTGTTGGTAGAGTGATTTTAGATTTTTACTCCAGCCTTTTTTGATTTTAGAAGGGCATGACATGCCTATATCTGTGTTTCCTCCTCCTTTTACTCCTCCACCTCTTTTCTTTTCACATGACTATATGTAGTTGTGACTTTTCCATGTGTTTGTTGTGTCTTCTGAGCAGTTTCTCAGCTTTTGAACACCTTTTAAGGTGGTTTCTATGTGTTTTTCTGTGTGTGTGTTTGTATGTGTTTGTGTTTACCTGCCATTGTTTTCAATGGGGTTCGACGGTGTTCGTCCAACGTTCGACGAACATTTGTCGAACACGTCCCAGTTCGACGAACCGAACCCGAACACTAGGGAGGTGGCTCAACACTAGTTCTTAGGTCCGTACTAAAAAAAATATAACCCCTTTAAAAGAAATCTGTCACCAGAAAAAAAAGAAAACACTATTAACCTGCAGATATTGGGTTAATTTGCAGGTTAATAGCGTTAATACAGCTGCCGCTTTGTATACTCTGATCGGTGACTGAACCCGCACTGACGCCATCTCGGTGAATGAAACCGGAATGCAGGTTGATAGCATTTTTTCTGGTCACAGGTACCCTTTAGCTTTAGTTAATTCCAAGTTGGTGACAGTAGACAGTTTTCACTGGGGATGTGTGATTCTTCTCCCTGTATTAGCTGCTATTACTGGAGGCATGTAATTCTCCCTGTACAAGTTGCTATCACTGGAGGCATGTACTTCTCCCAGTATGAGTTGCTATCACTGGGGGCTTGCACTTCTTCTCCCTGTATGAGTTGCTATCACTGGAGGCGTGTATGTCACGTTATAATATGATTTTTAGTTTTCCTTGTTGGCACACATGCTGTGGGCTCTGACCCCCCTTCTCTCTGTGCTTCTGCCTGCTGATATGTGTGTGTGTGTGTGTGAATTCCAAACCTCTCATTGCCCCACCAAAGGAATGTTTATTGCTCCTGTAGCTGCGGTGGACAATCCTCCCATCTAGTACCAGCTAAAACTGGTCTAAGTCACTCTCAAAGGCATGGATTTCTATTGTTCTTTTAAATCGATATATCGCGGCACCGAGTTGGGCTAGAAATACACGAGTTTCATATTTTATATGTCCATCGGTATTCCTATCTTCCACTGAAAGCACAAGCTGCTAGACACAGCGAGTGCAAAGTGTGGATTTCTCCTAAGCAGTTCATGTAATTGCTCCGTATTTACACTTAAAAAAATCGCCCCAACATGGTGCACCTAGAGATCTGGGTGTATCCCGGATATGAAGTTCATACAGCGAGATATGCGTAACAATAGTTTTCCAGTTCACCACCTGACAGCACCATTGGAGGATGTCCTTCTTACCCTCAGTGGGACAGGAACAACAAGCGGTTAAAAGGACTCTCCCCACTCCACCCACCAGTGTTTTTCCTGTCCCACTGTGAATAGGAACAGTAAGCTTTTCCTCCGACGGTGCTGTGCAGATGGTGGGGATCGGGGGGCCCAGCCTTTCCCTTCCCTGCTGCAAGATATCTGCAGCTGATACCTGCCATGGGGGGTCCCTTAGCCTCCCCAGTGTAGCGCTGCTCCTGGGGACGGGTCCGCTTCCTCCATACAGGGGGCTCTCGGTACAGGCTTCTGGCTGCTGGGGGGTGAATGCGGCAGTCGCTTCCAGCAGCAACCGATTCCCAGCATGCGGCTGCATCCTCCTGAGACCGCTTCCATCAAGCGGCCGCATCCGGGTCCAGCAGCTGCATCACTTCTGGCCTCATCACTAGGGTTGAGTGACCTTGACCTTTTTAGAGTCGAGTCGTGTTACGCGAAACCCGACTATCTTAGAAGTCGAGTCGAGTGGAATCGGCCGATTATCGCGAAAAGTCGGGTATCGCCCGAAACACGAAACCCAATGCAAGTCAATGGGGGAGCATAGTCGGCAGTGAGTGGAGGCCAGGAAAACACCTACACTGCCCATTTTAATGGCAAAAACATCCATTCTTGTTACAGAAGCTTGTCAATCGTAATTTACCTTATAATAATTGGAAGGCATTTGAAATTGGGGGTCATTTGGCTAAAGTTGTGGGGGGTAGGGCTGGTTCAAGTAATTAGTGGGCCCAGGAAATCTGGAACACGTCACGGCAGTGGAGCAGGGAGAGGTAAGTATTTCAACTTTGCAAGTGCTGTGATCCTGAGCAAGCAGGGGGGGCCCACTCGTTGGCATTGGCACTGGCACAGGGCCCCTCAAAGTACAGCGGTGTGTTTGCACGGCGGGGGCGCCTCCCACCGGCAGCAACACTTTTGCGTACTATGAGAGGCCCTGTGCCAGTGACGTCGCCAACTAGTATTCCTTCCCCCACCTGATGAAGGAACCTGCACTTTCATCTGCACCTTCCTCTTTGTCCCCGTGTAAGGTGGTATGGTATGCAGGAAGAGGAACCTGACTTTCAGCAGGGTCACAATCTTGCTGTGTAGCGTGCACGGGGAATTTTGCGTTATGGGTCAATGTACCAGCAGACTCATCTATCACTGGCTGGGCAATGGGCAGGATGAGGAGGAAACACAGATATAGGCCCAAAGAATAAAGTTGGCTAAATGCAGTTCAAAATTGGTAACACAGGACTAACCAGGGGGCATTGCAGTGGAGGACAACTGGAATGAGAGGCTGACACAGAGAGTAGGCCCAAATCAGTAAGTAGTCGAAATGCAGTTCAAAATTGGCAACCGTAGTAAACAGGCGGCACAGCTTTGTTCAGTGGAGGAGAACAGCAAGGAGTGGCAGACACCGATAGTAGGCCCCAACCCAACTAGTAGGCCAAATGCAGTCTAACATTAACAACTACTTAACGAGAGCCTGAAAATGGAATTTCAGGACAGGAAACCAGGAGAACAGCAAGGAGCGGCAGACACTGTTAGTAGGCCCCAAACCAACTAGTACGCCAAATGCAGTTGTTCCATTTAACCACTATTTAACAAGAGCCTGAAGATAGAAGCTCAGGAAAGGCAACCTGGAGAACACCTTGGAGTGGAACACACCGTCTCTACACCCCATACCCAATTTGTAGGCCTAATGCAGTGTAGTTTCCAACAACTACTAAACGAGAGCCTGAAGATAGAAGCTCAGGAAAGGCAACCTGGAGAACACCTTGGAGTGGAACACACCGTCTCTACACCCCATACCCAATTTGTAGGCCTAATGCAGTGTAGTTTCCAACAACTACTAAACGAGAGCATTAAGATCGAAGCAATGGCGAGGAAACCTGGGGAACACCTTGGAGTGGAACACACCATCTCTCTACACCCCATACCCAATTTGTAGGCCTAATGCAGTGTAGTTTCCAACAACTACTAAACGAGAGCATTAAGATCGAAGCAATGGCGAGGAAACCTGGGGAACACCTTGGAGTGGAACACACCATCTCTCTACACCCCATACCCAATTTGTAGGCCTAATGCAGTGTAGTTTCCAACAACTACTAAACGAGAGCCTGAAGATAGAAGCTCAGGAAAGGCAACCTGGAGAACACCTTGGAGTGGAACACACCGTCTCTACACCCCATACCCAATTTGTAGGCCTAATGCAGTGTAGTTTCCAACAACTACTAAACGAGAGCATTAAGATCGAAGCAATGGCGAGGAAACCTGGGGAACACCTTGGAGTGGAACACACCATCTCTCTACACCCCATACCCAATTTGTAGGCCTAATGCAGTGTAGTTTCCAACAACTACTAAACGAGAGCATTAAGATCGAAGCAATGGCGAGGAAACCTGGGGAACACCTTGGAGTGGAACACACCATCTCTCTACACCCCATACCCAATTTGTAGGCCTAATGCAGTGTAGTTTCCAACAACTACTAAACGAGAGCCAGAAGATCGAAGCAATGGAGAGGAAACCTGGGGAACACCTTGGAGTGTAACACACCATCTCTCTACACCCCATACCCAATTTGTAGGCCTAATGCAGTATAGTTTTCTACAACTACTAAACGAGAGTCGGAAGACCGAAGCAATGTGGACGAAACCTGGGGAACACCTTGGAGTGGAACACACCATCTCTCTACACCCCATACCCAATTTGTAGGCCTAATGCAGTGTAGTTTTCTACAACTACTAAACGAGAGTCGGAAGACCGAAGCAATGTGGACGAAACCTGGGGAACACCTTGGAGTGGAACACACCATCTCTCTACACCCCATACCCAATTTGTAGGCCTAATGCAGTGTAGTTTCCAACAACTACTAAACGAGAGCCAGAAGATCGAAGCAATGGAGAGGAAACCTGGGGAACACCTTGGAGTGTAACACACCGTCTCTCTACACCCCATACCCAATTTGTAGGCCTAATGCAGCGTAGTTTCCAACAACTACTAAACGAGAGCATTAAGATCAAAGCAATGGCGAGGAAACCTGGGGAACACCTTGGAGTGGAACACACCATCTCTCTACACCCCATACCCATTTTGTAGGCCTAATGCAGTGTAGTTTCCAACAACTACTAAACGAGAGCCTGAAGATAGAAGCTCAGGAAAGGCAACCTGGAGAACACCTTGGAGTGGAACACACCGTCTCTACACCCCATACCCAATTTGTAGGCCTAATGCAGTGTAGTTTCCAACAACTACTAAACGAGAGCATTAAGATCGAAGCAATGGCGAGGAAACCTGTGGAACACCTTGGAGTGGAACACACCATCTCTCTACACCCCATACCCATTTTGTAGGCCAAATGCAGTGTAGTTTCCAACAACTACTAAACGAGAGCCTGAAGATAGAAGCTCAGGAAAGGCAACCTGGAGAACACCTTGGAGTGGAACACACCGTCTCTACACCCCATACACAATTTGTAGGCCTAATGCAGTGTAGTTTCCAACAACTACTAAACGAGAGCCTGAAGATAGAAGCTCAGGAAAGGCAACCTGGAGAACACCTTGGAGTGGAACACACCGTCTCTACACCCCATACCCAATTTGTAGGCCTAATGCAGTGTAGTTTCCAACAACTACTAAACGAGAGCATTAAGATCGAAGCAATGGCGAGGAAACCTGGGGAACACCTTGGAGTGGAACACACCATCTCTCTACACCCCATACCCATTTTGTAGGCCTAATGCAGTGTAGTTTCCAACAACTACTAAACGAGAGCCTGAAGATAGAAGCTCAGGAAAGGCAACCTGGAGAACACCTTGGAGTGGAACACACCGTCTCTACACCCCATACCCAATTTGTAGGCCTAATGCAGTGTAGTTTCCAACAACTACTAAACGAGAGCATTAAGATCGAAGCAATGGCGAGGAAACCTGGGGAACACCTTGGAGTGGAACACACCATCTCTCTACACCCCATACCCAATTTGTAGGCCTAATGCAGTGTAGTTTCCAACAACTACTAAACGAGAGCATTAAGATCGAAGCAATGGCGAGGAAACCTGGGGAACACCTTGGAGTGGAACACACCATCTCTCTACACCCCATACCCAATTTGTAGGCCTAATGCAGTGTAGTTTCCAACAACTACTAAACGAGAGCCAGAAGATCGAAGCAATGGAGAGGAAACCTGGGGAACACCTTGGAGTGTAACACACCATCTCTCTACACCCCATACCCAATTTGTAGGCCTAATGCAGTATAGTTTTCTACAACTACTAAACGAGAGTCGGAAGACCGAAGCAATGTCGACGAAACCTGGGGAACACCTTGGAGTGGAACACACCATCTCTCTACACCCCATACCCAATTTGTAGGCCTAATACAGTGTAGTTTTCTACAACTACTAAACGAGAGTCGGAAGACCGAAGCAATGTGGACGAAACCTGGGGAACACCTTGGAGTGGAACACACCATCTCTCTACACCCCATACCCAATTTGTAGGCCTAATGCAGTGTAGTTTCCAACAACTACTAAACGAGAGCCAGAAGATCGAAGCAATGGAGAGGAAACCTGGGGAACACCTTGGAGTGTAACACACCATCTCTCTACACCCCATACCCAATTTGTAGGCCTAATGCAGCGTAGTTTCCAACAACTACTAAACGAGAGCATTAAGATCGAAGCAATGGCGAGGAAACCTGGGGAACACCTTGGAGTGGAACACACCATCTCTCTACACCCCATACCCATTTTGTAGGCCTATTGCAGTGTAGTTTCCAACAACTACTAAACGAGAGCCTGAAGATAGAAGCTCAGGAAAGGCAACCTGGAGAACACCTTGGAGTGGAACACACCGTCTCTACACCCCATACCCAATTTGTAGGCCTAATGCAGTGTAGTTTCCAACAACTACTAAACGAGAGCATTAAGATCGAAGCAATGGCGAGGAAACCTGTGGAACACCTTGGAGTGGAACACACCATCTCTCTACACCCCATACCCATTTTGTAGGCCTAATGCAGTGTAGTTTCCAACAACTACTAAACGAGAGCCTGAAGATAGAAGCTCAGGAAAGGCAACCTGGAGAACACCTTGGAGTGGAACACACCGTCTCTACACCCCTTACACAATTTGTAGGCCTAATGCAGTGTAGTTTCCAACAACTACTAAACGAGAGCCTGAAGATAGAAGCTCAGGAAAGGCAACCTGGAGAACACCTTGGAGTGGAACACACCATCTCTACACCCCATACCCAATTTGTAGGCCTAATGCAGTGTAGTTTCCAACAACTACTAAACAAGAGCATTAAGATCGAAGCAATGTGGACGAAACCTGGGGAACACCTTGCAGTGGAACACACCATCTCTCTACACCCTATACCCAATTTGTAGGCCTAATGCAGTGTAGTTTTCTACAACTACTAAACGAGAGTCGGAAGACCGAAGCAATGTGGACGAAACCTGGGGAACACCTTGGAGTGGAACACACCATCTCTCTACACCCCATACCCAATTTGTAGGCCTAATGCAGTGTAGTTTTCTACAACTACTAAACGAGAGTCGGAAGACCGATGCAATGTGGACGAAACCTGGGGAACACCTTGGAGTGGAACACACCATCTCTCTACACCCCATACCCAATTTGTAGGCCTAATGCAGTGTAGTTTCCAACAACTACTAAACGAGAGCCAGAAGATCGAAGCAATGGAGAGGAAACCTGGGGAACACCTTGGAGTGTAACACACCATCTCTCTACACCCCATACCCAATTTGTAGGCCTAATGCAGCGTAGTTTCCAACAACTACTAAACGAGAGCATTAAGATCGAAGCAATGGCGAGGAAACCTGGGGAACACCTTGGAGTGGAACACACCATCTCTCTACACCCCATACCCATTTTGTAGGCCTAATGCAGTGTAGTTTCCAACAACTACTAAACGAGAGTCTGAAGATAGAAGCTCAGGAAAGGCAACCTGGAGAACACCTTGGAGTGGAACACACCGTCTCTACACCCCATACCCAATTTGTAGGCCTAATGCAGTGTAGTTTCCAGCAACTACTAAACGAGAGCATTAAGATCGAAGCAATGGCGAGGAAACCTGTGGAACACCTTGGAGTGGAACACACCATCTCTCTACACCCCATACCCATTTTGTAGGCCTAATGCAGTGTAGTTTCCAACAACTACTAAACGAGAGCCTGAAGATAGAAGCTCAGGAAAGGCAACCTGGAGAACACCTTGAAGTGGAACACACCATCTCTACACCCCATACACAATTTGTAGGCCTAATGCAGTGTAGTTTCCAACAACTACTAAACGAGAGCCTGAAGATAGAAGCTCAGGAAAGGCAACCTGGAGAACACCTTGGAGTGGAACACACCGTCTCTACACCCCATACCCAATTTGTAGGCCTAATGCAGTGTAGTTTCCAACAACTACTAAACGAGAGCATTAAGATCGAAGCAATGTGGACGAAACCTGGGGAACACCTTGGAGTGGAACACACCATCTCTCTACACCCCATACCCAATTTGTAGGCCTAATGCAGTGTAGTTTTCAACAACTACTAAACGAGAGTCGGAAGACCGAAGCAATGTGGACGAAACCTGGGGAACACCTTGGAGTGGAACACACCATCTCTCTACACCCCATACCCAATTTGTAGGCCTAATGCAGTGTAGTTTTCTACAACTACTAAACGAGAGTCGGAAGACCGAAGCAATGTGGACGAAACCTGGGGAACACCTTGGAGTGTAACACACCATCTCTCTACACCCCATACCCAATTTGTAGGCCTAATGCAGTGTAGTTTCCAACAACTACTAAACGAGAGCCAGAAGATCGAAGCAATGGAGAGGAAACCTGGGGAACACCTTGGAGTGTAACACACCATCTCTCTACACCCCATACCCAATTTGTAGGCCTAATGCAGCGTAGTTTCCAACAACTACTAAACGAGAGCATTAAGATCGAAGCAATGGCGAGGAAACCTGGGGAACACCTTGGAGTGGAACACACCATCTCTCTACACCCCATACCCATTTTGTAGGCCTAATGCAGTGTAGTTTTCTACAACTACTAAACGAGAGTCGGAAGACCGAAGCAATGTGGACGAAACCTGGGGCACACCTTGGGGCGGCAGACACCGTTAGTAGGCCCTACCAAAGTTGTACCCCCAATGCAGTTTTAAAATTTCTAGAGGCTGAAAACAAGACTATTGACGCTCAGCTTTTTTCAAAGGAACACAGCTGAATTGAGTGGCGCAGACAGACACAGGTAGTAGGCCTTAAACCAAAAATGTGGCTCACTGCAGCTTAAAAAAGGTTACAGGGGTACACAGGCAGCATTGCTCTGGGCAGTGGAGGACAATTTAAATAGTGGACCGCAGACAGACTTTGTACGCCTACTATTAAAAAAAGGATGCTCTATGCAATAAAAAATAGGTTCCAGAGGTACACGGGCAGCAGTGGTCTGGTCAGTGTAGGAGTAGTAGAAAGAAGGGACCGCAGACAGGCTTCTAAGGCCTAACATAACAAAATAGGGCTGTTGGCAATTTAAAATTGGTTCCAGGTGTACACGGGCAGCAGTAGAATGGTCAGTGGAGGCCTTGTGGAAGGAGGGACCGCAGACAGGCTTCGAAGGCCTAACATAAAAAAATTGGGCTGTAGGCAATTTAAAATTGGTTCCAGGGGTACACGGGCAGCAGTAGAATGGTCAGTGGAGGACTAGTGGAAGGAGGGACCGCAGACAGGCTTCGAAGACCTAACATAATAAAATTGGGCTGTAGGCAATTTAAAATTGGTTCCAGGGTACACGGGCAGCAATGGTCTGGTCAGTGTAGTAGTAGTAGAAAGAAGGGACCGCAGACAGGCTTCGAAGGCCTAACATAACAAAATAGGGCTGTTGGCAATTTAAAATTGGTTCCAGGGGTACACGGGCAGCAGTAGAATGGTCAGTGGAGGCCTAGTGGAAGGAGGGACCGCAGACAGGCTTCGAAGGCCTAACATAAAAAAATTGGGCTGTAGGCAATTTAAAATTGGTTCCAGGGGTACACGGGCAGCAATGGTCTGGTCAGTGTAGTAGTAGTAGAAAGAAGGGACCGCAGACAGGCTTCGAAGGCCTAACATAACAAAATAGGGCTGTTGGCAATTTAAAATTGGTTCCAGGGGTACACGGGCAGCAGTAGACAGGTCAGTGGAGGCCTAGTGGAAGGAGGGACCGCAGACAGGCTTCGAAGGCCTAACATAATAAAATGGGCTGGCTGTAGGCAATTTAAAATTGGTTCCAGGGGTACACGGGCAGCAGTAGACAGGTCAGTGGAGGCCTAGTGGAAGGAGGGACTGCAGACAGGCTTCGAAGACCTAACATAATAAAATGGGCTGGCTGTAGGCAATTTAAAATTGGTTCCAGGGGTACACGGGCAGCAGTGGTCTGGTCAGTGGAGGCCTAGTGGAAGGAGGGACCGCAGACAGGCTTCGAAGGCCTAACATAATAAAATTGGAAGGCTGTAGGCACTTTATAATTGGTTCCAGGAGTACACGGGCAGCAGTAGATAGGTCAGTGTAGTAGTAGTTGAAAGAACGGGCTGCAGACAGGCTTCGAAGGCCTAACATAATAAAATTGGACAGGCTGTAGGCAATTTAAAATTGGTTCCAGGGGTACACGGGCAGCAGTAGACAGGTCAGTGGAGGCCTAGTGGAAGGAGGGACCGCAGACAGGCTTCGAAGGCCTAACATAATAAAATGGGCTGGCTGTAGGCAATTTAAAATTGGTTCCAGGGGTACACGGGCAGCATTAGACAGGTCAGTGGAGGCCTAGTGGAAGGAGGGACTGCAGACAGGCTTCGAAGGCCTAACATAATAAAATGGGCTGGCTGTAGGCAATTTAAAATTGGTTCCAGGGGTACACGGCCAGCAGTGGTCTGGTCAGTGGAGGCCTAGTGGAAGGAGGGACCGCAGACAGGCTTCGAAGGCCTAACATAATAAAATTGGAAGGCTGTAGGCACTTTATAATTGGTTCCAGGAGTACACGGGCAGCAGTAGACAGGTCAGTGTAGTAGTAGTTGAAAGAAGGGGCCGCAGACAGGCTTCGAAGGCCTAACATAATAAAATTGGACAGGCTGTAGGCAATTTAAAATTGGTTCCAGGGGTACACGGGCAGCAGTGGTCTGGTCAGCGGAGGCCGATTGTAATGAGTGTCTGCCAGTTAGTAGTCCAAAACAATAAATAAATCTGAATGTCTTGCATTAAAACAAAACGAAAACACTAAAGGGTGCAATCATTAGGTTCAGGGGTGGGATCCTCTGCGTAGTTTCAGACCTACTAATTTAGCGCAAAGTATTTACTGTGGTAAATAGAGGACACTGCCCCTGACTATGTTAAGTACCATCATACATGTCAACACAATGGTATTGTCAGTGGCAGGAATGGAAGGATGTCAGCGCATAGACTAAACATTGGTGGAAGTGTGAGAGATAACTGTGGAAGTGGTAGAGCAATGTTTGACCTGGGGGTGGGTGAACTCTCTTGTGGCCGGCGGTACAGGCCCAGGGCCCCTCATGTTACAACAGTGTGTCTGACGTTGGGTGCGCACCACCACCGCCAGAGACACTTTATTGTACTATGAGGGACCCAGTGGCAGTGCCGTCGACCAAAAGCGGGCACACCCACCTCTTCAGACAAACAGCACTCTCACGGGTGCTTGCGCCAAGTCGCGATACCACGGCCCCGTGTGGGGAGTTTGGCCATTTAGGGAGGTGTAAACATGTCGTATGCTGGACAATCAGCTGCAGCAAATTAGACATTAGATAAGTAATTCACAGTAGTCCACAGGCAAGAGCTTTTCATAGGAAAGCTAGGTGTCTGCCGGGCAAGGTGGGTCAAAAGAATTCGAAATCCAGTTGTGGTTCATTTTAATGAATGTTAGATCATCAAAATTTTGGGTAGGCAGACGAGTCCTTTTTTTGGTTAATATTGAACCTGCAGCACTGAATACTCTTTCTGATAGGACACTAGCTGCCGGGTAAGCAAGCTCCTGCAATGCATATTCTGCCAATTCTGGCCAGGTGTCTAATTTTGATGCCCAGTAATCAAATGGGAATGACGGTTGAGGGAGAACATCGATAAGGGATGAAAAATAGTTAGTAACCATACTGGACAAATGTTGTCTCCTGTCACTTTCAATTGATGCTGCAGTACCTGTCCTGTCTGCGGTCATAGCAAAATCACTCCACAACCTGGTCAGAAAACCCCTCTGGCCAACGCCACTTCTGATGTGTGCACCCCTAACACTCCTGGTCTGCTGCCCCCTGGAGCTCGTGTGAGAACGATCACGTGCGCTGTGTGCTGGGAATGCCTGAAGCAAACGGTCAACAAGAGTTGATTGTTTGGTTGCTAATATTAGTTCCAAGTTCTCATGTGGCATAATATTTTGCAATTTGCCTTTATAGCGTGGATCAAGGAGCCAGGCCAACCAGTAATCGTCATCGTTCATCATTTTAGTAACGCGTGTGTCCTTTTTGAGGATACGTAAGGCATAATCCGCCATGTGGGCCAAAG
Organism: Ranitomeya imitator; assembly: GCF_032444005.1. Lineage (NCBI taxonomy): Eukaryota > Metazoa > Chordata > Amphibia > Anura > Dendrobatidae > Ranitomeya > Ranitomeya imitator. The sequence continues at coordinate 550,966,670 of NC_091282.1, read as the reverse complement.
TTCCAGTTGTCAAATCTGCGGTTGTGATTGGTTGAGGGGCAGTTTCAGGCAAATCTACGTCACTTGTGTCCCTCAAAAAACCAGAACCCGGCCTTGCCACGCAACCAATTTCCAGTGCCCCCGGGAAAGCTTTCTCATTAAAAATATACTCATCCCCATCATCCTCCTCGTCCTCCACCTCCTCTTCGCCCGCTACCTCGTCCTGTACACTGCCCTGACCAGACAATGGCTGACTGTCATCAAGGCTTTCCTCTTCCTCTGGTGCAGACACCTGATCCTTTATGTGCGTCAAACTTTGCATCAGCAGACACATTAGGGGGATGCTCATGCTTATTATGGCGTTGTCTGCACTAACCAGCCCTGTGCATTCCTCAAAACACTGAAGGACTTGACACATGTCTTGTATCTTCGACCACTGCACACCTGACAACTCCATGTCTGCCATCCTACTGCCTGTCCGTGTATGTGTATCCTCCCACAAAAACATAACAGCCCACCTCTGTTGGCACAGTCTCTGAAGCATGTGCAGTGTTGAGTTCCACCTTGTTGCAACGTCTATGATTAGGCGATGCTGGGGAAGGTTCAAAGACCGCTGATAGGTCTGCATACGGCTGGAGTGTACAGGCGAACGTCGGATATGTGAGCAAAGTCCACGCACTTTGAGGAGCAGGTCAGAGAACCCAGGATAAGTTTTCAATAAGCACTGCACCACCAGGTTTAAGGTGTGAGCCAGGCAAGGAATGTGTTTCAGTTGGGAAAGGGAGATGGCAGCCATGAAATTCCTTCCGTTATCACTCACTACCTTGCCTGCCTCAAGATCTACTGTGCCCAGCCACGACTGTGTTTCTTGTTGCAAGAACTCGAACAGAACTTCCGCGGTGTGTCTGTTGTCGCCCAAACACTTCATAGCCAATACAGCCTGCTGACGCTTGCCAGTAGCTGGCCCATAATGGGACAACTGGTGTGCAACAGTGTCAGCTGCCGATGGAGTGGTTGGCCGACTGCGGTCTGTGGAAGAGCTGTCGCTTCTGCAGGAGGACGAGGAGGAGGAGGAGGGGGTGCGAACGCCTACAGCCAACTGTTTCCTAGACCGTGGGCTAGGCACAACTGTCCCGAAATTGATGTCCCCTGTGGACCCTGCATCCACCACATTCACCCAGTGTGCCGTGATGGACACGTAACGTCCCTGGCCATGCCTACTGGTCCATGCATCTGTAGTCAGGTGCACCTTTGTACTCACAGATTGCCTGAGTGCATGGACGATGCGCTGTTTAACATGCTGGTGCAGGGCTGGGATGGCTTTTCTGGAAAAAAAGTGTCGACTGGGTAGCTCGTAGCGTGGTTCAGCGTACTCCATCAGGGCTTTGAAAGCTTCGCTTTCAACTAACCGTTAGGGCATCATCTCTAACGAGATTAGTCTAGCTATGTGGGCGTTAAAACCCTGTGTACGTGGATGCGAGGATAAGTACTTCCTTTTTCTAACCAGAGTCTCATGTAGGGTGAGCTGGACTGGAGAGCTGGAGATCGTGGAACTTGCGGGTGTGCCGGTGGACATGGCAGACTGAGAGACGGTTGGAGACGGTATTGTTTCCACCGGTGCCCTAGATGCAATATTTCCTCCTACAAAACTGGTGATTCCCTGACCCTGACTGCTTTTGGCTGGCAAAGAAACCTGCACAGATACTGCTGGTGGTGCGGAAAATGGTGGCCTTACAGTGACGGAAGGGATGTTGCGTTGCTGACTAGCTTCATTGGCCGAGGGTGCTACAACCTTAAGGGACATTTGGTAGTTAGTCCAGGCTTGAAAATGCATGGTGGTTAAATGTCTATGCATGCAACTTGTATTGAGACTATTCAGATTCTGACCTCTGCTTAAGCTAGTTGAACATTTTTGACAGATGACTTTGCGCTGATCAATTGGATGTTGTTTAAAAAAATGCCAGACTGCATTCTTCCTAGCATCGGATCCCTTTTCAGGGATTGCAGACTGAGCTTTAACCGGATGGCCACGCTGTCCTCCAACAGGTTTTGGCTTTGACACGCGTTTTGGGCCAGATACGGGCCCGGCAGATGGAACCTGTTGCGATGTTGATGCCTGCTGCGGCCCCTCCTCCACCTCCGCTTCTGAACTACTGCCGCCTGCACCCTGTTCCCCCAATGGCTGCCAATCGGGGTCAACAACTGGGTCATCTATTACCTCCTCTTCTAGCTCGTGTGCAACTTCGTCTGTGTCACCGTGTCGGTCGGTGGTATAGCGTTCGTGACGGGGCAACATAGTCTCATCAGGGTCTGATTGTGGATCAGTACCCTGAGAGGGCAATGTTGTGGTCTGAGTCAAAGGACCAGCATAGTAGTCTGGCTGTGGCTGTGCATCAGTGCACTCCATGTCAGAATCTACTTGTAATGGGCATGGCCTGTTAAGTGTTTCACTTTCTAAGCCAGGGACGGTATGTGTAAAGAGCTCCATGGAGTAACCCGTTGTGTCGCCTGCTGCATCCTTCTCTCTTGTTGTTGTTTTTGCTGAAGAGGACAAGGAAGCGACTTGTCCCTGACCGTGAACATCCACAAGCGACGCGCTGCTTTTACATTTACCAGTTTCAGAAGAGGAGGCAAAAGAGCTAGAGGCTGAGTCTGCAAGGTAAGCCAAAACTTGCTGTTGCTGCTCCGGCTTTAAAAGCGGTTTTCCTACTCCCAGAAAAGAGAGCGTTCGAGGCCTTGTGTAGCCAGACGATGAACCTGGCTCCACAGCTCCAGACTTAGGTGGAATATTTTTTTTCCCACGACCACCTGATGCTCCACTACCACTACCATCATTACCAGCTGACAATGAACGCCCACGGCCACGACCTCTTGCACCAGACTTCCTCATTGTTTTAAAAACTTAACCAAAGTAACTTTATTTGTTGCTGTCAAACAACTTACACGGTGACCTATAACTTCAGTATGATTTCAATATCCCTTTACAGGTTGGTGAGACCACAAGGAAAATCAGGCACAATGTTACACACTCTGTTTTCTGTGGCACCAAATCACAGAGATGCCACACACGCAGGACTGTCACTCAAGCACAAATGTCAATATTAATCTCCCACTGTTTTATTTTTATTTTTTTTTCAGGGAGACTTTATAAACAAAATAAAATAAAATAATTTTAAAAGGAAGAATTTAGAAACCAAATAAAATAAAATGATTTTTTCAGGGACAATTTAGAAACCAGATAAAAAAACAAAAAAAGGCTTTCTATGGCCCACTGAGTGAGAGATGGCACACACAGGAGTCAGGAGTGGCACACAAGCCCAGAGGCCAATATTTTTCTCCCACTGATTGATGTAGTGATTTTTTCAGGTAGCTTTTGGTACCCAAATCAAGCAAAAAAATAAATAGGCTTTCTATGGCCCTCAATTTGAGAGAGAGAGAGAGAGAGAGATGGCACACCCAGGAGTCAAGACTGGCACACAAGCAGAAAGGGCAATATTAATCTCCCACTGTTTTATTTTTATTTTTTTTCAGGGAGACTTTAGAAACAAAATAAAATAAAATGATTTTTTCAGGAAGAATTTAGAAACCAAATAAAATAAAATGATTTTTTCAAGGACAATTTAGAAACCAAATAAAAAAAAATAAAAAAAAGGCTTTCTATGCCCCACTGAGTGAGAGATGGCACACACAGGAGTCAGGAGTGGCACACAAGCCCAGAGGCCAATATTTTTCTCCCACTGATTGATGTAGTGATTTTTTCAGGTAGATTTAAGAACCCAAATCAAGCAAAAAAATAAATAGGCTTTCTATGGCCCACTGAGTGAGAGATGGCACACACAGGAGTCAGGAGTGGCACACAAGCCCTGAGGCCAATATTTTTCTCCCACTGATTGATGTAGTGATTTTTTCAGGTAGATTTTAGAACCCAAATCAAGCAAAAAAATAAATAGGCTTTCTATGGCCCACTGAGTGAGAGATGGCACACACAGGAGTCAGGAGTGGCACACAAGCCCTGAGGCCAATATTTTTCTCCCACTGATTGATGTAGTGATTTTTTTCAGGTAGATTTTAGAACCCAAATCAAGCAAAAAAATAAATAGGCTTTCTATGGCCCACTGAGTGAGAGATGGCACACACAGGAGTCAGGAGTGGCACACAAGCCCTGAGGCCAATATTTTTCTCCCACTGATTGATGTAGTGATTTTTTCAGGTAGATTTTAGAACCCAAATCAAGCAAAAAAATAAATAGGCTTTCTATGGCCCACTGAGTGAGAGATGGCATACACAGGAGTCAGGAGTGGCACACAAGCCCTGAGGCCAATATTTTTCTCCCACTGATTGATGTAGTGATTTTTTCAGGTAGATTTTAGAACCCAAATCAAGCAAAAAAATAAATAGGCTTTCTATGGCCCACTGAGTGAGAGATGGCACACACAGGAGTCAGGAGTGGCACACAAGCCCAGAGGCCAATATTTATCTCCCACTGATTGATGTAGTGATTTTTTCAGGTAGATTTTAGAACCCAAATCATGTATTAGTTGCTATTGCTGGAGGTTTGTGCTTCTCGCTGTATGAGCTGCTATCACTGGGGGTGTGTACTTCTTCTCCCTGTATGTGTTGCTATCACTGGGGGCATGTACTTCTCCCTGTATGAGTTGCTATGCCTGAGAGCGTGTAATTCTTCCCCCTGCATGAGTTGCTATCACTGAGAGCATATTCTTTTTCTCCCTGTATGAGTTGCTGTCACTGGGGGAATGTACCTCTTTTCCCTGTATGAGTTTCTATCACTGGGGACATGTATTTCTTCTCCGTATATAAGTTGCTATCACTTAGGGTGTATACTTCTTCATCCTGTATGAGTTGCTATCTCTGGGAACATGTTTTCTTCTCCCTGTATGAGTTGCTATAACTGGGCTTGTGTATGTCTTCTCAGTGTATGAATGGCTATCACTGGGAGTGTGTACTTCTCCCTGTATGAGTTACTATTACTAGGAGCGTGTATTTCTTCTCCCTGTATGAGTTACTGTCAGTGGGGGCATGTACTTCTTCTCCCTGTATAAGTTGCCATCACTGGGGCATGTACTTCTTCCTGTATGAGTTGCTATCACTGGGGGCTTGTACTTCTCATCCCTCTATGAGTTGCTATCACTGGGGGCTAGCACTTCTTCTCCCTGTGTAAGTTTCTATCACTTTGGATGTGTACTTCTTTTCCCTGTATGAGTTGCTATCACTGGGGTTGTGTACGTCTTCTCCCTGTATGAGCTACTGTCACTGGGGGCATGTACCATATTTTTCAGACTATAAGACACATTTTTTCCCAAAACAATTAGGGAGGAAAATGGGGGGTGCGTCTTAGAGTCCAAACGCAAGCTTACCAGGAGGTTTCGACAGTGGTGTAGCAGTGTCCCTTCCTTAGGGAACCAGCAGCAGAAGTGTTGCGATGCTGAAGCTCGGTGTCGGTGGTGAGCAGTGCAGAGTGCATCATTTGTTTCCCTACGGTCATCTTCCTGAAGCCGTGGGCTGCCAGAGGCGGCGTATGTGCAGCGCCCCAGAGATCTGGTCGTTGCAGTATGACACTCTGCCACACAGGGGAGTGATGGTACATCTGATGGCACTGAAGGAATTCTACTGACCAGGTATCACCAAGCACACATTACACTTCACACTCCGGCCACTAGGGGGAGAAAAAGGCTTTATTTATTGGGCCACTCCTCACACTGGTAAAACTAGGGGTTGGATAGGAAGTTAGTCAGAAGCTGACTGGGTTGGATTCAGGCAACATCCCATGGCAGGGGGTGTTGCAGGGAGAAGACACAGGGGGGTCCCTGTCAGGCGTGGGAACCTGGCAGGTGCCTAGCGAACAGAGCAGAACATTACGGAACTGAGCCTGCACACCCCGCGGCGGTATCCTAAGAGAGACACGAAGGGAAGGATATTGTGGATCACTGAGAAACGAGATCAAGCACAAAGGAGAACCAGTAGGAGTCATGCCGTGAGACCGAGGCAACATCCTACTGAGGCGCGTAGCCGGTGGCCGGAACACCGCGGGAGTAACTGACTCTAGGCCTTACTTCGAACTCCGCAGGACAGTTAATTATAGGTTGGCTGTCTACCTTAAATTTCCTACGAAGACATAGGGGGCAACGCGTGGAGAGGGGCGTCTCTAGGGTCCCGGAAGAGCTCCGAGCCTTCCCGTCATACGGGTGCATCCTAGCCATAACATACCTGGGGGACGAGAAACTAGTAACATCTGGAACAAGTGAGAGAGAATTAGAAAGAACGAACGAACGAGAACAGCAGTTGTGAGAACTATTCCGAATGCTCAGCAGGGTAGCACTACAACACACAGGTGCTAGTGATAGGCACTGATTTCCACCTGCAAAGGGAACTCTGGATGTGCCCATCGGACCAGCCGGTCTCAGATAGCCCTGTTAAGCGTGCTCTGGATTGAGGATCCTGAAGTCTTCAGTAAAGAGGTAAAGAGACTGCAACCTTGTGTCCTCGTTATTGACTGCACCTCACACCATCACCATCCACCTTACTTGGAAGCCCTGGGGACATACTTCACCTGTGGGAAGGTATACCATCCAGCTGCCATTCCATCACCCCAGCGGACCCCACAGCAGCGTCGGTCACCCTGACCGAACACCACAGGTGGCGTCACGAAACCTTGACAGACTCCTATCACCTTTTATTGGACGCCCCTTAGCAGGGTCACGGACCGGGTCTAGCCACCGTGACAGCCTCTGAACCGAATCACAGAGGCCCGGTACTGAGAACTCGTGGCCCTGTGTCTGGGGGCACTCCATATGCGCGGATTGAGATCTTGGCTGGGCCTTTCGTGCCCCATTTTCCTGAGCCGGAGGGCCCGCTCGTTCACATTGAGATCTTTGAAGCCCTTGGCTTCAGGAAAATGGCCGCCGAAGGCCGCGCATTTGCAGACTGAGATCTCGGCAGCCATTTTTCTGAAGCCGAAGGCCGCCAAGATCTCAATCTGCATGAGCGTGGCCTCCGGCTCAGGAAAATGGAGCACAAAATGCCCAGCCAAGATCTAAATCCACGCATATGCCACCTCTGGCGGCCCACGGCTTCAGGAAGATGGCCGAAGGGAAACAACTGATGCACTCTGCACTGCTCACAATGGACACCGGGCCGCAGCAGCGCCACATTTCTGCCACCAACATCCTGAGGAAAGGACCATGCTTCATACAATGCATTCTGATCTGCTTCGCTGCCGATATCGGACCCGCAGCATTGCATGGCTGGGATAACCCAGGACTGCAGCATTGCCCCTCTTCTGCCGCTGCCGGCTTCCTGAGGAAGGGACCATGCCTCCTCTTACGCTGCTCTACCACCGCCAGCCCTCAGGTAAGATACCTTTAAATTCGGACGATAAGACGGACACCCATCTTATAAAAATCTTTTCTTTTTTTTTTGCTATTTTCCACCTCAAAATTTGGGGTGCGTCTTACGGTCTGGTGCGTCCGCAAAATAAGGTATTTCTTCTCCCTGTATAATTTTCTACCACTGAGGCATCTACTTCTTCTCCCTGTATAAGTTGCTATCACTGAGGCATGTACTTTTCCTCCCTGTATAAGTTGCTATCGCTGAGGCATGTACTTCTTCTCCCTGTATGAGTTGCTTTCAGTGGGAGCATATATTTCTTCTCCCTTTATGAGTTACTGTGAGGGAGCACCTGGGCCATAGTCGTGGCTGAGAGTAAATGCTTATACGCGCCCTGGTCTCCCGCCACATGAAAACAATGTGCCTTTGTCAGCATACCTGTCTCTCCATTCTCCAAACCATCATGGTCACCACTGGTCTCTTGCAGTCTCACCCCCAACGATTGCACACATATAGAGACAGAGTCCAGTTCCAACTTTAAATGACTAACTTTACTGGTTTCTTTTCTCAGCACATCCAAATCCATTGCAGCTTCAACATAGGGTTCCACACAGTTTGCATCCTTCGCGTTCCGTGTTCTCCCCCATGTCCTTTAGCATGTTCCCAGATTGTACCATCTTGTCTGGTACCGCAGCATCCTCCCTGCCCAGCTTCACTATTCTTAGGTGTTCCTCTGTCCGCTTCACAACAGAGAAAAGGGCATCTGCCCATGTAGCAAGCTGCCACATGATAGAGCCACCTGCGTTCCTGTGCTGCTGCAATTTCTGGTCTCCTGGCCTTGGATGACTGGGCTTCTCACTTCCAACGTTATAGGGTCCACGGCTTTGCCCAGGTTTTAAGGCCCTGCTGAGCTAACTGGGCTACCTGGGCTTACCAGGCTGTCTAGGCTCCCTGGCCCTACTGGGCTGTCTGTGCTCCCGGGCCCTACTGACTACTATCAAGAAGTCCTCCTGTCTTACCCACAGCTGGCCCCTCCTATGTTAACTATTAGGCTGCCATCACACTAGCATTATTTGGTCAGTATTTTACATCAGTATTTGTAAGCCAAAACCAGGAGTGGAACAAATAGAGTAAAAGTATTACAAACATATGCACCACTTCTGCATTTATCACCCACTCCTGGTTTTGGCTACAAATACTGATGTAAAATACTGACCAAATACTGCTAGTGTGACGGCAGCCTTACTTATCCTAAATGTACTAACGTGCCCGTCTGGCAGGCTAATCAAGTTACTACGCTTTCCCTAAAATACAATATATAATATAAGTTTTAACAGCATTATAAGAAAACCATATACATGCAAGTAAATATATACATTCTGGTCGGGATGTGTTTGAGGCACAGGGCAGTCTCTATGACCTTCTACATTACTATAATCGGGGACGTGTACCTTCCTCTCCCTGTATGAGTTGCTATGACTGGGGGCTTGTATTTCTTCGCTCTGTATGAATTTACACACAAATCTCCAAATTATGGTACTGGAGAAAATATGGAGGCTTAATCAAGAACTAAAATTCAAACATTTTATTTATAGTTATTTTAAAAACAGGGTTACAATGTAAAGTTCAAACATAGGGATTAAAGTGAGGTAGAAGGTAACAAAGTAAACAAAGCAGGGACTTAGCAGCTTAAAGATACAATTATACCAAGTAGTTAAATTGCCTACAAATGAAAAAGTGCTGCAAAGTAAACACATTGGTGGCTTAGTACTTACAATAGCGTGTGCCCAGCTTGCAGTACCCCCAACTACCGCCCTCACAGCGCCGTTTCGCCGACTGGCTTCTTCCAAAGGGGGCATTTGACATGTGATATTGTAAGCCACCAATGTGATTACTTTGCAGTACTTTTTCATTTGTAGGCACTTTGCCTTGTAATCTTTACCTGGACACAGCACATTGCACTTTACCCTTAGGCTAGATTTAGCCCAAACATTTTTTTGCTCAGGTAGATTTTTTAATTTAAATACTTGATATAAAAATTGTCATTTTCCGAGACCCGTAGCATCTCCATTTTTCGGGATCTGGGGCCGGGTGAGGGCTTATTTTTTGCGCGCCGAGTTGAAGTTTTTAATGATATCATATTGGTGCTAATACGGTATTTTCTTCGCCCGTTATTGCATTTAATTTTAATGTTGCAGTGACCAAAAAAGGCAATTCTGGCGATTCAAATTTTTTTCTCACTATGCCATTTACCGATTTGATTATTTATTTTTTTTATATTGATAGATCAGGCGATTCTGAATGTGGCGATACCAAATGTGTATATTTGATTTCTTTTTAATTGTTTTATTTTGAATGGGGCAAAAGGTGTGTGATTTGATCTTTTATATATATATATTTTTTTTTAAATATTTTTGAAAACCATTTTTTACTTTATGCATGTTTCAATAGTCTTCATGGGAGGCTAGAAGCTGCACTTGTCTGATCGCCTCTGATACATAGAGGTCATGTGACACAGGCGCCGATGGGCGGGGTTAATGAAGCGCTTCCTGCCCGTCCATGTTAAGTGCCACTGTCAGAGTTTGACAGCGGCATTTAACATGCTAACAGCCGTGGGTGAATCGCGATCATGTCCGGAAAAGGGGTGGGCTGACTGCCGGAGCCAAATGGGGGGAGGCGTCCAATGATGGACTGTGTTCATCATTGGACGTTAAGGGGTTAATCCCTATGTTTGAATTTTACATGCAACCCTGTTTTTAAAATAACTATAAATAAAATGTTTAAATTTTAGTTCTTGATTAAGCCTCCATATTTCTCTAGTACCATAATTTGGAGATTTCTGTGTAAATTTGTATTTTATGAGGTTGAATACACTCCGTTTTGGACTTATTTAAATAATTCTCCCTGTAGGAGTTGCTATCACTGGGGCTTGTACTTCTTCTCCCTGTATGAGTTGCTATCACTGGGGGTTTGGACTTCTCCCTGTATGAGTTGCTATCACTGGGAGCATATATTTCTTCTTCTAGACCTAACGATTCTGTGCCTAACCTTGACTTCCTGGTTTTAATCCAACATCATGACTATTCTCTGACAGCTCTCTCAAACAACAAAAACCTATAAGAGAAGAAAGTACCAAAGATACAAATGGGTAAACACCCTGGAATACGACAATAGGAGAAAACCACATAAAGTATTCACAACAGAGCAGTAAATAAAAAGTAAGAATTTTATTAGCAGATCAAATGTATAAAAATAAACACATTTACACAAGGACACTTAAAATATATAAAAGAAAAAATCAGAGGGAGATGGGTATGTCACAAGTAAATTGTGGATAACAATATATTAAGATGAACAGTGAGATGTTATATACTGTATAATAAAATACAGTAGGAGCTTCATCAGAATACAATGGAGAAAAGGATCTTCTGCAGTATAGCATAGAAATTGTATGAAGCTTAATAGCAATAGTAGGAAATAACATCACAGAAGTCACGGAATAGTAAGTATAGTGTAAGGAGGAAGACCGGACTGCAGGTTCCTATGCCAGACCAGGTCTGGAACTGCTGAGGCTAAGTCCCATGTTGTCTGGGGAAAGGTAAAAAGACCTGGACAGGTTCCTTGACACAGAAGCTGGAGGTGTGGTTTTAAGTAAAAGCACGTGCAGCATTGGGCAGTTTCACGCTGGCGGTGACCGAGACAAGGTGCGTGTGCAGCGTACTCTGGGGGCGCACAGCCAGACCGCAAGAACGTACGGACGTTCCAATGCCAGAGGCTACCGCAATAATTAGGAAAGAGCCGGGAGCCCTGTTTAGCTAAGCTCCGCATGCCAGCCTAAGAGCCAGGGAAGAGTTCAGGACTGTTCACTGCTGCCCCCGTCGTCGGACCGTGGTCTGCAGGACTTTGTTGGAGAAATATCGCACCAGGTGTTGTCGGCGTTTTAGTCTTGGCAGGAACAGGCAGTGCACAGCACAGAGAGAGAAGTGCAGCGTGCCCGGTAGCTGACAGAGAGCAAGGTGCCGAGTGCTTCATGACCGTGAGTACAGCGCACGTGCCACAAAGAGAGAACCGGGGACTGGACAGACGTTTTCAGCCCACCTTACCAGCATATACCTTCCCACCCATGGGAGACTCTGATCGTGCTGCAGCATTGTTTGCTCTGGCTGCATACGTTCATTGACTAGGGGCTCAGAGGAAGGTACAGGAGACTGACCACTGCTGCCAGAAGACAGACCACTGTTACCAGCTAAACCTTCTTGTACCAGCATTGCGCCAGCCGTTGTGGCCAATTGACTCCCCTGCAGCATTCACAAGAACTGCCGTTATCTGATACATTGTTCCTTAACTCTGCATATCCTTTACAATTGGACTGCTATTCTCCACATTTAACCCTGCACCTCCCTGTGAGGAGTTAACTCCCTGTTAAATTAAAACTGCTATATTTGTTAACCCTTGCTCTGCCTTCTGTCTGTCAATGCATCCCGCAACCTGCTTACATGTATAGCATAGAAATTGTAAGAAGCTTAATAACAATAGTAGGAAATAACATCACAGAAGTCATGGAATAGTAAGTACAGTGCCTTGTGAAAGTATTCGGCCCCCTTGAACTTTTCAACCTTTTCCCACATATCATGCTTCAAACAAAGATACCAAATGTAAATTTTTGGTGAAGAAACAACAAGTGGATCACAATTGTGAAGTTGAACAAAATTGATAGGTTATTATAAATTTTTAATGAAATTCAAAAACTGAAAAGTGGGGCGTGCAATATTATTCAGCCCCTTTAACTTAATACTTTGTTGCGCCACCTTATGCTGTGATTACAGCTGCAAGTCGCTTGGGGTATGTCTCTATCAGTTTTGTACATCGAGAGACTGAAATTCTTGCCCATTCTTCCTTGGCAAACAGCTCGAGCTCAGTGAGGTTTGATGGAGATCGTTTGTGAACAGCAGTTTTCAGCTCTTTCCACAGATTCTCGATTGGATTGAGGTTTGGACTTTGACTTGGACTAACACCTGGATACGTTTGTGAACCATTCCATTGTAGATTTTGCTTTATGTTTGGGATCATTGTCTTGTTGGAAGACAAATCTCCGTCCCAGTCTCAGGTCTCTTGCAGACTCCAACAGGTTTTCTTCAAGAATGGTCCTGTATTTGGCTCCATCCATCTTCCCATCAATTTTAACCATCTTTCCTGTCCCTGCTGAAGAAAAGCAGGCCCAAACCATGATGCTGTCACCACCATGTTTGACAGTGGGGATGGTGTGTTCAGGGTGATGAGCTGTGTTGCCTTTACGTCAAACATATCGTTTGGCATTGTTGCCAAAAAGCTCGATTTTTGGTTTCATCTGACAAGAGAACCTTCTTCCACATGTTTGGTGTGTCTCCCAGGTGGCTTGTTGGAAACTTTAAACAACACCTTTTATGGATATCTTTGAGAAATGGCTTTCTTCTTGCCACTCTTCCATAAAGGACAGATTTGTGCAGTGTACAACTGATTGTTGTCCTATGGACAGACTGTCCCACCTCAGCTGTAGATCTCTGCAGTACATTGAGAGTGATCATGGACCTCTTGGCTGCATCTCTGATCAGTCTTCTCCTTATTTGAGATTAAAGTTTAGAGGGACGACCAGGTCTTGGTAGATTTGCAGTGGTATGATACTCCTTCCATTTCAATATGATCGCTTGCACAGTGCTCCTTGGGATGTTTAAAGTTTTGGAAATCATTTTGTATCAAATCCAGCTTTAAACTTCTCCACAACAGTATAATGGACCTGCCTGTTGTGTTTCTTGGTCTTCAAGATTGCTCTCTGTGCTTCAAACAGAACCCTGAGACTATCACAGAGCAGGTGCATTTATATGGAGACTTGATTACACACAGGTGGATTATATTTATCATCATTAGGCATTTAGGGCAACATTGGATCATTCAGAGATCCACAATGAACTTCTGGAGTGAGTTTGCTGCACTGAAAGTAAAGGGGCCGAATAATATTGCACGCCCCACTTTTCAGTTTTTGAATTTCCACAAAAATTTAAAATAAATAATAAATTTTGTTCAACTTCACAATTGTGTTCCTCTTGTTGTTGATTCTTCACCAAAAATTAACATTTGGTATCTTTATGTTTGAAGCATGATATGTAGGAAAAGGTTGAAAAGTTCAAGGGGACTGAATACTTTCGCAAGGCATTGTATATTATATAACTTACTGTTAGTAACCTACAGTACATTAATGTTGATCACAGTTGGCAATGCCAGCCCACAGATATATGTAAGGGCACCAAAGATATATTAATGATTATACAAATATTCTAAGTATTGAAAGCATATAGGAGTTAATAAGACATACCACAAACCCCCTCACACAGTTCTGTCAAACAACCTAGTCACTCTGTGGGGGCTGGAACTCTCTCTTCACCCGAACCCATTTTGGGAGGGCCTCTCCTGCAATGGGGTGTAACTCTCTCTCTCTCTCTTCTGGTGCCAAATTCACTTGGTGACACCCATGACACCCATCCTTGTCTTCACTCTTGGTGCCAACAACCGCCTTTTCCTCAGCCATGGCGGGCAACATCTCAAGTTCACAGTCAAAAAATTCAGTATCGCTGTCAGCTGATAGCTCCATATCCTACAAGCAGCTTATCACATAAATCTATTTCACAGTCACAGTCAGCTGCCTCCTTCACTTTTTCCATAGCAGCACTTTTTCTCGGCAACACAATCCTTGCTATTCCTGGTTGCATATGAGTAGTAAGCATCTCCTCTTGTCACATCAATATTATCTCTTACAGCATTTCCTCGCTGCATGGTTTCTTCATCCAGCCACACTATGTCAAATGTAAGAGGCTGGACCAGGGCAGTAGTCATTGCCGAACACTCCGATGCAACAGTGCCCTAGTTGCCCAATGCATGAAAATATTATCCATTACTAGAGTTGAGCGACCTTGACCTTTTTAGAGTCGAGCCGGGTTTCGCGAAACCCGACTATCTCAAAAGTCGGGTCGAGTGAAATCGGCCGATTATGACGTAAAGTCGGGATCGACCGAAACACGAAACCCAATGCAAGTCAATGGGGCAGCATAGTCGGCAGTGAGTGGGGGCCAGGAAAACACCTAGAGTGCCCATTTTAATGTCAAAACCATCCATTCTTCTTAATGAAGCTTGTCAAGCGTAATTTACCTTATAATAATTGGAAGGCATTTGAAATTGGGGGTCATTTGGCTAAAGTTGTGGTGGGTAGGGCTGGTTCAAGTAATTAGTGGGCCCAGGAAATCTGGACCACGTCACGGCAGTGGAGCAGGGAGAGGTAAGTATTTCAACTTTGTAAGTGCTGTGAACCTGAGCAAGCAGGGGGGGCCCACTCGTTGGCATTGGCACTGGCACAGGGCCCCTCAAAGTACAGCGGTGTGTTTGCACGGCGGGGGCGCCTCCCACCGGCAGCAACACTTTTGCGTACCATGAGAGGCCCTGTGCCAGTGACGTCGCCAACTAGTATTCCTCCCCCCACCTGATGAAGGAACCTGCACTTTCATCTGCACCTTCCTGTTTGTCCCCGTGTAAGGTGGTATGGTATGCGGGAAGGGGGACCTGACTTTCAGCAGGGTCACAATCTTGCAGTGTAGCGTGCACGGGAAATGTTGCGTTATGGGTCAATGTACCAGCAGACTCATCTATCACTGGCTGGGCAATGGGCAGGATGAGGAGGAAACACAGATATAGGCCCAAAGAATAAAGTGGGCTAAATGCAGTTCAAAATTGGTAACACAGGACTAATCAGGGGGCATTGCAGTGGAGGACAACTGGAATGAGAGGCTGACACAGAGAGTAGGCCCAAATCAGTAAGTAGTCGAAATGCAGTTCAAAATTGGCAACAGTAGTAAACAGGCGGCACAGCTTTGTTCAGTGGAGGAGAACAGCAAGGAGTGGCAGACACCGATAGTAGGCCCCAACCCAACTAGTAGGCCAAATGCAGTCTAACATTAACAACTACTTAACGAGCGCCTGAAAACGGAATTTCAGGACAGGAAACCAGGAGAACAGCAAGGAGCGGCAGACACCGATAGTAGGCCCCAAACCAACTAGTACGCCAAATGCAGTTGTTCCGTTTAACCACAATTTAATGAGAGCCTGAAGATAGAAGTTCAGGAAAGGCAACCTGGAGAACACCTTGGAGTGGAACACACCATCTCTCTACACCCCATACCCAATTTGTAGGCCTAATGCAGCGTAGTTTCCAACAACTACTAAACGAGAGCATGATGATCGAAGCATTGGCGAGGAAACCTGGGGAACACCTTGGAGTGGAACACACCATCTCTCTACAGTGGAACACACCATCTCTCTACACCCCATACCCAATTTGTAGGCCTAATGCAGCGTAGTTTCCAACAACTACTAAACGAGAGCCGGAAGATCGAAGCAATGGAGAGGAAACCTGGGGAACACCTTGGAGTGTAACACACCATCTCTCTACACCCCAAACCCAATTTGTAGGCCTAATGCAGCGTAGTTTCCAACAACTACTAAACGAGAGCCGGAAGATCGAAGCTCAGGAAAGGCAACCTGGAGAACACCTTGGAGTGGAACACACCATCTCTCTACACCCCATACCCAATTTGTAGGCCCAATGCAGCGTAGTTTCCAACAACTACTAAACGAGAGCCGGAAGATCGAAGCAATGGAGAGGAAACCTGGAGAACACCTTGGAGTGTAACACACCATCTCTCTACACCCCATACCCAATTTGTAGGCCTAATGCAGCGTAGTTTCCAACAACTACTAAACGAGAGCCGGAAGATCGAAGCAATGGAGAGGAAACCTGGGGAACACCTTGGAGTGGAACACACCATCTCTCTACAGTGGAACACACCATCTCTCTACACCCCATACCCAATTTGTAGGCCTAATGCAGCGTAGTTTCCAACAACTACTAAACGAGAGCCGGAAGATCGAAGCTCAGGAAAGGCAACCTGGGGAACACCTTGGAGTGGAACACACCATCTCTCTACACCCCATACCCAATTTGTAGGCCCAATGCAGCGTAGTTTCCAACAACTACTAAACGAGAGCCGGAAGATCGAAGCTCAGGAAAGGCAACCTGGGGAACACCTTGGAGTGTAACAAACCCTCTCTCTACACCACGGAAGGGCTGATTCTTAGGAAGGAAGGCTGTCGGAAAGAAGCAGGGCGCGTCCGAGGGTGATTATATTCTTATTAGGTATATACTCACCCTCGGACGCGCCCTGCTTCTTTATTTGTAATGAATGTTTATTTGCAATGTGGTTTTGACTTACTCTATTTTTTTGGTAAATAATGATTTTATTATTTTCATTGTTTTGCATCTTCTTGGCAATAATATAAAGAAGACGCGACAGGACAACACTCGGTGGATGCCATATCTGTGTTTAAAATTGAAAAAACCTTTCAGTTAACTACTTGCAGGAGAAAGTTATTGTAGCTGGTGGCCATTTTTAGTACTGTACCAGATTTTTGTTGTATGTGTTTGTTTTTAATGTTAAAATGTCTGCATTTGAAATCTCTCCAGTATTTTCTTTTTTATAAGCAAAATACTTATTTTTATATTTTCTGATGTTGGTTCCAGGGGTACACGGGCAGCAGTGGTGTGGTCAGTGAAGGCCTAGTGGAAGGAGTGACCGCAGACAGGCATCGAAGGCCTGAAATAATAACACATGGCTGTAGGCAATTTTAAATTGGTTACAGGGGTACACGGGCAGCAGTGGTGTGGTCAGTGGAGGCCTAGTGGAAGGAGTGACCGCAGACAGGCATCGAAGGCCTAAAATAATAACACATGGCTGTAGGCAATTTTAAATTGGTTCCAGGGGTACACGGGCAGCAGTGGTGTGGTCAGTGGAGGCCTAGTGGAAGGAGTGACCGCAGACAGGCATCGAAGGCCTAAAATAATAAAACATGGCTGTAGGCAATTTTAAATTGGTTCCAGGGGTACACGGGCAGCAGTGGTGTGGTCAGTGGAGGCCTAGTGGAAGGAGTGACCGCAGATAGGCATCGAAGGCCTAAAATAATAACACATGGCTGTAGGCAATTTTAAATTGGTTCCAGGGGTACACGGGCAGCAGTGGTGTGGTCAGTGGAGGCCTAGTGGAAGGAGTGACCGCAGACAGGCATCGAAGGCCTAAAATAATAACACATGGCTGTAGGCAATTTTAAATTGGTTCCAGGGGTACACGGGCAGCAGTGGTGTGGTCAGTGGAGGCCTAGTGGAAGGAGTCACCGCAGACAGGCATCGAAGGCCTAAAATAATAACACATGGCTGTAGGCAATTTTAAATTGGTTACAGGGGTACACGGGCAGCAGTGGTGTGGTCAGTGGAGGCCTAGTGGAAGGAGTGACCACAGACAGGCATCGAAGGCCTAACATAACAAAAATGTCAATACAATGGTATTGTCAGTGGCAGGCATTGAAGGATGTCAGCGCATAGACTAAACATTGGTGGAGCTGTGAGATAATTTTGCAAGTGGTAGAGCACTGTTTGAGCTGGGGTGGGGGGAAACTGTCTTGTGGCCGGCGATACAGGCCCAGGGCCCCTCATATTACAACGGTGTGTCTGACGTTGGGTGCGCACCACCACCGCCAGAGACACTTTATTGTACTAGGAGGGACCCAGTGGCAGTGCCGTCGACCAAAAGCGGGCTCACCCACCTCTTCAGACAAACTGCACTCTCACGGGTGCTGTCGCCAAGTGTCGATACCACGGCCCCGTGTGGGGAGTTTGGCCGTTTAGGGAGGTGTAAACATGTCGTATGCTGGACAATCAGGTGCAGAAAATTACGAGATTGGAAAAGGCATTCAGAATAGTCCACAGGCAAGACCTTTTCATAGGAAAGCTAGGGGTCAGCCGGGCAAGGTGGGGCAAAAGATTTCGAAATCCAGTTGTGGTTCATTTTAATGAAGGTTAGATCATCTACATTTTGGGTAGCCAGACGAGTCCTTTTTTCTGTTAGTATTGAACCTGCAGCACTGAATACTCTTTCTGATAGGACACTAGCTGCCGGGCAAGCAAGCTCCTGCAATGCATATTCTGCCAATTCTGGCCAGGTGTCTAATTTTGATGCCCAGTAATCAAATGGGAATGACGGTTGAGGGAGAACATCGATAAGGGATGAAAAATAGTTTGTAACCATACTGGACAAATGTTGTCTCCTGTCACTTTGAATTGATGCTGCAGTACCTGTCCTGTCTGCAGTCATAGCAAAATCACTCCACAACCTGGTCAGAAAACCCCTCTGGCCAACGCCACTTCTGATTTCTGCCCCTCTAACTCCTCTGGTCTGCTGGCCCCTGCAGCTCGTGTGAGCACGATCACGGGCGCTGTGTGCAGGGAATGCCAGAAGCAAACGGTCAACAAGAGTTGATTGTTTGGTTGCTAATATTAGTTCCAAGTTCTCATGTGGCATTATATTTTGCAATTTGCCTTTATAGCGAGGATCAAGGAGGCAGGCCAACCAGTAATCGTCATCATTCATCATTTTAGTTATGCGTGTGTCCCTTTTGAGGATACGTAAGGCATAATCCGCCATGTGGGCCAAAGTTCCAGTTCTCAAATCTGTGGTTGTGCTTGGTTGAGGGGCAGTTTCAGGCAAATCCACGTCACTTGTGTCCCTCAAAAAACCAGAACCCGGCCTTGCCGCGCCACCAATTTCCAGTGGCCCCGGAAAAGCTTCCTCATTAAAAATATAATCATCCCCATCATCCTCCTCGTCCTCCTCCTCCTCTTCGCCCGCTACCTCGTCCTGTACACTGCCCTGGCCAGACAATGGCTGACTGTCATCAAGGCTTTCCTCTTCCTCAGCTGCAGACGCCTGATCCTTTATGTGCGTCAAACTTTGCATCAGCAGACGCATTAGGGGGATGCTCATGCTTATTATGGCGTTGTCTGCACTAACCAGCCGTGTGCATTCCTCAAAACACTGAAGGACTTGACACATGTCTTGAATCTTCGACCACTGCACACCTGACAACTCCATGTCTGCCATCCTACTGCCTGCCCGTGTATGTGTATCCTCCCACAAAAACATAACAGCCCGCCTCTGTTCACACAGTCTCTGAAGCATGTGCAGTGTTGAGTTCCACCTTGTTGCAACGTCTATGATTAGGCGATGCTGGGGAAGGTTCAAAGAACGCTGATAGGTCTGCATACGGCTGGAGTGTACGGGCGAACGGCGGATATGTGAGCAAAGTCCACGCACTTTGAGGAGCAGGTCGGATAACCCCGGATAACTTTTCAGGAAGCACTGCACCACCAGGTTTAAGGTGTGAGCCAGGCAAGGAATGTGTTTCAGTTGGGAAAGGGAGATGGCAGCCATGAAATTCCTTCCGTTATCACTCACTACCTTGCCTGCCTCAAGATCTACAGTGCCCAGCCACGACTGCGTTTCTTTCTGCAAGAACTCGGACAGAACTTCCGCGGTGTGTCTGTTGTCGCCCAAACACTTCATTGCCAATACAGCCTGCTGACGTTTGCCAGTAGCTGCCCCATAATGGGAGACCTGGTGTGCAACAGTGGCAGCTGCGGCTGGAGTGGTTGTGCGACTGCGGTCTGTGGATGAGCTCTCGCTTCTGCAGGAGGACGAAGAGGAGGAGGAGGGGGTGCGAATGGCTACAGCCAATTGTTTCCTAGACCGTGGGCTAGGCAGAACTGTCCCAAACTTGCTGTCCCCTGTGGACCCTGCATCCACCACATTTACCCAGTGTGCCGTGATGGACACGTAACGTCCCTGGCCATGCCTACTGGTCCATGCATCTGTTGTCAGGTGCACCTTTGTGCTCACAGATTGCCTGAGTGCATGGACGATGCGCTCTTTAACATGCTGGTGGAGGGCTGGGATGGCTTTTCTGGAAAAAAAGTGTCGACTGGGTAGCTCGTAGCGTGGTACAGCGTAGTCCATCAGGGCTTTGAAAGCTTCGCTTTCAACTAACCGGTAGGGCATCATCTCTAACGAGATTAGTCTAGCTATGTGTGCGTTCAAACCCTGTGTACGCGGATGCGAGGCTAAGTACTTCCTTTTTCTAACCATAGTCTCATGTAGGGTGAGCTGGACTGGAGAGCTGGAGATCGTGGAACTAGCGGGGGTGCCGGTGGACATGGCAGACTGAGAGACGGTGGGAGATGGTATTGTTGCCACCGGTGCCCTAGATGCAGTGTTTCCTACTACGAAACTGGTGATTCCCTGACCCTGACGGCTTTGGCCTGGCAAAGAAACCTGCACAGATACTGCAGGTGGTGCGGAAAATGGTGGCCCTACACTGCCGGAAGGGATGTTGCGTTGCTGACTAGCTTCATTGGCCGAGGGTGCTACAACCTTAAGGGACGTTTGGTAGTTAGTCCAGGCTTGCAAATGCATGGTGGTTAAATGTCTATGCATTCAACTTGTATTGAGACTTTTCAGATTCTGTCCTCTGCTTAAGGTAGTTGAACATTTTTGACAGATGACTTTGCGCTGATCAATTGGATGTTGTTTAAAAAAATGCCAGACTGCACTCTTTCTAGCATCGGATACCTTTTCAGGCATTGCAGACTGAGCTTTAACCGGATGGCCACGCTGTCCTCCAACAGGTTTTAGCTTTGCCACGCGTTTTGGGCAAGATACGGGCCCGGCAGATGGAACCTGTTGCGATGTTGATGCCTGCTGCGGCCCCTCCTCCTCCGCTTCAGAACTGCTGCCGCCTGCACCCTGTTCCCCCAATGGCTGCCAATCGGGGTCAAGAACTGGGTCATCTATTACCTCTTCTTGTAGCTCGTGTGCAACTTCGTCTGTCACCGTGTCGGTCGGTGGTATAGAGTTCGTGATGGGGCAACATAGTCTCATCAGGGTCTGATTCTTGATCAGCACCCTGCGAGGGCAATGTTGTGGTCTGAGTCAAAGGACCAGCATAGTAGTCTGGCTGTGGCTGTGCATCAGTGCACTCCATGTCAGATTCAACTTGTAATGGGCATGGACTGTTAACTGCTTCACTTTCTAAGCCAGGGACGGTATGTGTAAAGAGCTCCATGGAGTAACCCGTTGTGTCGCCTGCTGCATTCTTCTCTGTTGTTGTTTTTGCTGAAGAGGACAAGGAAGCGACTTGTCCCTGACCGTGAACATCCACTAACGACGCGCTGCTTTGACATTTACCAGTTTCACGAGAGGAGGCAAAAGAGCTAGAGGCTGAGTCAGCAAGATAAGCCAAAACTTGCTCTTGCTGCTCCGGCTTTAAAAGCGGTTTTCCTACTCCCAGAAAAGGGAGCGTTCGAGGCCTTGTGTAGCCAGACGACGAACCTGGATCCACAGCTCCAGACTTAGGTGCAATATTTTTTTTCCCACGACCAGCTGATGCTCCACCACTACCACTACCCTCATTACCAGCTGACAATGAACGCCCCCGGCCACGACCTCTTCCACCATACTTCCTCATTGTTTTAAAAACGTAAACAAACTAACGGTATTTGTTGCTGTCACACAAATTACACGGTGAGCTATAACTTCAGTATGATTTAGCTACCCCTTTACAGGTGAGTGAGACCACAACGAAAATCAGGCACAATGTTACACACTCTGTTGTTGGTGGCAACAAATGAGAGAGATGCCACACACGCAGGACTGTCACTGAAGCACAAATGTAAATATTAATCTCCCACTGATTTGATTTTTTTTTTTTTTCAGGGAGACTTTAGGAAAAAAAAAAATAGAATAAAATGATTTTTTCAGGAAGAATTTAGAAACCAAAGAAAATAAAATGATTTTTTCAGGGAGAATTTAGAAAACAAATAAAACAAAAAAAGGCTTTCTATGGCCCACTGAGTGAGAGATGACGCACACAGGAGTCAGGAGTGGCACACAAGCCCAGAGGCCAATATTTATCTCCCACTGATTGATGTATTGATTTTTTCAGGTAGATTTTGGAACCCAAATCAAGCTAAAAAAAATAATAGGCTTTCTATGGCCCACAATTGGAGAGAGAGAGAGAGATGGCACACCCAGGAGTCAAGACTGGCACACAAGCAGAAAGGGCAATATTAATCTCCCACTGATTTGTTTTTTTTGTTTTTTTTTTCAGGGAGACTTTAGGAAAAAAAAAATAGAATAAAATGATTTTTTCAGGAAGAATTTAGAAACCAAATAAAATAAAATGATTTTTTCAGGGAGAATTTAGAAAACAAATAAAACAAAAAAAGGCTTTCTATGGCCCACTGAGTGAGAGATGACGCACACAGGAGTCAGGAGTGGCACACAAGCCCAGAGGCCAATATTTATCTCCCACTGATTGATGTAGTGATTTTTTCAGGTAGATTTTGGAACCCAAATCAAGCTAAAAAAAATAATAGGCTTTCTATGGCCCACAATTGGAGAGAGAGAGAGAGAGATGGCACACCCAGGAGTCAAGACTGGCACACAAGCAGAAAGGGCAATATTAATCTCCCACTGATTTGTTTTTTTTTTTTTTTTTTTTTAGGGAGACTTTAGGAAAAAAAAATAGAATAAAATGATTTTTTCAGGAAGAATTTAGAAACCAAATAAAATAAAATGATTTTTTCAGGGAGAATTTAGAAAACAAATAAAACAAAAAAAGGCTTTCTATGGCCCACTGAGTGAGAGATGACGCACACAGGAGTCAGGAGTGGCACACAAGCCCAGAGGCCAATATTTATCTCCCACTGATTGATGTAGTGATTTTTTCAGGTAGATTTTGGAACCCAAATCAAGGTAAAAAAATAATAGGCTTTCTATGGCCCACAATTGGAGAGAGAGAGAGAGATGGCACACCCAGGAGTCAAGACTGGCACACAAGCAGAAAGGGCAATATTAATCTCCTACTGATTTGTTTTTTTTTTTTTTTTTTCAGGGAGACTTTAGGAAAAAAAAAATAGAATAAAATGATTTTTTCAGGAAGAATTTAGAAACCAAATAAAATAAAATGATTTTTTCAGGGAGAATTTAGAAAACAAATAAAACAAAAAAAGGCTTTCTATGGCCCACTGAGTGAGAGATGACGCACACAGGAGTCAGGAGTGGCACACAAGCCCAGAGGCCTATATTTATCTCCCACTGATTGATGTAGTGATTTTTTCAGGTACATTTTGGAACCCAAATCAAGCTAAAAAAAATAATAGGCTTTCTATGGCCCACAATTGGAGAGAGAGAGAGAGATGGCACACCCAGGAGTCAAGACTGGCACACAAGCAGAAAGGGCAATATTAATCTCCCACTGATTTTTTTTTTTTTTTTTTTTTCAGGGAGACTTTAGGAAAAAAAAAATAGAATAAAATGATTTTTTCAGGAAGAATTTAGAAACCAAATAAAATAAAATGATTTTTTCAGGGAGAATTTAGAAAACAAATAAAACAAAAAAAGGCTTTCTATGGCCCACTGAGTGAGAGATGACGCACACAGGAGTCAGGAGTGGCACACAAGCCCAGAGGCCAATATTTATCTCCCACTGATTGATGTAGTGATTTTTTCAGGTAGATTTTGGAACCCAAATCAAGCTAAAAAAATAATAGGCTTTCTATGGCCCACAATTGGAGAGAGAGAGAGAGATGGCACACCCAGGAGTCAAGACTGGCACACAAGCAGAAAGGGCAATATTAATCTCCCACTGATTTGTTTTTTTTTGTTTTTTTTCAGGGAGACTTTAGGAAAAAAAAATAGAATAAAATGATTTTTTCAGGAAGAATTTAGAAACCAAATAAAATAAAATGATTTTTTCAGGGAGAATTTAGAAAACAAATAAAACAAAAAAAGGCTTTCTATGGCCCACTGAGTGAGAGATGACGCACACAGGAGTCAGGAGTGGCACACAAGCCCAGAGGCCAATATTTATCTCCCACTGATTGATGTAGTGATTTTTTCAGGTAGATTTTGGAACCCAAATCAAGCTAAAAAAAATAATAGGCTTTCTATGGCCCACAATTGGAGAGAGAGAGAGATGGCACACCCAGGAGTCAAGACTGGCACACAAGCAGAAAGGGCAATATTAATCTCCCACTGATTTGTTTTTGTTTTTTTTTTTTTCAGGGAGACTTTAGGAAAAAAAATAGAATAAAATGATTTTTTCAGGAAGAATTTAGAAACCAAATAAAATAAAATGATTTTTTCAGGGAGAATTTAGAAAACAAATAAAACAAAAAAAGGCTTTCTATGGCCCACTGAGTGAGAGATGACGCACACAGGAGTCAGGAGTGGCACACAAGCCCAGAGGCCAATATTTATCTCCCACTGATTGATGTAGTGATTTTTTCAGGTAGATTTTGGAACCCAAATCAAGCTAAAAAAATAATAGGCTTTCTATGGCCCACAATTGGAGAGAGAGAGAGAGATGGCACACCCAGGAGTCAAGACTGGCACACAAGCAGAAAGGGCAATATTAATCTCCCACTGATTTGTTTTTTTTTTGTTTTTTTTCAGGGAGACTTTAGGAAAAAAAAAATAGAATAAAATGATTTTTTCAGGAAGAATTTAGAAACCAAATAAAATAAAATGATTTTTTCAGGGAGAATTTAGAAAACAAATAAAACAAAAAAAGGCTTTCTATGGCCCACTGAGTGAGAGATGACGCACACAGGAGTCAGGAGTGGCACACAAGCCCAGAGGCCAATATTTATCTCCCACTGATTGATGTAGTGATTTTTTCAGGTAGATTTTGGAACCCAAATCAAGCTAAAAAAATAATAGGCTTTCTATGGCCCACAATTGGAGAGAAAGAGAGAGATGGCACACCCAGGAGTCAAGACTGGCACACAAGCAGAAAGGGCAATATTAATCTCCCACTGATTTGTTTGTTTGTATTTTTTTCAGGGAGACTTTAGGAAAAAAAAAATAGAATAAAATGATTTTTTCAGGAAGAATTTAGAAACCAAATAAAATAAAATGATTTTTTCAGGGAGAATTTAGAAAACAAATAAAACAAAAAAAGGCTTTCTATGGCCCACTGAGTGAGAGATGACGCACACAGGAGTCAGGAGTGGCACACAAGCCCAGAGGCCAATATTTATCTCCCAATTTTTTTTTTTGTTCCAGGGAAAATTTATAAACCCAATAAAAAAAATAATAAATAGGCTTTCTATGGCCCACTATCTGAGAGACAGAGAGAGATGGCACGCTTAGGACTGGCACACAAGCCCAAAGGCCAATATTAATCTCCCTTTTTTTTTTAAGGGAGAATTTATAAAACCAAAAAAAAATAAATAAATAGGCTTTCTATGGCCCACTATTTGTGAGAGAGATGGCACGCTCAGGACTGGCACACAAGCCCAGAGGCCAATATTAATCTCCCACTTTTTTTTTTTTTCCAGGGAAAATTTATAAACCCAATAAAAAAAAATAAAAATAAATAGGCTTTCTATGGCCCACTATCTGAGAGAGAGAGATGGCACGCTTAGGACTGGCACACAAGCCCAAAGGCCAATATTAATCTCCCACTGATTGATTTATTGATTTTTTCAGGTAGAATTTAGAACCCAAATAAAGCAAAAAAAAAAAAAAATGGCCTTGCTATGGCCCACTGAGTGAGTGATGATGCACACAGGAGTCAGGAGTGGCACACAAGCCCTGAGGCCAATATTTTTCTCCCACTGATTGATGTAGTGATTTTTTCAGGTAGATTTTAGAACCAAAATCAAGCAAAAAAATAAATAGGCTTTCTATGGCCCACTGAGTGAGTGATGATGCACACAGGAGTCAAGAGTGGCACACAAGCCCTGAGGCCAATATTTTTCTCCCACTGATTGATGTAGTGATTTTTTCAGGTAGATTTTATAACCCAAATCAAGCAAAAAAATAAATAGGCTTTCTATGGCCCACTGAGTGAGAGATGACACAGACAGGGATGGCACTCTAGCAGAAATGTCAATCTTAATCTCCCACAAAAAAAAAAAAAAAAAAACAGGGAGTGTCCTTCAATTACTATCTCCCTGCAGTAATCTCAGCCAGGTATGGCAGGCAGCAATAAGGAGTGGACTGATGCACAAATTAAATAAAAAGTGTGTACAAACCAAAAAGATAGCTGTGCAGAAAGGAAGGAACAAGAGGATTTGTGCTTTGAACAAAGCAGTTGGTTTGCACAGCGGCGTACACACAGCAATGCAGCTATCAGGGAGCCTTCTAGGGCAGCCCAATGAGCTACAGCGCTGAGGGGAAAAAAAAAAAAAAATGTAGCTTCCACTGTCCCTGCACACCGAAGGTGGTGTTGGGCAGTGGAAATCGCTACAGCACAAGCGGTTTGGTGGTTAATGGACCCTGCCTAACGCTATCCCTGCTTCTGACGAAGCGGCAGCAACCTCTCCTTAAGCTCAGATCAGCAGCAGTAACATGGCGGTCGGCGGGAACTCCCCTTTATAGCCCCTGTGACGCCGCAGACAGCAAGCCAATCACTGCAATGCCCTTCTCTAAGATGGTGGGGACCAGGACCTATGTCATCACACTGCCCACACTCTGCGTTTACCTTCATTGGCTGAGAAATGGCGCTTTTCGCGTCATTGAAACGCGACTTTGGCGCGAAAGTCGCGTACTGCATGGCCGACCCCGCACAGGGGTCGGATCGGGTTTCATGAAACCCGACTTTGCCAAAAGTCGGCGACTTTTGAAAATGAACGACCCGTTTCGCTCAACCCTATCCATTACTTTGTGTACCTGTGGCTCCACTCTGTGCTGCCAGGGTCACCTCTGCTCCGCTGTAGGTTCCCATCAGTCGGTGTAATAAAGATTGAGACACAGTCCCACAGGCGAGCGACCTGCCCTTCAGTACTGTGCTATGTGGTGATCCATCATCCTCATGTTCCAAGCTCAATGCTTCTGGAAACTCCCCCAGCAACCGTTTTCCCCCATGCTGAGGGCATATGCCCAAGCTATAAGCTACCACATCTTAGGGCTACCTGTGCCCCCATACTATTTTCTCCTTTGCTGAGGCTTTACTGGCTTCTGTTGTTCCAGCCCGATGCTGTGGATGGCTGGGCTTTTTCTCTTAATAAAAGAATGTTGCGTGTTAGCTGCTAGTGTCTTGGGCACTTAAGCCCTTGTGGACTGTCTGGGCACCGGGGTCCCTCTGAACTGAGTCAGGAAATGTTCCTTCTCTAACTGCAGCTGACCCCTCCTACATTAACTAGTTCCTAAACAAGTGAAACTCTCATACAATACTATACACACTATTTTAAGGTACTCCTTCTAATTGGCAAATTTTAGTACTACACTTTCCCTATGTAACAAGTTCAAGCAATATAACTTTATATACATTAGTCATATAGCAGCAATAATAACTTTATCACAGGAGAAGGGGATGGAATATATGTATCACCACATCCCCTACAGCTGAACTTAGAGAGATGGGTGGAGCAGCAGAAGATGACCCCACCCACGATTTGGTGGGTCCCAGGAAAATCAGATTGCCTGGCGTTGAAGGAGATGCCATTGTTGTTTGACGGAGAAGGACCTAACATGTCACACCATGGTGGCATGGGCCACCAGGACTGGAGACATTCTAAACTGCAGGCAGAGGCGGGCCTGAAGTTTGAGGCCAGGTGGACAGAGAATGTGGAGAAGCGGCCTTAACCCCGATGGCCGCCCGAGATACCCACATAGGCTGAGGATGCTGAGGACGATGAGGGCTGGGGCCTGTTGATGCTCGATGGGAGCCGGTGGAAGTCCGGAAGACTTTAGAAGTGGCAGAGAAGCGGAGCATGATGTTGGCCACGATCAGCAATGTGGGCGGCCGTGCCAATGGACTATCAACAGCTGAAGCGATGAGTAAGGAACCCCTAACCTACCATCCTGCTGCCCTGCCCATGGCCCTTTTACCTCCCGTGGCTTCGCCATCCTCCCTGGAGATTCTCTGACCATCTGCACTGCTACCGTCAGCAGAGATTCCCCGACTGCAACGTCTGTCATCGCCTGTTGCCGTAATGGCCCCTGTGCTTTCCCGGGCCACCCCCGTTTTGGCCACTGTCCAGGCTGGAGCAATGGAGAGGCCCTGTGTAGCTGTGGAGGAGTCTTATGTACCAACGGAGGCTGAATGGAAGCATCATGTATTCCAGAAGAAATGGCAATGGAGTGCTGCATCCGTGAGGAGCTGCAGCGCCCAGGCGGAGGAACAGCAGCAGGCCGGATGACTCGCAGCCTCATCAAGTACCTGAATCAGCAAAGAGGCTTCGGTTTTGTATAGGAGTTGGAGACCGGGGCCAAGGTCTATATAAATTCTGGCTCCCTTATGTTCAATGGTCCCCTTGGGAAGGGGACTATGTGTCATTTATCAAAGAAAAAGGACCCAAGGGGCCCTATACAGTGGCCATCAAACTGGCCCCTGATTGAGAAATCGGTCCACCTCAAGAGACCCCAGGGTGGAATGGTTGGCTGCTGTGGTCGCAGTTGTCACGGCTGCACAGGAGCAAGTGGTGCCTCGGAGCAGTGAAGCAGCCGCCAATGTTTTCACAGCCAGAGGCTCAAGGAGTTGCAGGACCACCACTGGGAGGAATGAGAGCCGGAAGAACAGTGGGGACTCCTCCTCCGGTGGTTCTGCATCAAATGTGTATGTAGTTGTTCAAGGGCCACATGTGGCCCACTATGCAAATCAGCGGCCTCTTTAGAACTTGTTGTTAATGTCTGTTGCACTCTAAGGAGAGAAATTGTAAGGGACTGTTTCGCATCCTGGAGGGCAAAGGAGCGCTGCAGCATCAGAACAGTGGTGCAGTATGGATGGGGCGGCCCAAAGTTTGACCGTTGTTGTATGTGGGCCCCATCTTGAATCAGTTTATTTTGTTCTGTTTTTGTTGCGCCTGTTTTGTTCCACTCTCTGCTGGATAGCGGAACTTGATCTTTAAACAAAAGAGTCCCTGGATTAAATGGACCATGTGTGGCTGTAGCAACAGACTCTGTTCCTGGACCAGGCAGCCCTCACATACTTTCTGGAGCTGTACTTTCAGCAAAGGAAGTGGGGGGGACTTTTCCTTCAAAATATATATTGTAGCATTTCGCATACTACGTGTCTTGGTGGACACTCGCTTGGCACGGGATTCAAGCAGTTTGGCATGGTTTTTCCACTTAAAGCAGTCTGTTTGGTTTATTCTCTCCATAAACCATAGAAACAAGATCAAACGGTAAACAGTCTTACATCAGACAGACAAATCCTCAATGTCCATAGTAGAGCTCCACTCTCTCTGGTCTGTGGGCACACAGGCTGTGCTATGTCCAGCACGCAGGCTCTACAACCTAAACACGGTCTCTCTGTAGTGTCCAGCCGGGACACATGGAAGTCTGTCCACGCTGGCAGACTCCCAAACACTCACTACCATGTGCCAAACACACCTCCTTTAGGTAGCCTGTAACCACACCCACAGGTGAGGTGACATCACATGCACTGTCACGTGATCATGACATCACTGCAGGTCCTCAAACTCCTGCAGGGAAAAGTGTACAGTTAGCGCCACCACTCAAAGGTGAGGTATATGGGTAGCCAGACCCTCCCATCTCTCATAGCTACCCGCAACCCGGACCCAGGTGCACTAAAAAACATCTTTAGTGCTCATGTGCACTAAAGACTAAATACTCCGGGTTGTATCGCAGGGAGCATCCATCCCTGTGATACATACCTCCCATTAACCACGCGACCACCAGTCACACCACAATATATATATATATATATATATATATATATATATATATATATATATATATATATATATATATATAGTAAAATGGATATAATCTGGAGGACTGTGAGCCAGGTAGTTAATTTTAAAGAGCAAAGACTCTTTTGTTATTCGACGGCATAAAAGACTCTGCTCATATTGAATTAATACGATACATGTTCTACCTCTTTTAACCGTTACCTCCCTACGTAGAGTAGTGCATTTAAATAATAAAAGTTTCATAGTGTAATATGGGCGGGGACGACCATAATTAAGGAAAGTAGGAATGTAGCGGATGTGGCAGTACATATAATATTCCACCCCCTTCTCCTGTGATAAAGTTATTATTGCTGCTATATGACTAATATATATAATGTTATATTGCTTGTACTTGTTACATAGGGAAAGTGTAGTACTGAAGTGTGCCCATTGGATGGAGTACCTTATATTAGTGTGTATAGTATCATATGGGAGTTTCACTTGTTTAGGAACTAGCTAATGTAGATGGAGTCAGCTGCATTTAGAGAAGGAACATTTCCTGTTATAGTTCAGAGGGGCCCCGATGCCCAGACAGTCCACACAGGCTTAAGTGCCCAGCACAATAGCAGTTAACACGCAGCATTTTTTTATTAAGAGAAAAGCCCAGCCATCCACAGCATCGGGCCGGAACCGCAGAGGCCAGTAAAGCAGCAGGAAAGGAGAAAACAAGACAGTACGGGGGCACATGTAGCCCTAAGATGTGGCAGCTTATAGCTTGGGCATATGCCCTCATTACCAGGGCAAAAAGGTAGCTGGGGGAGTTCCCTGAAACAATAAGCTTGGAATATGAGGACGATGGGTCACCACATAGCACAGTACTGAAGGGCAGGTCGCTCGCCAGGTGGCAAATAGCTTCGGAGACGGGCACTCTCTTGTCTGGTGCGAAACAGACTAAGGAAGGCCTAACCGTAGCAGAGCTGAATTGGGAGGACACTGAGGAACTGTGCGGCATGGTCCGACCCTGGTATGTGTTGTGTGACAGGAAGAAAGGTGCAGGGAAAGAAGAGGAGATGTGCAATGCAAATTCTGTAGTAAATGCTGTGAAGAATCTGTATGTGCTGCATAAAGCTAACAGTAAAGTTGTTTATTTGAAAGTACAAAAGGACTGTGTCTCAATCTTTATTACGCCGACTGATGGGAACCTACAGCGGAGCAGAGGTGACCCTGGCGGCACAGAGAGTGGAGCCACAGGTACACAAATTAATGGACAATATCTCATGTTTTGGGAGACCAGGGCACTGATGCATCAGAGTGTTTGGCCATTACTACTGCCCTGGTCCAGCCCCTTACAACTCCATGGACGCAACCCAAGAAGACCTACGTAAGTCAAGCTCCCTGTATTGTGTGTTTAAGGGTGAAGGCCAGGGATCTCCCAGGACCTCCATGTGCAAAGCCTGTCTGTAGAAGCCTAACTAAGAGCTGCCAGCATACACATGCTGCACCATTACATTTGTACATACGGTACTTTGCATTATGTATTTTTCCCATCTTCTAGGTAGCAGAATTGAATACAGTCCAGAGCTGCATTCGCAATATTGCTGGTTGCTATGGAAACACTGCACTCTTTGTGGTCAGACAGATCTGTAACAAATTGGCTTAGGGGAGCAGTTCCTATATCAAATTACTGAACAGTTGCTGATTATTAAATGACTTTTTACAGAGTGAAAATCACCATGAACTTGGAGTAGACATAGGGCTTGTACAGAATGCTGGGAGATTTTAGCCCTGAATCGTGCAGAAGTAAGAATACAGCTCTGGGCAATAATGGAGGCTGTATTATTTTTAGCAAAAGCATATTTAATTTTCATTCTTTAGATGCAGTTGAAAATATTCTTGTCAAGTAAAGAATAAAAGGAACCTTTTTCCGAAGATTCACTTGTCGCACAGTTCCCATGGTTTATACATGCTCCCACTTTCTCTGTAGCAATGAATATGTATGGTTGAACCTCTGAATGTATTTTTTATTTCATTTGGGAATGTAATGCCTTTTATGAGAACATGAAACCAGAGGTAAAAAATATTTCCCTTTTGTTTGATATTAAATGTTGACGTCTCAGCAAATTTTAGAAGCCAAGTAAAAAGCTACTGATAATGTGATTATTCTCATTTTACCATATGCTCCTGCCTGAGACTCTGCCCTGTATGGAGTGACAACCTCTAGCTTTGAATGCCTATCTTTCACTGACAATAGGGCAGACACTTGATCGCTTGGGATTGTGTGACAGCTGCCTCAGTGACATCTGATTCAGAGGTAACACAATAAGTCAGCTATGGAGCCAGTGACTTAACTATTTGAAAACAGATGGCAAATAGATCAACATTTGTGTTGAATTAATTTATTTAAACTTTTTCTTTGTTTCTATTTTTTTTTTCACATGTTCTTATTTGTCTCCCATTTGAGTGGCCATTAAGCTCTCGCATAGTTGGAGCCTTGATGCACCTTGGACTATTCCTGGTAATCGCTTCATCCTTCAACAGCATGTCAGTCCTACAATGTATGCAGTACCCATTCAAGGGAGAAAACCTCTTTGAAACTATTCCTTAGCTATTCACATTATATAAATAGCAATATAAATACTGACAATTATTTTATCTAAAGAACACCATATATCTATAGAGCATGACCAACATCTAGTTAATGTGTGTTACTGCCTGTAATAGATTCCATAGTCCATTGCTGTAATTTCATTATTTCAGTAGTCAGTTTCTATATATCAAGGAATAATCCACTACTACTGTAAACCATTACAGGTATAAAGGCCAACAGTCTATTGCGTATGAGGGCTTCCCTACTCTTCCTCAACAGATTATAGTAGGGGAAAGAAGGATCTGGCCTGTTGGATTTCCAACGGCTGTTCCAGACTCCTCTGATAGAGAACACAGGATGCTTGGCTGAGCCAAATATATTTTCTGTGTATTGGGGGGGTTGAATGATCATTCGTCCAATATTAGGGCTTCCCTATTCTCCCCTGACAGATTATGGAGAGAAGGATCAGTCCTGTTTGATTTACAATGTCTGTTCCATGTTCCTCTGAGAGAGAACACAGGAATGGCCAGTTGAGACGAATATTTCCTGTGTATGGAGGAGTTTAATGATTATACATATGACAGTTATCTAATTTGTATGAGGGTTTCCCTGACAGACTACGGTGGGGGAGAGAAAGATCTGGCCTGTTGGATTGCCAATGTCCACTCCACACTAATCTTTTGGAGGACACAAGAAGGCTCGGCTGAGCCAAATGTTCCTGTGTATGGAGGAGATGAATGATCATTCGTCCAAAAGGTATATAATGTGTGTGAGAGCTTCCCCACTCTCACCTGACAGATTATGATGGGAGAGAGAATAATCTGTTCTGCTGGATTACCAATTACTATTCCACACTCCTCAAATAGGAAACACAGGAATGAAAGTCTATGACGACTTTGGATGTCAGGTGACCCAGGACCAGTTGCTTCTTCGCTGTCCTTAATGCTAGGAGGCATCCTAGTTTGCCCTGTTCCCACCGGTTACTTCGGGTGAAGATGCCATGTACTTTGCCTTATCTCCTAAATCTGCCCTCCATCTGTTCCCTTCCACCCACCCAGGAAAGAGGAGAGCAGCTGTGCACTGGAGTACACTAATCAGATGGCCAAGGCAACACAAACAGGGTCAACAGAAAAATACCAGGGCATACAAATAATCACTCATATATAACAGAGGAATGCATCGGGGAGTGGAGGATGGGGGAAAACCAAAGTAAGAGGAGGAAAGGGAAATATCACACTTCCTAACCCAAGCAACAGTTACTGATAAACCCACCAAATGTCATCTCATATAACCACCAAACAACTATCCTCCCAGCCATGCAGCATAAGCTAACTCTGACGATGTGTGTCTGTCAGGACCCAGATTATATAGGGGATAGGAGTGACTAACCGTGCTCACCCGAGAGCTCAGACTCCCAGAGCTCCCAACATGGCTGATTAATCCCTGTACTGCCAAAAGAAGTTAACACAGTTTAAAAAGAAGGTGAAGTGCTTCTTTTTAGAGTAGGAGCAATCAGACACTGCGGTCTTCTGGCTCCTCTCTGTCGTGGTAACTCAGCGACAACGTCATAGCCAAACCTTTCTGTGTATAGGGAAGTCTGGAGAGATAGTTGTGGTCGAATTATTGTTCTCTTAACAGTTATTTAATGTGTATGGGTGCCTTTAGATTATATAGAAAAACAACTCAAATCTTGTATCAACAGGAATGTAAGGGTGGTAGACAATATTAAACATTTAGTAAATTTACGCTTGCGCTCATCATATCATCATAGTCAAAGGTCCAGTTTTACTAATACAAAACCTTGCATAGATTTTAGAAAACATACTTTCTGTCTTCAGCAGACACTAGGAGATTAGGAGTTTCTTGCATTCTGTAAAATTATTAACTTCTAATATACAGACATTCGGTGTCACACTAAAACCACTGATAAGTGAAGTAACATTGATTATCTTATGATAATTGCTCTTGTCAATGGGTAAGATATAATAGGCAGCATGTTAACAGTCAGTTCTTATAAACTCACTTGTTGGAAGCTAAGTCAAATCATTTATAAAAGGCAAGTCCTGTGTGGTGTAATGGTGTGCAGTGCTCAGTAGCTGAACCAAGAAAGGACAAGCAAGGAACCCTGGTACCCAGGGCTCGTTAATGCAAATGGACTGTGAAAACTAACTCATATGATCTAAGAAGAGGTTCTGTAGTATGTGTGCAGGTTGCGAGATGCAGTGATGGACAGGAGGCAGAGCAAGGGTTAACAAGTTTACTTAACACAGGGCAAACAGTTAAAGGGAGAACAAAAACAGTTCAGATGCAAAAAGATGTGCAGAGTCAATGAAAACAAGAGAAATATAGTGGCAGTTTGTGTTAGATCAACTTAAGGTACCTTCACACTAAACAACTTCACAACGATATCGATAGCGATCCGTGACGTTGCAGCGTCCTGGCTAGCGATATCGTTTTGTTTGACACGCAGCAACTATCAGGCCCCTGCTGTGATGTCGTTGGTCGCTGCAGAAAGTCCAGAACTTTATTTCGTCGCTGGACTTCCTGCAGACATCGCTGAATCGGCGTGTGTGACGCCGATCCAGCGATGTGTTCACTGGTAACCAGGGTAAACATCGGGTTACTAAGCGCAGGGCCGCGCTTAGTAACCCGATGTTTACCCTGGTTACCATCGTAAAAGTAAAAAAAACAACTACTACATACTTACCTTCTGCTGTCTGTCCCCGGCGCTCTGCTTCTCTGCACTCCTCCTGCATCCTGTGTCAGCGTCGGCCAGCCGGAAAGCAGAGCGGTGACGTCACCACTGTGCTTTCTGGCCGCTGTGCTCACAGTCAGTGCAGGAAAGCAGAGCGCCGGGTACAGACAGCTGAAGGTAAGTATGTAGTGTTTGTTTTTTTAACGTTTACGCTGGTAACCAGGGTAAACATCGGGTTACTAAGCGCGGCCCTGCGCTTAGTAACCCGATGTTTACCCTGGTTACCGGGGACCTCGGGATCGTTGGTCGCTGGAGAGCTGTCTGTGTGACAGCTCTCCAGCGACCAAACAGCGACGCTGCAGCGATCGACATCGTTGTCGGTATCGCTGCAGCGTCGCTCAGTGTGAAGGTACCTTTAGCCTGTCAGTCGTCTTCCAGGCCGTGGCAATTATGGAGCAGGCGATGACGCCAAAAATCGGCTGGAGCAATGCTGTTCCAGTGGGGTCCTGCAAACAATGGTCCATCTTCTGGCGGCAGTGGTCGGTGTCTGGTACTTTCCACTGAGCCCCTAGTCCATGAACATATGCGGCAAGAGCAAACAAGGCCGCAGCACAATCAGGGTCTCCCATGGGCCGGAAAGTATATGATGGTAAGGTGGGTTACAAAAGTCTATCCAGTTCTCTCTTTGTGGCACGTGTGCTTGTACTCACGGTCACAAAGCACATGGCACCTCGATCTATGTCAGCTATTGGGCGTGCTGCACTTTTCTCTCTATGCTGCGCGCTGTCTGTTCCCGCCAAGACTGAAGCACAACCACTGGCATGCTGCTTCTCTGGAGGGGTCTTGCAGACCTCGGTACGACGACGAGAACTCTACCCTGTCTCTTAGGCTGGCATGTGGTGCTGAGCTGAACGGGGCTCCCGGATCTTTCCTTATTACTGCTGTGGGCTAAGACACTGTCTGAGCCCGACGTGGCCCGGCAGACATACCCTAGTGAATCAAATAGATAAACGTGTGCACAGCTTGTGGAGTGTGGTGCCCAGGTAGGTTCCAACACCTTAGTAATATGAAATGGAACCTGGCACTCAACTTGTACGTGAAAGCGGTTTTATTTACCAGCAACAAAAAAAAGTATCGGTCGTTAATCTGACCTTCATCAGTTACGTATAGATAGTGTTGTCTATAGTGAGTGTATGCTCCTGTGAGAGAAGGGCTATGTTTTCCCTTTTATGAGAAGAGACCGGGTATGTGACCGGTAACCGCTGGCTTGTGATGTGACGTGACACGGTGTCCACTGCTGTCACCGTGACACCGGTGGACACCGTGTCACGTCACATCACAAGCCAGCGGTTACCGGTCACATACCCGGTCTCTTCTCATAACAGGGAAAACATAGCCCTTCGCTCACAGGAGCATACACTCACTATAGACAACACTATCTATACGTAACTGATGAAGGTCAGATTAACGACCGAAACGTTTTTTTGTTGCTGGTAAATAAAACCGCTTTCACGTACAAGTTGAGTGCCAGGTTTCATTTCATATATACCCTAGTGAATCGGCGCACAGGTGGCAGTCCTGCACCCGATCTCTTTCTAGGCCACCATGTCTGTTTGCTGCAGTTCGTCGCAGTGCCGGCGGTTTGGCTGCAGAGCGCACTGCCTGCCCTGCTGCTCGCACGCTGATGGCAGGGGCCTCTCTGCAGTTTCGCGCGCTTTCTCCCTCAGCTTCCGGACGGATTCCCGCTCTAAACACGCCCCCTCTTCCTGGGACAGGGGCCTGTCTGGTCCCCTATTACTTCCCCCAGGAAACAGGGGATGCAGCCTTAGCAGTTCTGGACCTAGCTAAATACAGGTACTTGCAGCCTGGTCTTCCTCCTTACAAGTACACTATGACGAGGAAACAAAAAGTAACGGTCAAAGGATAATAATAATTTTGAAAAAAATATATATAAATATATACGCTGAAAAATTAATAGTAATAATAGGACTATGCAAATGTGCAAGTGCCTGATATAGCAAAAATAAGAGGGAAAGACCGCTACCAAGTATTTGAATGGCAGACCATTCGGTGTTATAGTGGAACAAGAACCCAAAGTATGGAAATCAATAACTACATAATAGAAAGAATATAGTGGTATAAATCCGGGAATAAAGTGTGAAAAACAATAACTATATAATAGGAAGAATGTAATGATATAAATCCAGGAATAAATTACGGACAAGGAAAGGTACAATGCAATAAAAATGCCTTTATTGAAGATACTATACAAATATATATATATTTTGGGCAACAAATGGCAACCACAAATGGTGTGCCTGTAACTGGAGGAGAATAAAAAAATATATAATCAAGCAAAATAGCAATATTGAGCGGACACGCAGGGGACTAGGTACATATATACAGGAAAAATAGGATAATAGTATATATATGTATAAAAAAAGTATTAGTACATGAATAGATGTAAATAAATGCAAATAGATGGCCTGAATAGAGAGCACTCAGCAAATATAGGGGAAGCTACAATATATAAAAATATCTATGTGTATGAATAAAAAAGGTACAAAAAAACTGTACAATATGATAATGTGCAAAACCTAGCAAACAAGGTGCAAGAAAAAGTGCATGAAAAAGTGGCCCAAGTCCATGTAATAAATATATAAGGGAACCACCTGAGCTAAAAAATCAGAAGTGCATGCAGGTATACACCGTAGCATATAACAGGAGTGAACAATGTGCCAGGAATGGCAGAAAGTGCTGAGTGCAAAGTATCTATAAGGCCCAAATATTTACCTATTCCTACAGGGGGTCCGATCCTCCAGGTACAGCGCACCCCATGGGATCGGACCCCCTGTAGGAATAGGTAAATATTTTGGCATTATAGATACTTTGCACTCAGCACTTTCTGCCATTCCTGGCACATTGTTCACTCCTGTTATATGCTACGGTGTATACCTGCATGCACTTCTGATTTTTTAGCTCAGGTGGTTCCCTTATATATTTATTACATGGACTTGGGCCACTTTTTCATGCACTTTTTCTTGCACCTTGTTTGCTAGGTTTTGCACATTATCATATTGTACAATTTTTTTGTACCTTTTTTATTCATACACATAGATATTTTTATATATTGTAGCTTCCCCTATATTTGCTGAGTGCTCTCTATTCAGGCCATCTATTTACATTTATTTACATCTATTCATGTACTAATACTTTTTTTTATACATATATATATACTATTATCCTATTTTTCCTGTATATATGTACCTAGTCCCCTGCGTGTCCGCTCAATATTGCTATTTTGCTTGATTATATATTTTTTTATTCTCCTCCAGTTACAGGCACACCTTTTGTGGTTGCCATTTGTTGCCCAAAATATATATATATTTGTATAGTATCTTCAATAAAGGCATTTTTATTGCATTGTACCTTTCCTTGTCCGTAATTTATTCCTGGATTTATATCATTACATTCTTCCTATTATATAGTTATTGTTTTTCACACTTTATTCCCGGATTTATACCAATATATTCTTTCTATTATGTAGTTATTGATTTCCATACTTTGGGTTCTTGTTCCACTATGACGAGGAAGAAGATGCTGGCTATGATAGAAATATGTTAGAACACAACGCACCATGGCTTGCTGATGCATTAGAGATGCAGACATATCAGACTGCCCATGCTAAACCACTGTCATAAGCGCCTACAATAGACCCATGAGTATCAAAGCTGATTGAAAGAGCAATGGAATAGAGTAGCCTGGAGTGATGAGTCGCATTTTCTTCTACATTATATCGATAGTCAGGCACATATGTAAAGGTCGGCCAGGGCTGTAGTTGTGGCTGAGCTTTTCGGGTGTCTGATACCCCGGCCTCCCTCTACAGGAAAAAGGTGTTTCTTATATTGCATCTTGTGCTCAGCACTCACTGTGCTGTCAGTGCCCTTTTGCTGTTCTGGCAAATGGCTGCTTCTGGATCCAAATAAATAGAGACACAGTCCAGGGCAACTCTCAGCTGAACAAATTTATTTACTTCAGGACAAAGCACCTCCAAAGTTTCCAGCATTTCCATCACAGATGATAGAGCATATCACTTCATCTTTCCCTTCTCTGTCTCCTGCGTCACTAAGTGTTTCTGCAGGTTGGGGCACCTCAGATGGCTCCTCAGTGTCCTCCCTGTGAAGCGTTACTACGGTGAAGCATCCGTATGCCCTTTTCACCCCGGACATCAGTGATTCAGCCCACGAAGCTATCTGCCACATTCTGGAGTGACCTGCCCGTACACTTTTATGGTGACCTCTTTGTCTTCCTTTACTTCCTTCTTTTCTCTATTGTAGACTCTGCTGTACCCTGTTCTCTGCTGTACCCTGTTCTTCTGTGTGTACTCTGGAAGATTCTTCTGTGTGTACTCTGGAAGACTGGGCACATGCTTGAACGTTACAGGGTTATCTGGCAGCTCAGGCATGTAGCCCACCTGAGCAGTAAGGGGTCTGGCCCCAAACTGACTAACCCCTAACCCCTCCTACAGTTAACTCCTACAGTGCTATATACAGGGTAACAATATCTATGTCCCCATCTAGTGGCCATAACCCAAACTGCACTGTCCCTATATAATATATGGTGCAGCAACATGTAATACAGTATAAATATTCATATCCAAACAAAACTACGCATCAATGGTATAGATAAATAAATATACATACATATGCAATAACAACATGGGGGCTTAAAGTGGTAAGGCTCTCAACCCCTTACATATATGTGTGAAACTCCTCTATTTCTCACCAGTAAGCTGTGTCTTTGTTGACAGGTTGCAGCGGTGACAGCTATAGTCAATTGCTCTGCAGTCTCTTGCCAACTGCATCAGCATCACTGCGGAGCCCAGTGATTGGCTGTAAGTAACGATCACAAGAGAAGTAGTTGTGACCATCACCAGTGAAGCCTGACAACAAAAAGATGGAGGCAGTATCGGAGAAGGGCTTTGAGCAGTGGGGGGTAACACTCATTTTATTATTTTACCTACAGCAAGTCTATGGAGATAAGACAATCTAAGTATACACAATATTAGGCAGATGAATTTAATGTTATGGCTATATTATTGGCTGAAAAAATCCAACATGGCTGATGCAATCTGAAATGGGTACCTACCTGTTAGCAAACAACCATTTGTCTGTCCATGTTTGTCTCATGTGTGGGGTCCTAATCTATCTCTAGCACCAGAATGTTATCTTTCAAATCTTTTCTATGCAAAGGATATTGAGTTCTGCATCACAAAAATGGAACTCGGACCACTAAAAAAAAAGAAATTAAAAAATTAATCAGCCGATAATTTTGAAATGTTTTAATTTAGAAGAAATTGTTTTCAAGAGTCAATTTTTGACAAGATTAGAACATTTATTTCAGTTGGTCATACACATGAAATAACTAGTGATGGGTGAGCACTAAAATGCTCGGGTGCTCGTTGCTCGGGTCGAGGAAATTGGAATGCTCGGGTGCTCGACCCGAGCAACAAGCTCAATGTAAGTCTATGGGAACACTGAGCATTTTTTCCGAGACCCCCCACGGGGTCCTTTTAGGGTCTGAAATCGATGGGAACAGTGCTCAAATGACATGGGAACATCATGGAGAATACCTCTAGAAGCATTTCTGACTTCCAGGTCACAGCTGTGAACAATGTTGTCAGAGTGTGACACCACTTTTTACGGGCGCACAATAAATAATAAAAAAAGAAACCAGAATGAATTTTACTTGGAAATATGTTAAGAAACATCATTTCCAGGGTTATGATTTGTATGTAAGCAAAATAAATAACCAAAACAAAAATGCTCCTTCATCACTTGGGCAATGTTCACACGTAACGTTTTTGATGCGTTTTTCAACTTTAGCATTGCTTTCAACCAAGACAAAACATTTTACAACCTTATTTGGCCATGTGGTGTGTGACACATCATCAGACATATCCTGTTTCATTTATGAAGGAGAGACTCTGAAAGTCACAAAGTCTATTTTTAGAGAGCCAGTAATCAGCCCTCACTATTCTTAGAGAGCCATCAGCTGGCTATGCTTTGCTGTTCCCATTATTAAACAGTGGGTCCCTTATACTGTTATTGCATATGCAGTGAGTGGCAGGGCTGCCCAAAGTTTGGACGCACCCCAACAACCCATTGAACAGTGAACCCACGTACTGGATGGCCACAGGAAAACCAAGTTCACATTATTCATTTGGTACTCCCATACTGTTTGCTTATGTATTGAATGCAAGGCCTGCCCTGCACCAAAGTTACATGCACCCCAATAAGCCTTTGAACCGAGGTACTGGATGGCCACATGAAAACAAAGTTCCCATTATTCTTTTGGTACTCCCATACTGTTTGCCTATGCATTGAATACAAGGCCTGCCCTGCACCAAGGTTACATGCACACCAATGACCCTTTGAACTGACGTCTTGAATGGCCACATGTAAACAAAGTTCCCATTATAAGTCATTTGGTACTCCCATAAAGTTTGCTCATGAAGTGAATGCATGGCCTGCCCCAAATTTGCAGGCACCCCAATCCCCCTAGGAAAAAATGAGGACGATGGCCTCCGAAAAATGTTTTCCCGGTTTAAAGGAGTGCGTATCCTATACTTGTAATGTTGACAAACATTTCCCCCAGGGGAGGGGGGGGTACACATCAACTACTGTGTAAGCATTTTTTTACGTGTATCACGAACACCCTTGAAAAAAATAACTTGGCTGTTGCATCAAGGAACATGTTCACGCTGCTGATCTAGTGGTGGTGTCTGAAGAGTCATGGAGGATGGCCTCTTAAAATTTATTTTCCCAATTTAAAGGAGCTGGTCTCCTATACTTGTAAATGCCCATACACTAAGTGTATGGGTTGACAAACTTCTGTCCCTGGGGGGTACATATCAGCATAGTGTGTAAACATTTTTTTTACAGGCATTATAAACACCCTTTAACACAATAACTTGCCTGTTGCATCATGGAACACATTCACCCTAGTGATGGTGTCTGAAGAGATGTTGAGGATAACCTTCTAAAAATATTTTCCCAGTTTAAAGGAGCGGGTGTCCTATACTTTAATGCCCATACGCTAAGTGTATAGGCTGACAAACAGTTGCCGCTGGGGGGGTACACCTCAACATACTGTGTAAACATTTTTTATGGGTATCATAAACCCCCTTTAACACAATAACTTGGCTGTTGCAACACGGAACATATTCACCCTGGTGATGTACTGGTGCTGTCTGAAGAGACATATATGATGGTCTCCTAAAAATGTTTTCCCAGTTTAAAGGAGCGGGTCTCCTATACTTGTAATGCTCATACACTAAGTGTATGGGCTAACAAACAATTCCCCCTGGGGGGTACACAACAACATAATGTGTCAACATTTTTTTATGGGCATCAAAAACACTCTTTAACACAATAGCGTGGCTGTTGCATCACGGACCACAGTCACCATGGTGATCTAGTGGTGGTGGATGACGATGAAGAGAAGGAGGATAGCAGCAAATAGGCAAAATCAGGAAGTTTACAGTATATCCATGTGTGGTTGTGAAGAGGTGCATAGGAATAGACCTCCAAAAAAGGACACTGGATTTGAGGTTATGCTTCGCTGTTATCATTCGTGTTGTAGAGAAGTGTGGCCCAATCCAGCCCTAGTTCATTTTTAACAAGAGTCAGTATGTCAGCATTTTTAGTTGACAAGCGGATGCTCTTATCAGTTACAATTCCACCAGTGGCACAAAAACACGCTCTGACAAAATGCTAGCAGCAGGACAGGCCAGGACCTCCAAGGCGAAGAGAGCAAGTTCATGCCATGTGTCCAGCTTGGATAACCAATAACTAAAAGGGACAAAGGAATCACGGAGGACGTTGGTACGGTCAGCAAGATACTCCCTCAGCATCTTCCAATACTTTGCACTCCTTGTGAGAGTTCCTCGCGCCTCAGGGTCAGTGCGATGGGAGGGTCTGAGAAAACTCTCCCAGAACTTTGCTGGTGTTCCCCTGCCCCTGCTGGATTGGAGTTGTGTCTCTCTCGCCTGTACTCCTTGGTTGTCCAACAAACTGTGACCTCTGCCGCCAGCGTTTTCAGAAGGGGAATTTTTTTAATAATACCACATCAATTTCCTTCTGGTAATGTAACACTTTAGTACACCTGTCTGCCTCTGGAAGAAGAGATAGAAAGTTCTCCTTGTAGGGTGTCTAAAAGTGTCACCAACCAGTAAAGACTGTCACCCAAAATTTTTAGAATACAAGGGTCACGGGAAAGGCAGCCAGACTGCTAACAGGCAAGACTTCTGTGTCCTCACCAAGAGGACAACTGACCATGCTTTCCTCCTCCTCCTCCATGTCCTCAGGCCATCCACGCTGAACAGACGGTATGACAATTGTGCTTGTAGTACCATCTATTGTGCATGAAAATTGCTCCAGTATTTCCTCCTCCTCTTCCTCATTATCAACCAATCCACGTTGGGATGACATAAGGCTGAACTGTGTGTAATCACCCTATATGGTTCCTTGCTCCATCTCATCATGC
This sequence comes from Ranitomeya imitator, assembly GCF_032444005.1. Taxonomy (NCBI): domain Eukaryota; kingdom Metazoa; phylum Chordata; class Amphibia; order Anura; family Dendrobatidae; genus Ranitomeya; species Ranitomeya imitator. Next base: position 550,922,909 of record NC_091282.1, on the reverse strand, counting down.
TCTTCCTGCAATGCATCCTCTTTGATTGTGAGCAGAGAGCTTTTCAGAATACAGAGAAGCGGGATGGTGATGCTAATTATGGCATCATCACCGCTCACTATGTTGGTGGACTCCTCAAAGTTTTGTATGATGATACATATGTCTGACATCCATGTCCACTCCTGAGGTCTTATGTGTGGTGTCTGAATTGAATACCAACGGCCTTGTTGATGCTGGTAGTCAACAACTGCCCTCTTCTGCTCACAAATCCTTTCCAACATATGCAGTGTAGAGTTCCAAAGAGTGGGCACATCACACACCAGTCGGTGAACATGAAGCACAAACACTGCTGAAGCACGGGTGGAGGAAGCTGTAGCTGACTTTCTAAAATGGGCACACAGGTGGCGTAGTTTGACAAGCAGAACCGGCAGCTCCGTGTAGCTTTTGAGAAGCCATTGAACAACAAGGTTAAGCACATAGGCCAGGCATGGTATGTGTGTGCCTCAGAGCCGCCACCAGATTCCAGCCATTGTCACACACAACCATGCCTGGCTGTAGGTTCAACGGTGTCAGCCACAGATCTGCCTGCTCTTTCAGAGCTGTCCACAACTCTTCAGCATTGTGTGGTTTTTAACCTAAGCATATTAGCTTCAGCACAGCCTGTTGCCACTTGGTTGAGGCAGTGCTTCTAGCTTGTGACTGATGTGCTCATTTCAGAGATGGAGGCTGAAGAGGAGGAGGAGGTGCAGGATCTGTAGACTGTGGTGGCAACCCTGATTGACGTAGGGCTCGCAATCCTCGGCATCGGGACGATGTGTTCCATCCCAAGGTTCGACTGGGTCCCGGCTTCCACTATGTTAACCCAGTGTGCCATCAGCGAGATGTACCGTCCCTGCCCAGAAGCACTTATCCACGAGTCCGTGGTTAGGTGGACTTTCCTAGTAACAGCATTGTTGAGGGCATGGCTAATGTTGTGGGACACGTGCTTGTGTAATGCCAGGACGGCACAGCGGGAGAAATAGTGGCGGCTGGTGACCAAGTTCCTTGGGATGGATGCCGTCATCAGGTTGCGGAAAGCTTCCATCTCCATGAGCCTAAGAGGCAACATTTCGAGCGCAAGCAGACTAGAAGTGTGTGAATTTAGTACTGTTGCCTGTGGGGCGCTGGCTGCGTATTTACGTTTGCGTTCCAAAGACTGAGGTATGTTCAACTGAACGCTGCACTGGGACAAGGACGTGAACATGCTTGATGATGGGACTAGTTGAGAGTGTGAAATGACAGATGCAGGGCAGGAGGCATGTTCGCAGGCACCATGGACAGGATTTTTACTTCCATACACAACAGCGGAAGTAGCTGTGGTGTCACCCACAGACAGTGTTCCTGGAACCTGGGGTTCGGCCCACAGAGTCAGGTGCTTCGCTGCCATTTTGTCTGATCATGCTGGTGGTGGTCAGGCTTGTAGTTTTGCTACCCCTGTTGATGCGGGCATGGCAGGTGGTGCAAATGAGAGTCTTTGAAAAACAACCAGACTCAGGAAGACCTAACAGTTGGACTGACAGCTTCCATCGTGTTGGTGTTACGGGGAACGGTGGCCCACCTTCTGTCTGCGGCCAACACACTGCTTCCTCCTGCTATGCCTCCCTCCCCCTGTGTACTGCTGTCCTTGCTCTGCATGTCCTCCTGCCATGTTGGTTCAGTTACTATATCATCCACCACCTCGTCTTCAACTTCCACACCATGGTCCTCCTCCTGACTTTCTGGCAATTGTGTCTCATCATTGTCCACCTCTTGTGACACATTCCTATCATCACCTTCGTGTGACCATGGATGGTCAAATATTTGGGCATCACTATATGCGATCTCATCTTGCCCCGCTTCAAGTGGACCAGGCGAGAGGCCCAAATCTATAAATGGAAAAGTGAACAGCTCTTCGGAGTGTCCAAGTAAAGGATCAGTTGCCTACGGGCATTCGGCATGGTGGGAGGAAGGACGATTATGGTGAGGAATATGCGGTGCAGACTCAAGGCTACCCAGACTTGACCGTGTGGAAGACAGGGTGGTGGTGGTGGTGGCAAAGTGGCTGGAAGCATTACTCGCTATCCAACTAACAACCTTTTGACACTCTGGGTTCAATAATGGTGTTCTGTGGTCCCCTAGTAATTCGGACAGGAAGTTTGGGCAAGAAGATGAGGGTGTTTGTAGTACAATTTCAGCATGCCCACGGCCTCGGCCTCTGCATGCACCATCACCATCGCATCTACTTCCCCATCCTTGCCACTCGCCTTGCCCATTTTAAGTGGACTACAATATTTTCCATGTTCGCTATTGCTGAATTTGTAGAGAACTTATATGTGATCTGTGTGTGGGAGAACCACAGTTTAAAATATCTGGCCTGTAGCTAGCAATTTTTTTTTTCATCAAACTGGTGTCAATAACTAGGCTAAGACACTGGAAAACCAGTTGAATGGAGGCCTCAAATGCCACAATTTGTAGCCAACAGATAGAAAAGGTGTGTGACAGAGATATCAGACTGTAAAATATGTGGCCTGTGTTTTTATTTTTTTACAAGAAAATACTGTCAAGAACTAGGGTAACACACAGCAAAAACTGTTGAATGGAGGCCTGAAATGCCACAATTTTTAGCCCACAGAATGATGAGGCATATAACGGAGATACCAGACTGTATTTTTATTTTCTTACAGGAAAATAGTGTCAAGAACTAGGGTAACACACAGCAAAAACAGTTAAATAGAGGACTCAAATGCCACAATTTGTAGCCCACTGAGTTGAGCTGTGATACCACACTGTAAAATATGTGGCCTGTATTTTTATTTTCTTATAGCGAAACAGTCTCACTAACTAGGGTAGCACACAACAAAAACAGTTCAATGTGGGCCTCAAATGCCACAATTTTTAGCCCACAGATAGATGAGGCGTGTGACGGAGGTACCAGACAGAAAATAAAAATACAGGCCACATATTTTACAAACAGGAAAATAGTGTCAAGAACTAAGGTAACACACAGCAAAAACAGTTGAATGGGGGCCTCAAATGCCACAATTTTTAGCCCACAGATAGATGAGGCGTGTGACGGAGATACCACACTGTAATATATGAATCCTGTATTTTATTTTTTTACAGCAAAATAGTATCACTAACTAGGGTAACACACAGCAAAAACAGTTCAATGTAGGCCTGAAATGCCACAATTCTTAGCCCATATATAGATGAGGCGTGTAACGGAAATACCAGACTATAAAATATGTGGCCTGTACTTTTATTTTCTAACAGGAAAATAGTGTCAAGAACTGAGGTAACACACAGCAAAAACAGTTGAATGAAGGCCTCAAGTGCCACAATTTTTAGCCCACAGATAGATGAGGCATGTGATGGAGATACCACACTGTATAATATGCATCCTGTATTTTATTTTTTTACAGCAAAATAGGGTCACTAACTAGGGTATCACACAGCAAAAACAGTTCAATGTTGGCCTGACATGCCACAATTTTTAGCCCACAGTTAGATGAGGTGTGTGACGGAGATACCACACTGTAAAATATGTGGCCTGTATTTTTATTTTCTTACAGGAAAAGAGTGTCAAGAACTAAGGTAACACACAGCAAAAACAGTTGAATGGAGGCCTGAAATGCCACAAATTGTAGTCCAAGGAGAGATGAGACATGTGGCGGAGATACCAGACTGTAAAATATGTGGTCTGTATGTTTATTTTCTTACAGGTAAATCATGTAAAGAACTAGCAAAAACAGTTGAATGGAGGCCTCAAATGCTACAATTTGTAGCCCACAGAGAGATGAGGCGTCTGACAGAGATAGCCCACTTTCAAATATCTGGCGAGAACTTTTTTTTTTTGGCCAGCAAAATTGTGTCAATAAGTAGGCTTAAGGTACCTTCACACATAACGATATTGTTAACGATATCGTTGCTATTTGTGACGTAGCAACGATATCGTTAATGAAATCGTTATGTGTGACAGCGACCAACGATCAGGCCCCTGCTGGGAGATCGTTGGTCGCTGAATAAAGTCCAGAACTTTATTTCGTCGCTGGACTCCTGCTGACATCGCTGGATCGGCGTGTGTGACACCGATCCAGCGATGTCTTCACTGGTAACCAGGGTAAACATCGGGTAACTAAGCGCAGGGCCGCGCTTAGTAACCCGATGTTTACCCTGGTTACCATGCTAAAAGTAAAAAAAAAACAAAACTAGATACTTACCTAACGCTGTCTGTCCTCCAGCGCTGTGCTCTGCACTCCTCCTGTACTGGCTGTGAGCCGGAAAGCAGAGCGGTGACGTCACCGCTCTGCTTTCCGGCTCACAGCCAGTACAGGAGGAGAGCAGAGAAGCAGAGCGCAGCGCTGGAGGACAGACAGCGGTAGGTAAGTATCTAGTGTTTGTTTTTTTTTTACTTTTAGCATGGTAACCAGGGTAAACATCGGGTTACTAAGCGCGGCCCTGCGCTTAGTTACCCGATATTTACCCTGGTTACCGGCATCGTTGGTCGCTGGAGAGCGGTCTGTGTGACAGCTCTCCAGCGACCAAACAGCGACGCTGCAGCGATCCGGATCGTTGTCGGTATCGCTGCAGCATCGCTTAATGTGAAGGGGCCTTAAGACATAACAAAAACAATTCTATAGAGGCCTGAAATGGCACAATTTTGACCGCAATGATATGCGATCTGTGTGGAGGACCAAACCCAGTGTAAAATATCTGCCCTGTAGCTAAATATTTTTTTGGCAGCAAAATGATGTCAAGAAATTGTATAAGCCTCTCCCAAAAAATGTTACAGTACCACAAAAATGGTAGAATTTTCTGCGCAATCAGATGTGACCGCTGGGATGGGCAAACCCGTTTAAAATAGCTGGATTTGGACTCCGCCCCCTGAGCTCAGAGCATGAGGCTGTAGAGTGAGAGGCTCCAGGGGAAAGCATCACAATCCGGCAAAAAACCGACTAAATCCCAGCCATCCAGTCCCAAAAACACACAGGATTGGTCCGGGATACAACCTAGTCCCTTCCCAGACCTACATTTCCCACTTTGGAGGACTTTTGTAATTGAGGCCTACTCACACCTCTGAGGCCTGGGCCTAAATTTCTACAGCCAGCCGGCTGCAACGCTTCTACAGCGTCACCGCACATCCCCGGACACAGCGAGGTTCCTCCAGGGCCCAGACAAGACCGAAAAGGGGCTGAATATCAGGGCCCCCCACGGGCACCGGGACCGCTGTGACAAGGTGAGGCTGCCGCGGCTGAGCCGCAATTGAAGTGCCTCCCTCCCTCTCCCTCAGCGCCCGACAGCGGTGAGCGGGTGCCCAAGAGCCCGCATCATCCACCGCCAGGAGCGCCAGGAACAGAGAAGCGGCACAGAAGACCCGGTCACCGGAACTACAACGGAGGTGACCGGCGAGGCGGTGAGTGTCACCGCTGCAGAGCCGCAGAGCCGCCACAGAGAAATCTCTTCCCCCACCTCCACGGCACCCGGCAACGGAGCGGGTGCACAAAGCCTGCGGCCCACACCGAGACCGGGCGCAGAGGGGCGCAGAGAAGCGACCGTCGCGGCAGCGGCCGGCAGCCCTACAACCTCACTGCCGACGGATTAGCAGCAGAAGCGGTCCGGGACTCGGCGCGGGGCGGGAGATACATCCGGTCTCCGGCCGCGCCGGAGTCCTCTGCCTGTGAGCCCGCAGCAGCGGCGGGAAAGCAACCGCTCCCCTCCTCTCCCCACACCGAGTGAGCGATACAACAAGCGTGGGAGAGACCAGACCCTGCTTTACCCACCTGGACACAGCAGCAGCACAGCTCCAGAGGCAGCACAGATCCAGCGCCTGGGTCACCCTGAATCAACAGGACAGCAGACACAAGCAAAATCACTACCAAGGCACAGCAGGTAGGAGGTAAGAGCCCCTCCTCCCCCTGCTCCAAGCACCCGGCCAGTCTGCCCACATAATATAATACAATAGCTGCAGCACAGCAGCAGCAGCTCACAGGTTTCACTGCCCCTGCCAGCTAAATCATTACAGTAACTGTTACCCTTCTGCGCTCCAAAGCTCCACTCAAGAAGCTCCAGCGCCATTTTCTCACAGCTACCAGCGCTCCATAATAAGTGCCCAGAGACGTATTCACAAAGCTGCTGCGCAACTTCCGTAGCATCACAGCGCTACACAGCCCTATCTAAAACGCTCCAGCGACATACCCTTACTGTCACATACGCTTTAATCACAGTTCTCTGAAACCAGTTCACATCTTGAATTAATCCCACAGATCATCTAGTGGCCTTACTCTGTCCCGCACAGACCCAAAAAAAGACCACTGAGCCACATAATTCCCGCTAAAAATCACTCAAAAGCGGCGGCTCCCACACCGGATCCCCCCGGTACTATCCTACCATTACCCAGCTAACTCAATCCAACCATCATGAGCTTCTCTAGACCTAAGGGGCTCTCACAGTCCCAACAATCTCCTAAATCACAAAATGCTGCAAAACAAAACAAAACATATAGCAGCCACAAACCTCACAAGGACCAAGTAAACCTCATTAGTCACATTAGAGCCAGATCCAGATCCAGATCGCCTCAGAGAGACGCTAACCAACAACCATTAGTTAGAAGAAAAACAAAAATGGATGAAAATCCCCACCAGTTGGAAAAAATAGACTCCTCCCTTTCCTCAAAAAGAAGTATGCCAGGGGCAATGGGCGAAAAATACGTAAACCTCAGAAACATTAGCGACTCTGATGAATCATACAATGACTGCAGCCCCAACCAAAGTCCTGAAAAACAAAGACTCAGAAGGGAGAGCCCACCCCGTGCCCAACCAGGATTAAACCACCATAACCAAGAACTACAACCAAACATGATTGAGGAAATCAGATCCATGATCAGAGATGAATTCAAAATTCAAAAACAAGAATGGAGAGTAGAGTTCGACACGATGTGCGACAAAATCAATAAACAAGTTGAGAACCACGAAAAAAGAATCCAAAAAATAGAAAAGAGCACTGCAGAATCAACCGTTGACCTAGAGTACCTTTCAGCAGAGATCCACAAACTAAAAATTAAAATGGCAGGCATCGAGGACAGGGGACGCCGAAATAACTTAAAAATCAGAGGGATTTCGGAATCAGTTAAACAGGAAGATCTCACACAACACATCCAGGACATATTCAAAACAGCAATCCCGGAATTGTCCCCCTCCGATCTTATAATCGACAGAGCCCACAGACTCCCCCGTCCTCCCAAAATAGCCTCAGATGTCCCAAGGGACACCATCCTAAGGATTCACTTCTTCCAAACCAAGGAGAAAATTACCAACTACCTTAGAGCGAACAAGTTTTTCCCCGAACCCTACAAGGACCTGAAGGTCTTCCCAGACCTATCTAGAGAAACTCTAGAAGGCCGCAAGGATTTCAGCAAGGTCACTTCTTTCCTTAGGGAAAAAGACATTCCCTACAAATGGGGCTTTCCGCTAAAATTACTGGTGAGCTTCAGAGGACGGACCATTCCGATCTTCTCACCTAGAGATGGAATGGACTTCATTGACTCAATCAAAGACTCCCCCACCTCCACCAGAACCAAAAATTGAAGAATGTCACTTACAGTATATTCCTGTTGGGAGACTGCAAGTTGTAAATTGCTGATTAGATTTCTCTGCTACCAGGATGCATTCCCTGTTTGCTTCCCTTTTTTCACAGGAGTTTTCCCGTCGAGAGGAGGTAGCATCCCTTCGGGTCTACCTGTCCATATATTCTACATTAATAAACAGGACTAACCATTTTTTCTCTTTCAGGAACTGATACCAAAATCTGAAAATTGTTGTATAGTTAATTCAAGTTATAGCCGTTTCCAATAATTGTAATTTTTCTGGTTACTTCCTAAACTTATCCCTATTTTCCAGTCACTCAGCAAAAACGCATAATGGAGCTGAACTTGACCTCATACAACGTGAGAGGGCTCAACAACCCTAGAAAAAGACACGCACTGTGGAGAGAGCTGACCGAGTCCAAGGCCAACATTATCTGCTTACAGGAAACCAAATTCCTGGAAGGTAACCACCCTTGTTTTAAACACCACAAATACCCACACATGTTCGAATCTTGTAACACAAAGAAAAGAGCAGGAGTCCTAACATTGATTGAGAGCTCAATCCCGTTTGAGACCCTAGGTGAATTTAAAGATAAAAATGGCCGCTTCCACATACTCATTTGTAAAATAAACGATCAGGAGTGTACGATAGCAAACATTTACGCCCCAAATGTTGGCCAGGTCCCATTCCTGAACAAAATCGTGAAAAAAATCGAAGAGGTCAGGAGAGGCAATCTGTTTCTGCTGGGGGACTTCAATGTCACCCCGGACAACAGGTTGGACTCCTCCTCCAAAAACAGACCCGCTAATGACTGCCTCAATAACTGGCTAGATAACAATGAACTATTTGACGGCTTCAGGTGCCTTAACGCCAATTCTAAAGAATATACACACTTCTCGGACATCCATCAATCAGCCGCGAGAATAGACTTAATTGTCACAGACATCCACTCCCTGACAAAATTCAAGGAAATATCAATTGGAGTTAGGTCAATTTCGGACCATGCTCCTGTCTATGGGAAACTCACAATAGGTCCCCCTCTCCTAAATGCCAGATTATGGAGATGTAGCGCCAAAATCCTACACAATCCAACTAATAAAAACACTATACAAAGCGCAATAAATAACTACTTTGAGGTCAACAAATCAGAGTCAACCAATCCTTGCATCAATTGGTGCGCACACAAGGCGGTTATCAGAGGACTGTTGCTGGGAATGGCATCCAGGGAAAAAAAGGAGTCTAGGAGAATAATTAAAGACCTATCTAATAAAATTCGGACACTAGAAAACAATATACTAAACAATAACACAGCCCCCCAGAACACCCAAAAGGAGCTTTCCAAACTAAGATCAGAATTAAGAGAGACCCTATTTTCGCCATATGACAACATAGTTAAAATGTCAAACTACAAATTTTATACATCACACAACAAACCTACTAAATACATGGCCAATAAAATAAGAACGAACAGAATCAAAAGTAGAATCAACAGAATTAACAAGCTAGATGGGTCAGGTAAAATCTCCCACCCTAACGAGATAGCAAATGAATTTGCAACGTTCTACACCAAGCTTTATAACATAAACCCCCAAAATAACGACTCCACAGACAATTTGGTCAAAATAGACAAAATCAAAGACTTTCTAAAACAAATAAACCTCCCCACCCTAACCCTAGAAGAACTTACCGCCCTCAAAGCCCCTATAACGCCCGACGAAATAGAAAACACTATCAAAGGGTTTGGCCTTCACAAGTCCCCAGGCCCCGATGGATTTTCAAATGCATACTATAAAACTTTCTCAAAAAATCTTTCCCCACACCTAGCAGAGGTTTTCAACTTTATCTTCCATGGCGGCTCCTTCCCCTCAGAAATGTTAGCGGCCACAATTTCGGTTATCCCCAAATTAAAAGGAGATCCTGAGGCCATGGAAAATTTTAGACCTATCTCCCTAATAAACGTTGATGTCAAGATTTATTCAAAAATCCTTGCAGATAGGATCGGCCTGGTGATTCCAAGGTTGATTCAAAACGACCAAATGGGATTCGTGAGAGGTAGGCAACCAGCGGATTCTACTAGAAGAATCATTAATATCTTAAGCTGGGCTAGGAAACAGGGAATCCCCATGACTCTACTGTCGCTTGATGCTGAAAAGGCCTTCGACAGAGTGGATTGGGATTTCTTGAGAGAATGCCTAAACAAATTTGGCTTCGACAAACCCCTGACATCACACATAATGGCCCTATACTCAGATCCCAAGGCCAGCGTCTACTGCAACTGTCAAATTTCGGACCCCTTTAGTATCAGGAACGGTACTAGACAAGGTTGCCCACTCTCCCCGATCTTATTTAACCTAGTAATTGAACCACTGGCAGAAATTATAAGATCCAATAACAAAGTAACAGGCATTTCCACACCCACCAGACACCACAAAATCTCCCTCTTTGCAGACGACATTATTCTATCCCTCTCCAACCCAGAAACCTCAATTCCCGAAGCAATCCAAACTATCGAAAGATTTTCCTCATTCTCAAACTTTAAAATTAATAAAGCTAAATCCAATATACTCCCAATAGGTCTTAGTGAAGCCCAAGCCCATACTATAAAAAACCTAACAACCCTAAACTGGTGTGAAAAAGAACTCACTTACCTAGGTATCATAATAAATAAAACAAATATAGGGACAATAAAATCTAACTTCAATCTACTGAAAGAAATACTAAACAAGGAAACCATAACACATAGGCACAACACACTTACATGGTGGGGCAGAGCTCTGACAATGGGTCTATTCATTCTACCTAGACTTTTATACATCCTGAGATGTGTCCCCCTACCATTTTCAGACATCAGCTTCACACACCTACAGGAACAGATAAAAACCTTTATCTGGAACTCAAAAAAGCCACGTACTGCCACCCAAACTCTTTTTAAAAGAAAAATAAACGGAGGGATTAATATCCCAAACATAAAAGCCCACTTCCACACACTGCTTATAAAACAGAGTATCCACTGGATGCAGAACTCCAACCCGCCAGTATGGCTTGATCTCGAGACAGCTCTAAATAACAATAGCCACCCAAAATCGATTATATACAAATCAATATTTGGCAACCTCCCAAATTCAGTCTCCCACCCCATCTTTCAGGCAACAGCCTCAGCCTGGAAAAAATTATCACTCCAAAAGAAAGGCCTTAAACACTCAGCTATATTAAGATACATTCCCATCTCCTTGGCCTATTCCATAATTGGTCAAACTTTCCCAAAAATTTGGTCAGACTCAAAAATTAAGAAGATTGGGGACATACACTCAGGAGAGACCTTTATAAGCTTCCAAAATATGAAACGCCAATATGGCACTCAACCATCCTCTTTCCTAGAGTTTCTTATACGCAAAAAGAACATAGGATCTTTTATGGGGAGGAGACCCAAATTATCAGAATCATCCATTAAACTCCTAAGCAATATTGGACATAGCATATTTTGGAGCCACAAATTCATTTATAGCAATTTCAACTCTGACTTTACTCTCTCTAAAAGTCCCCCAATGTTCAAATGGGAACAAGATTTAAAAAACACTTATAGTATTGAAGAGTGGGAAGAGGCTTTCACCACCTCTTACCAGTCCACTCTTTCAATGGCCCTACAAGAAACACACTTCAAGGTAGTATCAAGATGGTATTACACCCCCAGCAGATTGGCGCACATGGACACCATAAATTCTGCCCAATGATGGAGAGGCTGTGGCCAAAGAGGAGACATTATGCACATTTTCTGGAGCTGTCCCGTGATAAATCCCATATGGAAAAAATTATCTAAAGAAATCATCAACAAACTTACTAGCACACCCTTTGACTTGAAGCCCCAGGGGGCTCTGTTGTCTCTTGGACTCGGTCAGCTCGACCATAACCAAAAACTACTGATAACTCATATCTGCTTAGTCGTAAAAAATCTCATAGCATCAAATTGGAAAACTCAACAAACCCCATCAACAAAAGACATCATCTCAAGGATCTCTCTTCATAGATCCCATGAGTCTCACTTCGCAATTGCCAATAACCAGTACCTAAAGTTTGCAAAAAAGTGGTCCAGATGGGATCAGCAATTTCCCACACCCATCACCTGAACACCAGTCAAGTTCATGCTCCATTTGCCAAGTATAAAATAGTCCTACTGTTTTGGTGCTGTTGTCGACTCATAAAGAGTCAAATATTGTGTTGTTTTGTGTTATTACTGCTTTTTCAAATATCACAAAAAAGCTCTATAGCTTATGATGCTCTCTTTGACTCATAAAGAGTCAAATTCCATGTCGTTTGTGATACTACTGCTATTTCAAAAGTTTTGTTTTGTGTTATTACTGCTTCTACACATATCACAAAAAAAAAAAAAGTTCTATTGCTACCGATGCTCTCTTCGACTCATAAAGAGTCAAATTTCACGTCGTTTGTAACACTACTGCTATTTCACAAGTTCATTACTATTATGTTTTTGTATCTGTACATAGTTCCTGCAATTTCTACATTTATGCACTTCAAATGTGAAAATGGTTCTGTTTTCTCCCCCCCCACCCCTACTTTGGCAGGGGGTCTGACCTTTCCCTCCCCCTTTTCCCATCCCTACCCTCCTTTCTTTCCCTCTTCCTACCCCTCCTTTCCCCCCCCCACCTTTCCCTTCTCAACTCCCCTCCCCCTCTCCTCCTTTTCTCCCTATTAAAGTTGAAAATCCAATAAAAGATTTTGAAAGTAAAATAGCTGGATTTTCATGCTGTACTATGAAAAGGATCTGACTGTATTCTGCAGTCCCAACAAGCAAATGGAGGAAAAAAACGGGCTCGGCATTGCTTTGGAATTAAATAAACAGGATTAATATGCAAAAAAAAATTATTCCTGGCCAATGATATCTGGGGCTATGTATATACAGTCAATATATGTATTTGGCAGCAGCAGACAGTAATGGAATGGACCCTCTTGATGTATGCAATTAAGTACGCCACATACAATGCCTACCTGCTACTGATATCTATATACCCACATACACTCCCTGCCTACCTAGCACTGCAAGCTATATACCCCGTAATTAGTCCTTAGAAGGACTGTTAGTTTAGCTGGATTTGTGTATTCAATTATGGTATAATCACAGTAACTGTATACCCCACCTATTCTGTCTGCAGCAACTCTCACTACACTGGTGATTCCGGAGCAGACTGTGACGAGCATGGTGGTGCCAGGTCTGGAATAGACCTGATGATGCTGTGCAGCCAGCCAATCACTGTAATGCCACAACCAACATGGCTGCAGCATTACAGTGTGTGGCAGACAATCCCTGCATGTTGATTGGCGCTCTAATGAGCACCAAACATGCAGGGCGGGACCAGAGCTCCCGCCAAATAATCCCAGAAATGCTCAGTGCTCACTGAGCACCGTGAGTACAGCAATGCTTGGACGAGTACCGAGCATTACCGAGTATGCTAGCTCATCACTAAAGGTAACTCTAAGCCAAAAGCTTATGGAGCTGAGAGCTCTCTCCTGGTTGTTTGAACTCAAACTGTTCAATGCTTAACTGCCCGAAAGTGTATTCTATGTAAATGATAATTTAATTCAGCTTTTTAACCCCTTGCCAAAGCCAGTTTTCACCTTCCTGACCAGGCTAATTTTTTCAAATCTGATTAAGTATCTTTAGGTGGTAGAAACTCCTGAATGCTTCTAAATATTCCAGTGATAATATTTTTTTTACTTTACAGTACAGTTAAATTTAAGTAGACAAAATTAACATTTTTTTAATGAAAATATCTAAAATTTCACTAGAATATTTTAAAAATGTACAAGTTTTAAACTTAATATATTTAGTCAAACAACACAAATTAGATAACAAATAACATTTATCATATATCTACTCTATGTTTGAATCCTTTTTTATCCTTTGTAGTTCGGAATCGGATGTTAGAAGAAGTAAAATTTTGGCAGCGATTTTTAATTTTTAAATGAAATTTACAAAGCCTATTTTTTAGGGACCACTTCACTTTTGAAGTACCTTTAAGAGCCCTATAGGTAAAAAAAAAAAACAACACACAAGCGAAACAATTGTAAAAAATGCACCGCTCAAGGTATTCAAAATAAGATGCTGTAAGTTTAATCACTCTTCAAGTGCTTCTCAAGAACTAACTCAAAAATAAAACAAAAAATTATATTTCTTTTACTGAAATGTTGCTTTAGCCCTAAGTTTTTCATTTTCACAAGAGTAACAGGAGAAAATAAACTCTGCAATTTTACTTGCAAATCCTTCTGAGTACAGCCCCATATGTAGTTGTAAACTATTATTTGGCCCATGGCAAGGCCTTGAAGAGATTAATTTTTTTAGGGCAATTTGGGCTGGAAACGTTTGTGGATGTCATGTGGCATTTGAAGAGCTCCTACACTGCCATTATGTCAGAGACCCCCAACAAGTAACTTGTGTGAAGGGTGTATAGTGAGCATTAAAGTTGCTTCACAGAATTTTATAATATTGGCATGTGAAACCGAAAAATTAGATTTTTCACTAAAATGTTGCTTTAGTAATGGGAGAAAATAGACTCCACAATTTGTATTACAATTTCTTCTTTGTGCACTAATACCCCATATGTGGTCATAAACTACCGTTTGCGCCCACTGCAAAGCTTAGAAAGGAAGGACCACTATTTTAGAGTGCAGATTCTGCTGGAATGGTTTGTGAGTACAATGTCACATTGGTGCAGCACCTGAGGTACCAGAACTGCAGCATAAGTGACCCTATTTTACAAATTATATATCTGAATGAATTAATCTAGAGCTGAAGTGAGCAAGTTGGGATTTAAAAGAATGTTATTCTATTGCACTGTGAAGGAAAATATTGATATTTTTAACATTACAATGTTGTTTTAGTCCCAGATTTTTCATTTTTACAAAGGGTAATTAAAACATCTGCAACTTTGGAGCTTCCATGGCCAACTGTTGTGAATTCTGTGGCTGAATTCACTCCTGTGGTCACAAGTGGTACTGCAGCTACTGAGCTTCCTCCCTCAGGTGTTCTGGTGAGCTCGTTAACTGCTTCATTACTTAACTCCGCCTGATGCTGCTATCCTTGCTCCTTGTCAATGTTTCAGTGTTGGATCTGAGCTTCTCCTGATTGTTCCTGTGACCTGCTTCTCTGTATAGCTAAGTGCTTTTTGCTTTTTTGTTGCTTTTTTTCTGTCCAGCTTGTCTTTTGTTTTGCTGGAAGCTCTGAGACGCAAAGGGTGTACCGCCGTGCCGTTAGTTCGGCACGGTGGGTTTTTTTTGCCCCCTTTGCGTGGTTTTGCTTTAGGGTTTTTTGTAGACTGCAAAGTTTGCTTTACTGTCCTCGCTCTGTCCTAGAATATCGGGCCCCACTTTGCTGAATCTATTTCATCCCTACGTTTTGTCTTTTCATCTTACTCACAGTCATTATATGTGGGGGGCTGCCTTTTCCTTTGGGGAATTTCTCTGGGGCAAGTCAGGCCTATTTTTCTATCTTCAGGCTAGCTAGTTTCTTAGGCTGTGCCGAGTTGCCTAGGTAGTTGTTAGGCGCAATCCACAGCCGCTTTTAGTCATCATTTTTTTTTTTTTTTTTCTGCTCTGTGTTCATTTTTTTTTTCTCCCCTAGACATTTGGGTGATTCTGGACACAGGTGTGGACATGGATATTCAGGGTCTGTGCTCTTCAATGGATAATCTCGTTATAAATGTACAAAAAATTCAAGATACTATTGATCAGAAATCTATGTTAGAACCAAGAATTCCTATTCCTGATTTGTTTTTTGGAGATAGAACTAAGTTTCTAAGTTTCAAAAATAATTGTAAGCTATTTCTGGCCTTGAAACCTCATTCTTCTGGTAATCCTATTCAACAGGTTTTGATTATTATTTCTTTTTTGCGCGGCGACCCTCAAGACTGGGCATTTTCTCTTGCGCCAGGAGACCCTGCATTGAGTAGTGTCGATGCGTTTTTCCTGGCGCTCGGATTGCTGTACGATGAGCCTAATTCAGTGGATCAGGCTGAGAAAAATTTGCTGGCTTTGTGCCAGGGTCAGGATGATATAGAAGTATATTGTCAGAAATTTAGGAAATGGTCAGTACTCACTCAGTGGAATGAATCTGCACTGGCAGCTTTGTTCAGAAAGGGTCTCTCTGAGGCTCTTAAGGATGTCATGGTGGGATTTCCTATGCCTGCTGGTTTGAATGAGTCTTTGTCTTTGGCCATTCAGATCGGTCGACGCTTGCGCGAGCGTAAATCTGTGCACCATTTGGCGGTACTGCCTGAGGTTAAACCTGAGCCTATGCAGTGCGATAGGACTATGACTAGAGTTGAACGGCAGGAATACAGACGTCTGAATGGTCTGTGTTTCTACTGTGGTGATTCCACTCATGCTATTTCTGATTGTCCTAAGCGCACTAAGCGGTCCGCTAGGTCTGCCGTCATTGGTACTGTACAGTCCAAATTCCTTCTGTCCATTACCTTGATATGCTCTTTGTCGTCGTTTTCTGTCATGGCGTTTGTGGATTCGGGCGCTGCCCTGAATCTGATGGATTTGGATTATGCTAAACGTTGTGGGTTTTTCTTGGAGCCTTTGCGGTGTCCTATTCCATTGAGAGGAATTGATGCTACACCTTTGGCCAAGAATAAACCTCAATACTGGGCCCAGCTGACCATGTGCATGGCTCCTGCACATCAGGAAGTTATTCGCTTTCTGGTGTTGCATAATCTGCATGATGTGGTCGTGTTGGGGTTGCCATGGCTACAAACCCATAATCCAGTATTGGATTGGAATTCCATGTCGGTATCCAGCTGGGGTTGTCAGGGGGTACATGGTGATGTTCCATTTTTGTCGATTTCGTCATCCACCCCTTCTGAGGTCCCAGAGTTCTTGTCTGATTATCAGGATGTATTTGAAGAGCCCAAGTCCGATGCTCTACCTCCGCATAGGGATTGTGATTGTGCTATCAATTTGATTCCTGGTAGTAAATTCCCTAAAGGTCGATTATTTAATTTATCCGTGCCCGAACACGCCGCTATGCGCAGTTATGTGAAGGAATCCCTGGAGAAGGGACATATTCGCCCATCGTCATCACCACTGGGAGCAGGGTTCTTCTTTGTAGCCAAAAAGGATGGTTCGCTGAGACCGTGTATTGATTACCGCCTTCTTAATAAGATCACTGTTAAATTTCAGTATCCCTTGCCATTGTTATCTGACTTGTTTGCTCGGATTAAGGGGGCTAGTTGGTTCACTAAGATAGATCTTCGTGGTGCGTATAATCTGGTGAGAATCAGGCAAGGAGATGAATGGAAAACTGCATTCAATACGCCCGAGGGTCATTTTGAGTATCTAGTGATGCCGTTCGGACTTGCCAATGCTCCATCTGTGTTTCAGTCTTTTATGCATGACATCTTCCGTGAGTATCTGGATAAATTCCTGATTGTTTACTTGGATGACATTTTGATCTTCTCAGATGATTGGGAGTCTCATGTGAAGCAGGTCAGAATGGTTTTTCAGGTCCTGCGTGCTAACTCTTTGTTTGTGAAGGGATCAAAGTGTCTCTTCGGTGTGCAGAAAATTTCATTTTTGGGGTTCATCTTTACCCCTTCTACTATCGAGATGGATCCAGTTAAGGTCCAAGCCATCCAGGATTGGATTCAGCCGACATCTCTGAAAAGTCTGCAAAAGTTCCTGGGCTTTGCTAATTTTTATCGTCGCTTCATCTGTAATTTTTCTAGCATTGCCAAACCATTGACCGATTTGACCAAGAAGGGTGCTGATTTGGTTAATTGGTCTTCTGCTGCTGTGGAAGCTTTTCAGGAGTTGAAGCGTCGTTTTTGTTCTGCCCCTGTGTTGTGTCAGCCAGATGTTTCTCTTCCGTTCCAGGTCGAGGTTGATGCTTCTGAGATTGGAGCAGGGGCGGTTTTGTCACAGAGAGGTTCTGATTGCTCAGTGATGAAACCATGTGCTTTCTTTTCCAGGAAGTTTTCGCCCGCTGAGCGTAATTATGATGTGGGCAATCGAGAGTTGCTGGCCATGAAGTGGGCATTCGAGGAGTGGCGTCATTGGCTTGAAGGAGCTAAGCATCGCGTGGTGGTATTGACTGATCATAAGAACTTGACTTATCTCGAGTCTGCCAAGCGCTTGAATCCTAGACAGGCCCGTTGGTCGTTATTTTTTGCCCGCTTCGACTTTGTGATTTCGTACCTTCCGGGCTCTAAAAATGTGAAGGCGGATGCTCTGTCTAGGAGTTTTGTGCCCGACTCTCCGGGTTTATCTGAGCCAGCGGGTATCCTCAAGGAAGGAGTCATTGTGTCTGCCATCTCCCCTGATTTGCGGCGGGTGCTGCAAAAATTTCAGGCGAATAAACCTGATCGTTGTCCAGCAGAGAAACTGTTCGTCCCTGATAGGTGGACTAATAAACTTATCTCTGAACTTCATTGTTCGGTGTTGGCTGGTCATCCTGGAATCTTTGGTACCAGAGAGTTAGTGGCTAGATCCTTCTGGTGGCCATATCTGTCACGGGATGTACGTACTTTTGTGCAGTCCTGTGGGATTTGTGCTAGGGCTAAGCCCTGCTGTTCTCGTGCCAGTGGGTTGCTTTTGCCCTTGCCGGTCCCAAAGAGGCCTTGGACACATATTTCGATGGATTTCATTTCTGACCTTCCCGTTTCTCAAAAGATGTCAGTCATTTGGGTGGTCTGTGATCGCTTTTCTAAAATGGTCCATCTGGTGCCCTTGGCTAAATTGCCTTCTTCCTCTGATTTGGTACCTTTGTTCTTTCAGCATGTGGTTCGGTTGCATGGCATTCCTGAGAATATTGTTTCTGACAGAGGTTCCCAGTTTGATTCAAGGTTTTGGCGAGCCTTTTGTGGTAGGATGGGCATTGACCTATCCTTTTCCTCGGCTTTCCATCCTCAGACTAATGGCCAGACCGAACGAACCAATCAGACCTTGGAAACATATCTGAGATGTTTTGTTTCTGCAGACCAGGATGATTGGGTGTCCTTTTTGCCGTTGGCTGAGTTCGCCCTTAATAATCGGGCCAGCTCGGCTACCTTGGTTTCTCCATTTTTTTGCAATTCTGGGTTCCATCCTCGTTTCTCTTCAGGACAGGTTGAGTCTTCGGACTGTCCTGGTGTGGATTCTGTGGTGGATAGGTTGCAGCAGATCTGGACTCAGGTAGTGGACAATTTGATCTTGTCCCAGGAGAAAGCTCAACTTTTCGCTAATCGCAGACGCCGTGTGGGTCCCCGACTTCATGTTGGGGATCTGGTTTGGTTATCTTCTCGTCATATTCCTATGAAGGTTTCCTCTCCTAAATTTAAACCTCGTTTTATTGGTCCGTATAGGATTTCTGAGGTTCTCAATCCTGTGTCTTTTCGTTTGACCCTCCCAGACTCCTTTTCCATACATAATGTATTCCATAGGTCGTTGTTGCGGAGATACGTGGCACCTATGGTTCCATCTGTTGAGCCTCCTGCCCCGGTTTTGGTGGAGGGGGAATTGGAGTATATTGTGGAGAAGATTTTGGATTCTCGTGTTTCTAGACGGAAACTCCAGTATCTGGTTAAATGGAAGGGTTATGCTCAGGAAGATAATTCCTGGGTTTTTGCCTCTGATGTTCATGCTTCTGATCTTGTTCGTGCCTTTCATGCGGCTCATCCTGGTCGGCCTGGGGGCTCTGGTGAGGGTTCGGTGACCCCTCCTCAAGGGGGGGTACTGTTGTGAATTCTGTGGCTGAATTCATTCCTGTGGTCACAAGTGGTACTGCAGCTTCTGAGCTTCCTCCCTCAGGTGTTCTGGTGAGCTCGTTAACTGCTTCATTACTTAACTTCGCCTGATGCTGCTATCCTTGCTCCTTGTCAATGTTTCAGTGTTGGATCTGAGCTTCTCCTGATTGTTCCTGTGACCTGCTGCTCTGTATAGCTAAGTGCTTTTTGCTTTTTTGTTGCTTTTTTTCTGTCCAGCTTGTCTTTTGTTTTGCTGGAAGCTCTGAGACGCAAAGGGTGTACCGCCGTGCCGTTAGTTCGGCACGGTGGGTTTTTTTTGCCCCCTTTGCGTGGTTTTGCTTTAGGGTTTTTTGTAGACTGCAAAGTTCGCTTTACTGTCCTCGCTCTGTCCTAGAATATCGGGCCCCACTTTGCTGAATCTATTTCATCCCTACGTTTTGTCTTTTCATCTTACTCACAGTCGTTATATGTGGGGGGCTGCCTTTTCCTTTGGGGAATTTCTCTGGGGCAAGTCAGGCCTATTTTTCTATCTTCAGGCTAGCTAGTTTCTTAGGCTGTGCCGAGTTGCCTAGGTAGTTGTTAGGCGCAATCCACAGCCGCTTTTATTTGTGTTTAGGATAGGATCAGGTGTGCAGTCTACAGAGTTTCCACGTCTCAGAGCTCGTTCTTGTATTTTTGGGTATTTGTCAGATCACTGTGTGCGCTCTGATCGCTAAGCACACTGTGTTTCTGGATTGCCTTCATAACACCTGTCATTAGCAAACATAACATTCCAGCAGGCGAGAAAAACCAATAAAGCAAGCTGGACAGAAAAATAGCAACAAAATAACATAAGCAAAACTTAGCTTTGCAGAGCAGCAGGCCACAGGAATGATCCAGGGAAAAAACAAGTCCCACACTGAAACATTGACAGGAAGCATAGATCAAAGCATCAGGTGGAGTTAAGTAGAGAAGAAGCTAACGAGCTCACCAGATCACCTGAGGGAGGAAACTCAGAAGCTGCAGTACCACTTTCCTCCACAAACGGAAGATCCCAGAGAGAATCAGCCGAAGTACCACTTGTGACCACAGGAGTGAACTCTGCCACAGAATTCATAACACATACTACATACATACAACATACATACATACAACATACATACTACATACAAACATACTAAATACATACATACAACATACTACATACATACATACTTCATACATACATACTACATACTACATACAACATACATACATACTACATACATACTACATACGTACAGCATACGTACAATATACGTACAACATACGTACAACATACGTGCAACGTACAACATACTACATACATAGTACATACATGCTACATAGATACAACATACTACATACATACTACATACATACTACATACAGTACAGATCAAAAGTTTGTACACACCTTCTCATTTAAAGATTTTTCTGTACTGTCATGACTATGAAAATTGTACATTCACACTGAAGGCATCAAAACGATGAATTAACACATGTGGAATTATATGCTTAACAAAAAAGTGTGAAACAACTGAAAATATGTCTTATATTCTAGGTTCTTCAAAGTAGCCACCTTTTGCTTTTTTTTTTAACCATTCAAATTTTTATTGAGTAAAAAATTACAAGTATAAAAAGGGGGAGGGGGGAAGGGGAGAGGTTATCAACATTTACAGAAGGTCCACAGTAAAACGACCACAGAGGCATGAATGAATGCAGTATTATAAAATGATAAAAAATACTAGACATCCTACTCAACTAGGGGGAGAAGGGAGGAGAGAATCAGGCGATGACACAAAAGAAGATAGAATAGATAAGAATAATGCATAACACAGTGCGGGGCGGGGATTCCAAAGGTGGCTGGCCGCAATGCCCGCGCAGGCGCAGTCTGCAAGCCTGGCTGGGACGTCAGACGGCTAGAGCTTACTGCGTCTGCGTAGCACAGCAGTACACTGCGCAGGTGCCGGTTTTGAAACATACACATCGCTGAGGGGGCGTCGCCGAAAGCGCAGGAAGATTGGAGTGACGGCAGAGGAGCGGTTAGAGCTGAGGAGTGAGGACCCGCCTCCCTGGCTAGAGACAGGAATTGTGGCTAAGTATAAAAACGCTTTATTTGGGGTATACTTGAACCTAAAACTAAAAGAGCCACCTTGTTAGAATGCAGCATTACTGCTGCACAAGGTGGCTCTTTTAGTTTATAACGGCTGGAGGAGGTGACAGTGGCCCTTTAAACCACAGAAGAGAAGAATTTCCCTCCCACCAAATTTTGAGGGGTTCTAGGAGGGCAGCTCTATGATATAGTTGAACCTTAGGGGCACCAAGACCGCCCTTCGAATATGGAAGTGACATTAATAGACGTTTAATTCTATGAGGCTTGTTATTCCAAATGAACCGGTCAATGAGTGATTGGAATGCTGAAATATACCTTGAGGGAACAACTAGAGGGAGATATCTAAAAAGATATATTCGTTTAGGGAGAATTAGCATATTAGAAGATTGAATTCTTGCCATCCAGGAAAGGTGGGAATTGGAAAATTGGTCTACCGTATATACTCGAGTATAAGCCGACCCGAGTATAAGCCGACCCCCCTAATTTTGCCACAAAAAACTGGGAAAACTTACTGACTCGAGTATAAGCCTCGGGTGGAAATGCAGCATTTACCGGTGAATTTCAAAAATAAAAATAGATCATTCTTGCCCCATAGCTGTGCCATATAGTGCTCTGCATGTTCATTATTGCCCCATAGCTGTGCCATATAGTGCTCTGCACCGTCATTATTGCCCAATAGCTGTGCCATATAGTGCTCTGCACCATTCATATTTCCCCATAGCTGTGCCATATAGTGCTCTGCACCGTTCATATTTCCCCATAGCTGTGCCATATAGTGCTCTGCACCGTTCATTATTGCCCCATAGCTGTGCCATATAGTGCTCTGCACCGTTCATTATTACCCCATAGCTGTGCCATATAGTGCTCTGCACGTTCATATTTCCCCATAGCTGTGCCATATAGTGCTCTGCACCGTTCATATTTCCCCATAGCTGTGCCATATAGTACTCTGCACCGCTCATATTGTCCCATAGCTCTGCCATATAGTGCTCTGCACCGTTCATTATTGCCCCATAGCTGTGCCATATAGTGCTCTGCACCGTTCATTATTGCCCCATAGCTGTGCCATATAGTACTCTGCACCGTTCATATTTCCCCATAGCTGTGCCATATAGTGCTCTGCACCGTTCACATTTCCCCATAGCTGTGTCATATAGTGCTCTGCACCGTTCATATTTCCCCATAGCTGTGCCATATAGTGCTCTGCACCGTTCATATTGCCCCATAGCTGTGCCATATAGTGCTCTGCACCATTCATATTTCCCCATAGCTGTGCCATATAGTGCTCTGCACCGTTCATTTTGCCCCATAGCTGTGCCATATAGTGCTCTGCACCGTTCATATTTCCCCATAGCTGTGCCATATAGTGCTCTGCACCGTTCATATTGCCCCATAGCTGTGCCATATAGTGCTCTGCACCATTCATATTTCCCCATAGCTGTGCCATATAGTGCTCTGCACCGTTCATTTTGCCCCATAGCTGTGCCATATAGTGCTCTGCACCGTTCATATTTCCCCATAGCTGTGCCATATAGTGCTCTGCACCGTTCATATTTCCCCATAGCTGTGCCATATAGTGCTCTGCACCGTTCATATTTCCCCATAGCTGTGCCACATAGTGCTCTGCACCGTTCATATTGCCCCATAGCTCTGCCATATAGTGCTCTGCACCGTTCATATTGCCCCATAGCTCTGCCATATAGTGCTCTGCACCGTTCATATTTCCCCATAGCTGTGCCCCATATAGTGCTCTGCACCGTTCATATTTCCCTATAGCTGTGCCCCATATAGTGCTCTGCACCATTCATATTTCCCCATAGATCATCCACATATGTCTGTGCCATTACTGCTGCTGCTGCTGCTGCTGCAATAAAAAAAAAAAAACGCCATACTCACCTTTCTTGCTTGCAGCTCCCAGCGTCCGGTCCCGGCGTCTCTCCGCTCTGACTGATCAGGCAGAGGGCGCCGCGCACACTATATGCGTCATCGCGCCCTCTGACCTGCACAGACAGTGCAGAAAGACGCCGGGAAGATGGAGCGGCGGCTGGAACGTGGACAGGTAAATATGCGATACTTACCTGCTCCCGGCGTCCAGCTCCTTCCCCCGGACAGCTGTCTTCGGTGCCGCAGCTTCTTCCTCTATCAGCGGTCACCGGCACCGCTGATTAGAGAAATTAATATGTGGCTCCACCCCTATGGGAGGTGGAGCCGCTTATTCATTTCTCTAATGGGCGGTCCCACGTGACCGCTGAACAGTGGAAGAACTGCAGCATCGAAGACCGTGGGACAGGCGGGGAGCGCCAGGATCGCTGGGACTAGGTAAGTATGCCTCAGCGCCCTCACCCCCTCACCCGCCGACCCTGCCACCCACCTTGACTCGAGTATAAGCCGAGAGGGGCACTTTCAGCCCAAAAATTTGGGCTGAAAATCTCGGCTTATACTCGAGTATATACAGTAATTCTTTTTTTATTTCAGAGAGGGTTGTGTCACAGTTAATACGGATTATATCATTTAAGTGAGTTATCTGTATGCCTAGATATGTGAACCCAAGGGGAGACCAAATGAAAGGGTACTTAGTTTGAATTTGTCGTTGAAGGGGGGTTGGGAGAAACAGAGGGAAAATTGTAGATTTGGATAAGTTTAGTTTATAATAAGAGGCTTCAGCGAATTTAGCAAGGATAAAGGAGACTGCAGTCAGCGAGTCCAGAGGAGCAGAGCAGGTCAACACTACATCATCAGCATACAGGCTGATTTTATGTTCGTGATCTCCCACAATCACCCCCTTTATATCAGGGCACTGTCTCACAACAGCAGCAAGAGGTTCCATGATCAGGGCAAAGATGATGGAGGAGAGAGGGCAGCCTTGGCGAGTTCCATTAGAGATAGGGAAGGTACGGGATTTAAATACAGCTGAGTGGACAGAGGCACATGGGTTAGAATAAAGGGCCATAATAGCTTTAGATATTTGGCCAGTAAGGCCAAATTTTTGGAGGGTAAGATCTATTTAACCCCAGTGCACACTGTCAAATGCTTTCTCTGCGTCGAGAGACAGAAACACACTGGGGAGGCTCCCCCTCTCCACCACATCCAGCAGGTCAATCAAACGTCTCGTGCCATCCCTGGTTTGTCTACCCAGTACAAAGCCAACTTGATCTGGGTGAATGAGTGAGGGGAGTATCGCCAGTAACCTATTAGCCCAGATTTTAGCATAAATTTTAACGTCACAATTTAGAAGAGCGATGGGGCGAAAATTTCCCAGGGAGGTCATAGGTTTCCCCGATTTGGGGAGGCTTGCAATAGAGGCTTCCAAGCGCTCACTTCTGATATTACCAACAGATAGCCAGTGGTTAAATAGGCGTAAAAGATAAGGGGAAGAAATTGAGAATAATAAGAAAAAGAAAACCCATCTGGGCCCGGAGCGGAGCGTTTTTTGGCCTCTCTAATAATTTGTGTTATTTCAGAAACCACGATCAGGGCATTAAGAAAGGATAGTTGCTCTGGATTAACCGAGGGGAGGTTTGCTTTACCCAAAAAGGCGACTATAGAGGCCTGAGATGGTTGTATTTGCGTCAGAGTCGAGGTTGTATAATGAGGAGTAGTATGACGCAAACTACTCTGCTATATGACTCGGGTTGTAAATGCAAGTAACCATCTGACTTCAGTAAGTAGTGAATTTTAGATTGGGCCTCTTTTTTTAACGCGCCTAGCAAGCAACGCGCCTGCTCGATCACCCATTGAGTAAAATTTAGCTTTGGATTTCATAAGTGCATTCTCTGCTTTATGGAGGAGCAACTGGTGGAGGTGAAGGCGTGCTGCGGAGAGGTCAGAAAATAATTGTGGAGAGGGGAGTTATTTATGTCGGGCCTCGAGTCGGGCTACCGTACCCAAGGCAGATTGGAGGTTCATATTGTATTTCCGCTTAGCTGACGCAGCCATTTTAATAAAGTGGCCTCGAACCACTGCCTTGTGAGCAAACCAGAGAGAGTCATCGTGTACCTCCGCAGAATCATTGATAGAGAATTTATTAGTTGAGAATTCGATTGGTCAAATAGGAGGTGGTCATTGAGGCGCCATTGCAAGGGAGGCCTAATTGCTAACGGGTCACTCAGGGAAATAGATACTGGCGCGTGGTCAGACCAGGTTATATTACCAATATCCGCAGAGATGCAATGGGGGGAGAGCCACGTCATCCACCAGGATATAGTCAATTCTACTATAAGAACCATGTCTAGGTGACCAAAATGTGTAATCACGTTCATTGCAATGGAGATATCTCCAGATATCGTGGAGATTTGAGGAGTTAATAAGCTGAGCTGCTTCACCTCTGGACAGAGAAGAGGCTGAGCAGTCCAAATTTTTAGACACGGGAATGTTGAAATCTCCTGCGACCAGTTTATAGCCATGTTGGAGATTGCCTAGTGTCTGGAAAAAGGTATTCAAAAATTTAATTTGACCAAAATTTGGGACATAAACGGAGGCAATGGTATAGGGGGTATTATTGATTAAGCATAGTACTATAAGGAATTTACCCATGGGATCAGTTACAGAACTAATCAATTGAAAAGAATTTGATTACTAAAAAAAATAGCAACCCCAGCCTTTTTGGTTTTGCCGTTCGCAAAAAATTGATGTGGGTATAGGCCCGAGTACATTCTAACATTATCACGTTCTAACAAATGTGTCTCCTGTATACATATAATATCATGATGAGCTTTAGAGAGTTGACGCCATACCAGCCTTCTTTTACCAGGAGAGTTGAGACCATTAACATTAATAGAATAAAGTGAAATACTCATAATTGGTGTTAAAAGAACTGCAAATAGGATCATGCACTCTGATAAATTGTAACATCCTGTAATGAGAGAACGAACCAACGGATAATACCAGCAAATAGAGTGGTGGGGTAGAAAATGGGGAGAAGGGACACAGAAGTACATTCAGGCAACACCTGAATCCAAAGGTGAAAAAAGCAAACAATTCACCTGTGGGGCAATGCGCTGAGGAGGGACCCCAACGAGAGGACCAAACTCAGCAGAAAAAGACTGAAAAAATAAAAAAGAAGAAAAAAAAGAAGAAAAGAAAAAAAAGAAAAAAGGAAAAGAACTATGCGGGAAAAAGAAGGAAAATCCAGCCAGGAACCATCAGAGTGTGTAACTTCAGGCGACCTTCCAATCCGGGACAATGCGGCGACTTCCAGATTTAGTGGCTCCGGACCTAGGAGAATCCGAGGATGAAGGAGAACCAGGAGTTTTCAGCCCCCATTGGGTTAGGGTCTTCGCGGCTTGAGAGGGGGTCAGGCACGTAGTAACCGAACCGTCCTTGCGGAAGCAGAGCTTGGTGGGAAATTTCCAGCGATATAGAATACCTTTTTCTCTCAGGATTGTGGTATAGGGCAAAAAGGCTCTGCGGAGGGCTAGAGTTCCTGGTGATAGATCAGGAAAGACAGTGATGTTTGCAAAGCGTTCAGGTAACGTCGGTTTGGCTCTGAAAGCCTGCAGAAATTCTTCTTTCATGACAAAGAAATGTATACGTGCTAGTACATCTCTAGGAACAGAGGGCCCCAGCCCTGATGGTTTAGGAATCTGATGGATACGGTCAATTATGATGCCCTCCTTAACAGCACATGAGAGGACTGCAAGAATAATGTCTTGTAAAAAGGATCTAAGGTCCTCTGAAACAACCGCCTCCTCAATGCCTCTGAGCTTTATATTGTTCCTCCTAGATCTGTCCTCCAGGTCCAGGGTCTTAAAATGAGTCTTAGTGGCTAGTGAATGTAAATCCTCATGAGCGTACAGCTCCCTAGTTCGTCCACCTCCCCTCTAAGTTCCACCAACATGGAGCGCATATCTTCCTGAAGGGAGGCTCGGAGTTCTTCCAGCATGTCCCTTAATAATAAGGACACTGTGACCGGGGTATCAGTGAGATCCGCTGTAGATGCGCTCGAGGAAGAGGATTGTGAGCCTCGGCGCACTGCGCGGAAGGACCTAGGTGATAGCGGCGCCATGTTGGATTTCTGGGGCGGCTGAGGGAAGGCCACCAAAAAATCGACTATATGTCTGGTGGGGTCCCGGGAGCCGGATTTCATCTTCCCCATGTACTCACCAGCGGGTGAGGAGCTGGTGCAGGAGGATACAGGGCTGAAGGCACCGTGAGTGTGTCGCTGTACGCCGGTTAGGGGTTCCTGGAAGCGGAGCTTCCACTCTATGCGACCTGCTCAATTAACAGTCAGGCCACGCCCCCGCCACCTTTTGCTTTGATGACTGCTTGCACACTTATGGCATTCTCTTGATGAGCTTCAAGAGGTAGTCACCGGGAATGGTTTTCACTTCACAAGTGAGCCCTGTCAGGTTTAATAAGTGGGATTTCTTGCCTTATAAATGGGGTTGGGACCATCAGTTGTGTTGTGCAGAAGTCTGGTGGATACACAGCTGATAGTCCTACTGAGTAGACTGTTAGCTGCTTTTTTATTGCCATAATACAAATTCTAAGTAAAGAAAAAGGATTGGGAAATCATTACTTTAAGAAATGAAGGTTAGTAAGTCCGAAAAATTGGGCAAACTTTGAAAGTGTCCCCAAGTGCAGTGTCAAAAACCATCAAGAACTACAAAGAAACTGGCACATATGAGGACCGCCTCCAGGAAAGGAAGACCAAGAGTCACCTCTGCTTCTGATCATAAGTTTCTCCAAGTCACCAACCTCAGAAATCGCTTGTTAACAGCAGCTCAGATTAGAGACCAGGTCAATGCTACACAGAGTTCTAGCAGCAGACACATCTCTACAAAAACTGTTAAGAGGAGACTTTGTGCAACAGGCCTTCATGGTAAAATAGCTGCTAGGAAACCATTGCTAACGACAGGCAACAAGCAGAAGAGACCTTTTTGGAGTAAGTAAATAAGGCAGCACACTGTAGCGCTAGAACATGCAAACTTGAAATACGAAATTTGAACTGCATTACTGCACTAGAAATATGAAAAATGAGAGCGTTTAGCGCATAAAAATGGCCAATTTTATGTGTACCTGGTGGCCCCTTTACGGCATCTCTCTTATACCAGGTCCTACACTTGCCTTACCTCGCTGAGAATAAATGTCTCCATCTGAATGGGTACATGTGAAACCTCTTCCTAGACTAAAATTCTCTCTCTCTGTGGAGGGGTATTGGACCTGCTGTAATAAAACACCTGTGGCTAGGAGGCGGAGTGCACGATCAGAAGGCCAAAGAATACATTTCAAAAACCTGATCGGCACATCCAAACATAGACTAAGTGTGAACAGTTGCTGAACCTAGAGTCGCCAACTCTGTTGTGAATTCTGTGGCTGAATTCACTCCTGTGGTCACAAGTGGTACTGCAGCTTCTGAGCTTCCTCACTCAGGTGTTCTGGTGAGCTCGTTAACTGCTTCATTACTTAACTCCGCCTGATGCTGCTATCCTTGCTCCTTGTCAATGTTTCAGTGTTGGATCTGAGCTTCTCCTGATTGTTCCTGTGACCTGCTGCTCTGTATAGCTAAGTGCTTTTTGCTTTTTTGTTGCTTTTTTTCTGTCCAGCTTGTCTTTTGCTTTGCTGGAAGCTCTGAGACGCAAAGGGTGTACCGCCGTGCCGTTAGTTCGGCACGGTGGGTTTTTTTTTGCCCCCTTTGCGTGGTTTTGCTTTAGGGTTTTTTGTAGACTGCAAAGTTCGCTTTACTGTCCTCGCTCTGTCCTAGAATATCGGGCCCCACTTTGCTGAATCTATTTCATCCCTACGTTTTGTCTTTTCATCTTACTCACAGTCATTATATGTGGGGGGCTGCCTTTTCCTTTGGGGAAGTTCTCTGGGGCAAGTCAGGCCTATTTTTCTATCTTCAGACTAGCTAGTTTCTTAGGCTGTGCCGAGTTGCCTAGGTAGTTGTTAGGCGCAATCCACAGCCGCTTTTAGTTGTGTTTAGGATAGGATCAGGTGTGCAGTCTACAGAGTTTCCACGTCTCAGAGCTCGTTCTTGTATTTTTGGGTATTTGTCAGATCACTGTGTGCGCTCTGATCGCTAAGCACACTGTGTTTCTGGATTGCCTTCATAACACCTGTCATTAGCAAACATAACAGTACAAGGAGCCTAACTAATGATTCTCAATAGAGGGAAAGAAAAAGTTCTGACATCATTTTTTTTTTTTTTCTGCTCTGTGTTCACTTTTTTTTTTCCCCTAGACATTTGGGTGATTCTGGACACAGGTGTGGACATGGATATTCAGGGTCTGTGCTCTTCAATGGATAATCTCGTTATAAATGTACAAAAAATTCAAGATACTATTGATCAGAAATCTATGTTAGAACCAAGAATTCCTATTCCTGATTTGTTTTTTGGAGATAGAACTAAGTTTCTAAGTTTCAAAAATAATTGTAAGCTATTTCTGGCCTTGAAACCTCATTCTTCTGGTAATCCTATTCAACAGGTTTTGATTATTATTTCTTTTTTGCGCGGCGACCCTCAAGACTGGGCATTTTCTCTTGCGCCAGGAGACCCTGCATTGAGTAGTGTCGATGCGTTTTTCCTGGCGCTCGGATTGCTGTACGATGAGCCTAATTCAGTGGATCAGGCTGAGAAAAATTTGCTGGCTTTGTGCCAGGGTCAGGATGATATAGAAGTATATTGTCAGAAATTTAGGAAATGGTCAGTACTCACTCAGTGGAATGAATCTGCGCTGGCAGCTTTGTTCAGAAAGGGTCTCTCTGAGGCTCTTAAGGATGTCATGGTGGGATTTCCTATGCCTGCTGGTTTGAATGAGTCTTTGTCTTTGGCCATTCAGATCGGTCGACGCTTGCGCGAGCGTAAATCTGTGCATCATTTGGCGGTACTGCCTGAGGTTAAACCTGAGCCTATGCAGTGCGATAGGACTATGACTAGAGTTGAACGGCAGGAATACAGACGTCTGAATGGTCTGTGTTTCTACTGTGGTGATTCCACTCATGCTATTTCTGATTGTCCTAAGCGCACTAAGCGGTCCGCTAGGTCTGCCGTCATTGGTACTGTACAGTCCAAATTCCTTCTGTCCATTACCTTGATATGCTCTTTGTCGTCGTTTTCTGTCATGGCGTTTGTGGATTCGGGCGCTGCCCTGAATCTGATAGATTTGGATTATGCTAAACGTTGTGGGTTTTTCTTGGAGCCTTTGCGGTGTCCTATTCCATTGAGAGGAATTGATGCTACACCTTTGGCCAAGAATAAACCTCAATACTGGGCCCAGCTGACCATGTGCATGGCTCCTGCACATCAGGAAGTTATTCGCTTTCTGGTGTTGCATAATCTGCATGATGTGGTCGTGTTGGGGTTGCCATGGCTACAAACCCATAATCCAGTATTGGATTGGAATTCCATGTCGGTATCCAGCTGGGGTTGTCAGGGGGTACATGGTGATGTTCCATTTTTGTCGATTTCGTCATCCACCCCTTCTGAGGTCCCAGAGTTCTTGTCTGATTATCAGGATGTATTTGAAGAGCCCAAGTCCGATGCTCTACCTCCGCATAGGGATTGTGATTGCGCTATCAATTTGATTCCTGGTAGTAAATTCCCTAAAGGTTGATTATTTAATTTATCCGTGCCCGAACACGCCGCTATGCGCAGTTATGTGAAGGAATCCCTGGAGAAGGGACATATTCGCCCATCGTCATCACCACTGGGAGCAGGGTTCTTCTTTGTAGCCAAGAAGGATGGTTCGCTGAGACCGTGTATTGATTACCGCCTTCTTAATAAGATCACTGTTAAATTTCAGTATCCCTTGCCATTGTTATCTGACTTGTTTGCTCGGATTAAGGGGGCTAGTTGGTTCACTAAGATAGATCTTCGTGGTGCGTATAATCTGGTGAGAATCAGGCAAGGAGATGAATGGAAAACTGCATTCAATACGCCCGAGGGTCATTTTGAGTATCTAGTGATGCCGTTCGGACTTGCCAATGCTCCATCTGTGTTTCAGTCTTTTATGCATGACATCTTCCGTGAGTATCTGGATAAATTCCTGATTGTTTACTTGGATGACATTTTGATCTTCTCAGATGATTGGGAGTCTCATGTGAAGCAGGTCAGAATGGTTTTTCAGGTCCTGCGTGCTAACTCTTTGTTTGTGAAGGGATCAAAGTGTCTCTTCGGTGTGCAGAAAGTTTCATTTTTGGGGTTCATCTTTACCCCTTCTACTATCGAGATGGATCCAGTTAAGGTCCAAGCCATCCAGGATTGGATTCAGCCGACATCTCTGAAAAGTCTGCAAAAGTTCCTGGGCTTTGCTAATTTTTATCGTCGCTTCATCTGTAATTTTTCTAGCATTGCCAAACCATTGACCGATTTGACCAAGAAGGGTGCTGATTTGGTTAATTGGTCTTCTGCTGCTGTGGAAGCTTTTCAGGAGTTGAAGCGTCGTTTTTGTTCTGCCCCTGTGTTGTGTCAGCCAGATGTTTCTCTTCCGTTCCAGGTCGAGGTTGATGCTTCTGAGATTGGAGCAGGGGCGGTTTTGTCACAGAGAGGTTCTGATTGCTCAGTGATGAAACCATGTGCTTTCTTTTCCAGGAAGTTTTCGCCCGCTGAGCGTAATTATGATGTGGGCAATCGAGAGTTGCTGGCCATGAAGTGGGCATTCGAGGAGTGGCGTCATTGGCTTGAAGGAGCTAAGCATCGCGTGGTGGTATTGACTGATCATAAGAACTTGACTTATCTCGAGTCTGCCAAGCGCTTGAATCCTAGACAGGCCCGTTGGTCGTTATTTTTTGCCCGCTTCGACTTTGTGATTTCGTACCTTCCGGGCTCTAAAAATGTGAAGGCGGATGCTCTGTCTAGGAGTTTTGTGCCCGACTCTCCGGGTTTATCTGAGCCAGCGGGTATCCTCAAGGAAGGAGTCATTGTGTCTGCCATCTCCCCTGATTTGCGGCGGGTGCTGCAAAAATTTCAGGCGAATAAACCTGATCGTTGTCCAGCAGAGAAACTGTTCGTCCCTGATAGGTGGACTAATAAACTTATCTCTGAACTTCATTGTTCGGTGTTGGCTGGTCATCCTGGAATCTTTGGTACCAGAGAGTTAGTGGCTAGATCCTTCTGGTGGCCATCTCTGTCACGGGATGTACGTACTTTTGTGCAGTCCTGTGGGATTTGTGCTAGGGCTAAGCCCTGCTGTTCTCGTGCCAGTGGGTTGCTTTTGCCCTTGCCGGTCCCAAAGAGGCCTTGGACACATATTTCGATGGATTTCATTTCTGACCTTCCCGTTTCTCAAAAGATGTCAGTCATTTGGGTGGTCTGTGATCGCTTTTCTAAAATGGTCCATCTGGTGCCCTTGGCTAAATTGCCTTCCTCCTCTGATTTGGTACCTTTGTTCTTTCAGCATGTGGTTCGGTTGCATGGCATTCCTGAGAATATTGTTTCTGACAGAGGTTCCCAGTTTGTTTCAAGGTTTTGGCGAGCCTTTTGTGGTAGGATGGGCATTGACCTATCCTTTTCCTCGGCTTTCCATCCTCAGACTAATGGCCAGACCGAACGAACCAATCAGACCTTGGAAACATATCTGAGATGTTTTGTTTCTGCAGACCAGGATGATTGGGTGTCCTTTTTGCCGTTGGCTGAGTTCGCCCTTAATAATCGGGCCAGCTCGGCTACCTTGGTTTCTCCATTTTTTTGCAATTCTGGGTTCCATCCTCGTTTCTCTTCAGGACAGGTTGAGTCTTCGGACTGTCCTGGTGTGGATTCTGTGGTGGATAGGTTGCAGCAGATCTGGACTCAGGTAGTGGACAATTTGATCTTGTCCCAGGAGAAAGCTCAACTTTTCGCTAATCGCAGACGCCGTGTGGGTCCCCGACTTCGTGTTGGGGATCTGGTTTGGTTATCTTCTCGTCATATTCCTATGAAGGTTTCCTCTCCTAAATTTAAACCTCGTTTTATTGGTCCGTATAGGATTTCTGAGGTTCTCAATCCTGTGTCTTTTCGTTTGACCCTCCCAGACTCCTTTTCCATACATAATGTATTCCATAGGTCGTTGTTGCGGAGATACGTGGCACCTATGGTTCCATCTGTTGAGCCTCCTGCCCCGGTTTTGGTGGAGGGGGAATTGGAGTATATTGTGGAGAAGATTTTGGATTCTCGTGTTTCTAGACGGAAACTCCAGTATCTGGTTAAATTGAAGGGTTATGCTCAGGAAGATAATTCCTGGGTTTTTGCCTCTGATGTTCATGCTTCCGATCTTGTTCGTGCCTTTCATGCGGCTCATCCTGGTCGGCCTGGGGGCTCTGGTGAGGGTTCGGTGACCCCTCCTCAAGGGGGGGGTACTGTTGTGAATTCTGTGGCTGAATTCACTCCTGTGGTCACAAGTGGTACTGCAGCTTCTGA
This sequence comes from Ranitomeya imitator, assembly GCF_032444005.1. Taxonomy (NCBI): domain Eukaryota; kingdom Metazoa; phylum Chordata; class Amphibia; order Anura; family Dendrobatidae; genus Ranitomeya; species Ranitomeya imitator. Next base: position 550,889,148 of record NC_091282.1, on the reverse strand, counting down.
GCTTCCTCCCTCAGGTGTTCTGGTGAGCTCGTTAACTGCTTCATTACTTAACTCCGCCTGATGCTGCTATCCTTGCTCCTTGTCAATGTTTCAGTGTTGGATCTGAGCTTCTCCTGATTGTTCCTGTGACCTGCTGCTCTGTATAGCTAAGTGCTTTTTGCTTTTTTGTTGCTTTTTTTCTGTCCAGCTTGTCTTTTGTTTTGCTGGAAGCTCTGAGACGCAAAGGGTGTACCGCCGTGCCGTTAGTTCGGCACGGTGGGTTTTTTTTTGCCCCCTTTGCGTGGTTTTGCTTTAGGGTTTTTTGTAGACTGCAAAGTTCGCTTTACTGTCCTCGCTCTGTCCTAGAATATCGGGCCCCACTTTGCTGAATCTATTTCATCCCTACGTTTTGTCTTTTCATCTTACTCACAGTCATTATATGTGGGGGGCTGCGTTTTCCTTTGGGGAATTTCTCTGGGGCAAGTCAGGCCTATTTTTCTATCTTCAGACTAGCTAGTTTCTTAGGCTGTGCCGAGTTGCCTAGGTAGTTGTTAGGCGCAATCCACAGCCGCTTTTAGTTGTGTTTAGGATAGGATCAGGTGTGCAGTCTACAGAGTTTCCACGTCTCAGAGCTCGTTCTTGTATTTTTGGGTATTTGTCAGATCACTGTGTGCGCTCTGATCGCTAAGCACACTGTGTTTCTGGATTGCTTTCATAACACCTGTCATTAGCAAACATAACACAACTCGTATATAGTTAAGTAAATGGCGGAGTGCACGATCAGAAGGCCAAAGAATACATTTCAAAAACCTGATCGGCACATCTAAACATTGACTAAGTGTGAACAGTTGCTGAACCTAGAGTCGCCAACTCGTATATAGTTAAGTAAATAAGGCAGCACACTGTAGCGCTAGAACATGCAAACTTGAAATACGAAATTTGAACTGTATTACTGCACTAGAAATATGAAAAATGAGAGCGTTTAGCGCATAAAAATGGCCAATTTTATGTGTACCTGGTAGCCCCTTTACGGCATCTCTCTTATACCAGGTCCTACACTTGCCTTACCTCGCTGAGAATAAATGTCTCCATCTGAATGGGTGCATGTGAAACCTCTTCCTAGACTAAAATTCTCTCTCTCTGTAGAGGGGTATTGGACCTGCTGTAATAAAACACCTGTGGCTAGGAGGCGGAGTGCACGATCAGAAGGCCAAAGAATACATTTCAAAAACCTGATCGGCACATCCAAACATAGACTAAGTGTGAACAGTTGCTGAACCTAGAGTCGCCAACTCGTATATAGTTAAGTAAATAAGGCAGCACACTGTAGCGCTAGAACATGCAAACTTGAAATACGAAATTTGAACTGTATTACTGCACTAGAAATATGAAAAATGAGAGCATTTAGCGCATAAAAATGGCCAATTTTATGTGTACCTGGTAGCCCCTTTACGGCATCTCTCTTATACCGGTTCCTACACTTGCCTTACCTCGCTGAGAATAAATGTCTCCATCTGAATGGGTACATGTGAAACCTCTTCCTAGACTAAAATTCTCTCTCTCTGTGGAGGGGTATTGGACCTGCTGTAATAAAACACCTGTGGCTAGGAGGCGGAGTGCACGATCAGAAGGCCAAAGAATACATTTCAAAAACCTGATCGGCACATCCAAACATAGACTAAGTGTGAACAGTTGCTGAACCTAGAGTCGCCAACTCGTATATAGTTAAGTAAATAAGGCAGCACACTGTAGCGCTAGAACATGCAAACTTGAAATACGAAATTTGAACTGCATTACGGCACTAGAAATATGAAAAATGAGAGCATTTAGCGCATAAAAATTGTAATTACTGAAATGAACCTTTAAATAATACAATTCTTTTAACCCCTTAGTGACGGAGCCAAATTTTTGAAATCTGACCAGTGTCACTTTATGTGTTAATAACTCTGCAATACTTCAACAAATCCCAGTGAGTTTGAGATTGTTTTTTCGTGACACATTATACTTTATGATAATGATAAATTTAGGTCAATATGTTTTGTGTTTATTTATAAAAAATATCAAAAATTTGAGAAAAATGTTAAAAAATTAGCAATTTTCAAAGTTTGAATGATTATCCCTTTAATCCAGATGGTCATACCACAGCAAACCATTAATAAATAACATTTCCCTCATGTCGACTTTACATCACCATCATTTGTAAAATGTTATTTTATTTTGTTAGCATTTTAGGAGGTTTAAAAATGTAGCTGCAATTTTTCATTTTTTCAAGGAAATTTACAACATTTATTTTTTTTAGGGACCTATCCATGTTTGAAGTGACTTTAGGGGTCTCATATATTGGGAAACCCCCAAACGTGATACCATTTTAAAAACAGCACCCCCTGACATAATGAAAACTGCAGTCAGGTAGTTTATTAACCCTTCAGGTGCTTTACAGGAATTAATGCAAAGTGGTATGACAGAAATGAAAATGTGTATTTTTACCACCTAAATGTCGGTAACTTCTGAACAGGTTGCAACAGCCGTCAGACTCTAAGGCCGCTATTTGGTCGTGAATTACCATCACAAACATCAGGACCACACAATCATGATCTGAGGGCACCAACTGGGATAAACAGGGAGCCCCCACACTCTGTTAACCATTTATAATGATGTAGTCACTATTGACAGCAGCATCTAAGGGGTTAAACAGATATGGACGGTGCCAACATTTATCGTGGCTGATACAGCAAGTTGTCAGCTATAGTGGACAGCCAACAGCTGCTGCATTGTCACCTGTATGGGAAGGCTATTCTGTTATATCTCAGGTCAGTTAAAAGACGTATTGGCGGTCATTAAGGAGTTAATCTGCATCCACCACTAGAGGGAGCTCAATACATGCAGATTTATAGAGATATCCATCAACCTAAAGGGGATTTGTCAGCAGAATCAGCCCTCCAGGCAATCTACATAGGTATGCAGGTAATAGAACGTGTTTGATGTCTTATTCTAGAATTATTTTGGAAGGGGGAAATTGAGGATCACTTTAATACTAACTGTTACGGATCTGCAACACAGGACCAAGGTAGAAGGGGAAAACTGACCCTGCACTATGACTAGGCTGAAACCCTACGATGGAGTGGGCGACCCATTCCTTGCAAATAGGCCCACCGACGATCCTAGGTTAATCTCAAGCGAAGACCTATAGATAAGAGGAAGGGGTTCTCTAAAAGAACTAAGGACTGGGTACAAAAATGGGTCACCTCCTAATAGAAAACACAGAGAAGGCTGCAGAAACCAATAGGAAACCGAAACTAAGGCTAGCAGAACCAGAGGCAGGGCCGGCGTCAGCACCCGGCGCACCTGGGCAAATGCCGGGCCCCTGGGGAGAGAGGGGGCCCACTCACGCTATCATAGATACAGCTGGGAGAGCAGCTCTCCGCCCACAAACAGTCACACTGGCTGAGTTCTCTTAACCCCTATGTGCCAGCTCTGACACAAGCATCTTCTCACTCAGTCAGTGCAGCCAGGCAGGCACACATAGGGGTTAAGAGAACGCAGCCAGTGTGACTGTTTGTGGGCGGAGAGAGCCCCTGGCTGGCTGCAGTGCTGAACTTATTATCAGGCAGATTCCAGAGGAGCTCCATCCTACCAGTGCCTGAGTGAGTGCAAACTAAAGTATCCAGCAGTGGTTGGACTTGTGGCTCAGTCTGCTGCTGTCTGTCTCCGCTACCTAAAAATGTGGGTGATGTCTGGAGGAGGAGATGGTGGGGTGCAGCCTGCAACCTGCAGCCGCCCAGCTCACCCAGAACCCCAGAATACATGCATTCCTCACCAACCTGCACCAGTGGGGTAGGAAGAAGCTTAACCCCTTCCCATCTGTATGAAGGTTATTGCTGAACCTTAAAGATAACAATCCGACCCGCATAAATGGGGTTAACCAGATGCCAGGAGGAATGGGAGCTGCTGTCATGGATAAAACTGAGCTGTGGGCTGTACGTTGGGGCCCCGTGGCCCCAGGCTGGTGACTGGAGGGACTCTGCCCAGTGCTGGCATGTGGGTGATTTCTGCGTCTCAGCTTCTCTCCTCCACATCACACTGTGCAGTCACAGCAACATTGGTTGTCTCTGTCCAGGTCCCAGCAGCTGCCACTGCTCCCACCAAGGACATGGCATCACTTAACCCTTCCCCTGCGGCCACCGGCAACAAATCCACATTATTCCTTGATTAAATCAGGTTCCAACCCAATAGAGGAGCAGACATTTCCTGCTGCCATTAGGGTCCGGGAGGGGGTGACATTGGCTGCCCTGCTACTCTGTAGTGGGGGGTGACAAGTGTAACATGGGGTAACGATGACGGAGAAATGCACAGGATAATAGTGAGCGCGACAGAGGGCAGTGTATGGTATGGAGCAGAAAGACCCAATCACAATAATGCGGAATCTCAGAGAAATATGTACACCAAAACAAGAAACAGAGATCCCTAAAAAATAACTTTTAATAATATCATTTAAAAAGACTATATTTATCCAAAATATTAATAAAACAGTATTAAATGTACCTAATGGACCCTAGATCAAACTACAATGAGTCCTACCTGGCAGTGAAGGTTGGCACCCTACTTTTCTGCGGTTGGCGCCCCCACTCCTCGACGGCTTACCCTTTCAGGCCCTATTAAGGACCTATAATAGAGGAAAGGCTAAATAAGCCCTACTCTCGACACCTAGACTAATCACCTACCTACCAGTGGAGGTTGGCACCCTAATTTACTGCGGTAGGTGCCCCCACTCAACGGCGGCTAGCCCTAGGGTCCCTAATAATCCCTATAGTTCGGGATAGACAAAAAGATTTTGTCCCACAAACACCACCGATACCCGTAGAAGAGAAAAAAAAAAAAACAAGAAAATAAGATTCAGAAAACAAATAAATTATATATTTGAAAATAACGAAAAAAATGACACTGTACTCTGCTGATGTACCATAGAGAGCAAGCCAACAATGCTATGATGGAGACAATGTATTCCCCTCCAGGTAATATAATATAGCCCAAATACGGGTATGCTGGGTGCAATAATATTAATGTCCACAAACAGAAACCCAGCACTTAAATGGAATCCACTCTTGTGACATTACATAATATGCCAATGCTTGATGTAAAATAGCAAATAGTGTGTGTCCATAAATATGGCACAACGACCAGCCGTCGAGGAGTGGGGGCGCCAACCGCAGAAAAGTAGGGTGCCAACCTCCACTGCCAGGTAGGACTCATTATTAAAAGTTATTTTTTAGGGATCTCTGTTTCTTGTTTTGGTGTACATATGGTATGGAGCAGTCAGGGGGTGGGCTGCAGGATCCCCCCATACTGTACATGACTGCTCGGGACAGGGAGGCGTTTAATGAGCTTTTAATGACAGGGCACTAACTGGGTCATTAGGGTTTGTGGAAAGGATTCAGTATCAGGTCCCTCATTAATGCCCGAGCCGCCTGTTACTTTGTAGCACAGATCTGTTGGGGCCGCAAAACCAAACAACGTTGTTTATGTAGAAAAGTCTTTGTTTCATAGAAAAACTCAAAACAGAAAAGCACCTCTCCTGTATATATACACTGCACAGCACCTTTCCTCCTGTATGTATACACTGCACAGCACCTCTCCTGTATATATACACTGCACAGCACCTTTCTTCCTGTATATATACACTGCACAGCACCTCTCCTGTATATATACACTGCACAGCACCTTTCCTCCTGTATATATACACTGCACAGCACCTCTCCTGTATATATACACTGCACAGCACCTTTCCTCCTGTATATATACACTGCACAGCACCTCTCCTGTATATATACACTGCAGAATTTACAATAGCTGTCACTCATGTAAGAAGTGAAATCTGGCATTGTACTATACATTTCTCTGCCGTATCTGGGCATCATGAATCGTGGTATGTGTTAAAGGGGGGGGGGCCCACTGAGACTCTTTCGCCCGGGGCCCTCGAAAACCTGGAGCCGGCCCTGACCAGAGGTACCAGCACTGCGCAAATAACACACACAGAAGACAAAGCAAAGCACCAAGCTAAAGCTCAAGCAGATTAACACTGTTGTCCAGCAAGGACTGGTAGGCAGGTGCTGGTTAATAAAGAATGATACAAACACCTGACCCAAGACAAAACCCTGCACCAGAGGAAAAAGACCGGCAGCCAGAAAATGGCGGATAGTCACAAACTAAACAGATTCTAACACTAACTTTGGAACTATTTCTCTGAAAAGACTTTTACACTACAGGAATTCTTGTTTTTCTCTTACAGATTCATCAGCTCACACGCCAACTGCTCATTGGTCAAAATGACAAAATGAATATCATCTGCTTACATCTCCTGTTCTCTCCTGCCACTACATCCCTTGCTTATATCACCATTCTGCTACTTAAGGTACCGTTACACTAAACAATTTACCAACGATCACGACCAGCGATACGACCTGGCCGTGATCGTTGGTAAGTCGTTGTGTGGTCGCTGGGGAGCTGTCACACAGACAGCTCTCTCCAGCGACCAACGATCAGGGGAACAACTTCGGCATCGTTGAAACTGTCTTCAACGATGCCGAAGTCACCGGGTAACCAGGGTAAACATTGGGTTACTAAGTGCAGGGCCGCGCTTAGTAACCCGATATTTACCCTGGTTACCATTGTAAAAGTAAAAAAAAAAAAAACACTACATACTCACATTACGATGTCTGTCACGTCCCCCGCCGTCAGCTTCCCTGCACTGTGTAAGCGCCGGCCGTAAAGCAGAGCGGTGACGTCACAGCTGTGCTCTGCTTTACGGCCGGCGCTGACACAGTGCAGGGAAGCTGACGCCGGGGGACGTGACAGACATCAGAATGTGAGTATGTAGTTTGTTTTTTTTTACTTTTAAAATGGTAACCAGGGTAAATATCAGGTTACTATGCGCGGCCCTGCACTTAATAACCTGATGTTTACCCTGGTTATAGGTGAACACATCGCTAGATCGGCGTCACACACGCCGATGTAGTGATGACAGCGGGGTGATCAGCGACCAAAAAAAGGTCCTGATCATTCCCCACGACCAACGATCTCCCAGCAGGGGCCTGATCGTTGGTCGCTGTCACACATAAAGATATCGTTAGCGGGATCGTTACAACGTCACAAAAAGCGTGATGTTGCAACGATATCGTTAACAAAATCGTTATGTGTGAAGGTACCTTAAGTCACAACCATATTCTGTGCCCCAAAGTTTCTTTGCAGTGTATCATCACCTCTGTTGGAAGGTCTTATCTTGGCTCAGATCTTCAGTAACACTTACATCATGTATAACCATTAACCAGTAGTTTTTGGCTCCTGTAGGAAATGCACCTCTGATTTTTCTGCCCCACAAGCTAGCATGAGCCTCCCTGCTCTTTTTTTTTCTGTCGTCCTCCTCCTCATCATATAGCCATACAGATCAATTACTCATTCTCCATCTCACACGCTCCTGTTATTTCAAATCCATTGATCAATTTTTTATCTCATCTCTTCCTGCCTCTGCATTCCCTTTTGAATGCACAACCCTTCATTCATTTAAATTCCCTTTCAACATTATAAATTGTCTTTCCTGCCTAGCCTGAATTGCACCTTTCGTGCCCTTTATAGACATTCCCTGTGTCTTCTATTAAGCGCACACATTGTGAAACTTGCAGACACAGTAGGAGGGTAAAGAGTTAATTCACCACATAAAGACATAACCCACTAGATGCCTTGTAGATGTCGGTTTTATAAACTTCCCCCACTCAGGGTAACAACCCCCCCTGCAGAGCAGCCCCTGGACCCCTCACCAGTCTAGATAATAAAGGGTGCAGCTAAATCCCTACGCATGCTCATTCCACATTCCCCCTTCTCCCCTACCTCCTCTAAGGCACTGTGCAGAGCAGTATCTCTCCAGCTCACATCCTATTGATCCCTGATGGGATGCTCTGTGACAGAGGTAGGGGATGCCCAGGGGTCCTGTGTGTGCAGCCTTTAACCTTACACCCCCTCCTTCCCCAGTCTGCAGATGTGAGGAGGATGCAGAAGAGCTGTATGCCTGTCCTATGCTCACACCCCTTGTAAGAACTGGCTCTCCTGCAGCATCCTCTGTCCCTGGTACCCAACCAGCCCTGGATGCCTGACCAGCACAGCAGAGTGCACCTTTCCTACCGGCGGAGGGCTTGCTCAATGCATTCCTGAGGGCTCCATACTATGGGTCATCCGAGCAGGTAATTATTACGCTTTATTATTACTCTCCCCTGACTCCCTCGCATGGAACACATAAGACCCTTGTTTATTTAGGATTACTATGGGCTAAGTGCTCTCAATTGTCCTTATAAAATCCCCTCCGTGCCCACTGATGCACTGCTTTTGCAAATATGTTTTAATAGGATTTCAGCTCTGTTGCTCTGCCATTTTATAAAATGCAGTGTGTTTTAGATAATCCCTTATCGCTTTTATTAGTGCTGAAGCCCTGAAATTAGATGGATTATTACAAATTGTTAATGGTTATGGTTGTAGTCATCATTTCAATTTGAAGAGTAATACAGAAGAAATTATTACAGCGCAAATAGAGATAACGATACCAAAAATAATGAAACATAATTAGTAATAATAAAAAAAAGAATCCTTTGTATATTTCCAAGCTTCATGCTCAAAAGATTGTATTTTTATTACTTCTTATGCTATCAATATGAATGCAATTCTGTATATATGTACATACACACATATCTATAAACATATATATATATATATACATACATATGTGTGTGTATTTATATGTATATACATATGTGTGTGTTTTTTACTTAACAAATTCGAAATAAACGAGTGAGTGGATATATCCAGTATCTATAGAGTTAACTTACCACGATTTAATTGACAATATAAATTGATGTGGATACTAAAAATGAACTTTTAAAGACTTTAAAACAACCTGTATATTACATTGTATGTACGTGTGTCTTTTTTATGGCAGACTGGCGTTAATGAATAAATGATGTGTGCTTTTTGTTTAGACGCCTACAACATGTTGCTGGAATATAGATTCCATGTTAGTAGTAGACAAGCCTGCTGTGGGGAATGCCTCTAGAATGCAGAATGACTCCAGAGTCATCAAGGCAAAATGTACATAGATGCATGTCATCTTTATGTACCGATGGGGATGGAGAGGTATCTATTGTGACAACAGAAAACCAATAGAATTGGCATTTGTCAGTCTATCTTTTCTTCATGTGGAGCAGGTGGGCTATTAGATTCCTGTTGGCAGTCCTAGTGAAATTAATAGAGGGTGAGAAGAAAGGAACATGCACCATTGAAGTGTTCAACGGAACAGAGACGTGGGAATTACTCATTCATTTTGCAAGAAAACAGGAACAGCTGAACTGAAATAAAAAAGATAAATACCAGATATACATTAGATGTAGATAGATAGATCTATAGATAGAGGGATAGAGAGATAGATAGAGAGATAGATCTATAGAGAGATAGATAGAGAGATAGATCTATAGAGAGATAGATAGAGAGATAGATAGAGAGATAGATAGAGAGATAGATCTATAGAAAGATAGATAGATCTATAGAGAGATAGATCTATAGAGAGATAGATAGATAGATAGATAGATAGATAGATAGATCTATAGAGAGATAGATAGATAGATCTATAGAGAGATAGAGAGATAGATCTATAGAGAGATAGATAAAGAAATAGATCTATAGAGAGATAGATAGATCTATAGAGAGATAGATAGAGAGATAGATCTATAGAGAGATAGATAGAGAGATAGATCTATAGAGAGATAGATAAAGAAATAGATCTATAGAGAGATAGATAGATCTATAGAGAGATAGATAGAGAGATAGATCTATAGAGAGATAGATAAAGAAATAGATCTATAGAGAGATAGATAGATCTATAGAGAGATAGATAGAGAGATAGATCTATAGAGAGATAGATAGAGAGATAGATCTATAGAGAGATAGATAGAGAGATAGATCTATAGAGAGATAGATAGATAGATAGATAGATAGATAGATAGAGAGATAGATAGAGAGATAGATACACAGAGAGTAGATGTTAGATTGCTATATAGAGAGGTAGATTTTAGTTCTATAGATAGAAAGATAAGTATTGTATAGAGAAAGAAATGGCTAGCTAGATAGCTAGATAGCTAGAATATCTGAGACAGACACACAGAGAGTAGATATTAGATTGCTGTATAGAGAGGTAGATATTAGCTCTATAGATAGAAAGATAGATAGTTAGATAAGTATTGTACAGAGAAAGAAATGGCTGGGCAGATACATAGATAGATAGATAGATAGATAGATAGATAGATAGATAGATAGATAGATAGATAGATATTAGATGGTAGATAGACAGAAAGATATAGAGATAAATAGATAGAATATCTGAGACAGACACACAGAGAGTAGATATTAGATTGCTGTATAGAGAGGTAGATATTAGCTCTATAGATAGAAAGATAGATATGTAATCAATTCTATGGAATATCTATTATTGACCCTAACTTGTGCCCACTTCCATGATGCCTGCATATATTTGGAAGTACAGTAACAGTAGATCAGTAGATAAGGAACACATAGCTTCCACATAATGGGTATGAAGCTGTCCTGTTTTGTAGAGGTTCATGCTTTGCTTCTTTTTGTTCTGTGCATTTTCCATTGATGTGAAATATGTGATATGCAGCATTTTGGGATTACCGGCGCAGGACGTGACCCATTACTGGGTAATAGAGATCCCATAAATCCTGAGACAGAGGTCACTCATAAGGTGACACTATTAGTATTAATAATACATTCAGCAATTCCATACAGTCAGTAAAGCTGCAGCAGGGAAACAATGATAGAAAAAACAATGGTCTCTTCCTGTGCCAAATACTTTGAATTGTGTAGTATTTGGTTTTTAGCAATATTGACAGAACTATTTACAGCGAAACAAAAGGAAATATAAAAATACATACACAAATACCTATACTCTACTTGTTGTATAGAGACTGTCAATTTCTCCTTTTTAGACTAGTTTTATGTTGAATACATTTGTAAGTATACAATCATAGTTAAGGACTTAAGTCATTATGAGGGTGAAGTGAGGGCTTGAAGCTTTTTGAATCAATAAATATAAATGATATGTTAATTTCCTTTTTTCTCTGTCCGATTATTCACTGTGGTGCCAATGTAAGGACATTTCCTTCCCCAACTTGCAGATGAAACCTATTAGGACTTAGCTACATGATTGCTGACAGGTTTTGACAATATCGCACTTTATACAATAGAATTACTTGCTTTCTTTTACTGAAGAATTTCCTCATAGACAAGTCACAATGACATTAGATATTGTCATTTCCTATGGGGCTGGCTTGTCCCAGCTACTCATGGAGCAAAGTTGCAGCATTTAGCTATCATATCCATCCATGTGGCTTGTTACATCCGCAATTATTACATTGTATTGACATTTTTTTTTTTTTACAACTAAATAGATCCAAAACCCTGTGCTGATTAATTGAATAATTAATGTTGATAGCTGTTAGTGCTCCATTTGTCTGATGCAGAGCTCTAGGTCCCCAGTATAGAGTTAGAGGAGTTGTGTCAATTTCAAAAATTACTAAAATTGCAAAGAGCTTGTAAAAGCAAGCAACTTTGCAATTGAAAATCTAGATGGATTTTTAATTTTATACTGTATTGCTCATTGCCATGGTTACCAGCCACCTCTGCAGGCTCATGGTGGCCAATTGCTTAGACAAGGAGTGTGAAGAAAGATCAGGCCCTTTGCTTTAGTTTACAGACTGCTCATGCCACTCAGAAAGTAGCCAGATTCCTAGATACAGCCAGCTTTAGCACCCCTAAGCTTTTCCCATACAAAGAAAGCTGCCTCTACTCCATCCTGAGGGATATCACAGCTCAGACCAGCGGTGCGACCAAGCCACTAGTCAAAACCGTCACTCTTCTGGAGTACCCTGACCCCGGCAAAGCAGGAAACTGGGGCGTTGATTCATCTTGAGCCAATCCCTTAAACCCTATTCTTTTAGAGCTTTATCACATGTCCAGATACAGCTGTTTTCAGAACTGGTAGAGCCATCAATAGAGAGCTATGTATGCCATGCAGCAGCCGTAGGACAGGATAAGGGTCAGGGGCCCCCTTTAACTAGATAGGTGTAGTGCCCATATCTCTCAGACGTTCCTGACACATCCTGTGGATATCCCATAAATGTCTACGATGAAAATGCCCCTTTAATTGTTACAGTTCTGATTGCCCGCAGCCAACACTGGGGGAAGCTTAGCAATTTATAGAAGACAGATGTATTATTAAATTAAAAAAGTTTACCCTAATGGCATCTCGAATGATCAATTGGTAGCAGCTCTGACAGTGGCTGGATGCAAATTGTATATGGGGCAAAACAAAACAGATCCGTTCACTGTTTAATTGCCCTTCTGGGTACTGCGGATCAGCTCCTATTCACTTGAATAAGAGCTGATCTGAAGTAGCCGGGAATCACCACTAAAAAGTGTACAAAGCTCTGGTATTTTGCTCCATACACTGTTTACATCTGTTAGGGGGGTGCCAGGTGTTGGACTCCCACTATCTGGTATTGGTAACCTATCCTGAGGATAGATAATCTGGAGACAACCACTTTAAAACATACCTGTTGTTTCAGGTGACGTTTAAGACTAAGCTGTCATGTTTGTGTACAGGGGGAATAAGACTATATCTGGCCAATATGTAACTTGTAGCTAGCAGTTGTTGTTTTTTTACCAGTTTCTCTTCTCCAGGCCCTATTTCTAATTGTAATTTGTGTTTGACTAAGGCGCTAAATATTATGACCTCTTTCATACACAGAACACAGAGAGAAATAGATGGTTGCATGCTCTCCTGTCTGTAGCACACATAGGGAAGCAAAAACAGCATGACAGACAATATCCAGCAGTACTGAGCTGTGTACCAGTGAATCCAGCACTGATGTTAAATACATTTGCTGAAAGCTGCAGCACAATATGCCTGTGCCTGCCTGATATCGTATTTTGCCGAGTCCTCATAACTCCTCTGCCCCATCTCCACTCTATAGAGTAAAATAGGAAATGTAACATGTCTCATAAGTGGATAAAGAAGCAGATTTCTCTGATAAGATATATTACAAAGTTTCTTATATCTGATTGTATTATTGATTTATTTCAATAAGAATTGTATAAATTCATCCTTAGTATGCTGCCTCTCATGTTGACTGCCAGTGAAGCTTAAAATCAATTCTGTGACTGTGTGAAAGAAAGCAGGAGATTTGGGGATTAAAAACCAACCAACATTTTCCATGAATGATATAATCTGAAATTAATAAACACAGATTTTTAAGCCTATTTAGATACACTTACACTTTAAACCATGTGCAAAATTGAAACGCAAATGTATTTGGAAAAGTTGCCGCTACCAGGTCAGTAATGTAGCATCTTATTTGATCTCATAGTCAATAAATGTGTTATAGAAAAAGGTAGGCTTTTGTAAAGGAGTTCATGTTTGAACCTAAAGCAGATAGGTCATGCTGCCATGTTTTCTATGGTAGGACGGGAGAACCCAACAATTGTCCTTTATGTTATTTCATATAGGATGGGTAGAAAGCAGCATGACGCTTAGAACAGTTCCCAATTTGATTTTCAATTTTACTATTCCTATGGTGCTGATTTACACCAGTCATCATGACAATGAAATCAACCTGATCAAATGTTCCCTTCTCCTTTGTCTTTCCAAGAACAAGTGAACTTTCAATTAAAGTAGCACTCCTCCTCGCATCAATGTTTTTATCCACTTAATATATTGTGGCCATCATATTATATAGCACTGTGTACTTACAATTGCTCGTTTTGTCTTTCTACTAAGTCTCTTGTCTCTGCATTTATCATTCCCCTTTTCCACTCCTGACTCAGCTGCTCCTCCCCCTGCCAGAGACTTTTGCAGTGACTGATGAGTCATACAGGGGAAATTTACCTCATCTTTCTACATAGAGCTTAGAAGGATTCAGCTCATCAGTTTTTAATCACGTGATGTCATAGATCTGATGGAAAACAGAAGAATTAGCTGGGTAGAAAGGCAAAATGAGCAATTGCAAGTACACAGTGCTATATAAAATCACAATTGCAATATATTAAAAAGATAAAAACTTTGATGAGAGGAGGAGTGCTTATTTAAAGGAGTCTACCACCCCCAAAATGCAAATTGCACTGCATAATCATTTATGTAGGATATGTAGCCCCTATAAAATTCATATTTGCTGAAAAATATGCTTTTTTAATATGCAAACAAATGTGTTTCAGTGCACTCTCATTGCAGTATGCAAGTGCAGATATGCCAAATGATTTTAGGCAGTGTTCCTTCTTACCAACAAAGCATTGTCAATCAAGATATAGGAGTGGCTTTAAAATGCAAACAGGAGGGCATAAAGGTACACCACGTCATATGCCATGACAAGAGTGCATCAATGCACCTTTTTTGTATATTGAATGTAAGTAGATTTTTCAGCAAATATTAACTTATATTGTATGTGCCTGGTATGATTTTTATAGAGGCTGTATTCCCTAATGTTTATGCAGTGTAATTGGCATTTTGGGGGTGACAAACTCCCTTTAAGGCACGTCTTGCCTTTATACCTTTTCAGAACTTTCCCTATATTTATTTAAAATATAGGTTATTTGACATATATATCTTGCAGTTGATTGTTTTCTGTCCACTCACAAAAATATATTTGTGTCAGAACTAGTGTTGAGCATTCCGATACTGCAAATATCGGGTATCGGCCGATATTCGCTGTATCGGAATTCCGATACCAAGTTCCGATACTTTTGCGATATCAGATACCGGAATCGGAAATTCCCATAGTGCAATGATGCACTATAATGGAGTGTGGGCGGTGCGTGTGTGGAGACTGCATGTGTGTGTGTGTGGGCAGGGTCTGTGCGTGACTGTGGGGGGTCTGTGCAGGCCTGCCGGGGGTCTGTGAGTGCCTGCCGGGGAACTGTGCGGGCTGCCGGGGGTCTGTTCGTGCCTGCCGGGGGACTGTGCGGGCTGCCGGGGGTCTGTGCGTGCCTGCCGGGGGACTGTGCGGGCTGCCAGGGCTCTGTGCGGGCTGCCGGGGGTCTGTGCATGTGTGCAGGCATCGTCCGATGGGACTACAAGTCCCTTTGGATGATGCCTGCTACAGTGACAGTGATTGACACATTAGCCAATGATGGGACAGCAGTAGTCCCATCATCCGGCTAATGTGTTGAATGTAAAAAAAAAAATACTACATACATACTACATACTACATACATACTACATACTACATACTACATACATACTACATACATACTACATACATACATACATACTACATACATACATACTACATACATACTACATACATACTACATACATACATACTACATACATACATACTACATACTACATGCATACTACACACATACATACTACATATATACTACATACATACTACATACATACTACATATGTACTACATACTACATACATACATACATACATACTACATACATACTACATACCACATATGTGCTAAATACATACCACATACATACTACATACATACTACATACATACATACTACATACATACTACACGCATACTACATACTACATACATACTGCATACATACTACATACATACTACATACATACTACATACTACATACTACATACATACTATATACATACTACATACAATACATTCATACATTACATACAATACATACATATAGACATACAGTACATATAACATAGAGTACATACTCACCATCACTTGTCACTTTGTTCCTCGAAGCCAGTGTCCTCTGTAAAAAATATTAAAATAGCAAACAACCAATATACTCCCTGTCCGCAGAAATCCACGAGTGTCCCACGACTATCTCCCGTGGAGAATGGCAGCATCAGCTGATGCAACCGCTCTCCAGGGGCTCCAGGAACACAATGATGGGAGGAAGGTATCCTTCCGCACGGTATTCCTCCGCTGCTGTAAAAAAATAGTCCCTAGTCTCACTTTTGGCATTGCTGTGTGAGATATTTTCCCACGCAGCAATTGCCATAAAGTGAGACTTTGAACTGTAGTAACCTCAGTGATGCACTGCAGGAGCCACTGTCTCCTGTCAGTGTGTCACTGAGGGTCCTATAGAGCAGTGACATCACCCGATGACACTGTTCTATAGGGGAGATCGTCTTGGGACACTTGTTATTAATTGGACTACGGCGGACAGGTAGTATACGGTTTATTATTTTATGTTTTTTGTAGCTTGTGGGGCCAATATCCATGGCCCCTCTCTAGACAGCTGCGGGCTGATATTCATAGCCTAGAGAGGGGCCATGGATATTGGCCCCCCGACCACAAATACCAGTCCGCAGCCGCCCCAGAAATGGCGCATCTGTAAGATGCGCCAATTCCGGCACTTAGCCCCTCTCTTCTCACTCCGGTGTAGTGGTGGGATGTGGGGTAATAAGGGGTTAATGTCACCTTGCTATTGTAAGGTGACATTACTTCGGGTTAATAACGGAAAGGCGTCAATAAGACGCCTATCCATTATTAATCCAATAGTTATAAAGGGTTAATAAAACACGCACACATTAGGAAAAAAGTATTTTAATAATCTTCATTTAGCTATACTTACCATACTTCAGCGCCTGCAAAAAACGTAAAATAATAAACCGTATACTACCTGTCTGCCGTAGTCCAATTAATAACGAGTGTCCCACGACGATCTCTCCTATAGAACAGTGACATTGGGTGATGTCACTGCTCTATAGGACCCTCAGTGACACACTGACAGGAGACAACGGCTCCTGCAGTGCATCACTGAGGTTACTACAGTTCAAAGTCTCACTTTATGGCAATTGCTGCGTGAGAAAATTTCTCACACAGCAATGCCAAAAGTGAGACTAGGGACTATTTTTTTACAGCAGCGGAGGAATACAGTGCGGAAGGATACCTTCCTCCCATCATTGTGTTCCTGGAACCCCTAGAGTGCGGTCGCATCAGCTGATGCTGCCGTTCTCCACGGGAGATGATCGTGGGACACTCGTGGATTTCTGCGAACAGGGGAGTGTATTGGTTGTTTGTTATTTCAATATTTTTTACAGATGACACTGGCTTCGGGAACAAAGTGACAAGGGATGGTGAGTATGTACTCTATGTTTAATGTACTGTATGTCAATATGTATGTATTGTATGTAATGTATGAATATACTGTATGTAGTATGTATGTAATATGTATGTATGTAGTATGTATGTAGTATGTTTGTTTTTTTTCGTTCAACACATTAGCCGGATGATGGGACTACTACTGTCCCATCATTGGCTAATGTGTCAATCACTGTCGCTGTAGCAGGCATCATCCGATGTGACTTGTAGTCCCATTGGACGATGCCTGCACACACGCACAGACCCCCGGCAGCCCTCAAAGAGCCCCAGCAGCCCGCACAGACCCTGGCAGTCCGCACAGAGCCCCGGCAGGCCCGTACAGACCCCCGGCAGGCCCACACAGACCCCCGGCAGGCCGCACAGACCCCCGACAGGCCTGCACAGACCCCCGGCAAACCAAACAGACCCCCGACAGCCTGCACAGACCCCCGGCAGCCTGCACAGACCCCCAGCAGCCTGCACAGAGCCCCGGCAGGTCCGCACAGACCCCCGGCAGCCCGCACAGACCCCTGGCAGCCCATACAGAGCACCGGCAGGCCCGCACAGACCCTAGGCAGCCCGCACAGACCCCCGACAGCCCTCACAGAGCCCCAGCAGACCCGCACAGACCCCCAGCAGGCATGCACAGACCCCCGGAAGGCCCGTACAGACCCCCGGCAGGCCCGCACAGACCCCATCCGCACACACAGACACGCACAGTGGTCGCCCACGCACCGTCCACACTCTTACCCCTCCGGAACAGGATGTAGAAGGACAGAAAGGGCTTATTTACATTCCTATATTTGTGTCCCATTGACTTGCATTGGTATATTTTTTGGATATCGGCCGATCCAATCCGATACCAATACTTCTGGATATCGGAAGGTATTGCTCAACACTAGTCAGAACACTAAATACTGTATACTGTAGCCTCTGGTACATACAGACTTGGAAAGAAAAGTATTGCAATGCATATACATACCATTAACAATATTTACATGGAAACTTTTCATATGTAATCCAACCTAGCTAATGTTCCATCTGAGATGCACAGCACCAAATTGGGCAAAAGGATTAGGCAGGTGTTGAAAAAATGTTTTAAAAAATAGAAATGTGGATAGTTTTTTTTTTACTAACAAAATGCAAATTAATAAACAAAAGAGAAATCTAAATGTAATCAATATTTGGTGTGACCACCCGTTGCTTTCAAAACAGCATCAATTCTTCCAGGTACACTTTGACACAGTTTTGAAGGAAATCTAAGCTTAGGAGCGACCTTGTTGATGCAGTATAACTACCTTGTGTCTTGTTACTGTGCTCAGTCTTGCCATGGTGTATGACCTGTGACGTATGTGGTGTATGACCTCACCCAGTTGTAAGTCTCCTACACAGATGTTTCTGTTTCAGTTAATGACTATGTTGCAAACTATATATGAAAATGCTGATTATTATCACTTGTTTGGTATAATTGGCAACTTATACTCCTGACTATAATCCTACTAAATCCCTGACTGTATGCAAGTGTACCTAGAAGTATGAATACTGCTTTATAAGCAAAGAGTGGTCACACCAAATACTGAAATGATTGATTTGCAAAGAATTGTACATAGCTGACAAAAAGTATAATTATGCACCGTATATACTCGAGTATAAGTCAACCTGAGTATAATCCGAGGCACCTAATTTTACCACAATAAACTGGGAAAATATATTGACCCGAGTATAAGCCTTGTATACATTGTCCACTCATCACTATGCTGGTATGCATGGTTCTTTCATCCCCATCCTGGTATTCACGGCCCCCCTCATCCCCATCCTGGTATGCATGGCCCCCTCATCCCTATCCAAGTATGCATGGTTCCCTCATCCCCATCCTGGTATGCACGGCCTCCTCATCCCTATCCTGGTATGCATGGCTCCTCATTCCTATCCTGGTATGCATGGTTCCTCATCCATATCCTGGTATGCATCGCTCCCTCATCCCTATCCTGGTATGCATGGCTCCTCATCCATATACTGGTATGCATGGCCCCCTCATCCCTATCCTGGTATGCACGACCTCCTCATCCCTGTCCTGGTATGCATGGCTCCTCATCCCTATCCTGGTATGCACGGCCTCCTCATCCCCATCCTGGTATGCATGGTCCCCTCATCCCCATCCTGGTATGCATGGCCTCCTCAGCCCCATCCTGGTATGCATGGCCCCCTCATCACCATCCTGGTATGCATGGCCCCATCATCCCAATCCTGGTATGCATGGCCTCCTCATCCCTATCCTGGTATGCATGGCTCCTCATCCATATCCTGGTATGCATGGCCCCCTCATCCCTATCCTGGTATGCACGGCCTCCTCATCCCTATCCTGGTATGCACAGCCCCATTATTCCTATCCTGGTCTGCATGGTCCCCTCATCCCTATCCTGGTATGCATGGCCTCCTCAATTCCATCCTGGTATGCATGACTCCTCATCCATATTCTGGTTTGCATGGCCTCCTCATCCCCATCCTGGTATGCATGGCTACTCATCCATATCCTGGTATGCATCGCTCCCTCATCCCTATCATGCTATGCATGGACTCCTCATCCCCATCCTGGTATGCATGGCTCCTCATCCATATCCTGGTATGCATCACTCCCTCATCCCTATCCTGGTATGCACGGCCTCCTCATCCCTATCCTGGTATGCACGGACTCCTCGTCCCTATCCTGATATGCACGGCCCCATCATTCCTATCCTGGTATGCATGGCCCCCTCATCCCTATCCTGGTATGCACGGCCTCCTCATCCCTGTCCTGGTATGCATGGCTCCTCATCCCTATCCTGGTATGCACGGCCTCCTCATCCCTATCCTGGTATGCATGGCCCCATCATCTCTATCCTGGTATGCATGGCCTCCTCATCCCCATCCTGGTATGCATGGTCCCCTCATCCCCATCCTGGTATGCATGACCTCCTCAACCCCATCCTGGTATGTATGGCCCCATCACCATCCTGGTATGCATGGCCCCGTCATCCCTATCCTGGTATGCACGGCCTCCTCATCCCTATCCTGGTATGCATGGCTCCTCATCCATATCCTGGTATGCATGGCCCCCTCATCCCTATCTTGGTATGCATGGCCCCTCATCCCTATCCTGGTATGCACGGCCCCATTATTCCTATCCTGGTCTGCATGGTCCCCTCATCCCCTTCCTGGTATGCACGGCCTCCTCAATTCCATCCTGGTATGCATGGCTCCTCATCCATATCCTGGTTTGCATGGCCTCCTCATCCCCATCCTGGTATGCATGGCTCCTCATCCCTATCCTGGTATGCACGGCCTCCTCATCCCTATCCTGGTATGCACGGCCTCCTCATCTCTATCCTGGTATGCACAGACTTCTCGTCCCTATCCTGATATGCACGGCCCCATCATTCCCTATCCTGGTATGCATGGCCTCCTCATCCCCATCCTGGTATGCATGGTATCCTCATCCCCATCCTGGTATGCATGACCTCCTCAACTCCATCCTGGTATGCATGGCTCCTCATCCATATCCTGGTTTGCATGGCCCCCATCAGAAAAACATAACAAAAAGTATATCTTCCTACTTACCATCCCTGCGCTCCCTCTCAGCGTCTTGTTCCAATGCCAGCAGCTGAAGCAGCGGGGTGATCACTTGTGTGTGCTAATAAAGGGAATGAATATTCACTGGGCATGGAGGGCAGTGAATATTCATTCCCTTAAGTAGCGGGCACTCATGATCGCCTAGCCGCTGAAGGAAGCCAGCAGCTGCAATTACTGTGCTATTAAAAAAAAAAGCATGTTCACTGGGAGCACAGTGAATATTCATTCCTCTTTAGCAGCGGGCACAGGCTTTAGCCGCAGCAGCTGGCACCTGCCTCCTGTGACCCGCTGCTCTACTGTGGCCACTCCCCCCTCCATCTTCTGGGACCCTCACTCAAGTATAAGCCAAGGGGGGCTTTTTCAGCATAAAAATTTGCTGAAAAACTCGGCTA
Source organism: Ranitomeya imitator (assembly GCF_032444005.1). Classification (NCBI taxonomy): domain Eukaryota; kingdom Metazoa; phylum Chordata; class Amphibia; order Anura; family Dendrobatidae; genus Ranitomeya; species Ranitomeya imitator. The sequence continues at coordinate 550,867,980 of NC_091282.1, read as the reverse complement.
AAACTTGAGTATATACGGTACTTGTAATTCAGACAGTCTGCTTCTGAAGCAAAAGACCCATAGCATGTCCAGTTACCGTACATTTATAAATTAATTACCTTTAAAGTCATTTTTATTACTCATATAATATATATTAATAAGTGTGCAAAGAGGTTAAGTTTATGCACTGTGAAAATGCTATGGTAGTCAGCAAAAGCAGATGGAGTATACCGCATGCGCTTCTTTGTTGTTTGGCCTGAAGAATAAGTATTTTTTTTTATAATGGATGATTTAATTATTACTTTAACAAAAGAGAAATTACATTGTAGCAGGGCAGTCACCACTTCTGAGAAGTCTGTAAATAATTACATTCCTTATAATATCACAATTCCGGAAAATCTTTTTTTAAAACTCTTCAAGGTCATTCTTTGTCTATTTTTCCTAGAAATCTATGAAGAAATTGACAACTGGCTGTTAAAGGGGTTGTCTGGGACTAACATATTGATGACCTATCCATTGACTGGAACATCAATATAAAACTGGTGGGTGTCCGACACTTGGAACCCCCAACAATCAAAGGGTCTCTTTTCTGGCATTTCTGGCTACTGCACTTTATTTCCCACTCACTTAAACCCACTTGAATGGAGTATGGTCTTATTCTACGTGTACATCCCTTTTTTATTTATTTTCTTATTTTAGAAAAAAACACAGGTACCCTTTAAAAGGATATCAATCAGATATAAAACATTATCATGGTGATAATGTAAGTGTTAAGTATTATTTTGAGGGTGATAAATGAGTACAAAGGAGAAAAACAGCAGTGTGTTAATATGGCTGACCTCAGAGTATATTGGATGTGAAAAGATAAGGGCGGCAAAAAGTTATGTGAACCTGGATATGATTCCTTCCAATAATGTCATCACAATATGCAGTACAAGAGGATTAGACCCTAGAAGAAAGGATCTTTTGCTTCATTACTAGAGTATTTAATGGCCATGTACTTGTTCATATGTACCATTTATCAGAATTATTATCTGTATAGGCAGAATATAAAGGAGGTTGGGTGTAGGTGTCATATTTTTGTTCATATTGTATGGTTTATATGTATTATGTCTGCTACAAAGGGACAAATGAGAAGTTAAAGTACATGAAGTAACCTTACTAGCCATGGTATTTCTGAAAACTAGGTGTATATTCTTTAAAGGAGTTTTCCCATGAACAAAGATGATTTTAATCATTAATCAATAAGTTTCATCATTGGATGTGCAAAAACAAATGTTCCTGTGCTGAGATAATCTTATAAATGTGTCCCTGCTGTGTACTGTATAATGTCCAGGAATGAACATGGTCTGATCATACCGCAGCTACTGGGCAGGGGGGAAGGAAAATAAATTATACAGACATTACGGTATGGAATAACAGATGATTCTTTCTGTGAGGTAAAACATTTCCCTGCCTGTTTAAAAACAGTAAGGGAATAAGCAGGGGAATGTTTTACCTCACAAAAAGAAAGTAGCTGCTGAGGAGCTGTGGTATGATCAGACCATGTCCCTGCACGGTCAGACACAGCCATTACACAGTACACAGCAGGAACACATTTATAAGATTATCTCAGCACAGGAACACTTTTTAACACATCTAATTGTGGAAGTTATTATTATTCCAAGATGTATTGATTAAAATGTACTTTGTTCCTGGAACAACTCCTTGAAATCAAGGTTAGAGATATTAATGGGGCCAAATGTAGGTCTTCTAATTGCAGGTGGTCAAATTTCTGTAACCTTCTGTGATCAGCTGTAATCTAGTAATCTATAGCAAAATATTCAATTCTCCTGCTGCATCACCACAGAGAACATGAAACATTAGTTATTATTAGGACTGTCCCACACGTCCAGATAATTCCGGTACCGAAAAAATCGGTACCGGAATTATCCATGTCCGTGTGCTTACATAGCACATCAGTGTGGCACACGTGCGGCAGCCGTGTGCCGACTGAGGACCACACGGACTGTGCAGGAGACAGCGCTACAGTTAAGCGCTGTCCCCTGCATCTGGTGCTGAAGCTGGTATTCATCCCTTCTTTCCAGCAGCATTCGCTGGAGAGAAGGAATGAATAATCTTTTTTTTTTCTTTCCCCCTAAAAATAAAGTTTGTGCGTCCCCTCCCGCCTCCCATCCCCTGTGCGCCCTCCCCTTCCCCCCCCCCCCCCCCCCGCTTGCCAGGAAATACTCACCGACACCCAGCTCCAGCGATGTCTCCTCTCAGCGCTGGCAGCAGGCCCTGTGTGAGCGGTCACGTGGTCCCGCTCATTACAGTGAGGAATATGCGCATATTCCTCACTGTAATGAGCGGGACGACGTGACCGATCACACAGCACAAGCTGCAGCCGCTGAGAGGAGACATCGCTGGAGCTGGGTGTCGGTGAGTATTTCCTGGCAAGCGGGGAGGGGGGCGCACAGGGGACGGGAGGCGGGAGGGGACGCACAAACTTTATTTTTAAGGGAAAAAAAAAAGATTATTCATTCCTTCTTTCCAGTGAACACTGCTGGGAAGAAGGGATGAATACCGGCTTCAGCACCAGATGCAGGGGGGACAGCGCTGTCTCCTGCACGGCACACGGACTGCACACGGACAGCATCCGTGTGCGGTACGTGTTTTACACGGACCCATTGACTTTAATGGGTCTGTGTGATCCGTGCGCTCCCACGAACACTGACATGTCTCCGTGTTTTCCAAACGGACACACAGTCCGTGAAAACACGCTGACATGTGCAGAGACACATTGATTTTAATGTGTCTATGTGAGTCAGTGTCTCCGGTACGTGAGGAAACTGTCACCACACGTACCGGAGCCACTGACATGTGAAACCGGCCTTACATAGTTCATTTGTGACTTTCTGTGCCCCCAGATCGTTAGATGCCTTGTAGCTGCACTTTAATATGGCTGCTTTATGGAATTTCTAGCTATGGATACAGAGATTTTCCTAAAATTGCCTTAAAGGAGCTGGCCTAGCAAAACAACTTAACACCTATCATGATAAGCAGTGTGTCTGATTGTTGTGAGTCAGACAGATGAGACACCGCACATAATGAGCCCTCCACTTGAATAGTGCTGTGGTCATGTATGCACACCACTACTACTCATAGACTTCTATGGAACCCATAGACTTCTATGGAACCCACTACTACTCATAGACTTCTATGGAACCCATCTATGGAACCCATAGATGTCTATGAGAAAACGAGTATGTGCAAATCTTATCAGAACACTACTCAGAAAGGAAGGAGAATGAATACTGTGCAGTCATGAACTGGAGCAGGATGCCATCCTGGGTGTGCATTTCTTTATCACACACAGTGCGATCATTTTAAATGTATGTAGTAAATTACAAAGTCGATTTATAGAAATAGACTTTATTAGGGTCATTTTAGGTAATGGGAAAACCTTTTTATCCCAAGAATGCAAAGAATCAAGATTGTTTATCTAAACATGACATCATTTAAAAGTGACCATCATATTCATTTTGATTTCAAAAATCAATAGTACACATGAAAATGAGCAACTTTGTAAAATATTTTATTATAGAAATCTGTTTCTCCCACCTCCTGCGTTGATCTTGCACTCTCAATTCATGGGTAAAATCTGTATTTAGAGAAGACTGATTTCCCCGTTATTGAGATAGGGGATGGCAGTTGGCGCTTTTAAAATTATATGGAAAGGGGACTGGGAAGGAGGAACTAGAGGCTGACAAAGACATTTACAGTTCTCCATGGAACTCTATGAGCATCAACTGCTATTTCCTATCTCATAAATGGGCAAGTTTGTATTCACTGAAGACAGATTTTACTTTTGAATGGAGAAATTTGAGATTGAACGATGGAGCAGAGAAGAAAGAAACAGATTTCTCTTATAAGATATATTGATATATTACAAACTTTCTTATCTTTATGCATATTACTGACTCTTTAAGACTAAATAGGACTTACTTAACATAAATATCTGTATCTCAAATATCTAATGTGCATCAATATTGGCAAAAAATGTAATATCTAAAATATTCTCCGATATTCCAGAGGTGTTATGCAATAATATTGCAGAACATGCGCAGTACTTTAGTATATTTCACACTATAACATAGTTAATAGAGGAATTCCAATGAAACTGTAGGCATTATTTATTGCTTTCACGCTGTATGCACATTTGATAGAATGCTGGTGCGACGGTGAAAAAAAGTTGTGTCCATGGTGCAATGCTTTAGATAAATAAATGCTTTGTAAATCTGATTATATTTCCCTTTGAAGGGAGTTTTGTCACTTCTGTGCCATAAGCAGTCAGTCACTTTTATTAAGAGTGGCTGCTTATGACACATTGCTAAGACTTGAACCAGTAGAAGGGTCTGAGCCAAAAGCAATGGATGAGAGCCAATTGTGTGACAAATTCTTCTGCTGCCTTGTACAGTAATCTCTCTCATTCTTTCTTCCTTCCCTAGACTGACCCATTGTTTTTAATAGCATGCTATAAACAGCCTCTCCCATTATACATGTCAATGTCTAAATGATCCACTTTTCAAGCTCGAACAGAGCTTCAGCAGTCATGTATTTGCAAAGAAAAATGTAGGTTGACCTTGGACTGTCATTTTGCATGTAGCTATAATCTACATTTAATGTGTTTTTTCTATATTGTTTTATTCATTTTTAGAATGAATTAACAAAACGTCAAGATAACATCAGAAGTTAGTTGCCACGTCAAATATTTGCCATGTAAATTCATTTTTAGGAAGAGTGATCGCAATTGAAAATGTATAGAAACAGAGCAATTGTATTACATTACAGTTCATATAAAAAATGTGTGCCCCAATCTCCTTTCCCTATTTTTTCATGGATGCGGAAGCTGTCCTCCTTTGTGAGCTTTAGTTATTTCTCAGTTCTGAGTTTTTCAAATTCGTAAGCCACACCCCAAAGGGGTTGCAACAGATCAGGTGATAGTTAGGTGACAGAGGAGTTTTTGAAGGCTGTGGGCCAGGGGTGGACACATCACTGGTGCAACCTGTGCAGCCGCACATGGGCCCAAGAGGTAAGGGGGCCCATTTCCACTTTTAAAACAAGTGAAATGGTGAATTATGATAAATTATTGGATTGCAACGGGCCCTCTTCGGTCTGTGTTTACGTTGTAGGCTTTCCTGAAGAAATGAGGTTTCAGGTTAGTGTCTGAAGGTTTCATATGTGTGAGACAATCGGACATGCTGAATCATTGATTCTAGAGGATGGGGAATGTTCCAAAAAAAATCTCAGAGGCAATTGGGTGAGAAACGTACGAAATCGCGGGAGTGAAAGAGGTATTGTGAAGATCAAAGATTATGTGTGGGGAGGCATTGGAAGATAAGTTCGGAGGTGCATGCGGAAACTGATAATGAATTGCTTGTAAAGGTACCGTCACACTACGCAACGCTGCAGCGATCCCGACAATGATCCGGATCGCTGCAGCGTCGCTGTTTGGTCGCTGGAGAGCTGTCACACAGACCGCTCTCCAGCGACCAACGATGCCGGTAATCCAGGGTAAACATCAGGTTACTAAGCGCAGGGCCACGCTTAGTAACCCGATGTTTACCCTGGTTACCATCGTTAAAGTAAAAAAACAAACACTACATACTTACCTTCCGCTGTCTGTCCTCGGCGCTCTGCTTCTCTGCTCTGGCTGTGAGCACAGCGGCCGGAAAGCAGAGCGGTGACGTCACCGCTCTGCTTTCCGGCTGCCCGCCGCTCACAGCCAGACCAGAGAAGCAGAGCGCCGAGGACAGACAGCGGTAGGTAAGTATGTAGTGTTTGTTTTTTTACTTTAACGATGGTAACCAGGGTAAACATCGGGTTACTAAGCGCGGCCCTGCGGTTAGTAACCCGATGTTTACCCTGGTTACCAGCAAAGACATCGCTGAATCGGTGTCACACATGCCGATTCAGCGATGTCAGCGGGAGAGCCAGCGACGAAATAAAGTTCTGGCCTTTCTTCCCCGACCAGCGATATCACAGCAGGGGCCTGATCGCTGCTGCCTGTCACACTGGACGATATCGCTAGCCAGGACGCTGCAACGTCACGGATCGCTAGCGATATCGTCTAGTGTGACGGTACCTTAAGTCATTGTTAGCAGTTTAAACTAGTTTTGCTGTGGAACTGGAAGCCAGTGAAAGAGATGGCAAAGGGGAGAGGCGGAGCAGCAGCGAGGGGAGAAATGGATTAATCAGGCAGTGGAGTTAAGGATGGACTGGAGAGAATATTGAAAGACAGCCATTAAATGGTCAATTTTCTGGTGGGTCAAAAATTTGCAACAGAAAATTTTCCATATCTTTGAAAGGGATATTATCTTTATTTACTCTTCTTTTTTTGTGAACAATTGATCAATCTCCAATAAATTTCTAGTGTGTTGGATGATCTTAGCTACACTTGGTGCTGTATCTTTAAACTTGTTACATAGTCATGGCTGAGGCAAGAGGCAAAAGTATGCACCTGCCTTGGGCGCTATTTCACGTCAAATCCATTGAGGCACAATTCATCTCTACATTTTTCTTTCAGCCACTGTATTCCATATGTGTGTACTTAGTTATACTGTGCAGTGTAGTGAGCACTTTCCCTACAGTAGAGAGAAACACTTATAGATCACTTCTTGGTCTCTATTTCTGCTTTGTAGTGTGCTCAGAAAGTCAAGATGGCATAACCCACAGATAATGTACCGCCTTTTGATTATAACCTTCTTTAGTCTCCTCTTTTAGCTACCACTCCACTTTACTTTCTGCAGACCATGGTAGAGTCTTCTCTTGATTGTAATAAAAGAACATGTACTATATATATAATTGTCTAAGGGTTTTTCCATCTGTCTGTCTGTCTGTCTTTCTGTCTGTCTGTCTGTCTGTCTGTCCTGGAAATCCCGGCTCTCTGATTGGTCGAGGCCGCCAGGCCTCGACCAATCAGAGACCGGCACAGCATCGACGTAGAAATCCCGCGTCTCTGATCAGCAACGGGCACAGCGACGATGATGTCATAAAGGACGTAGAAATCCCGCGTCTGATTGGTCGAGGCCGCCAGGCCTCGACCAATCAGCAACGGGCACAGCGACGATGATGTCATAATGGTTGCCATGGCGACGATGATGTCATAAAGGTTGCCTCGACCAATCAGCGACGGGCACAGTCTGCCGCGAATTCTGGAATCATCATTGTCCATATGCTACGGGGACATGCATATTCTAGAATACCCGATGCGTTAGAATCGGGCCACAATCTAGTGTACTATATTCTGTTAAGTTGGTGCATGCATAATGAGTGTGAGCAAGTACTTGGCGATGTGAAGATTGTTCATCTATACGGGTGTGCGGAGTGTGTGTGATGAGTAGGCGCAGAATGTTTGGAATGTGTGCAGTGTATGTGTGTAGAATGTGCATGAACTGCATGCAGGTGTGCGTACAGATATGCGGAGTATATGTGGGTGGACTGTATTGTAGGTAGAGAGTATATGTGTAGACTATATTTTAAATGAGCAGGACCCTCATTCCTCCTGGTATCTGTTTTGAACTGTATTTCTGTTATGCTGTAATGTCTATTGTCTGTACAAGTCCCCTCTATAATTTGTAAAGCGCTGCGGAATATGTTGCCGCTATATAAATAAAAATGATTATTATATATTATTATATAAATGTTTGCATGAACAGTCATAATATTTCCTCCTTATCTTATACTTTTGGCATGATTGGGTTTCAGCGATGTTAGACAAATATACTGTACATTTGACAGCTATTGCACTTTATTTGAAGGGCGGAAGGATACATTTTGAAGACTAGGGGCACAAAATTGCTTGTTCTGCCACTGTTCTTTGACAGCTCTTTGCCACCAGTAAGATAAAATGCCCTAATATTAATTAAAGTTACCTTCCACATCTCAAGGTGAGAAATGTGTCAACTCCTGGGGTTCTGAGAAAACATAAGCCCTCTCTGTATACTCTAGTTAGGTCAAGAAGGCATGGTTTAAAACAAGCTTATCAATTCCTTTTAAGCAGCTATAACTCCTGATATCCGGGAGGTCAACTACTCCCTCTTTTGAAAAAGTACGTTGTTTAAGCACTATCCATGGACATTTGTTAGCTCAGATGTCTTCTATGAAGGCAATATGGGCCGCAATTCATGGACTAGCCTGTCAGTCTTCTGACCCCAAACTGATATGCCTATTAGACTTATGAGTTCGGGATGGGAGATCCACTGCTGTTATGTGAATCATGAAATGTGACGCAAGGATGTGTGAATGTAATGTAAGACACAGAGAAACAAAATGGAGTAAAAGGGTTTATAAAGGTTAAACATTTTCACCAAGTGGCATATTCCAAGGAAAGACAGTGGCAAGTGATTTCGGCTACAGGGGTTTTCCTTAGTACTTTATAGAAACAGTTGTGTAAGAGGCTAACTTTGCTGCAAAGGTAAGGTTATAGAAAACAGTTTCATGTCAAATCTCACACAGCATTGCAAGACTGAGCACAGCAAAGATTTCAAAGCAGTCTGGAGCTTCAAGATATCCTGTTCAAGCTCTGTTGAAGAAGTATCAAGAAATGGGCAAAGTTGGGGATGGTGGTTGGCCAAGGAAACTTGCAGCAGATGAAAAACACATCATGGTTACTTCCCTTAGAAATCAGAAAATATTAATCAGTGTCATCAGCACAGAACTTGTAGCAACTAGGGTTGAGTGAAACGGATCGTTCATTTTCAAAAGTCGCCGACTTTTGGCAAAGTCGGGTTTCATGAAACCCGACCCGATCCCTGTGTGGGGTCGGCCATGCGGTACGCGACTTTCGCGCCAAAGTCGCGTTTCGTATGACGCGCTTGGCGCCATTTTTTTCAGCCAATGAAGGGGCGTGGGCAGAGTGATGACATAGGTCTTAGGGGCGTGGACGCCTATCGCCATGTTGTCGCTTGATTTGTGCAGGCATGTACTACGGAGGACAGAGAATGAACTTCAATCCAATATTGCAGCCAGCATGCAGCCAGCGGGTAAGGAAAGGGTGAATCAAAAACCCAAAAACCCCGCCTCCATGGCTGAAGATTGTTCCCTCCAAATTCAGGTGACAGTGTCCCTTTAAGGACCGATCTACATTGTATGTAAATGACAGAGCCTCATTTTCTAAATCTAGCCAGTGTCACTTTATGAAGCAATGACTCTGGAATGCTTCAACGCATCCCACTGATTCTAAGATTGTTTTTTCATGACATATATGATAGAGGTAAACTTTGTTCGATATGACTTGAAATTATTTGTAAAAATATTGAAAATGTAGAAAATTTCACAATTTTCAAACTTTAATTCTTATATCCTTCAAACAATGAGTTATGCAACTCAAAATAGTTGTTAAATAATATTTACCACATGTCTACTTTACATCAGCACAATTTTTGAAACATAATTTTTTTGTTAGGAAGTTACACGGGTTAAAAGTTGATCTGCAACTCATTTTTCCAAACATTTATAAAACCACTTATTTTAGTGACCACATCACATTTGAAGTGACTTTGGGGGGGCCTATATAACAGAAAATACCAAAAAGTGACGCCATTTGAAAAGTCTAAAAACTGCACTCATCAAGATGCTGGAAGCCACATTCAATAAGTTTATTAACCCTTCTGGTGCTTCACAAGATTTAATGGAATGTGGAAGGAAAAAATGAATATTTAACTTTTTTCACAAAAATGTTAATTTAGCCCCAATTATTTTTATTTTCACAAGGGTGACAGGAGAAAATGAATCTCAAAGTTTGTTGTGCAATTTCTCCTGAGTTTGGAGATCTCTTGATGTGCTGAAACACAGGACACTCCACAAGTGACCCCATTTTGGAAACTATACCTTTTAAGGAATGTACCTCGATGTGTGGTAAGCACCTTGAACCCCTCAGGTGCTTCACAAAGTTTATAACGTGGAGCAGTGAAAATAAAAAAATCTAATTTTTCCCACAATTTTCTTTTAACTCCAGTTTTTTTTTATTTTCACAAGGGTAACAATAGAAATTGGACCTCAAAATTTGTTCTTCAATTTCTCCTGAGTACACAAATACCCCATATGGGGGAAAACTACTATTTGGGCGCATGGCAAGGCTCAGAAGGAAAGGAGCACTGTTTGACTATTTGAACTAAAAAAAGGCTGGAATTTAGAGCGGAAGCCATGTCACGTTTGGAGAGCCCTGATGTGCCTAACCAGTGGAACCACTCCCCCGTGGGTGGCTCCATTTTGGAAGCTAGACCCCTCATGGAAAGTATCTAGATGTGTGGTGAGTACCTTGATCCCCAAGATGCTTCACAGAAGTTTGTAAAGTAGAGCCATGAAAATAAAAAAAATCACGCTTTTCCCACAAACATTTTTTAGCCCCAATTTTTTTTTATTTTAACAAGTATAACAAGAGAAAATGGACTCCAAAACTTGTTGTGCAATTTCTCGTGAGTGCACTAATACCCCATATGTGTGCAAAACCTACAAGAAACAAAATGAGCAAAAACCCTGCTGTAACCAAATAAGTATAGAGCAAAAGTGCTTTTAAATAACACATGGTTCTTAGTAATACTGTTTTTGATCAAAAATAGCATAAACGACATCCCACTGTCGACAAGGTGACCCTGATCAGGGCAGTCCTACGCTGTCTAGTATTTAAAACCTTGCCATGTGTCAGAGTTGACCTCAGTTTGTGAATTAGAGCAGACAAAAGGACCAGGTCCTGACCTGTGGAGACTAGTCTGGGGAAGCCTTTAAATGTTATTTCCAGCTCAGGAGAGGAAGGCCACACCCCAGCTTGCACAGAATGCAAAAAATACAAATAAAAAACACAAAACTTGAGCTTGGTTTAAGTTGGTATACATGCAGCACATAAACACATGTTCACATTGGCCATAAAGCATACAAAACCTACAAGAAACAAAATGAGCAAAAACGATACTGTAACTAAATAAGTAAAAAGCAAAAGTGCATTTAAATAACACAGGGTTGTTATTTAAATACCCTGTATGTACATGAAAACTAATTTTGAGGCACAATGCAAAGCTCAAAAGAGAAGAAGCTCCATACTGGAGTTCAGATTTTGTTGGAATGGTTTGACAGTGCCTTATCACATTGGCAGAGCCCCTGAGGTACCTCAACAGCAGAACCTCCCATAAGTGGCATCATTTTACAAACTACATCTCTCAATCAATTCATCTAGATGTGCAGTGATCATGCTGACACCACATGTGCCTCACAGAAATGTTACCATTGGGCGGTGAAGAAAGAATAATTATATTTTTACAGCTAAAATGTTTTTTTTAAGATCTAATAGGAAAATATAAACCTCACAGTTTGTTGTTCAATTTCCCCTGGTTGTGCTAATACCCTACATGTAATGGAGAACTACTTTTAAGGCAAAGTGCAAAGCTCAGAAAGGAAGAAGCGCAATGTTACAGTTCAGATTTTACTTTTATAGTTTGCGGGTGCCTTGACTTACTGGAAGAGCCCCTGAGGTACCATAACCCCCCATAAGTGACCCCATTTTACACCTTTCAATGAATTCATCTAAGGCTGCAGTGATCGTATTCTGTGTCACAGAATTTTATACCATTGGGCATTGAAGAAAAAAATAATTACATTTTTACCACAAAAATTGTGTATGACAGTGTGGGAACTGCAGCGCTCTGACTGGCGGTAACAAACTTACTGCCAATCAGAGCCGGTGTGTCATACAGATGACAGCATGGGAAATGCTGGATGTTTGGGCTGCCGAACCCATACAATAACTCGGACTTTGGGGAGACACTAGATGATTGGAACGGACCCGGAACGTTACCGTTAGGGTTCACCCATCCCTACTCTGGATGCCCACATATGCTATATTATGCTATACATTGTATGCTATATTATGAGTTTAAGATGCTTCATCATTAGCACACCAGATGTAATAAATGACATGAAGATATGTTCAGTTTATCTCTTGTTACTAGAATCACAACATCTTGATGACACATTCCACACAATGAGCCACAATCTGCTGCAGTTATTTTATATAAGTGAAACATACCCATATGAGATTGGCCTATGATGAAACCCAGAGAGGTTAATGAAAGCCCATTCTGCTGAAATGTTGGAGATATTAAATATCACAAGAGATGAAGAATTTCCATGGCAACCAATCTATAGAAAGAGATCGTTCTCGCTCTCTCGCCACTAGTACATCTACACAAGGTCCTCTCAGTAGTTTTTGGGTTAATATCACAAAGCACGTTAATGCACTATGTTGGAGTGAATGAATTAACCATTACTTTATCTACTCGGAATGTCCTTTCGTTTCCTCCTTACCCTTGTCACTCAATAGTGTTCTTGCTTTTCTCTTCAACCTTTATCTTTTCCTCTGATATCTCTTGTAAGTCTTTTTATACCTGCCACTCGGAATTCAGTATTGATCATGATAATCTCTCAGATGACACTTCTTGCATGTAATATTTGATCGTTTACAATGGTTGGGCATTTATTATGTGCACATCCTTTTTATTTTCTATTTATTGGTACAGGAACCAGAAAAACAATCTTCTTCTGTATGGTCACCTTCAAATCATCTGATCTTCTGTTGTTATTTTTTGTATGTGGAATTTTGCCACAGTCGTCACTCATATGTGCAATTATTATTATTATTATTATTTATTTATATAGCACCATTGATTCCATGGTGCTTTACATGAGAAGGGGTTACATACAAATTACAAATATCACATACAGTAAACAAACTAACAATGACGGACTGATACAGAGGGGCGAGGACCCTGCCCTTGCGGGCTTACATTCTACAGGCAATGATAGTGAATAAGAATTTATGAAATTGGCTTAATGTGCAGTTTTCTGGGTTTTGTAGACCATTCTGCGTTTTAATAGCAGCATGCTGGAGCTCAGGCGTTGTGACAGCAGTTCATCCCATTGACTTCACTGGGAAAAAAAAATCAATAGGGTATTAATACAGCATGAAGAAACTACATGTCCATTGTTTTATATTCCACCAAATGCAGTTTTCAATAGGAAATGATTTCCTTTAGCTATCCTGTTTATTTAACACAGGAAAGAGTAACAGTGGCAAGACTGACAATAATGTACTAAGAATATTACAAAAAACAAATATGCAGTAGCCAACATCAAGCAATCAGCTAAATGCTTTTTCATATTAGGCAACTTAAAGGGGTATTTCCAACTCCAAGATCCAATCCCAATATGTAGAAGGTGCAATAATAATAATATTAGCAAATACCTCCAATTAGAAATGTAATATAGTTCTTCTGATAAGCAATGTCACTTACCACATGTGCAGAGCATAGCAGTAGTTTAGATATCCATGGTTAACACCACTCATAGGGCTATTAGTTGGTTAGTGGTCGTAATCATTGATAGCTAAGCTACTGCAATGCCCTGCACGTGGGGAAAGCACCATAGTGAATCAGAATAACTATACTACATTTCCAATTAGAGGTATTTTCTAATATTATTATTACTGCTAAATATTGGGACAGGATCTTGGAGATGGGAATACCCCTTTAATGAAGCTCTGGAGCAATTTTTTTCACATAAAATGTTTACTCCACATGAATATTCCAGGTACATCAGTACATTTTCCCCCTTCATTATAGGAAGTTTGGTTATGTGATCTCCACTCTGACTACATGAGCCAATGTGTAGACAGGAAGTCAGTCTCTGACTTCCTGTGAGCTACAGGATAACTTCAGTACCTATTGGTAGCTCTCCGACTTCTCACCTCCCCAATCATCTTCACCCACCCTGTCCCTATGTATGTTCTCCCATGCATCCAGAAATATGAGTTTAGAAATTGTCCAAAAGAAAACCTGTATTCCCTGCCCATAGCGACCAATCATTGAGCAGCTTTTAGTTTGTATTCTGCTTTTGAAAATTGAAACCTGCATTCTTATTTGTTGTGATAGACAATTTTTCTTTTAGTTTCATAAATCTTGCCTAGTATTTCTGCTTTATACCAGTAGATGAGACAGGCCAAAATTGCAACATATAGGATTCCCTGAGACACTGCCATACAAATCATATAGGAAACCTTGAGGCTGCCATATGCATCATGAAACGGCAGCTCTCTGTCACTGATCTATCACTGACTACCATTCGATAGGACCAAGAGTAATCTGAGGAGACTCTGGCATTTTAGGAAACTAGCTATTGAACCTGTTCTATGCCCAGGTAGTGAGCATTTTTATTGGTGCTGTTATACAGTGTCTTCAATAAAGTGGCGCTGGAGATCGCGGTATATGCACGCGTTGATTCTGGCTCCATTTTATTGAAGTGATTTGCTACAACATCAATAATAATGGCGATGAACGGCGCATGCGCACTGCTATATTGACATTGTAGTACATTACTTCAACAAAATGGTGCCGGAGTCAACCCGTGCGCATCCTGCGATATCTGACGCCATTTTGTTAAACACACTGTGTCTGTGAATTCACAGACACAGTGTCTTCAATAAAATGGCACCTTAGTGCAGCATGCGCATGGGCTGACTCAGACGCTATGCGCAAGCGCTGACTCCGGTGTAACACTGCACAGGCACCGCCCATCCCGGCTTCCAACAGAAGGAGGCATCCACCATTATATATAAGATGTCTGAATTAGGGAAACTGTAGCTACTGGGAAAAAGGAATTGAGATAGACAACACAGCTGTGGTTCATCAAGTACACAAGTTACACGAAAACCTTTACAATATTGTTTATAGGGATTCTGTTAAGAATTTTCCCAAGAAACAGTATATAATGCAAGATAACACATTTCCAAATGATTCCTATTTTATCTCTATCCGGTGTTCTGTTGGGCTGAAATTTGCGTCTTCATTGTCAATGAAGAAGCAGAGGGCAGCGCCGAGCAGGGAGACTGCAAATGCACTGATACCCCCACCAGTGTAATTGCAAGCAGAATTTGCATACGAATAAAGGACACATTTCGGTACAACAGAGCACCAGATTGTGACTAATTAGGTATCTGTGGAAATGTATTACCCTGCCTGATCCTGCAGTACCTCTGGTATCCAGTGAAATTCTTACTGACAGGTTTATTTTAATACTAGCCTATGAACACATTCTGGAGTTCCCCTTTAACCATAAAAGCACCTGTCTTATTGGTCATAATGGTTAGTAAATTATTCCACCCTCATTTTCACTTGCAGTCCTTACCTCTGTACACGCTGCCAGCAGATGTTCTGCCCCTGGCTATATTTTCTTTGTCAGCATGTGTATGCTTACCTTGGCTGCAAGAGCTCATCATGTTCCTTTTGGATATGCAATTACTTTGCCCTCCTAGAATATGTATTTGCATTTTGGATTAATAATTTGAAAATTTATCTCCCTGGTGTGTAACGGAGATATTCAATTTTACTTATGCTGCACACCACATGGTAGCCACATGAGCTTTGTACTCAACGTCAGAAAGCACCAAGAGAGCTGGAAGAATAGAAAGATCCACAGTCTCAAAAGTGTAGCATTACTTGCAGGCGCAAACTGTCTTCATACTTCGCTTATCCTTCATTAGATAACAATACCATAGGCTATTTGTTTTTTTCTTATAACTAAGCTGTGTTATATGCTTCCTCCATAATTCATATTTCCAATTTATCTTCAGGATGTATGAATTGGTAAAAAGAAATCCCCAACACACACTTTGGAATGTATCAAAATGTAATATCTTCAGTGTTGTCCTAAGAAAAGATATAATAAAATATTTACAAAATATTTCACAGTGTCCTTTCTTGTTAGATATAAAATAAAATGACTGCTGATGGACTATGGCAAAACTTCTTTTATGATGGCTGATGGACTGGCCTTCTGGTCAGAGGCTGCTCTATCAACAGTCAGTTTATATCTAACAAGAGATGTCTCTATGTAATAAAGAGAGGGCACTATGAATAAGAAAAATAAGAGAATACCCTATCTAAAGAATGGAGTTATACATAGCAAGAAATTATACTATGTAATAAGGGACGGTGCCATACATAACTAAATAGAATGCTACATAATAAGCAATAGTGTTATACATAATAAGAGAGAAAGCTAGAAATAGAGAAGCATTCCTCCCTTCAAATATTTTATCCTCTTAATATATTGGCAAAGGGAACCCCGTGGAGTACATATATAATGTATACATATCTACTCCACGGGGCTCCCTATGTTAGCCACTTTTTGATTGGAAACCTCTATAGGCCAACAACTTCTCTTAATATATTGCAATCATCATATCATATAGCACTGTGTACTTACAATTGCTCATTTTGCCTTTCTACCCAGACAATTCTTCTCTTTTCTCTGCTCTATGTAGTGTGGTAAAGCGGCTCACTCGACTGGACACAGAGGTATAACTGGAACACTGTCTCTTTAAGAAAAGGCTTGGTTTATTGTAGCAGCATAAACCAAGCTGGGAAAGTAAACATGGCCATCTGAGCAAAACAAAGAAACAAAAAGAAACAGTCCTTTTCCTAGCGGAAATCAGCCCGCTCACTGGCAGCCATGTCCATGGTTCAAATTGCATTTCAAAAATCTGACCTGCACATCCAAACATAGACTAAGTGTGAACAGGTGCTGAACCCAGAGTCGCCAACTCGTATATAGTTAAGTAAATAAGGCAGCACACTGCAGCGCTAAAACATGTAAACTTGAAAACACGAAATTTGAACTGCATTACTGCACTAGAAATATGAAAAATGAGAGGTTTTAGCGCATAAAAATGGCCAATTTTATGTGTACCTGGTAGCCTCTTTACGGCATCTCTCTTATACCAGGTCCTACCTCGCTGAGAATAAACGTCTCCATCTGAATGGGTGCATGTGAAACCTCTTCTTAGACTAAAATTCTCTCTCTCTGTGGAGGGGTATTGGACCTGCTGTAATTAAAACACCTGAAGCTAGGAGGCGGAGTGCACGATCAGAAGGCTAGAGAATACATTTCAAAAACCTGACCTGCACATCCAAACATAGACTAAGTGTGAACAGATGCTGAACCCAGAGTCGCCAACTCGTATATAGTTAAGTAAATAAGGCAGCACACTGCAGCGCTAAAACATGCAAACTTGAAAACACGAAATTTGAACTGCATTACTGCACTAGAAATATGAAAAATGAGAGCTTTTAGCGCATAAAAATGGCCAATTTTATGTGTACCTGGTAGCCTCTTTACGGCATCTCTCTTATACCAGGTCCTACGCTTGCCCTACCTCGCTGAGAATAAACGTCTCCATCTGAATGGGTGCATGTGAAACCTCTTCTTAGACTAAAATTCTCTCTCTCTGTGGAGGGGTATTGGACCTGCTGTAATTAAAACACCTGAAGCTAGGAGGCGGAGTGCACGATCAGAAGGCTAGAGAATACATTTCAAAAACCTGACCTGCACATCCAAACATAGACTCAGTGTGAACAGGTGCTGAACCCAGAGTCGCCAACTCGTATATAGTTAAGTAAATAAGGCAGCACACTGCAGCGCTAGAACATGTAAACTTGAAAGCACGAAATTTGAACTGCATTACTGCACTAGAAATATGAAAAATTAGAGCTTTTAGCGCATAAAATGGCCAATTTTATGTGTACCTGGTAGCCTCTTTACGGCATCTCTCTTATACCAGGTCCTACGCTTGCCCTACCTCGCTGAGAATAAACGTCTCCATCTGAATGGGTGCATGTGAAACCTCTTCTTAGACTAAAATTCTCTCTCTCTGTGGAGGGGTATTGGTCCTGCTGTAATTAAAACACCTGAAGCTAGGAGGCGGAGTGCACGATCAGAAGGCTAGAGAATACATTTCAAAAACCTGACCTGCACATCCAAACATAGACTAAGTGTGAACAGTTGCTGAACCTAGAGTCGCCAACTCGTATATAGTTAAGTAAATAAGGCAGCACACTGCAGCGCTAGAACATGTAAACTTGAAAACACGAAATTTGAACTGCATTACTGCACTAGAAATATGAAAAATGAGAGCTTTTAGTGCATAAAAATGGCCAATTTTATGTGTACCTGGTAGCCTCTTTACGGCATCTCTCTTATACCAGGTCCTACGCTTGCCCTGCCTCGCTGAGAATAAACGTCTCCATCTGAATGGGTACATGTGAAACCTCTTCTTAGACTAAAATTCTCTCTCTCTGTGGAGGGGTATTGGACCTGCTGTAATTAAAACACCTGAAGCTAGGAGGCGGAGTGCACGATCAGAAGGCTAGAGAATACATTTCAAAAACCTGACCTGCACATCCAAACATAGACTCAGTGTGAACAGGTGCTGAAGCCAGAGTCGCCAACTCGTATATAGTTAAGTAAATAAGGCAGCACACTGCAGCGCTAGAACATGTAAACTTGAAAGCACGAAATTTGAACTGCATTACTGCACTAGAAATATGAAAAATGAGAGCTTTTAGCGCATAAAAATGGCCAATTTTATGTGTACCTGGTAGCCTCTTTACGGCATCTCTCTTATACCAGGTCCTACGCTTGCCCTACCTCGCTGAGAATAAACGTCTCCATCTGAATGGGTGCATGTGAAACCTCTTCTTAGACTAAAATTCTCTCTCTCTGTGGAGGGGTATTGGACCTGCTGTAATTAAAACACCTGAAGCTAGGAGGCGGAGTGCACGATCAGAAGGCTAGAGAATACATTTGAAAAACCTGACCTGCACATCCAAACATAGACTAAGTGTGAACAGGTGCTGAACCCAGAGTCGCCAATTCGTATATAGTTAAGTAAATAAGGCAGCACACTGCAGCGCTAGAACATGTAAACTTGAAAACACGAAATTTGAACTGCATTACTGCACTAGAAATATGAAAAATTAGAGCTTTTAGCCCATAAAAATGGCCAATTTTATGTGTACCTGGTAGCCTCTTTACGGCATCTCTCTTATACCAGGTCCTACGCTTGCCCTGCCTCGCTGAGAATAAACGTCTCCATCTGAATGGGTGCATGTGAAACCTCTTCTTAGACTAAAATTCTCTCTCTCTGTGGAGGGGTATTGGTCCTGCTGTAATTAAAACACCTGAAGCTAGGAGGCGGAGTGCACGATCAGAAGGCTAGAGAATACATTTCAAAAACCTGACCTGCACATCCAAACATAGACTCAGTGTGAACAGGTGCTGAACCTAGAGTCGCCAACTCGTATATAGTTAAGTAAATAAGGCAGCACACTGCAGCGCTAAAACATGCAAACTTGAAAACACGAAATTTGAACTGCATTACTGCACTAGAAATATGAAAAATGAGAGCTTTTAGCGCATAAAAATGGCCAATTTTATGTGCACCCATTCAGATGGAGACGTTTATTCTCAGCGAGGTAGGGCAAGCGTAGGACCTGGTATAAGAGAGATGCCGTAAAGAGGCTACCAGGTACACATAAAATTGGCCATTTTTATGCGCTTAAAGCTCTCATTTTTCATATTTCTAGTGCAGTAATGCAGTTCAAATTTCGTGTTTTCAAGTTTGCATGTTTTAGCGCTGCAGTGTGCTGCCTTATTTACTTAACTATATACGAGTTGGCGACTCTAGGTTCAGCACCTGTTCACACTTAGTCTATGTTTGGATGTGCAGGTCAGGTTTTTGAAATGTATTCTCTAGCCTTCTGATCGTGCACTCCGCCTCCTAGCTTCAGGTGTTTTAATTACAGCAGGTCCAATACCCCTCCACAGAGAGAGAATTTTAGTCTAAGAAGAGGTTTCACATGCACCCATTCAGATGGAGACGTTTATTCTCAGCGAGGTAGGCAAGCGTAGGACCTGGTATAAGAGAGATGCCGTAAAGAGGCTACCAGGTACACATAAAATTGGCCATTTTTATGCGCTAAAAGCTCTCATTTTTCATATTTCTAGTGCAGTAATGCAGTTCAAATTTCGTGTTTTCAAGTTTGCATGTTTTAGCGCTGCAGTGTGCTGCCTTATTTACTTAACATGGTTCAAATTGAGCACACAACTTCCTGGAGTGTTCTCTCTCCAGGCAACCACTGAACACTGTAAGCTCTGGCAGTCAGCCATTTAAGCCCAGACCATGTGACTCCTCCATCATGTGATTGATCACATGATCTCGACATCACACAGGTCCTGTCAGGACACTGCAGGTGGACATAAGGTGGAGATGCAGTGGACCACCTCTCACCTGCTCTATGGAGGTCCACTAAAGACAGCCGATAACATAGCTCTCATTTCTTCCTCTCAACACATAGTATGCTGGAGGAAACTACTCTGGTTTCACATCACTGACGCCATCATGCGCAGTGAATCGTATCTCTCTTCCATCACTTCACCAGTGACTCTGTCACAGTAGAAACAGGAAGTCTCTTGTCCCTGCATTTATCATACCTCTCTTCAGCTCCTTACCCAGCTGCTGCTCCTCCCCCTGCCAGGGACTTTTGCAGTGACTTATGACTCATAGAGGAAAAAATGACCTCCTGTTTCTAATTAGTGCGTGGGAGGATTGAGCTAGTCAAATTTTAAACACATGATATCATAGACCTAATGAAAAAGAGGGACATTATCTGGCTAGGAAGGCAAAAGGAGCAGTTGTTAGTAGACAGTGCCATATAATATAATGATTGAAGAATATTGAGAGGAAAAACATTTTGATGGTGCTTTACATAACAAGAAAGCACACTATATATTAAGGGATGGCACTATACATAAGTGAGTATGCAATATACTATAAGGGACTGTGCTATATACAGGGTGGTCCAAAATTAGGTGGACAGAAAATAATAACATTTATTTGGATTTATTATTATTATTCATTTTGAATTTTTATTCTGTTAAACCAGAGAGTTATGTGACACAGAATAGTTAATAAATAATATTTTCCACATGTCTACTTTACATCAGCACAATTTTGGAAACAAAATGTTTTTTTGTTAGGAAGTTATAAGGGTTAAAATTTGACCAGTGATTTCTTATTTTTACAATAAACTTTACAAAACCATTTTTTTAAGGGACCACCTCACATTTGCAGTCAGTTTGAGGGGTCTATATGGCTGAAAATACCATATGTGCACAAAACCACATTCAAGAAGTTTATTAACCCTTCAGGTGTTTCACAGCAGCAGAAGCAACAAGGAAGAAAAAAATGAACATTTAACTTTTTAGTCACAAAAATGATCTTTTAGCAACAATTTTTTTTAATTTTCCTAAGGGTAAAAGGAGAAAATGGACCACAAAAGTTGTTGTCCAATTTGTCCTGAGTACGCTGATACCCACATGTGGGGGAGAACCACTGTTTGGGCACACGTTGGAGCTCGGAAGGGAAGGAGCGCTGTTTGGAATGCAGACTTTGATGGAATGGTCTGCGGGCGTCATGTTGCGTTTGCAAAGCTCCTGATGTACCTAAACTGTAGAAACACCCCACAAGTGACCCCATTTTGGAAATCAGACTCCCCAAGGAACTTATCTAGATGTATCGTGAGAGCTTTGAACCCCAAAAATCATGTTTGATAAATCTCCCCCTTCACAACCCTAGTACACGTACTGTCCACCTACTTTTGAACTACCCTGTATAATAAGGTTAAATCCTGTGTCCATGTGAAGTGTTAGTGTGGTTCCTGATTTTTTTTCTTGGACAGCACACAGACTCATTGAACCCCACCATTAAGATATTAGCCATGCACTATTCAAAATATAAATTGATAAGCCGGCACTGTGCCCCAAATAACTATAATTTCTTAATAAATATAATTATATAAATCATAAATTAATCACTGTGACTCTCCTCCCAGTTCATTTTAAGTCACCGTTCTGAGTCCTTCTCTCACAATACATTATAAGTCCCTGTATACTGTCATCCCCCCAAGTCAATACAGGTCCCTGATTTCATCCTCCCCACCTGCCAATTTATTATAAGGCCTTGATAGCGTGACATGAAAAAAAAATTGTCAAAATAAAAAATACATGTAATTCAAAACTAGATTTAGACAATAAGTAGTTTTCTGATGACAGAGATATAAGTCATTTTAAATCTCAAGTCACATTACAAAAGAAAAGAATGCTACAGTCGCAACTACAGTAAATATAGTATACAAGTATACAAACCTACAAGCCCGTTTGTGTTGAGATGCAGTTTCTACTGGAAAGAAATCACAGAATAATAATTTCTAATTTATCTTTTTGTTAAATACTATTTGAGCATATGCATAAACATGTAGAGAAAATGATATATTCTGAACATCAAAGCATGATGCAATTAAACACAGTGTGTGCCACACCAGAACCTGGACAGTAGTGTTGAGCATTCCGATACCGCAAGTATCGGGTATCGGCCGATACTTGCGGTATCGGAATTCCGATACCGAGATCCGATATTTTTGTGATATCGGGTATCGGTATCGGAAGTGTAAAATAAAGAATTAAAATAAAAAATATTGTTATATTCACCTCTCCGGCGGCCCCTGGACATCAGCGGGAGGATCCGGCGTCCGGCACGGCTTCTTTCTTCAAAATGCGCGCCTTTAGGACCTGTGGTATGATGTCCCGGCTTCTGATTGGTCGCGTGCCGCCCATGTGACCGCCACGCGACCAATCAGAAGCCGCGACGTCATTCCTCAGCTAAAGTCCTAGAATGAGCGCCTTTTAGGACCTGAGGAATGACGTCGCGGCTTCTGATTGGTCGCGTGGCGGTCACATGGGCGGCACGCGACCAATCAGAAGCCGGGACGTCATTCCACAGGTCCTAAAGGCGCGCATTTTGAAGAAAGAAGCCGTGCCGGACGCCGGATCCTCCCGCTGATGTCCAGGGGCCGCCGGAGAGGTGAATATAACAATATTTTTTATTTTAATTCTCTATTTTACACTTTAATATGGATCCCAGGGCCTGAAGGAGAGTTTCCTCTCCTTCAGACCCTGGGATCCATGAGGATACATTCCGATACTTGATGTCCCATTGACTTGTATTGGTATCGGATATCGGTATCGGCGATATCCGATATTTTTCGGGTATCGGCCGATACTATCCGATACCGATACTTTCAAGTATCGGACGGTATCGCTCAACACTACTGGACAGCATGCAGCCACTGGATGACCAGAGAATTCCTTGTTAAATAGAGTTACTAATATAGGAGATTGCATCTTAACAAAAAAAATATCAGTGTAGTCTCCCATATAGTAGTTTATCATAGAAACAAGACCTAAAATTATGTTTATTAGATATGTTTTAAAAGGATGAAGTCATTAAAAAACATGCACATAAAGAATATATAATCAATGTAAAAATCAAAAGAGGGGGCTTGCTACCTACAGTGTGTTCCAAAGTATTGTGCAAATTGGATTTAAGTGTCATAAAGATTTAATTGTTTTGTTTTTCAAATAACCTCGTGGATGATATTGTGTCTCAGGGCTCAATGGATCACTGAAATCAATCTTAAACACATGTGATAATTAGTTTTCCAGGTGATTCTAATTAAAGGAAAACTACTTGAGAGCTGGCTCAGGGATAGGAAACAAAGGGTGGTTATTAATGGAGCACACTCGGACTGGGTAGCGGTTAGCAGTGGGGTACCACAGGGGTCAGTATTGGGCCCTCTTCTTTTTAACATATTTATTAATGACCTTGTAGGGGGCATTCAGAGTAGAATTTCAATATTTGCAGATGACACTAAACTCTGCAGGGTAATCAATACAGAGGAGGACAATTTTATATTACAGGATGATTTATGTAAACTAGAAGCTTGGGCTGATAAATGGCAAATGAGCGTTAATGGGGATAAATGTAAGGTCATGCACTTGGGTAGAAGTAATAAGATGTATAATTATGTGCTTAATTCTAAAACTCTGGGCAAAACCGTCAACGAAAAAGACCTGGGTGTATGGGTGGATGACAAACTTAAATTCAGTGGCCAGTGTCAGGCAGCTGCTACAAAGGCAAATAAAATAATGGGATGCATTAAAAGAGGCATAGATGCTCATGAGGAGAATATAATTTTACCTCTATACAAGTCACTAGTTCGACCACACTTAGAATACTGTGCACAGTTCTGGTCTCCGGTGTATAAGAAAGACATAGCTGAACTGGAGCGGGTGCAGAGAAGAGCGACCAAGGTTATTAGAGGACTGGGGGGTCTGCAATACCAAGATAGGTTATTACACTTGGGGCTATTTAGTTTGGAAAAACGAAGACTAAGGGGTGATCTCATTTTAATGTATAAATATATGAGGGGACAGTACAAAGACCTTTCTGATGATCTTTTTAATCATAGACCTGAAACAGGGACAAGGGGGCATCCTCTGCGGTTGGAGGAAAAAAGGTTTAAGCATAATAACAGACACGGATTCTTTACTGTAAGAGCAGTGAGACTATGGAACTCTCTGCCGTGTGATGTTGTAATGAGTGATTCATTACTTAAATTTAAGAGGGGACTGGATACCTTTCTGGAAAAGTATAATGTTACAGGGTATATACACTAGATTCCTTGATAGGGCGTTGATCCAGGGAACTAGTCTGATTGCCGTATGTGGAGTCGGGAAGGAATTTTTTTCCCCAATGTGGAGCTTACTCTTTGCACATGGGTTTTTTTTGCCTTCCTCTGGATCAACATGTTAGGGCATGTTAGGTTAGGCTATGGGTTGAACTAGATGGACATATAGTCTTCCTTCAACCTTAATAACTATGTAACTATGTACTTAAAAATTATGTTCCACATTATTAAGCAGGCCACAGGTTTCAAGCAATATGGGAAAGAAAAAGGATTTCTCTGCTGCTGAAAAGCGTTAAATAGTGCAATGTCTTGATCAAGGTATGAAAACATTAGATATTTCACGAAATCTTAAGAGTGATCATATACTGTGAAGAGATTTGTGACTGAAAAATAGCACAGAGTTCATGCAGATAAAGGCATAATGAGGAAGGTTTCTGCCAGACAAATTCACTGGATTAAGAGAGTAGCTGCCAAAATACCATTACAAAGCAGTAAACAGTTATTTGAAGCTGCTGGTGCCACTGGAGTCCCTCGAACCTCAAGGTGTAGGATCCTTCAAAGGCTTGCTGTGGTGCATAAACCTACTATTTGACCACCTCTAAACAGTGTGCACAAGCAGAAATGGTTGCAGTGGGCCCAGACATACATGAAGACTAATTTTCAAACCGCCTTGTTTACTGATGAGTGTCGAGCAACCCTGGATGGTCCAGATGGATGGAGTAGTGGATGGTTGGTGGATGGCCACCATGTCCCAACAAGGCTGCGATGTCAGCAAGGAGGTGGAAGAGTCATGTTTTAGCCTGAAATCATGCGGAAAGAGTTGGTAGGAGTAAGAGTTGGAGTAAGAGTTGGTAGGTAAGGTTCCTGAAGGTGTGAAAATGACCTCTGCAAAGTATATAGAGTTTCTGACTGACAACTTTCTTCCTGGTTATAAAAAGCATTCAGGAGCAAAATCATCTTCATGCATGACAATGCCCCATCTCATGCTTCAAAGAATACCTCTGAGTCATTGGCTGCTATGGGAATAAAAGGAGATAAACTCACAGTGTGGCCACTATCTTCCCCTGACCTCAACCCTATAGAGAAAGAGAACCTTTGGAGTATCATCCAGCACACGGTCTATGAGGGTGGGAGGCAGTTCACATCAAAACTGCAGCTCTGGGAAGGTATTCTGACTTCATGCAAAGAAATACAAGCAGAAACTCACAAGTTCAATGGATGCAAGAATTGTGAAGGTGATATCAAATAAGGGGTCCTATGTAATGTAACTTGGCCTGTTAGGATATTTTGGAGTTAAATAGCTTTTTTGTTCAGTGAATGTGACCTCCTAATGCTGCAAATTCCACAAATGAGCATTTTCAGTTCTTTAAAACATATCAAATGTTCAGAAATTCTACTGTGCCTAAAAATTTGGAACAGTGCATTTTGAGTTTTTATTCATTTTGGAGATTATACTGTTATCATTGAGAGGTTTCTTCAATAAAATTTGATGTATACTCTAACGGGTGATGACTTTTATTAGACTGACTGTCATTAGCACCGACCATTTAGGAAAATCCAAGAAAAATGTCATTTGTATAATAATTTGGAACATGGTGTATGCCCTACAGTAATTATATATTCTTTATGTGTATGTATGTGTTTTTTGGATGACTTTATCCTTATAATACATATCTAATAAACATAATTTTAGGTCTTTTTTACATGATAAACAACTAATATATGAGATTACAAATAATTTATAGACATAAATTATTGTAGAACTGTTGCTAAAGGACAAAAAAAACATGAATGCCTTGTTGCTCTAATTATATTTTAAAGCATATCAATTACATTTTTGCTTTATTTTCATATTTTCATGATGTACAATTTTCCATCAGATGAGTTTTTAGAGCTCTAGTTTTCATATAACTTGCACGGTTAGTTCTTTATGTTAAAAACAGCACATTAAGGCCAGTTTTACAGGAAGACTAATAACCTGTGGAAGTGTTGGTGAAAACATAGTACCTAGAGGAAGCACATGAAAATATGAGGAGGACACCCAAATGTCATGCAGATGTTGTCATTGTTTGAAAGCAGGAGCACCACTATTCTGCAAGGCAACAGTGGTCATGGTTTGAAGTTTTTATGCTGAGCAATTCATTGATGGAGGGGCTTGGATGGAGCTTATAAACTCAATAAGACTATGAGCATGTTGTAGTTAGATTTACTTTCATGAATGGGAATGGCCACTTGGTGTGATTCTGTGTAGAGGCAAAGTTAAATCCAGCTCCCCACTAATGGTGTTTGTAGCCCGTAAACACGGCGTCTAGGCGTGAAGCAGTCACAAAAATGGATATCATTTGAAACTCAAAACGCGTTGATGTCTCATTTTACCTAGCTGTACTGCTGATTTTGTCCTCTGTCAAGCACTTCATGTGAATAAAAAAATTTCACAGTTCATCAAGTTGGATTATCTCCATTTTTGTGGTTCTATGTACCCTTGAAAATGTTATGCAGCACAGTACGTGCTTCTGGCTGGAATACAGATACAGCTAGAGTTTTTACCTATACGGTTTTTCTGGAACTGTAGGAGTCCTGACAGTTGGAGACCCATTGAGCAATAAGCGATGGCATGTCCTTCAAATATCCTATAATTTTGAGATGGAAGTAACCTCTTCAAAAAACAATACTATATATTGCTCAATTACCAGCTCTGGTTCTTCTGGGTTTGAAAACATCATATTAAATTCCAGTCATAACCACACTGTTAAACAGGAAAAGTTGTAGGATTTATGAATGGGGTTGCCAATTTTATTTTTTTTTAACAGATGTGTTAAAATATATAGTTATTTTACACCCCCCCCTGTATTTGATAGTGCAGCTTTTGTCACATAATGCACTAATCTCCTCTCCACAAATGGTTTCTGGTGTAGAAGCATATGACCAGACCTGTACATTAGCCTCCCATGCTTTCCCATGTGAATGGATTTTCAGTAAGACATGCAACTATACGGGTTTGGTCACATGCTCCTCAAACCTGTAGCCATTTTATGGACAAGACAGCTTTGAGGTCTGTGGGTAGAAAATGGCACTGACAAGTGCAGGAGGAGAACCTGTGATAATTACAGGTGCTTCATGCAAAATTAGAATATGATCAAAAAGTTAATTTATTTCAGTTCTTCAATACAAAAAGTGAAACTCATATACTACATAGAGTCATTAGAAACAGAGTGATCTATTTCAAGTGTTTATTTCTGTTTATGTTGATGATTATGGCTTACAGCCAATGAAAACCCAAAAGTCACTATCTCAGTAAATTAGAATACTTTATAACTACAGCTTGAAAAATGATTTTAAAATCTGAAATATTGGCCTAGTGAAATGTATGTTCAGTAAACATTTTGTGAGAAGCACCTGTACATAATAAAAAAAATAATGACCCCAACACATTTAATAAAATATTAATAAAATTAGTAAAAATTTGAACCAAATTTTCAATCTCCTCACCCTACTCCAGTGCCAACATTTGATTAGAAGTAGCATTCCAGTTAAAAGATATCATTTTAGGGGCGTGACTAAGAAGCTACCTTGGTGTTCACTGGAGCCTCTACTGGTGAGGTCAGGCTTGTGCAGCAGGTAGCTGCCACTCCAGGGCAATGTTTGGCAGTAGCAGCTGACCCCAAGGGTCAGAGATGTTAACTCTGATAGAGAGTCCAAGACAGGACAGGATGGCCACTTGGGACAGGTTCAGACTGTGCAGAAAGGATGGCCACTTGGGACATGTTCAGACTGTGCACACCAGGTGGCCATGTGGCATAGGTTCAGACTGTGCAGACAGGATGGCCACTTGGGTCACGCTCAGACTGTGTATACAGGACGGGCACTTGGGACAGATTCAGACTGTGCAGACAGGACGGCCACTTGGGATAGGTTTAGACTGTGCAGACAGGACAACCACTTGGGATAGGTTCAGACTGTTCACACAGGGCGGCCACTTGGGAAACAGTTCTAGTACCGCCCATGCAGACACAGGGTACAGAAACTGCAGACTTGGTTTTCAGGTTAACGTGTAACCTAGACACAACTAAAGGGACAGTATAGGATGGGAAATTTCTATAGTAGACTATGGGAACACAGGATATGGGAATAGTTCTAACAGACTAGGGGCAGTAATTTCATGTCCATAAAGTTATGATTTGGAAGACAAAAATGAATTCTCATCGCCACACAATAAGAGAAAAAAGAATGGATCTACCTGTGGCAATACATTTTTGTCTCCCAAATCAACATTATGGAAATGAAATTACTTGTGTTAAAAGGTAGCTTCAAATCTCAGAGAGACAGAATAGTCTGGGAATATAAACTGATGACGACCTTTGACAGTCTTAATGCAGGAATGAATGTGTTGCACGGATTTATGTCTTTTTACATCAACTAAGGAACTTGCCCCTCAGACTATGAGGGGTCATCACCACAGAGACCCTAATCAGAGGACAATAAAACAATCCTTATCTAAGAACTGGCCCAATATTTATGGACATAACTGTTTATCATTCATGGTAATTCTGCTTCATGTCACCTGTCTTAGCACAGAAAAAAAAAAGGAAAAACCATGGATATGTTATGCATAAATATATGATTCTTCAGAATTTCTTTTAGTCTTTGCCTGATGAAGAGAACTGAGTAGTCTGGGAAGCTTGCAATTTGTTACCATCTTTTCAGTTAGCCATTAAAAGGTATCAACAACTGAGGACTCTCAATTCTAAATATTTTTCTGTCTCTATACAATACATTAAACAAAATAACGTCTTTCACCACGCAATTTTGTAGATCGTGTGTGGATCAGAAACAGGGTCATCGGAGCGGAACCCAGGACAATCCCTGGTACTTGGTCTCACTGCTCTAGGGTGCTCCACATCCACCCTTGCAGATCTCTCTCTTTCCTCACTCCTAAAATGTAGATAAAGACCTGTTGCCTTGCAAAAGAAATTTTGGCGGAGAATGAGCCCACTATCAATGGGGGCACTGACAATATTATTATTTTATAAAGTAACTGCTGAGCCTTACACCATGACCTTTCAGTATACAGAAATGCTTCATTGGAAGTAATTGTTTTAAGGAAGAACAATACCTTCTTAATATGGTGTGTTTTACTTGCCACATTCTGAGTTTGACAGGAAGCCATGTAGCGGTCTTATAAGGCCCCTTAGAATCCCATGGGTGCGTTATTACAGCCCTGTATTTATCCATTTGTTCTCCAAGTATATCACTGATGAATAAAGAAGAAACACATTCCAGAACAGAGTAATATGCCCCCTAAACAGATGAAAATGCATTAATCATTGTAGAAATAATTCATTTCTTAATTTCTATCTAGGGAAATTAATTTGTCAATTTACAAATTCAATCAATTTTTAATAACATGGAAATTAGTTGGAAATGAGACAATACAGATTAGGCCACTGGTCAGAATAAGCCCTTTAGGATTTTTCTTTCCTGTAACAGAGTCGGGAGCATCTTAGCCTAACAATTTTCTCTGACTCCTGCATCCTGGATGACAATTATTAATAGAAGCGCCCAGCAGCAAAAAGTCCCTGGAAATTGTAGTCAAATATTCACAGTTTGCATGCAAAGGAAATCTTCGATGTGTAACAAATATTCTGTCATTGCCATAATGCAATACTGCCCTGGCGGAAGGCTTTACATTATTCTCTAATCTACAAATACTATTTACCTGGAGTTAACTGTCAGCAGAAAAGAAATAAGCTGTGACGGATGAAGACCTTGCATTATTTTATATAGCTTTACAAAAAAGTCACAGACATTCATGTGTGTTCCCGTGCTGTGCCGTCTTACCACACTTTGTGCTAAATCAGAGATAGATTACAGGCGGAATAAAATGTAGTTAGTTACAGGTAGCTTCTTTGCTTCTTACTAAGAGACAAGTAGCTGTTTTGACTACAGGGGTTCACTCTTGGGCCAACTATCACAGGGTTTCACTATCAATCAGGCAACCATTAATCTTCAGGCTCCTCCATGGGCCATGGCGGTAACCAACCAGTGCCCATGAGCTATCTAGTGGAGCCTTCAATATCCTGGGCACTCCACAATCTTGGTAATTGGTTTCACTGCTCTAGGGTCAGTGGGGGGCAACTGACAATATTTTTTTTTTTTAAGCTTACTCCATGACCTTTTTAGTATACAATTCACTGCCCCAGTATTACAGTGCCTTGAAAAAGTATTCACACCCAGTGACCTTTTCCAAATTTTTTTACGTTACAGCCACAAACTTAAATGCATTTTATGTGGATTTTATGTGATATGCCAATACAAAGAAACAAGTATTTGTGAAGTATAAATGAAATGATGCATGTTTTTTTCACTATTTTAAAAATATAAATCTGAAAATTGTGATGTGCATTTGTATTCAGCCCCCCTGAATCAATATTCTGGAAGAACGCCTTTTGCTGCAATTACTGCTGTAAGTCTTTTGGGGTAAGTCTCTACCTGACTTACACATCTAGAGGCTGACATTTTTGCCAATTCTTCTATTGAAGCTAACTATCTCAGTGAGATTGGATGGAGGTGTTTGTGAACAGCAATTTTCAAGTCTTGCAGCAGATTCTTAATGGAATTTAGGTCTGGACTGTGACTGGGTCATTCAAACACATGAATCGCTTTGATCTAAACCATCCATTGCAGCTCTGGCAGTATGTGTATGATCAATGTCCTGCTGGAAGGTGAACCTACTCCCCAGTCTCAAGTCTTTTGCAGCCTTTGACAGGTTTTCCTCCACCATATTTAATGATGGGGATTGTGGTTTTCAGGGTGATGTGTAGTGTTAATTTTCTGCCACACATAGTGTTGTGGATTTAGACCAAAAAGTTCTACTTTGGTCTCATCTGACCAGAGCACCTTCTTCCACATGTTATTTGTATCCCATTCATGGCTTTTTGCAAACTGCTTGTTCTTATGGATTGCTTTGAAAAATGACTTTCTTCTTGCACTCTCAATAAAGGCCAGATCTGTAACATATATGACTAATATTTGTCCTGTGGACAGATTCTCCCAGCTGAGCTGTGGAACTCTGCAGCTCCTCCAAAGAGACCATTGGCCTCTTGGCTGCTTCACTAATTAGGTATCTCCTTACTTGGGATGTCAGTTTAGCTGGATGGCTACATCTTGGTAGGTTTGCAGTTGCCATACTCCTTCCATTTTTGGATGATGGATTGAACAGTGCTCCGTGAAATATTCAGAGCTTGGACTATTTGTTCATCACCTAACCCTGCCTTTCTCTTCTCCACAACTTTATCTTTGACCTGTCTGGTGTGTTCCTTGGTTTTGTTTTCATGATACTTTTTATTCTTTAATGTTCTCAAACAAACCACTGAGGCCTTCACAGAACAGCTGTAGTTATTCTGTGAATAAATTATGCATAGATGGATCTATTTACTAATTATATGACTTATGGAGGCAATTGGTCACTCAGGATTTTATTTAAGCGTATCATGTGACAGGGGCGCTGAATACAAATGTACATCACAATTTTGAGATTCATATTTTTAAAATATTTAGAACACCATGTATCATTACCTCCACACTTCACAAATACTTGCTACTTTGTGTTGGTACAGCGTCATGTAAAAGTATGGGCAAAATTACTGTTATTGTGAACAGGTAAGCAAATTGAAGATGAAATGATCTTTAAAAGGCCTAAAGTTAAAGGTGACACATTTCCTTTGTGTTTTAGACAAACAATATATATATATATATTTTTTTTTTCATTGTTTACATTTTAAAAATTGCCCAAACTTTTATATGCCACTGTATATCTTAAAAATACCAATAAATACATTTAAGTTTGATTGTGTACCGTGAACAAATGTGAAAAAGTTGACATGGTATGAATACTTTTTCAAGGTACTCTATATCAAGTTCTTAGCTCATTCAGCTTTCCTCTCCTCCAAGAGCTCCACTCTCTCTTTTGCTATTAGTTATCTCACTTTCTCGTTACCCCCAAGAAGCACTTATTTCATCCTTTCCCTCTTTCTTTCAGTTCTTTTGTAGTCTGCTAGTCACATAGAGAATAGAATTCAAACATTTTACTGAGGCCACTCTCTGTCATCTATCCTTGGGTCAAAAGTCCATAATATACATTGGATTATGTAGGTCCTCTTTTGTTCAGGAAGATTAGAAGACACCAATAGCTTATTAGCTTATTGTACCAGAGAGCTACAGAATATGCATATTATTGGGGTCTCACATCTCATAACTGTTGGTCTAACCAGTTGTATCCTTGATGTAAAACTATCCGTGCTCAAAGTATACGATACTGGATTGCTCTTCAAATGATCTGTGTATCATATTAGATGTTATCTTAAAGGACCTCTCCAACATTTTAAAAATGTGGTAAAAAAATAACTTAGTAACCTTTAAAATTCTTAACTATTCCAGGTCCACCTCTCCAGTGTCCCGTCATTCTTGTTCCCTTGTTGTCTGACAAGGACATGCGTATGTATTCACTGCAATCTCCAGTGCACCTGAAAGTGAGAAAGTGCTGCTCCTAGCAAGTAGTTAGGCCATAAAGAAACAGTCTTGTGCGGCCCCAAATTCCGAGGATCCAGTTTCTTGAAAGTGCAAATTTATCCTGACAAACAATCGTAGTAGACACTTAAGAATGTGAGTTTATCAGTGCAGAACCGCTTTTTAATTAGGAGAAATCTAATATCTTCTTAATGTATACTGTCTGCAGCAGGTTAATTACTGTCTGAATGAGAGCTTCCTGTCATGTACAACTGTCTATCTCTCCCGTCAACGGCTCAGTGGCTACTTGGGGGCCTTGATTCACTAAGTAGCGCTAGTTTACATGCCGCTGTGGAAATTAATGAATGGAAACCTTATTTTAGATGACAGTGTAGTGCTACTATGCCTTCTAACAAGGTGCCAAATGTTACAAATATGCTTACTAATGGCAATCTGTGACCAGGTTTTTGCCACCTAATCTGAGAGCAGCATAATATAGCGACAGAGACCCTGTTTCTAGGGATGTGTCACTTACTGGGCTGCTTACTGCAGTTTTATCAGCAGATTATTATTACAGGACTAGTAAACCGTCTGTCATGTAGTCCTCCATATTCACGATCTCTGTATAACACTGTCTAAACCACTGTCAGTCTCTGTGTCTGTTCACTGTGATTTTGGCTTGTGGCTAGTTCTAAAACGTCTTCTGGTAAAGGTGGTATAAAAAAGCAATTTGTGAATTTTCCGTAAAAGTCAAGTGACTAATGCTCTGGACAGTTCAAGCACTAAGTGCTAAGAATGTCTTAGTAAATCCAGCAAGTAAGGAAAGGTGTGAACTTGTACCTATGATGAACATACATACCTTAGAAGACAAATTTACTGCTCTGTCAGAATTCAGACTTATGCACACTGGCGTGTTACGGATCTGCAGAATCTCCTTCCACAGGGCTCTACTGTACATTTGTTTGCCCCCAGTTTCACATAGAGACGCACAACGGTTTTCTTCTCATTTGTACTCTGTACGTGGGCAAGTAGGACATACCGAGACATGCTACAGAACCATATTCTTTCCATGTCAACGGATACTGTATTAAGGCGTTAATCTCCTAGAAGCATAACTCCTAAGGGTGAATATCCCCAAGCCATGGAGCCACACGATGCACATCACAGAGAGATTACTGCTCCATAACTCTATTAGCGTTTCACCAACTTCCAAGAGCTCGGAATCAGAATAGTGTGGTGTGTCTTGTTATTGTCTAAGCAATGGCATCTCTACTTGTGGCAAAATTGGGATCAGATGACTGATCTGGCATACTTTGATGGACTTATTGCAGAGCTAATCAATATGTATCAAGAATATACACTGACATTTAAGATAAGCTCGATCGATACATATATAGAGCTAGAAAAGTAAAGCCCAGGTTATACTCTTATTTCTTTAATTAATAGATGGTTTAAAGCTTAGACTGGCACATGGCATATGTACAAGGATTCTGTCTCATTGTGAATCATCACAATTCTGGCACATTTTAGTTAGTAAATCTGCACCAATCTGTGTCATGGTTTGGAATGGCGCCACCGATTTGCTTGATCTATTGCTTGTTCATTCAGATTGCAGGCGCCATAGAGAAGAAATGCGATAAAGAACCTCAGTTCCCAGCTTCCATGTACAGATTGTCCTTGATAAAGATTGAATGATGGAATGTGAGATGTAATCTGTTATATCACTGCCAGAAAAACAAAAGACACTAAAGCGTCGTAATAATTTGATCTCTGTTTATGTGATTGTGCTGGGATTGTTAGAAGATTGGATGTAGGACACCAACTCCATATTAGTAGCTGTAATGCAGGCTTTAAATTTACTGAGTGCATGGAAAATCAACTGAGACACATAATGCAGTGTGGATCATGCCCTATTGCCCACTATTGATGGGTGCATGCCCAGTGTGGATCATGCCTTATTGCCCAATATTGATGGGTTCATGCCCAGTGTGGATCATGCCCTATTTCCCACTATTAATGGGTGCATGCCCCCTGTGGGTCATACCCTATTTCCCACTATTGATGGGTGCATGCCCCTTGTGGATCATACCCTATTTCCCACTATTGATGGGTGCATGCCCCCTGTGGGTCATACCCTATTTCCCACTATTGATGGGTGCATGCCCAGTGTGGATCCTGCCCTATTTCCCACTGTTGATGGGTGCATGCCCCCTGTGGATCATACCCTATTTCCCACTATTGATGGGTGCATGCCCAGTGTGGATCATGCCCTATTTCCCACTATTGATGGGTGCATGCCCAGTGTGGATCATGCCCTGTTGCCCACTATTGATGGGTGCATGCTCATTCTGAATCATGCCCTATTCTACTGCCCACTATTGATGGGTGCATGCCCAGTGTGGATCATGCCCTATTTCCCACTATTGATGGGTGCATGCCCAGTGTGGATCATACCCTATTTCCCACTATTGATGGGTGCATGCCCAGTGTGGATCATGCCCTATTTCCCACTGTTGATGGATGCATGCCCAGTATGAATCATGCCCTATTGCCGAACTCTTAATGGGTGCAAGCCCAGTGTGGATCATGCCCTATTTCCCACTGTTGATGGGTGCATGCCCAGTGTGGATCATGCCCTATTTGCCACTATTGATGGATGCATGCCCAGTATGAATTATGCCCTATTGCCGAACTATTAATGGGTGCATGCCCAGTGTGGATCATGCCCTATTTTTTTCTTTTTTCTTTTCGGTATAGATGTTTGGTCTGAGGGGTTTTTCCATTTTGGCCATGGAAAATTCTGTTGTAGGTTATATATTTTCCACTGTTGATGTGTGCATGCCCAGTGTGAATCATGCACTATTGCCCACTATTGATGGGTGCATGCCCAGTGTGAATCATGCCCTATTGCCCACTATTGATGGGTGCATGCCCAGTATGAATCATGCCCTATTGCCCACTACTGATGGGTGCATGCCCAGTGTGAATCATGCCCTATTGCTCACTATTGATGGGTGAATGTCCAGTGTGGATCATGCCCTCATGTCCACTATTGATGCTTGCATGCCCACTGTGGATCATGCCCTCATGTCCACTATTGATGGCTGCATGCCCAGTGTAGATCATGTCCTCATGCCCACTATTGATGGGTGTATGCCAGTGTGAATCATTCCCTCATGTACACTATTGATAGGTGCATGCCCAGTGTGTAACCTCTATTGCCCACTATTGATGGGTGCATGCCCAGTGTGGATCATGCTCTATTGCTCACTATTAATGGGTGCATGCCCAGTGTGGATCATGCCCTCATGTCGACTTTTGATGAAAATTGTTGAGCATGTTTTTATGAGTGCTCCATTTTCTTGCTGCTACAATAAAAGGTACCAATTAATTAATAGGCAAACTTAATGAGTTTGGTGCCTCTTCCAAGTGGCATGCACCCTGTGCCAGAAATGCTGCCACCTATGCGACTGGAGTAACATTTCTGGTGTACAAAATGTCATTACTTTTGATGAATTTGATGAGTGGGCCTAGCCACATCCTGCCTCGGCTCCCACCCACCTCCTCTCATTTCAGCAGAGCTGATTCAAACGCTAAGTCACAAATTTCTTCAAAGCTTTTATGCCAGTATTCTGGTGTAAAAGTTATGTTGAATCGATCGTGGATCTTCGGGGTCTAGAGAGGTACCATATCTTAAGCATATCCCTTAGAAATCATATATAAATGTTGCCAGTCCCAATTTACTAATTTACAAATGTAGCTTTGATGTGATAGTACACTGAAGTCCTAGCATTTTTTCTGTGAAATAGTTATTTTGCATATCGTTATTACAACTAATCTCACACACCCAAGAATGCACATACTAATTTCTCTCTCCTTACTCTCGCTGCTTTTTAATGGGAAGTTAATCAGTGTTCCCTGCATTTCCATATTCTGGCATCAACATTTATTATTCATGAGCTGTCTAAGTGATAAATGTATCATTGAGTTATTTCGCATTACTCACTATTAACATACCTGCAGCATAAAGAAGGGGGAGTGGAGCAATTAGCATCCCAAGCTTTGCGCAGTGGTGTAATTCCTGTGGTTTGGCACTTTATTTTTAGAGCACATTTCTATGCACATACTTAAATGTTGCCTTGTAGAAGCCACTATTGATGCATTGGCAATTTTGTTTTGGGGGCTCCATTTACTTAAATGGGCCTTCTGGATTTAGAAATGTTACAATCAATATAATGTGTTTTTTTACTAAGATGAGCTTTTGTTTTAGAATGGCACTCTTCACTAAAAGATCGATGTCATCCATGTACACAAAGGATTGCAGTATATCTCTCCAACAGACATACTGCAATCCTTTGTGTACCCCCTACAACTGCTGCCTCATTGCTTTATGTACCATTCAATAAACTTGTCAATGACAAGTACACATTTTATGTACCCTGTTAGACACTTCGGTGTTAATATTTCTTCAGGATCCACATCTAATTGACAAGTCAGAAATCAT
The DNA here is from genome assembly GCF_032444005.1 of Ranitomeya imitator. NCBI lineage: Eukaryota > Metazoa > Chordata > Amphibia > Anura > Dendrobatidae > Ranitomeya > Ranitomeya imitator. The sequence goes on along the minus strand of NC_091282.1, from coordinate 550,830,537 downwards.
CTCTTGAAGTTGATATGTTGAAAACAGGAAAAGTGGACCAGTGTAAAGGTCTCAGAAACTTTCTAAATATTTGTCAAACATTTTTAAAATGGTAGCTTTCTGGGTTTTTTCTAGTATGCACTGGTTAGTACTTACCAGAAGGGACCCAATAAAGGACAATTGGTTAACTTCCAATAAGATCATGGGCACCCTAGATATATTGGTGCACGTGAGGAGCAAAGGTTTCGCTGTGTCTGGTCCAATTCTACAGGAGAGCTACAGATTGCAAATAATAAGGGTGATGCTACCTATGAAAACTGTTATGGGTCTATGTAGCCACAGACCAGTCACAGTGGCCATACAGTAACCTGTCAACTGCCAAAAGCACCTATAAGGGGCATTACAGTTCGAACATGAAGCAATGGAACAACGTAGCCTAGACTGATGAATTATTTTTCTTTTAACATCATGTTGATGCCCAGGTTTGTGTGCACATGGATGCAGGATGGAAATAAAGCAATCCGACAGAGGCAGTGTGCCACTCTCGACAATGTTATGCTGGAAGGTTTGATTTTGGGTATTTATGAGACTATTTTGATATGTATCATATCTATCGAAACAGTGCGTAGTATATCCCTTAATTTCAAAGGTATTCCCTAGTGGCAGTGGGCTTTTTCTGCCTTTCAAACGGCAAGAAGTGTTCAGAAATGGTTTGAGGAAAATGGCAATGAATTGTAAGTGTTGAAATGGCTCAAAATCCCCTAAAGCTGTATCAGATCAATCATCTGCGGGATATGCTGGAAAAGTCCAATCGATGGAGGCCGTACTCTAGAGCTCAAAATATTGCTGTCATTTTAGATGACTTTTTAAATAAAGCTGTCATGTTTATGTTGCATTTTTCTCTATTTTTCCAACCTATCCCTCCCCTCTCCATAAACTTCTATAGGCAGCATGTAAACTGTTCCCTCAGTGGTCTGAAATTTGTCTTCAGTGAAGACCAATTTTACCATTGAATTTAGAGAATAGCTGTCTGATATATGAGAAAAGTTTGTAACTCTTTTTTTATGTGTGTATTTCTGAGCTCCTTTAAGCTGATTTGTGGCCACAGACTACAATAGAGTTGATTGTACCCAGAAACAAAGCCAAATGGTACACAATATGTAATAAAACCCAAGTACAAAAAATATTTTTAGCCCAAAATACATGCATTTAAGGAAACAATATTGCCCACCTTTGTGGGCATACCCTTTAATTTTACACATTGCAGCACTGCTGCAGAACTATTCCCCGGTTGTCTCTACAAAATACAGTTCACTAGTAACACCACAGTCTATTTGATTTTGCCACTCGCTGTTATCATTGACATAACAGATCTTAAATTAGACAATGAGATTTTTTAATTTCTTCTATGCTGTAAAACTGGAATTTGGATTTTTTGGGGAAATTTGCTTGGTATATGAAAGTGTTAACAACGTAATGGTCAAGTTTCACTTATGAGTTGCAAACAATATGTACATTAATGTTTAATTTCCACCCCGGGCAGATAGCTAATGGTTGTGCAAGCTTCACATTCTGATGTTATGATGTGTTGAAATTAGACCGTTGGTGTAGGACCCCACTGAGTTGTCTATGCTGATGAACATGGCTCAATACAGCTCCATCTTTTTACCGAGAGACTTGAATCCCAATTTTTAAAAACCTGACCTCTTTTCAGAGTTCCCTATCTGAAAACAGCTTCCGTCTGGTGTCTTGTTGCTGAACAGGTTAAAGCATTTGTTCATTATCTGCCTAGAAATGTGCTAATTAAATTTTTCCTAAAGATTTTTTTTTTAATTGCACTAAACTGCCATCTGCAAAGATTATGGGAACAGACGTCGAGGTTCCCTGCAGATCTGTGTCGGTTTAATACATTTATTTCCCTTGAAAATTTAACTTTTAGACATGGAAAAATACATAGTCTTCCGGGCCAGCATATCACATAAGACAAAGAAATTTTGAAATGAGACGAACATCCACCTGGCAGCATCTCTGTTTTAAACTCCTAGATAATTGGGGACAAAATATACATAATATGCCTGATTTATAATTTTTTTTAACTTTGGATTGATTTTATTCATTATAATAATGAATTTGATGCCCATATTTAGTAATATCTGAAATAATGCGTAATTTGAAGAAAACATGGCATGGCCTATGGTGTGAGGGGTGTAAAGCAAAAAACAAATGTGAAAGTTGTGCCCATCTCCTAGCATTGGCCCCCTGCTTACAGCCTCTTATCCAAGGGAATATTATTTCTGGATTTATTCATGTTTTAATACCTTGAGTGACATGAAACTGCCAAGCCTTTGTCTATCAATGTTGCAGTTCCTGTGGAGAACAGGAGGACTGCGCAGGAGCAAATTCATTTTGCTCAATGTATGTGACCAACGGAAGCTATATTTCTTAGGCTTTAATAGCAGTTTCTTGCTTATATGGCATAACAACTACTTATATATATAAAGTCTAAAGAGAGGGAAGAGTGAAGAAGGATTAATGAGAAGCAGAGTGGAGGAGAGAGGCATTAAGATGCACAGTGTATAATGCTGCTTTCTAGTGTTACATTTCACACCCGTCCTGAATTCACAGTTAGGGTACCGTTACACTAAACGACTTACCAACGATCACGACCAGCGATACGACCTGGCCGTGATCGTTGGTAAGTCGTTGTATGGTCGCTGGGGAGCTGTCACACAGACAGCTCTCTCCAGCGACCAATGATCAGGGGAACGACTTCGGCATCGTTGAAACTGTCTTCAACGATGCTGAAGTCCCCCTGCAGCACCCGGGTAACCAGGGTAAACATCGGGTTACTAAGTGTAGGGCCGCGCTTAGTAACCCGATATTTACCCTGGTTACCATTGTAAAAGTAAAAAAAACAAAACAGTACATACTCACATTCCGATGTCTGTAACGTCCCCCGCCGTCAGCTTCCCGCACTGACTGTGTCAGCGGCGCTGGCCGTAAAGCAGAGCACAGCGGTGACGTCACCACTGTGCTCTGCTTTATGGCCGGCGCTGACAGTCAGTGCAGGGAAGCTGACGGCGGGGGACGTGACAGACATCGGAATGTGAGTATGTACTGTTTTTTTTTTTTTTTTACTTTTACAATGGTAACCAGGGTAAATATCGGGTTACTAAGAGCGGCCCTGCGCTTAGTAACCCGATATTTACCCTGGTTACAGGTGAACACATCTCTGGTTCGGCGTCACATACGCCGATCCAGTGATGACAGCGGGTGATCAGCGACCAAAAAAAGGTCCTGATCATTCCCCACGACCAACGATCTCCCAGCAGGGGCCTGATCGTTGGTCGCTGTCACACATAACGAGATCGTTAGCGGGATCGTTCCTATGTCACAAAAAGCGTGACGTTGCAATGATATCGTTAACAATATCGTTATGTGTGAAGGTACCTTTACACTGCTTAGTGCTTCATTATGTTGTCTGTCATGCTGCTACTTCTGAACATGTGCTTTATAGAGGCAGGATAGCAGAAATTCCTTATGCAGTGGGGAAAATAAGTATTTGATACACTAGCGATTTTGCAAGTTTTCCCACCTACAAAGGGAGAGGTCTGGAATTTTTATAGTATGTACACTTCAATTATGATAGACAGAATTCAAAAATAAAAACCAGGAAATCAGATTGTATGATTTTTACATGATTAAATTGTATTTTACTACATGTATTTGATCACCTACCAATCATCAAGAATTTGGGTTCACATAGACTTGTTAGTTTTTCTTTAAGAAGACCTCATACACTGCACTTATTACCTGTATTAATTTCACTGTTTAGACTTGTTATCTGTCTAAAAGACACCTGTCCACACAATCAATCAATCATACATCAACCCTTGCACTATGGCCAAGACCAACTAGTTGTCTAAGGACACCAGGGACAAAATTGTAGACCTGCTCAAAATTTGCATGGGCTACAGGACAATAGGTAAGCAGCTTGTTAAGAAGGAAACAACTATTGGCATAATTATTAGAAAATGGAAAAAACACAAGATGACTGTCAATATTCCTTGGTCTGGGGCTCCATGCAAGACCTTTCCTGGTGGGGTAGGGATAAATCTGAGAAAGGTCAGGAATTAGCCCAGGACTTCATGGGAAGACCCGGTCAATGACCTGAAGAGAACTGAAACAACAGTCACAAACATTACTGTTACTAACACTACGCTGTTATGGATTAAAATCCTGCAGGGCGATCAAGGTCCCCCTGCTCATGGCAGCACATATACAGGCCCATTTTAAGCTAGCCAATGACCATCTGGATGATCCAGAGGTGGCATGGGAGAAGGTCAGTGATCAGATGGGACCATAATTGAACTTTTTGGTATCAAATCCACTTGCCATGTTTGAAGGTAGAAGAAGGATGAGTACAATTCCAAGAACATTGTCTCAACTGTGGAACATGGTGGGACACATTATACTTTGGGGGTGCTTTTCTGCAAACGAGACAGGATGACTGCACCATATTGAAGGGAGGATGAATGGGGTCATGTATCTTAAGATTTTGACCAAAAACCTCTCCCTCCATAAGAGCATTGAAGATGGGCTGTGGTTTGATCTTCCTGCATGATAATGACCCAAAAAACACTCAGCCAGGGCAACTAACGAGTGGCTCTGTAAGAAGCATTTCAAAGTTCGGTAGTGGCCTAGCCAGTTACTATACCTGAACCCAATAGAAAATCTTTGGAGGAAGCTGAAACTCAATGTTGCCCAGCAAGAGCCCCAAAACCTGAAATATCTGGAGAAGATCTGTATGGAGGAGAAGTCCAAAATCCCTGCTGCAGTGAGTGCAAAGTTGGTCAAGAACTATAGGAAACATCTGACCTGTGTAATTGAAAACAAAAGTTTCTGAACCAAATATTAAGTTGTGTTTTTCTATTGTATCAAATACTTATTTCATGCAATAAAATGCAAATTAATTATGTCTAAATAATACAATGTGATTTTCTGGTTTTTATTTTTAGATTCTGTCTCTCACAGTTAAAGTGTACCTACCATAAAAATTACAGACCTCTTCATTCTTTGTAGATAAGAAAACTTGCAAAGTCGGAAGTGTATCAAATGCTTATTTCCCCCTTTGTATCTCTGTGTAATGTGTATGAGATACCTCATACAGGCTAGTCACAACTCACTAGTTCAGAGACAACTGAAAATTAGAAATAGAGCATGTAGTGGGTGAAACTGGTGAAATACGCAGTGTACAATATAATTATGCCAGAAATGGTTCATAATATCTCACGCTGAACAGTCATCTGAAATGACAGGTATGCATTAGGGAGGTTGGCTAGTCTGTCCTTTGTTACATATCCTAAAGCTTTTCAGTTTGTTTTCCTACATAACTAAATAATTAAATTCTAACATTAGATCTTTATTGATCTGTTGTTGCTGCGCTTTCCACGAAGACTGTCACAGGCATTGGCTCACGTTTGCTTGATTGCAGATAAATATATTTTATGTTTTTCACTCAGCATTATTAAACTTGCAAAAGTATGAAAGGTGCCAAAATGGCAACTGCACATCTTTGCTTGAGTGATAATGTGCAACATTTACCAGTTCAGAGAAGCTCATAATATTGATGGTACGTTGAATTTCTGTAGTGCAATGTTTGATCTAGTCTATATAAAACATTTAGTCATTTCATTATTTCTTCATAATATCTAATATTTTCACACAGTACGGTTTGTCTAAAAACACATTAATTAGAATTTTGGTTTAATTTAAGAACAGGACAATTCCACAGAAAGTGGAGACCCTTCAGGTATTGCTTTTTTTAATATAATTAAGCAAGTATTGAGCAATTTGCTTGGTCTTTTTATAAAGTTTTTTATATTTTAGAGCTATTTTCTATTTTGTTTCTAAAGAGCATAAACCAAAGTCATACTTTACTGATGATTACCCATTTAGAAAATTCCTTTATAAAGGCAAATCAGCTTGAACCTCTGGTGATCACTGCCGGTATGCATGCCAGAGCCCAGTATTGTACTGATATTGCTAGGGGATTGTGTGGCTGGCAACGTATTTTGATTAGAAAGACAATTTCATATTACAGAGTTAGATATTAGGCAGAGGGATTCACAAAAAGAGTTTTCTGAGCTTTCTAACAGAAAGTATTTTATGTCATGTTAGTGCTGGATTCACATCTACACTGATCAACACGGCTGTTTAGTATCCTCCCTCCTGCCACTGTATCTGTCCATGTGCTAAGCAATGAAGAGCAGGAATCCCTCCTTCAGTTCAAATTAGAAGTTGATCCTGAAGAGGGGAAAACTGGTAAAAATGCAGTTTGCAATTCATATAATGGCCAGAAATAGCGTCATACCTCATATACACAGAACAGCTTATTTTGAAAAGTTGCTTGAATATATAATTACCCTTTCAAAGATCAGTACTGACACAGTATGAAGATTCTAGATTAATAAATATAAACTATATATGTATTCAGAGTTCACTTTGAAAAAGGCCAGTGTGATTAAAATGACCATACTATAGTTTAATGGTCAGTGTTAACTCCTGTACAATGGCAATTACTTTTATTTCCTTCTCCCACTCACTATTTCTGTGACCCTTTTATGATCCGTGGTTGTCGCTGTGTATTGCCATTTGCTTCCATTGTAGAACAGCACATTTCTTCCCTCCCTGTCACTAATATCATCCTTTAGATACCTTGATTTCTTCCTCCTCCTTGTGAACATATCCTCCTTATCTCCCCGCAATGTGTGTTGTGTATGATATTTTGGGCTATGTGCCCGCTATCTGTCTGTGGTTTCTATCTAATTACTCCTTGTCTGGGCTCCAGACTCAATAACAAACAGCCAAACTGTGTCTTTTCTTGCCAGGAACGATCTGCTTTATCATAACCTCAGCAAGCAACTTGAAAAGAATTGTTTTGTGAGGGAGTCCCTGGGCACAGTCTCCAATTTAGACTACACAAAAAAATCAAGAACCCCTGGGCAAGTGCATTTTGAGTTATGAATGCAATGCATTCTTTGCAAATATTGCATATATACATATACTACTATTGTTACTATGTCTGTAACATTCCTGTGTAGTTAAATTTGATGTCTAGCCAAGTGATAAAGATATTTGTATGGTAAGCTCTTTCACGATCACTATGCAGTAAGTGCACCGTAGATATATTTCATTATATATCTCCATGATTCTCCTCCAATATTCTTATACTTTGTTTGTCAATCCGAAGATCCTGTTTATGTAATTCTCCCTGCACTTATGAATTACCATATATATTGCTCCATTAAAGCTCTCCCTTTCTTTCTATTCTTCAGGAATATCAGTTACTCTAGTTTACTGTTTGTGAACTCATGCTTATAGGAAGGTACATTTAGATGTCACAATAGCAAAATCAACTGCCGTACCTTGCTTTCAGTCACATACAAATCTAAATAATAAACAGCAGTGGCATACCGCAAAAAAATGGCAGACCACACGACCACTGGGGAGGCCCAGTACAGAATGGCCCCACTCCTCTCCCCAGCCTAATATCTGGATTTTAATAGCATCCTCATACTCAGGTGCATATATACTTGAATGCAAACAGTGGAACAGGGAGCTGTCAGCTCCCTGCTCCACCATTTAGCCTGTGCTTCTGAATCTTAGCGTAGGTAGACTCACTAGACCATATATGCTGCCCAGAGCCTCAATATACACACTGAACAGACAAGAGCAATGCATTGAGGAAACAAGGATGAGTTTCTTATATCTTTTTTTTGCAGTGTTTTGGGGGTTCTGTGGAGGCCATCAATACTTCCTAAGGGACTTTATCATGTTGTGAGGGTGACGTCTTTTGGTGACTGTGGGGGCATCATACTGTGTGGGGAGTTGTGGGCGCTATCATACTGTTGACGGCTGTGGAGGCATCATATTTTGTTGGGTTTTCCTCTGGGGGCCTCATAATGTGTATGGAAAACCTGTATGAAAAATACTATGTGAAGGGTGCTGTTTGAGGCATGATACTGTGTGTGTGGGGAGGGCATCGTACTCTATGGGGGCCATGAAAGAGGTTTTATAGTGGGTGAGAACACAAAGAGGTTTTATTCTACAACCTTTGGCAAAAATTATGTAATCACCGGCCTTGGAGGATGTATATTCAGTTGTTTAATTTTGTATAAAAAAGCAGATCACAGACATGGCACAAAACTAAAGTCATTTCAAATGGCAACTTTCTGGCTTTAAGAAACACTAAAAGAAATCAAAATAAAAAATGTGGTAGTCAGTAATGGCTACTTTTTTTAACCAAGCATAGGGTAAAAATTATGGAGTCACTCAATTATGAGGGAAACAATTATGGAATCACCCTGTAAATTTTCATTCCCAAACTAACACCTGCATCAAATTAGATCTGATCGTTAGTTTGCATCTAAAAAGGAGTGATAACACCTTAGAGAGCTGTTGCGCCAAGTGGACTGACATGAATCATGGCTCCAACACAAGAGATGTCAAATGAAACAAAGGAGAAGATTATCAAACTCTTAAAAGAGGGTAAATCATCACGCAATGTTGCAAAAGATGTCGGTTGTTCACAGTCAGCTGTGTCTAAAATCTGGACCAAATACAAACAACATGGGAAGGTTGTTAAAGACAAACATACTGGTAGACAAAGGAAGACATCAAAGCGTCAAGACCGGAAACTTAAAGCAATATGTCTTCAAAACAGGAAATGCACAACAAAACAAATGAGGAATGAATGGGTGGGAACTGGAGTCAACATCTGTGACCGAACTGTAAGAAATTGTCTAAAGGAAATGGGATTTACATACAGAAAAGCTAAAAAAAATCAATCATTGACACCTAAACAGAAAAAAAAGGTTACAATGGGCTAAGGAAAAACAATTGTGAATTGTGGATGACTTTATGAAAGTCATATTCGGTGATAAATTGCGAATCTGCATTGGGCTAGGTGATGATGCTGGAACTTTTGTTTGGTGCCATTCCAATGAGATTTATAAAGATGACTGCGTGAAGAGAAGAGAACATGCAAATGTCCACAGTCATTGATGATATGGGGCTGCATGTCAGGTAAAGGCACTGGGGAGATGTGTTATGATCAGGTGACCTAGGAGCAACATGAAAACTTTCACTGGAGTAGGTGGTAACTATACTGACCGCAAACCCTGATCTTAACACCGCAACTAGAAGTAGCTGTGGGGTGTGCCTAACAAATCCTAGACACCTCGAAACAGCCGGAGGACTAAATACCCCTATAGATAGAAATAGGAATTCTACCTTGCCTCAGAGCATAACCCCAAAGGATAGGCAGCCCCCCACAAATAATGACTGTGAGTAGTAGAGGAAAAGACACACGCAGGCAGGAAACAGGATTTAGCAAAAGAGGCCACACTAGCTAAAATAGGAAAGGATAGGACAGGATACTAAGCGGTCAATATTAAAATCCTTCCAAAAATATCCACGGCAGAAAATACAAAAACTCCACCATCTAATTAAAGATGTGGAGCGTATATCTGCAACTCCAGAGAATCCAACAAGACTGAGAAATCACTGACACAGTCTAAGCTGGACAAGAGAAAACAAATGAATAGCACAGAATATAAGCACACAGCTTGTGTGCCACAGAAAAAGAAACAGACACTTATCTTTGCTGAATTGGCAGCTAAGCAGGAGAGGCCAGACAGAGATCCAACACTTCCCAAGAAACATTGACAACTGGAAAGGACTAAAGAGTCCTGCAAACCTAAATACCCCAGTCAGAATTGCAATCAGCAGATACACCTGTCCAAGACTGCAGCCCAGGGACAACTGCATTACCACCTACAACCACCGGAGGGAGCCCAAAAGCAGAATTCACAACAAAGATGGCTATCATTACATCTTCAAAAATATTTAGAATTGAGAGTCCTCAGTGGTTGATAGCTTTTAATGGCTAACTGAAAAGATGGTAACAAATTGCAAGCTTTCGAGACTACACAGGTCTTTTTATCAGGCAAAGACTAAAAGAAATTCTGAAGAATCACATATTTATGCACAACAGAGCACAGAAAAAAAAACCTAAATAAGACAGGTGACATAAAGCAGAATTACCATGAGTGATAAACAGTTATGTCCATAAATATTGGACCAGTTCTTAGATAAGGAATGTTTTATTGTCCTTATGTCCTTATGTAGGGCAATAAAACATTCCTTCATGCCGTTTCACATGTGGTAAAATTGGTAAGGCAACTTTATTCTTTGGGTCAGTACAATTACACATTCATAATTTTTTAAAATTTTTGGCACTTTTACACATTAAAACCTTTTATAGAAAAAGTAATTATTTTTGCATTACTGTATTCTGAGAGCTATAACTTATTTATTTTTCCGTTGATGGAGTGGTATGGTGGCATGAAGGGAGAGAAAAACAAATAAACAATTCCTGAATTGCTGGTGTTTCCTTTCTATTCCGATTTTTGGGAGGCAGAATGAACAATCAAAAAAAGTTGTGCCCAAAAAATGGTATAAAAAAAAGTCAAATCATCTTGCAAAAAACAAGCCCTCACCTGACTCTGTCTGCAGAAATATGGAAAAATTATAGTCTTCAAAATGTAAATTTCAAAAAACTGACCGTCAAATCCAAACATAGACTATGTGTGAACAGGTGCTGAACCTAGAGTCACCAACTCATATACAGTCAAATAAATAAGGCAGCACACTAAAACATGCAAACATGAAACATGAAAATTGAACTGCATTACTGCACTAGAAATATGAAAAAATGAGAGCGTTTAGCGCATAAATTGGCCAATTCATGTGTACCTGGTAGCCACATTAGGGCATCTCACGTATACCAGGTCCTACACTTTCCTTTCCTCGCTGAGAATAAACGTCTTCATCTGCATGGGTACCTGTGAAACCTCTTCTGAGACTTAATTTCTCTGTCTGTGGAGGGGTAATGGACCTGCTGTGATTAAAACACCTGTGGCTAAGAGGCGGAGTGCTCAGTCAGAAGGCTAGTGAATACAAATGTCAAAAAACTGACTGTCACATCCAAACATACACTAAGTGTGAACAGGTGCTGAACCTAGAGTCACCAACTCATATACAGTCAAATAAATAAGGCAGCACACTGCAGCGCTAAAACATGCAAACATGAAACATGAAAATTGAACTGCATTACTGCACTAGAAATATGAAAAAAATGAGAGCGTTTAGCACATAAATTGGCCAATTCATTTGTACCTGGTAGCCACATTAGGGCATCTCTCGTATATCAGGTCCTACACTTTCCTTTCCTCGCTGAGAATAAACGTCTTCACATGAATGGGTACCTGTGAAACCTCTTCTGAGACTAAATTTCTCTCTCTGTGGAGGGGTAATGGACCTGCTGTGATTAAAACACCTGTGGCTAAGAGGCGGAGTGCTCAGTCAGAAGGCTAGTGAGTACAAATTAAAAAAAACTGACTGTCACATCCAAACATGGACTAAGTATGAACAGGTGCTGAACCTAGAGTCACCAACTCCTATACAGTCAAATAAATAAGGCAGCACACTGTGGCGCTAAAACATGTTTTTTGCAGGACGAGTTGTGTTTTTGAATGACACCATTGGTTTTACCATGTTATGTACTAGAAAATAAGAAAAAAATTCCAAGTGAGGCGAAATTGCAAAAAAAGTGCAATCCCACACTTTTTTTTTACTGGGTTCACCAAATGCTAAAACTGACCTGCCATTATGATTCTCCAGGTCATTACGAGTTTACAGACACCAAACATGTCTAGGTTCTGTTTTATCTAAGTGGTGAAAAAAAATTCCAAACTTTGTTAAAAAAAAATTGTGCCATTTTCCAATACCCGTAGCATCTCCATTTTTTGTTATCTCGGGTTAGGTGAGGGCTTATTTTTTGCAGGCCGAGCTGACGTTTTTAAAGATACCATTTTGGTGCAGATGTGATCTTTTAATCGCCCGCTATTGCTTTTTGATGCAATATTGCAGTGACCAAAAAAACGTAATTTTGGTGTTTGTTTTTTTCACTACGCCAGATAGCGATCAGGTTAATCCTTTTTTATTGATAGATCGGGTGATTCTGAACTCAGCGATACCAAATATGTGTAGGTTTAATTTATTTTATTGTTTTACTTTGAATGGAGTGAAAGGGGGGAGATTTGAACTTTTATATTTTTAACATTTCTTTTATATTTTTAAAAACATTATTTTTTTTACTTTTGGCATGCTTCAATAGTCTCCATAGGAGACTAGAAGCTGCCACAAGCCAATCGGCTCTGCTACATAGAAGCGATGGTCAGATCGCTATATAGTACAGTAGAATTGCTGACTTGCTATTAGCACCGACCACTGGGTGACGCTCACAGCAATCCGGCACTGACAACCATAGAGGTCTCCAGGAGACCTAGGGTAGTCATGCCGACACACCGTGACCCACGATCAAGTGACGCAGGTCACCAGTAAGCGTATTTCCAGCGTGATCAACAGAAGCGCCATTTAAATGCCACTTTCAGCGTTTGACAACGGCATTTAACTAGTTAATAGCCACGGGTGGATCGCAATTCCACCTGCGGCTATTGCAAGCACATGTCAGCTGTTCACACAGACAGCTCTCCAGCGACCAACGATGCCTTAGTCCCCGGGTAACCAGGGTAAACATCGGGTTACTAAGCACAGGGCCGCGGTGACGTCACCGCTGTGCTCTGCTTTACGGCCGGCCGGCGCTCACACAGTGCAGGGAAGTTGACGGCGCGGGACAGACACCGGAATGTAAGTATGTACTGTTTGTTTTTTTTTACATTTACAATGGTAACCAGGGTAAACATCGGGTTACTAAGCGCGGCCCTGCGCTTAGTAACCCGATGTTTACCCTGGTTACCAGTGAAGACATCGCTGGATCGGCATCACACACGCCGATTCAGCGATGTCAGCGGATGATCAGCGACCAAAAAAAGGTCCTGATCATTCCCAGCGACCAACGATCTCCCAGCAAGGGCCTGATCGTTGGTCGCTGTCACGCATAACGATTTCGTTAACGATATCGTTGCTACGTCACAAAAAGCAACGATATCGTTAACAAAATCGTTATGTGTGAATGTACCTTAAGACCATTTTACAGAGATTTTAAGGCACAAAAGTTCTGGTCCCTATTGACTTCTATTGGTTTCGGGTCCGAGGTCAAGTTCAAGGTCAAGTTCAGACCCAAATCAATTTTTTTACTCTAGATTTGTCTAACCTGGTGAACCCAAACATCCACGGATCCGCTCATCACTATTCCTTTACCGTTCCCGTAACCATCAAACTCATTGCCTTATTATTTTTGTGCAACTGCCAAGCTTTTTGTCACTTACTGAAGGGTAACCATTATGATCTGAACCTTCACATATGTGCCAAGTTTGTGCCTTCATTGAAACACTATAACAATTACACTCTTCTGCCTAATATTGAAATCAGTTTCAAACTGTCATATCTGTGTCCATCATTCCCCTATCCTATAGTGAGGCCAAAAGGCAACATACAAAAAAAACTGACCCACTTATAAATCTATTTCAGATGACTTTTATCTATTTAGGTGATCTTTTGTGTCTACCTTAGTCATATCTTTCAATAATAAAGGTACTAGGATTGAATGTTGTTCAAAAGGTTTAGATGTTCTACTTTTTACTCAAATTCCCCATGGCTTCTCTGTCAGGACATCAAAACCTAGTGTCTGATGCTATAAAGGCAAAATATAGCATCCTACTGATAACTGTACAGGACAACAGCTAAAAAACTTCCACTTCTGCTGCTCCAGGAGTTTATTTCATCATTACTATTGCTCAAAATCAAAAATAATTACAAACATGATTAAGACATTGCATGATATTTCTATCCTATGTATTAATCGCCATTTGGGACCTCCGGGCGCTGTCCTCAGATCCCATAAGGCACCGCGGCAGTGTCATTTGCACAGTTGCAGTTCGTGGCAGCAAGGCCACGAACTGCACCTGCGCAAGTGACATACAGAGTCTCCGGTGGTTGCTGGCTGGTGCTGTGGGTGTCTCTGGGTGTCCCGCCCTGCCCGGGGCTCTGCCGGCATTTTGCGACAGGCCAGAGCCCCGACATTTCCACGGTTCCATGTTCGGTGGTCTCCTGGAATATGGCCGCCGCCAAGGGCGGTGCATGCGCAGATGGTGATCTCGGGACCAAGATCTTGAGAGATGAGATTTCAGCACTGAGATTTCATCTCTCGAGATCTTGGTCCCGAGATCACCCCTGGCGGCGGCTATATTCTCGCAGACCACCGCACATGGAACCGTGGAAGTGTCGGGGTTCTGGCCTGTTGCAAAAAGTCGGCAGAGCCCCAGGCAGGGCCAGACACCCACACAGCACCGCTGGGCACCGGAGTCACACGCAGCAACAACACAAGACCCCCTCAGCAGCGCGCTGCACATCGGATTTCCCCCCTCATCCCTGCCTGCGGCTTGCAGCATCACCCCACTCCTGCCTCCTCCAGCAGCGACCCTGGGACCCCGCTTCACCACAGCCACCACCCCCGGTAAGCAAGAAGATGCAAGGATTATAAGAAGCACAACCATTTTATTAAAACATATGTTTTTCTTATTTTTCTCCTCAAAATTTGGGGTGCGTCTTATAATCCGGAGCATGATATAATCCGAAAAATATGGTATGTTGGAAGATGCAAATGGTGTGAGACATGTCCGCTGCTCCTGATAGCACCACTAAGCATACACAGATGTTAATTTCACCGCACTACCGATGCGATCGCATCGGGCCTATTTGTCGCATTAAATATAATCACCAGTTCTCAGATACATTCAGATTAGAAAACTGTGCACTTTTAATCCATTTAAATGAGCCAAAATGCTGCACCATGTAGCCTTAAGGAGGCTTTCCACTAAAAACATAGGTGATGCATGTATAATTGCTAGGGATTAGTGATGAGCGAACATGCTCGCCACTACTCGTTACTCGCCCGTCTACATCCTTGTCCGAGCACAGCCTTCAGTTGTCTATACCCCAGTCTTTGGAACGCAAGTGGAAATACAAAGCCAACGCCCCACAGGCCACAGTCCTAATTCTAACATTTCTCTTCTGCTTGCACTCGAAATGTTGCCTTTTAGGCTAGTTGAGACGGAAGCTTTCCGCAACCTGATGGCGGCAGCCATCCCAGGGTACTCGGTCCCCAGTCACCACTATTTCTCCTGGTGTGCTGTACCGGCATTACACCAGCATGTGTTTCACAACATTACCCGTGCCCTCAGCAAAGCTGTTACAGGGGAAGTCCACCTAACCACGGGCATGTGGACAAATGCTTGTGGACAGGGACGGTACATCTCACTGACAGCACACTGCGTTAACACAGTGGAAGCTGGGACCCAGTTGGACCTTGGGATGGAACACATCCTCCCCATGCCGAGGATTGCTAGTCCTACATCAATCAGGGTTGCCTTCACAGTCTACAGCTCCTAGATCTCCTCCTCCTCCACCTCTTCATCCTCCAAGTCTGAAATCAACATATCAGTCAGAAGCTGGAAGATCTGCAGCACTGCATCAGCCAAGTAGCAACAGTGTTGTGAGTTCTGTTTTTGGGCTCCCTCTGGTGGTTACTGATGGTACTGGGTGATTTGTGTTCTGCTGTCTCTGGTGTCCACCTGTTCTATTAGCATTTGGGAGTTTCCTATTTAACCGGGCTTTCTTGTCATTTCCCCGCCGGCTATCAAGGTTATCAGAGTGTTTTGTTACCTCAGCTTCTGGCTTCAGTAATCTTCAGGACAAGCTAAGTTTTTGATTTTCTTGTTCCACGTTTTGCTTTATTTTTTGTCTTGTCCAGCTTGCATATAATTGTTTCTTTGCTGCTGGTTGCTCTAGTGGGCTGTAATTGCTCCTCATGTTCCATGAGTTGGAACATGAGTTCAAGTAATTACAGGATGGTTTTTTGAAGGGTTTTTTGCTGACCGCGCAGTTTACTTTTGTATCCTCTGCTATCTAGTTTTAGCGGGCCTCATTTTGCTGAATCTGTTTTCATACTGTGTATGTGCCTTCCTCTCATTTCACCGTCATTATATGTGGGGGGCTGCTATTTCTGTGGGGAATTTCTCTGGAGGCAAGAGAGGTCTGTGTTTCTTCTAATAGGGGAAGTTAGATCTTAGGCTGGTGCGAGACGTCTAGGATCAATGTAGGCACGTTCCCCGGCTATTGTTATTTGTGTGTTCAGGTTTAGGGTCGCGGTCAGCTCAGGTTCCATCACCCTAGAGCTCGTTGGTGCTTGTCCTTTTGTGATTCCCTGCCATTGGAATCATGACAGTATAGCCGGCCCAAATGTTTGGGCTGAAGTAGGAGGAAAAGTAGTCTGAGGAAGTTTTTTTTTTTTTTCTCTCCTCTGAGGTTGCTGCCTAGCCTTAATTGCAGCCTGGCTGATTTTTTTTTTTTTCCTCCTCTTAATCCTTGAATGGCTCTGACCTTAGCTGTTTATCATGGACGTCCAGAGTTTAGCTTCCAGCTTGAATAATCTTGCTGCTAAGGTTCAAAATATACAAGATTTTGTTGTACATGCTCCTATGTCTGAACCTAGAATTCCTATTCCAGAGTTCTTTGCTGGAGATAGATCTAGTTTTCTGAATTTTAGGAACAATTGCAAGCTGTTCCTTTCTTTGAAATCTCGCTCTTCTGGAGACCCTGCTCAGCAGGTTAAGATTATTATATCTTTCCTGCGGGGTGACCCTCAAAATTGGGCATTTGCATTGGCACCAGGGGATCCTGCGTTGCTTAATGTGGATGCGTTTTTTCTGGCATTGGGTTTGCTCTATGAGGAACCTAACCAGGAGATTCAGGCTGAAAAAGCTTTATTAGCTCTCTCTCAGGGGCAAGATGAAGCAGAAATATATTGTCAAAAATTTCGGAAATGGTCAGTGCTTACTCAGTGGAATGAGTGCGCCCTGGCTGCAAAGTTCAGAGATGGCCTTTCTGAGGCCATTAAAGATGTTATGGTGGGGTTCCCTGCGCCTACGGGTATGAATGAGTCTATGACTATGGCTATTCAGATTGATCGGCGTTTATGGGAGCGCAAACCTGTGCACCATTTGGCGGTGTCTTCTGAACAGGCACTTGAGACAATGCAATGTGATAGAGTTCAGTCTAGAAGTGAACGGCAAAACTATAGGCGGAAAAATGGGTTGTGCTTTTATTGTGGTGATTCAGCTCATGTTATATCAGCATGCTCTAAACGCACAAAAAAGGTTGATAAGTCTGTTGCCATTAGTACGTTACAGTCTAAGTTCATTCTGTCTGTAACTCTGATTTGCTCATTATCATCCATTTCCGTCGATGCCTATGTAGATTCAGGCGCTGCCCTGAGTCTTATGGATTGGTCATTTGCCAAGCGTTGTGGGTTTAGTCTTAAGCCTCTGGAAGTCCCTATTCCTTTGAAGGGAATTGACTCTACACCTTTGGCTATGAATAAACCTCAGTACTGGACACAAGTGACCATGCGTATGACTCCCGTTCATCAGGAGGTGATTCGCTTCCTGGTATTGTATAATTTACATGATGTTCTAGTACTTGGTCTGCCATGGTTACAAACTCATAATCCAGTCCTTGACTGGAAAACAATGTCTGTGTTAAGCTGGGGATGTCAGGGGGTTCATGATGATGCACCTCCAATTTCTATCGCTTCATCTACTCCTTCTGAGGTTCCTGTATTTTTGTCGGATTATCGGGATGTTTTTGAGGAGCCTAAGCTCAGTTCGCTTCCTCCTCACAGGAATTGCGATTGTGCTATAGATTTGATTCCTGGCAGTAAATTTCCTAAAGGTCGTTTGTTCAATCTGTCAGTGCCAGAGCATACTGCTATGCGGGATTATGTTAAGGAGTCCTTGGAAAAGGGACATATCCGTCCATCTTCGTCCCCTTTGGGAGCAGGTTTTTTTTTTCGTGGCCAAAAAAGATGGGTCCTTGAGGCCTTGTATAGATTATCGTCTTTTGAATAAGATTACCGTAAAATATCAGTATCCTTTGCTTTTGTTGACTGATTTGTTTGCTCGCATTAAGGGGGCTAAATGGTTCACTAAGATTGATCTTCGGGGTGCGTATAATCTTATACGAATAAAGCAAGGTGATGAGTGGAAAACCGCATTTAATACGCCTGAGGGCCATTTTGAGTATTTGGTAATGCCTTTCGGACTTTCTAATGCTCCTTCAGTCTTCCAGTCCTTTATGCACGATATTTTCCGTGAATATCTGGATAAATTTATGATTGTGTATTTGGATGATATTTTGGTTTTTTCTGATGACTGGGAGTCTCATGTTCAGCAGGTCAGGAAGGTGTTTCAGGTCCTGCGGGCTAATTCCTTGTTTGTAAAGGGCTTAAAGTGTTTCTTTGGAGTCCAGAAGATTTCTTTCTTGGGGTATATTTTTTCCCCTTCTACTATTGAGATGGATCCCGTCAAGGTTCGGGCTATTTGTGACTGGACGCAGCCTGCATCTCTTAAGAGTCTGCAGAAGTTCTTGGGCTTTGCTAATTTCTATCGTCGTTTTATAACTAATTTTTCTAGTGTTGTTAAGCCTTTGACGGATTTGACTAAGAAGGGTGCTGATGTTGCTGATTGGTCTCCTGCGGCTGTGGAGGCCTTTCAGGAACTTAAACGCCGGTTTTCTTCTGCTCCTGTGTTGCGTCAGCCTGATGTTTCGCTTCCTTTCCAGGTTGAGGTTGATGCTTCCGAGATTGGAGCGGGGGCGGTTTTGTCGCAGAGAGGCTCCGATTGCTCGGTGATGAAGCCATGTGCGTTCTTTTCTAGGAAGTTTTCGCCCGCTGAGCGGAATTATGATGTGGGTAATCGGGAACTTTTGGCCATGAAGTGGGCATTTGAGGAGTGGCGTCATTGGCTGGAGGGTGCTAGACATCGTGTGGTGGTCTTGACTGATCACAAAAATCTGATTTACTTTGAGTCTGCCAGGCGTCTGAATCCTAGACAGGCTCGTTGGTCACTGTTTTTCTCTCGTTTCAATTTTGTGGTTTCATACCTGCCAGGTTCAAAGAATGTGAAGGCGGATGCTCTTTCTAGGAGTTTTGTGCCTGACTCCCCTGGAAATTCTGAGCCCACTGGTATCCTTAGGGATGGGGTGATTTTGTCGGCCGTCTTCCCAGACTTGCGACGTGCTTTGCAGGAGTTTCAGGCGGGTAAACCTGATCGTTGTCCGCCTGAGAGACTGTTTGTTCCGGATAGTTGGACCAGTAGAGTAATCTCCGAGGTCCATTCTTCTGCGTTGGCAGGTCATCCTGGAATATTTGGTACTAGAGACTTGGTGGCCAGGTCTTTTTGGTGGCCTTCCTTGTTGAGGGATGTGCGTTCTTTTGTGCAGTCTTGTGAGGTTTGTGCTCGGGCTAAGCTTTGCTGTTCTCGAGCCAGTGGATTGTTGTCACCTTTGCCTATCCCGAAGAGGCCTTGGACGCACATTTCCATGGACTTTATTTCGGATCTCCCTGTCTCTCAAAAAATGTCCGTCATCTGGGTTGTGTGTGACCGCTTTTCTAAAATGGTTCATCTTGTACCCTTGCCTAAGTTGCCTTCCTCCTCTGAGTTGGTCCCTCTGTTTTTCCAGAACGTGGTTCGTTTGCATGGGATTCCGGAGAACATCGTTTCTGACAGGGGATCCCAGTTTGTGTCTAGATTTTGGCGGACGTTCTGTGCTAAGATGGGCATTGATTTGTCCTTTTCGTCTGCATTCCACCCTCAGACGAATGGCCAGACGGAGCGAACTAATCAGACCTTGGAAACTTATTTGAGGTGTTTTGTTTCTGCTGATCAGGATGACTGGGTTACCTTTTTGCCGCTGGCCGAGTTTGCCCTTAATAATCGGGCTAGTTCTGCTACCTTGGTTTCTCCTTTCTTTTGTAATTCGGGGTTTCATCCTCGTTTTTCCTCTGGTCAGGTGGAGCCTTCTGATTGTCCTGGAGTGGACATGGTGGTGGATGGGTTGCATCGGATTTGGAGTCATGTGGTGGACAATTTGAAGTTGTCCCAGGAGAAGGCTCAGCAGTTTGCTAATCGCCGTCGCCGCGTGGGTCCTCGACTTCGTGTTGGGGACTTGGTGTGGTTGTCTTCTCGTTTTGTTCCTATGAAGGTCTCTTCTCCTAAGTTCAAGCCTCGGTTCATCGGTCCTTATAGGATCTTGGAAATTCTTAACCCTGTGTCGTTTCGTTTGGATCTCCCGGCATCGTTTGCTATTCATAATGTGTTCCATCGGTCGTTGTTGCGGAGGTATGAGGTACCTGTTGTTCCTTCGCTTGAGCCTCCTGCTCCGGTGCTGGTGGAGGGAGAATTGGAGTATGTTGTGGAGAAGATCTTGGATTCTCGTGTTTCCAGACGGAAACTCCAATATTTGGTCAAGTGGAAAGGTTATGGTCAGGAGGATAATTCTTGGGTGGTTGCCTCTGATGTTCATGCTGATGATTTGGTCCGCGCTTTTCATAGGGCTCATCCTGGTCGCCCTGGTGGTTCTCGTGAGGGTTCGGTGACCCCTCCTCAAGGGGGGGGTACTGTTGTGAGTTCTGTTTTTGGGCTCCCTCTGGTGGTTACTGATGGTACTGGGTGATTTGTGTTCTGCTGTCTCTGGTGTCCACCTGTTCTATTAGCATTTGGGAGTTTCCTATTTAACCGGGCTTTCTTGTCATTTCCCCGCCGGCTATCAAGGTTATCAGAGTGTTTTGTTACCTCAGCTTCTGGCTTCAGTAATCTTCAGGACAAGCTAAGTTTTTGATTTTCTTGTTCCACGTTTTGCTTTATTTTTTGTCTTGTCCAGCTTGCATATAATTGTTTCTTTGCTGCTGGTTGCTCTAGTGGGCTGTAATTGCTCCTCATGTTCCACGAGTTGGAACATGAGTTCAAGTAATTACAGGATGGTTTTTTGAAGGGTTTTTTGCTGACCGCGCAGTTTACTTTTGTATCCTCTGCTATCTAGTTTTAGCGGGCCTCATTTTGCTGAATCTGTTTTCATACTGTGTATGTGCCTTCCTCTCATTTCACCGTCATTATATGTGGGGGGCTGCTATTTCTGTGGGGAATTTCTCTGGAGGCAAGAGAGGTCTGTGTTTCTTCTAATAGCTCAAGTTAGATCTTAGGCTGGTGCGAGACGTCTAGGATCAACGTAGGCACGTTCCCCGGCTATTGTTATTTGTGTGTTCAGGTTTAGGGTCGCGGTCAGCTCAGGTTCCATCACCCTAGAGCTCGTTGGTGCTTGTCCTTTTGTGATTCCCTGCCATTGAAATCATGACACAACAGGCTGTGCTGAAGCTAATCTGCATAGGTGACAAACGGCACAATGCAGAAGAATTGTGGACAGCGCTGAAAGAGCAGTCAGATATTTGGATGACACGGCTGAACCTACAGCCAGGCATGGTCGTGTGTGACAATGGCATGGTCGTGTGTGACAATGGCTATAACTCTGGTGGCGGCTCTGAGGCAAGGTGAGCTTATACACATACCTTGCTTGGCCCATGTGCTTAACCTCGTGGTTCAATGCTTTCTGAAAATCTACCCGGAGCTGCTGGATCTGCTAGTGAAAGTACGCCATCTGTCTGCCCATTTTAGAAAGTCAGCTACAGCTTCAGCCGCCCTTGCTGTGCATCAGCAGCATTTGCAGCTTCCAGCTCACTGACTGGTGTGTGATGTCCCCACGTGCTGGAACTCTACACTGCATATGTTGGAAAGGATTTGTGAGCAGAAGAGTGCAGTTGTTGACTACCAACACCAACAAAGCCGTTGATAGAGGCAGAGAGGTATGCTAAAATGTTGCAGTACCAGAGGGCCCTTGTAGCGGAATTGCTTAGAAAATTCCCATGTGAGAACGCTGGCAGCAGACGTCAGAATTTGTTGTACAACCAAGAAGTCCAAGTGAGAGAGACAGAAGTACAATCCAGCTCAGGCAGGGGAACAATGGCAAAGTTCTGGGACAGTTTTCTCAGACCCTCCCATTGTGAAGGCACAAAGGCAGGGGGTGCTGTCACAAGAAGTGCAATGTTTGGGAAGATGGTGAGGGACTACCTTGCAGATCGTACAAACGACCTCCGTGATTCCTCTGTGCCTTTTAATTATTGGGTATCCAAGATGGACACGTGGCATGAACTGGCTCTCTACGCCTTGGAGATCCTGGCCTGCCCTGCTGCTACCGTTCTGTCAGAGCGGGTTTTTAGTGCCGCTTGTGGAATTATAATAGATAAGCGCATCCGCCTGTCAACTGAAAATGCTGACAGGCTGATTCTTATGAAAATGAACAAGGGCTGGATTGGCAGAGACTTCTGTACACCACCAAGTGAAAACAGCGAAACATAACCTCAAGTACATTTTGGGGAGGTATATTCTCATGCACCTCTTCACAACCACACATGGGTATAATCTTCCAGATTTGGTCTGTTTCTTCTTAACCTCCTCCTTATCCTCATCATCCAGAACCACTAGATGACCAGGGTGAACGTGCTCTGTACTGTTATAGGCCGGTGAATTTTGGGCAAGGGGACTGTGATGGCACTATTTTATTTATTAAAAAAAGGACCCCACATTGTGGAATTGGGCATTACATTACATTTGGCCTACTTCTGAACTCTCTCCTGCAATGTGTCCTTTAACTGCCACTAGATCACCATGGTTAACGTGCTCTGTACTGTTATAGGCCACTGAATTTTGGGCAAGGGGGGTGTGATGGCACTAGTTTATTAAAAAAAGGAACCCCCATTGGGGAATTGTTTGTCAGCTCCCTACTTCTTAACTCTGTCTACTGCATGTGTCCTTTAACTGCCACTAGATGACCAGGGTGAACGTGCTCTGTACAGTGAATTTTGGGCAAGGGGGCTGTGATGGCACTATTTTATTTAGTAAAAAAAGGACCCCACATTGGAGAATTTGGCATTATATTGGGCCTACTTCGTAACTCTGTCTCCTGCAATGTGTCCTTTAACTGCCACTAGATGACCATGGTGAACGTGCTCTGTACCGTGACTTTTTGGCAAGGGGGATGTGATGGCACTATTTTATTTAGTAAAAAAGGACCCCACATTGGGGAATTGGGCTTACTTCTTAACTCTGTCTCCTGCAATGTGTCTTTTAACTGCCACTAGATCATCAGGGTTAACGTGCTCTGTACTGTTATAGGCCACTGAATTTTGGGCAAAGGGGTTGTGATGGCACTAGTTTATTTATTAAAAAGGACCCCCCATTGGGGAATTGTTTGTCAGCTTCCTACTTCTTAACTCTGTCTACTGCAATGTGTCCTTTAACTGCCACTAGATGACCAGGGTGAACGTGCTCTGTACAGTGAATTTTTTTGCCAGGGGGCTGTGATGGCACTATTTTATTTAGTTAAAAAAGGACCCCACATTGGGGAATTGTTTGTCAGTTCATGCCCTCCATTACAAGTCTCAGAGACCCACACCCCTACATTAGGACTACTTCTCAACTCTGTTTCCTGCAATGTCTCTTCCTTATCTCCAACAACATGACCTGGGTGAAAGTGTTCTGTACTTTTATAAGCCCCAGAATTTTGAACAAGGGGGGCTATGATGGCAATAGTATATTTTTAAAAAAGTACCCCCCATTGGTGAAACCACATCCTTGTTGGCAAAGACTTCATAACATTTGTGCACCTTAAAGAGCTCACCTAAAAAGCTCCTTTTTGTGTTGCCTGGTTGCTCACATTGGACACAATACACTTCATATAAATTTGACAAAGCAATGCTGTCAGCTTGGCTCAGTAGTTAATTGCAAATATTTCTTTGTCGACTATATTAGTTTCTCTCCTTGAGAGCCATAACTTTGCCTGCCTCAAATGTACAAATGGCGAATATACAAATGGCGATTTGGAATCCAGATTAAAATACTGTATACCGAATGCATTCAGAGAATCACATAGCTGCATTTCTTGTAAAACATTTTCAGATGTGACAGACAATGCTCATAGTGACACAATATTGAGAAATGTGTGTTTATTCACTTCACAAACAGTTCTAAGCTTATATATGTTTGCTGTTTGTCATTGTTAAGCATTAAGGTTTACTGAAACTCTGCATGTGGTGGTTTGATCTAAATCCTTGTGGCTTTTATTTTCTAGGGGTTTATGGCCCCTCGTCTGATGACTCCATGATATCTCAGTTTCATACAAACTTGAAAGCTGGCCACTTGAAAGGCTGGGTGAAACTAGAGTTACTACATAGTGTAAATCACTGTATAAGACCAGAGAAACATGACTAAGACAGATGCCAAAACTGGGGTACCTGTACATGTACAGTGTGCTGATACTGCATAATTGTGGACACCCGTGCAGTGTAGGTAATCTCCCAGGGGTTCTCTGTCTTGGTCTTGCTTCTCTGATATTCTAGACAGATGATATTTAAAAGCCTCTTGTGGATGATGTAAGTATACTGTATGTAGTTAATCTTTATATATACGTAATCACTATATGTATTTAATCCTTATATGTACTTATTAACCTTTGTATGTTAAGATATACAAAAGTGTACTCCCTCACACTTTTCAATCATACTATTCCTTGAATTTTGAAGTTTGCAATAAAATTGCATTGTATTGCAAGTATTACCCTTATTTAATGCCTTAATCCCTTATGACGTACTCTCCCGTCGAAGTGACCTGGGACTTAATTCCCAGGGACGGGATAGTACGTCATAGGTGTTCGGCCGTGCTCATGGGGGGAGCGTGGCTGATCGTCGCAGGGTGTCAGCTGATTATTACAGCTGACATCCGGCACTATGTGCCAGGAGCAGACACAGACCGCTCCCGGCACATTATCCCCCGGAACCCTGTGATCAAACATGATCGCAGCGTTTCGGCGGCATAGGGAAGCATTGCGCAGGGAGGGGGCTCCCTGCGTGTTTCCCTGAGACCCTCAGAACAACGCAATGTGATTGCGTTGTTCAGATGATCGCTTACGTTCTCCTCCCTGTAGGCCCCGGATCCAAAATGGCCGCCGGGCTCCTTCCGGGTCCTGCAGGGAGGTTGAATGCAAGTGCCTGCTTACAGCAGGCACCGGAATGCCTCCTGCTCTGCCTGTCAGATTGCTGATCTGACACAGTGCTTTGCAAAGTGTCAAATCAGCGATCTGACACTATAGCATGATGTAAAAAAATATTATATATATATATATATTTACATGTGTAAAAATATATATATATATATATTGTTCCAATAAATACATTTATTTGCAATAAAAAAAATAATAAAAGTACACATATTTAGTATCGCCGGTGCATCCGTAACAACCCAACCTATAAAACTGTCCCACTAGTTAACCCCTTTAGTGAACACCGTAAAAAAAGGCAAAAAACAAGACTTTATTATCATACCGTCAAACAAAAAGTGGAATAACATGCCATTAAAAAGACAGATATAAATAACATGGTACCACTGAAATCGTCACCTTGTCCCGCAAAAAAAGAGCCACCATACAGCATCATCAGCGAAAATATAAAAAAGTTATAGTCCTCAGAATAAAGCAATACAAAAATAATTATTTTTTATATAAAATAGTTTTTATCGTATAAAAGAACCAAAACATAAAAATATTATATAAATGAGGTATCGATGTAATCGTACTAACCCGAAAAATAAAACTGCTTTATCAATTTTACCAAACATGGAACAGTATAAATGCCCCCCCCCCCCAAAAAAAAAAAAGAAATTCATGAATTGCTGGTTATTGGTCATTCTGCCTCACAAAAATTGGAATAAAAAGCAATCAAAAAAAGTCACGTGCCTAGAAATGGTACCAATACAAACATCAACTCATCCCACAAAAAACGAGACCTTACATGACTATGTGGACCAAATATTAAAAAATTTTAGCTCTCAAAATGTGGAGACGCAAAAACTATTTTTTGCAATAAAAAGCGTCTTTTACTGTGTGACAGTTGCCAATCATAAAAATCCACTAAAAAACCTGCTATAAATAGTAAATCAAACCCCCTTCATCACCCCCTTAGTTAGGGAAAAATAATAAAATAAAAAAAAGTATTTATTTCCATTTTCCCATTAGGGTTAGCGTTTGGGCTAAAGTTAGGGTTAGGGCTACAGTTAGGGTTTAGGCTAAAGTTAGGGTTAGGGTTGGGGCTAAAGTTAGGGTTAGGGCTAGGGTTGAGCGAAACGGGTCGAACATTTTCAAAAGTCGCCGACTTCTGGCTAAGTCGGGGTTTCATGAAACCCGATCCGACCCCTGTGCGGGGTCGGCCATGCGGTACGCGACTTTCGCGCCAAAGTCGCGTTTCAATGACGCGAAAAGCGCCATTTCTCAGCCAATGAAGGTAAACGCAGAGTGTGGGCAGCGTGATGACATAGGTCCTGGTCCCCACCATCTTAGAGAAGGGCATTGCAGTGATTGGCTTGCTGTCTGCGACGTCACAGGGGCTATAAAGAGGCGTTCCCGCCGACCGCCATCTTACTGCTGCTGATCTGAGCTTAGGGAGAGGTTGCTGCCGCTTTGTCAGAAGCAGGGATAGCGTTAGGCAGGGTCCATTAACCACAAAACCGCTTGTGCTGCAGCGATTTGCACTGTCCAACACCACCCTCGGTGTGCAGGGACAGTGGAAGTTTTTTTTTTTTTTTTTTTCCCCTCAGCGCTGTAGCTCATTGGGCTGCCCTAGAAGGCTCCCTGATAGCTGCATTGCTGTGTGTACGCCGCTGTGCAAACCAACTGCTTTTTTCAAAGCACAAATCCTCTTGTTCCTTCCTTTCTGCACAGCTATCTTTTTTGTTTGTCCACACTTTTTATTTCATTTGTGCATCAGTCCACTCCTTATTGCTGCCTGCCATACCTGGCTGAGATTACTGCAGGCAGGGAGATAGTAGCTGCCTGCCATACCTGGCTGAGATTACTGCAGGCAGGGAGATAGTAATTGTAGGACATTCCCTGTTTTTTTTTTTTGTTTTTTTTTGGTGGGAGATTAAGATTGGCAATTTGGCATTTCTGCTAGAGTGCCATCCCTGTGTGTGCCATCTCTCTCACATAGTGGGCCATAGAAAGCCTTTTCATTTTTCTGTATTTTTTTTTGTGGGGTGTATAAATTCTCCCTGATAAAAATACAGTGGGAGATTAATATTGGCCTTTGGGCTTGTGTGCCAGTCCTGAGTGTGCCATCTCTCTCACAAATAGTGGGCCATAGAAAGCCTATTTTATTTTTTTTGGGGTTTTATAAATTCTCCCTGAAAAAAAGGGAGATTAATATTGGCCTCTGGGCTTGTGTGCCAGTCCTGAGCGTGCCATCTGTGCCAGCCCTGAGCGTGCCATCTCTCTCACAAATAGTGGGCCATAGAAAGCCTATTTAATTTTTTTTTTGGTTTTATAAATTCTCCCTGAAAAAAAGGGAGATTAATATTGGCCTCTGGGCTTGTGTGCCAGTTGTGAGCGTGCCATCTGTGCCAGTCCTGAGCGTGCCATCTCTCTCACAAATAGTGGGCCATAGAAAGCCTATTTAATTTTTTTTTTTGTTTTATAAATTTTCCCTGAAAAAAGGGAGATTAATATTGGCCTCTGGGCTTGTGTGCCAGTTGTGAGCGTGCCATCTGTGCCAGTCCTGAGCGTGCCATCTCTCTCACAAATAGTGGGCCATAGAAAGCCTATTTAATTTTTTTTTTGGTTTTATAAATTTTCCCTGAAAAAAGGGAGATTAATATTGGCCTCTGGGCTTGTGTGCCAGTTGTGAGCGTGCCATCTGTGCCAGTCCTGAGCGTGCCATCTCTCTCACAAATAGTGGGCCATAGAAAGCCTATTTAAATATTTTTTTGGTTTTATAAATTCTCCCAGAAAAAAAGGGAGATTAATATTGGCCTCTGGGCTTCTGTGCCAGTCCTGAGCGTGCCATCTGTGCCAGTCCTGAGCGTCCCATCTCTCTCACAAATAGTGGGCCATAGAAAGCCTATTTTTTTTTTTTTTTGGGTTTTAGAAATTCTCCCTGGAAAAAAAAAGGGAGATTAATATTGCCCTTTGGGCTTGTGTGCCAGTACTAAGCGTTCCATCTCTCTCTCTCTCTCAGTCAGTGGGCCATAGAACGCCTATTTTTGGTTTTATTTGTTTTCTAAATTCTCCCTGAAAAAATCATTTTATTTTATTTGGTTTCTAAATTCTTCCTGATAAAATCATATTTTTTTTATTATTTTTTTTTCTAAAGTCTCCCTGAAAAAAAAAAAAAAAAAAACAGTGGGAGATTAATATTGGCCTTTCTGCTTGTGTGCCAGTCTTGACTCCTGGGTGCGTCATCTCTCAGTCAGTGGGCCATAGAACGCCTATTTTTGGTTTTATTTGTTTTATAAATTCTCCCTGAAAAAATCATTTTATTTTATTTGGTTTCTAAATTCTTCCTGATAAAATCATATTTTTTTTATTATTTTTTTTTCTAAAGTCTCCCTGAAAAAAAAAAAAAAAAACAACCAAAAAAAACAGTGGGAGATTAATATTGGCCTTTCTGCTTGTGTGCCAGTCTTGACTCCTGGGTGTGCCATCTCTCTCTCTCTCTCTCTCTCTCTCTCTCTCTCTCTCTCTCTCTCCAATTGTGGTCCATAGAAAGCCTATATTTTTTTTCCTTGATTTGGGTTCCAAAATCTACCAGAGAAAATAACTCCATCAATCATTGGTAGAAAAATATTGGCCTCTGGGCTTGTGTGCCACTCCTGACTCCTGTGTGCGTCATCTCTCAGTCAGTGGGCCATAGAACGCCTATTTTTGTTTTTATTTGTTTTATAAATTCTCCCTGAAAAAATCATTTTATTTTATTTGGTTTCTAAATTCTTCCTGATAAAATCATATTTTTTTTATTATTTTTTTTTCTAAAGTCTCCCTGAAAAAAAAAAAAAAAAAACAACCAAAAAAAACAGTGGGAGATTAATATTGGCCTTTCTGCTTGTGTGCCAGTCTTGACTCCTGGGTGTGCCATCTCTCTCTCTCTCTCTCTCTCTCTCTCTCCAATTGTGGTCCATAGAAAGCCTATATTTTTTTTCCTTGATTTGGGTTCCAAAATCTACCAGAGAAAATAACTACATCAATCATTGGTAGAAAAATATTGGCCTCTGGGCTTGTGTGCCACTCCTGACTCCTGTGTGCGTCATCTCTCAGTCAGTGGGCCATAGAACGCCTATTTTTGTTTTTATTTTTTTTATAAATTCTCCCTGAAAAAATCATTTTATTTTATTTGGTTTCTAAATTCTTCCTGATAAAATCATATTTTTTTTATTATTTTTTTTTCTAAAGTCTCCCTGAAAAAAAAAAAAAAAAAACAAACAAAAAAAACAGTGGGAGATTAATATTGGCCTTTCTGCTTGTGTGCCAGTCTTGACTCCTGGGTGTGCCCTCTCTCTCTCTCTCTCTCTCTCTCTCCAATTGTGGTCCATAGAAAGCCTATATTTTTTTTCCTTGATTTGGGTTCCAAAATCTACCAGAGAAAATAACTACATCAATCATTGGTAGAAAAATATTGGCCTCTGGGCTTGTGTGCCACTCCTGACTCCTGTGTGCGTCATCTCTCAGTCAGTGGGCCATAGAACGCCTATTTTTGTTTTTATTTGTTTTATAAATTCTCCCTGAAAAAATAATTTTATTTTATTTGGTTTCTAAATTCTTCCTGATAAAATCATATTTTTTTTATTATTTTTTTTTCTAAAGTCTCCCTGAAAAAAAAAAAAAAAAAAACAAACCCCCCCAAAAAATGGGAGATTAATATTGGCCTTTCTGCTTGTGTGCCAGTCTTGACTCCTGGGTGTGCCATCTCTCTCTCTCTCTCTCTCTCTCTCTCTCTCTCTCCAATTGTGGTCCATAGAAAGCCTATATTTTTTTTCCTTGATTTGGGTTCCAAAATCTACCAGAGAAAATAACTCCATCAATCATTGGTAGAAAAATATTGGCCTCTGGGCTTGTGTGCCACTCCTGATTCCTGTGTGCGTCATCTCTCACTCAGTGGCCCATAGAAAGCATATAGTTTGTTACATTTGTTTTCTAAATTCTCCCTGCAAAAATCTATTTTTTTTTTTTGGGGGGGTTTCTAAAGTGTTCCTGAAAAAAATAAAAATAAAAAAAAAATAATAGTGTGACATTAATATTAACATTTGTGCTTCAGTGACAGTCCTGCGTGTGGGGCATCTCTCTAATTTGCAGCCACCAAAAAAAGAGTGTGTAACATTGGGCCTGATTTTCGCTGTGGTCTCACCAACCTGTAAAGGGGTAGCTAAATCATACTGAAGTTATAGCTCACCGTGTAAGTTGTGTGACTGCAACAAATAACGTTAGTTTGGTTACGTTTTTAAAACAATGAGGAAGTCTAGTGGAAGAGGTCGTGGCCGGGGGCGTTCATTGTCAGCTGGTAATGAGGGTAGTGGTAGTGGTGGAGCATCAGGTGGTCGTGGGGAAAAAAATATTGCACCTAAGTCTGGAGCTGTGGAGCCAGGTTCGTCGTCCGGCTACACAAGGCCTCGAACGCTCCCTTTTCTGGGATTAGGAAAACCGCTTTTAAAGCCGGAGCAGCAAGAGCAAGTTTTGGCTTATCTTGCTGACTCAGCCTCTAGCTCTTTTGCCTCCTCTCGTGAAACTGGTAAAAGTAAAAGCAGCGCGTCGTTAGTGGATGTTCACGGTCAGGGACAAGTCACTTCCTTGTCCTCTTCAGCAAAAACAACAACAGAGAAGAATGCAGCAGGCGACACAACGGGTTACTCCATGGAGCTCTTTACACATACCGTCCCTGGCTTAGAAAGTGAAGCAGTTAACAGTCCATGCCCATTACAAATTGAATCTGACATGGAGTGCACTGACGCACAGCCACAGCCAGACTACTATGCTGGTCCTTTGACTCAGACCACAACATTGCCCTCGCAGGGTGCTGATCAAGAATCAGACCCTGATGAGACTATGTTGCCCCATCACGAACGCTATACCACCGAACGACACGGTGACACAGACGAAGTTGCGCAGGAGGTACAAGAAGAGTTATTAGATGACCCAGTTCTTGACCCCGATTGGCAGCCATTGGGGGAACAGGGTGCAGGCGGCAGCAGTTCTGAAGCAGAGGAGGAGGAGGGGCCGCAGCAGGCATCAACATCGCCACAGGTTCCATCTGCCGGGCCCGTATCTTGCCCAAAACGCGTGGCAAAGCCAAAACCTGGTGGAGGACAGCGTGGCCATCCGGTTAAAGCTCAGTCTGCAATGCCTGAAAAGGTATCCGATGCTAGAAAGAGTGCAGTCTGGCATTTTTTTAAACAACATCCAATTGATCAGCGCAAAGTCATCTGTCAAAAATGTTCTACTTCCTTAAGCAGAGGTCAGAATCTGAAAAGTCTCAATACTAGTTGCATGCATAGACATTTAACCACCATGCATTTGAAAGCTTGGACTAACTACCAAACGTCCCTTAAGGTTGTTGCACCCTCGGCCAATGAAGCTAGTCATCAACGCAACATCCCTTCCGGCAGTGTAGGACCACCATTTAGCGCACCACCTGCTGTATCTGTGCAGGTATCTTTGCCAGGCCAAAGCAGTCAGGGTCAGGGAATCACCAGTTTCGTAGTAGGAAACACTGCATCTAGGGCACCGGCGGCAACAATACCATCTCCCACCGTCTCTCAGTCTGCCATGTCCACCGGCACCCCCGCTAGTTCCACG
Source organism: Ranitomeya imitator (assembly GCF_032444005.1). NCBI lineage: Eukaryota > Metazoa > Chordata > Amphibia > Anura > Dendrobatidae > Ranitomeya > Ranitomeya imitator. The sequence continues at coordinate 550,798,914 of NC_091282.1, read as the reverse complement.
ATCTCCATCTCTCCAGTCCAGCTCACCCTACATGAGACTATGGTTAGAAAAAGGAAATACTTAGCCTCGCATCCGCGTACACAGGGTTTGAACGCCCACATAGCTAGACTAATCTCGTTAGAGATGATGCCCTACCGGTTAGTTGAAAGCGAAGCTTTCAAAGACCTGATGGACTACGCTGTACCACGCTACGAGCTACCCAGTCGACACTTTTTTTCCAGAAAAGCCATCCCAGCCCTCCACCAGCATGTTAAAGAGCGCATCGTCCATGCACTCAGGCAATCTGTGAGCACAAAGGTGCACCTGACAACAGATGCATGGACCAGTAGGCATGGCCAGGGACGTTACGTGTCCATCACGGCACACTGGGTAAATGTGGTGGATTCAGGGTCCACAGGGGACAGCAAGTTTGGGACAGTTCTGCCTAGCCCACGGTCTAGTAAACAGTTGTCTGTAGCCGTTCGCACCCCCTCCTCCTCCTCCTCCTCCTCGTCCTCCTGCAGAAGCAAGAGCTCGTCCACAGACCGCAGTCGCACAAACACTCCATCCGCACCTGCCACTGTTGCACACCAGGTCTCCCATTATGGGGCAGCTACTGGCATACGTCAGCAGGCTGTATTGGCTATGAAGTGTTTGGGCGACAATAGACACACCGCGGAAGTTCTGTCCGAGTTCTTGCAGCAAGAAACGCAGTCGTGGCTGGGCACTGTAGATCTTGAGGCAGGCAAGGTAGTGAGTGATAACGGAAGGAATTTCATGGCTGCCATCTCCCTTTCCCAACTGAAACACATTCCTTGCCTGGCTCACACCTTAAACCTGGTGGTGCAGTGCTTCCTGAAAAGTTATCCGGGGTTATCCGACCTGCTCCTCAAAGTGCGTGGACTTTGCGCACATATCCGCCGTTCGCCTGTACACTCCAGCCGTATGCAGACCTATCAGCGTTCTTTGAACCTTCCCCAGCATCGCCTAATCATAGACGTTGCAACAAGGTGGAACTCAACACTGCACATGCTTCAGAGACTGTGCGAACAGAGGCGGGCTGTTATGTTTTTGTGGGAGGATACACATACACGGGCAGGCAGTAGGATGGCAGACATGGAGTTGTCAGGTGTGCAGTGGTCGAAGATTCAAGACATGTGTCAAGTCCTTCAGTGTTTTGAGGAATGCACACGGCTGGTTAGTGCAGACAACGCCATAATAAGCATGAGCATCCCCCTAATGCGTCTGCTGATGCAAAGTTTGACGCACATAAAGGATCAGGCGTCTGCACCAGAGGAAGAGGAAAGCCTTGATGACAGTCAGCGATTGTCTGGTCAGGGCAGTGTACATGACGAGGTACCGGGCGAAGAGGAGGTGGAGGATGAGGAGGATGATGGGGATGAGTATATTTTTAATGAGGAAGCTTTCCCGGGGGCACGGGAAATTGGTGGCGTGGCAAGGCCGGGTTCTGGTTTTTTGAGGGACACAAGTGACGTAGATTTGCCTGCAACTGCCCCTCAACCAAGCACAACCGCAGATTTGACAACGGGAACTTTGGCCCACATGGCGGATTATGCCTTGCGTATCCTCAAAAGGGACACACGCATTACAAAAATGATGAACGATGACGATTACTGGTTGGCCTGCCTCCTTGATCCTCGCTATAAAGGCAAATTGCAAAATATTATGCCACATGAGAACTTGGAACTAATATTAGCAACAAAACAATCAACTCTTGTTGACCGTTTGCTTCTGGCATTCCCTGCACACAGCGCCCGTGATCGTTCTCACACGAGCTCCAGGGGCCAGCAGACCAGAGGTGTTAGAGGGGCAGAAATCAGAAGTGGCGTTGGCCAGAGGGGTTTTCTGACCAGGTTGTGGAGTGATTTTTCTATGACCGCAGACAGGACAGGTACTGCAGCATCAATTCAAAGTGACAGGAGACAACATTTGTCCAGTATGGTTACAAACTATTTTTCATCCCTTATCGACGTTCTCCCTCAACCGTCATTCCCATTTGATTACTGGGCATCCAAATTAGACACCTGGCCAGAATTGGCAGAATATGCATTGCAGGAGCTTGCTTGCCCGGCAGCTAGTGTCCTATCAGAAAGAGTATTCAGTGCTGCAGGTTCAATACTAACAGAAAAAAGGACTCGTCTGGCTACCCAAAATGTAGATGATCTAACCTTCATTAAAATGAACCACAACTGGATTTCAAAATCTTTTGCCCCACCCTGCCCGGCTGACACCTAGCTTTCCTATGAAAAGGTCTTGCCTGTGGACTATTCTGAATGACTTTTCCAATCTCGTAATTTTCTTCACCTGATTGTCCAGCATACGACATGTTTCCACCTCACGAAATGGCCAAACTCCCCACACGGGGCTGTGCTATCGCCACTTTGCGCTTGGACCCTTGAGAGTGCTGTTTGTCTGAAGAGGTGGGTGTGGCCGCTTTTGGTCGACGGCACTGCCACTGGGTCCCTCATAGTACAATAAAGTGTCTCTGGCGGTGGTGGTGCGCACCCAACGTCAGACACACCGTTGTAATATGAGGGGCCCTGTGCCTGTACCGCCGGCCACAAGACAGTTCCCCCCCCCAGCTCAAACAGTGCTCTACCACTAGCAAAATTATCTCTCACAGCTTCACCAATGTGTAGTCTAGGCGCTGACATCCTTCAATGCCTGGCACTGACAATACCATTGTTTTGACATTTTTGTTATGTTAGGCCTTCGAAGCCTGTCTGCGGTCCCTTCTTTCTACAACTACTACACTGACCAGGCCACTGCTGGCCGTGTTACCCTGGAACCAATTTAAAAGTGCCTACAGTCAGCCCAATTTTGTTATGTTAGGCCTTCGAAGACTGTCTGCCGTCACTCCTTCCACTAGACTTCCACTGACCATACACTGCTGCCCATGTACCCCTGGAACCAATTTAAAGTGCCTACAGCCAGCCCAATTTTGTTATGTTAGGCCTTGGAAGCCTGTCTGCGGTCACTCCTTCCACTAGACTTCCACTGACCAGACCACTGCTGCCCGTGTACCCCTGGAACCAATTTAAAAGTGCCTACAGCCAGCCCAAGTTTGTTATGTTAGGCCTTCGAAGCCTGTCTGCGGTCACTCCTTCCACTAGACTTCCACAGACCAGACCACTGCTGCCCGTGTACCCCTGGAACCAATTTAAAAGTGCCTACAGCCAGCCCAAGTTTGTTATGTTAGGCCTTGGAAGCCTGTCTGCGGTCACTCCTTCCACTAGACTTCCACTGACCAGACCACTGCTGCCCGTGTACCCCTGGAACCAATTTAAAAGTGCCTACAGCCAGCCCAAGTTTGTTATGTTAGGCCTTGGAAGCCTGTCTGCGGTCACTCCTTCCACTAGACTTCCACTGACCAGACCACTGCTGCCCGTGTACCCCTGGAACCAATTTAAAAGTGCCTACAGCCAGCCCAAGTTTGTTATGTTAGGCCTTCGAAGCCTGTCTGCGGTCACTCCTTCCACTAGACTTCCACAGACCAGACCACTGCTGCCCGTGTACCCCTGGAACCAATTTAAAAGTGCCTACAGCCAGCCCAAGTTTGTTATGTTAGGCCTTGGAAGCCTGTCTGCGGTCACTCCTTCCACTAGACTTCCACTGACCAGACCACTGCTGCCCGTGTACCCCTGGAACCAATTTAAAAGTGCCTACAGCCAGCCCAAGTTTGTTATGTTAGGCCTTGGAAGCCTGTCTGCGGTCACTCCTTCCACTAGACTTCCACTGACCAGACCACTGCTGCCCGTGTACCCCTGGAACCAATTTAAAAGTGCCTACAGCCAGCCCAAGTTTGTTATGTTAGGCCTTCGAAGCCTGTCTGCGGTCACTCCTTCCACTAGACTTCCACAGACCAGACCACTGCTGCCCGTGTACCCCTGGAACCAATTTAAAAGTGCCTACAGCCAGCCCAAGTTTGTTATGTTAGGCCTTGGAAGCCTGTCTGCGGTCACTCCTTCCACTAGACTTCCACTGACCATACACTGCTGCCCATGTACCCCTGGAACAAATTTAAAAGTGCCTACAGCCAGCCCAAGTTTGTTATGTTAGGCCTTCGAAGCCTGTCTGCGTCCCGTTCTTTCAACTACAACTACACTGACCAGGCCACTGATGGCCGTGTTCCCTTGGAACCAATTTTAACTTGCCTACAGCCAGCCCTATGTTATTATGTTAGGCCTTCGAAGCCTGTCTGCGTCCCGTTCTTTCAACTACAACTACACTGACCAGGCCACTGATGGCCGTGTTCCCCTGGAACCAATTTTAACTTGCCTACAGCCAGCCCAATGTTAGGCCTTTGATGCCTGTCTGCCGTCACTCCTTCCACTAGGCCTCCACTGACCTGTCTATTGCTGCCCGTGTACCCCTTGAACCAACATCATTAAATATAAAAAAAATTAATTTGATTATAAAAAATAAGATCGTGTTGAGATCTCAAATGCAGACATTTTAACAATCAAAACAAACACACAACAAATATCTGGAACTGTACTACAAAGGTCCAACAGCTACAATTTCTTTCTCCTGCAAGAAGTTAACTGAAAGTTTTTTGGAGTTGTTAACACAGATATGGCATCCACCGAGTGTTGTCCTGTCGCGTCTCCTTTAAATTATTTCCAATAAGATGTTAAACTATTAATTTAATAAAATCAATAATTAAAAAAATAATTGAGTAAGTCAAAAGCACATTGCAAATAAACATTAATTACAAATCAAGAAGCATGGCGCGTCCGAGGGTGAGTAGATACCGAATAAGAATATAATCACCCTCGGACGCGCAATGCTTATTTACAACAGCCTTCCTTCCTAAGAATCAGCCCTTCCGTGGTGTAGAGAGAGGTTGTGTTACACTCCAAGGTGTTCCCCAGGTTGCCTTTCCTGAGCTTCGATCTTCCGGCTCTCGTTTAGTAGCTGTTGGAAACTACGCTGCATTAGGCCTACTAATTGTGTATGGGTGAAACAGTGGCGCATCTGCGGTCCCTCCTTCCACTAGGCCTCCACTGACCTGTCTACTGCGGCCCGTGTACCCCTTGAACCAACCTAATAAAATATTTAAAAAATTAATTTGATTATAAAAAATAAGATCGTGTTGAGATCTCAAATGCAGACATTTTAACAATCAAAACAAACACACAACAAATATCTGGAACTGTACTACAAAGGTCCAACAGCTACAATTTCTTTCTCCTGCAAGAAGTTAACTGAAAGTTTTTTGGAGTTGTTAACACAGATATGGCATCCACCGAGTGTTGTCCTGTCGCGTCTCCTTTAAATTATTTCCAATAAGATGTTAAACTATTAATTTAATAAAATCAATAATTAAAAAAATAATTGAGTAAGTCAAAAGCACATTGCAAATAAACATTAATTACAAATCAAGAAGCATGGCGCGTCCGAGGGTGAGTAGATACCGAATAAGAATATAATCACCCTCGGACGCGCAATGCTTATTTACAACAGCCTTCCTTCCTAAGAATCAGCCCTTCCGTGGTGTAGAGAGAGGTTGTGTTACACTCCAAGGTGTTCCCCAGGTTGCCTTTCCTGAGCTTCGATCTTCCGGCTCTCGTTTAGTAGCTGTTGGAAACTACGCTGCATTAGGCCTACTAATTGTGTATGGGTGAAACAGTGGCGCATCTGCGGTCCCTCCTTCCACTAGGCCTCCACTGACCTGTCTACTGCGGCCCGTGTACCCCTTGAACCAACCTAATAAAATATTTAAAAAATTAATTTGATTATAAAAAATAAGATCGTGTTGAGATCTCAAATGCAGACATTTTAACAATCAAAACAAACACACAACAAATATCTGGAACTGTACTACAAAGGTCCAACAGCTACAATTTCTTTCTCCTGCAAGAAGTTAACTGAAAGTTTTTTGGAGTTGTTAACACAGATATGGCATCCACCGAGTGTTGTCCTGTCGCGTCTCCTTTAAATTATTTCCAATAAGATGTTAAACTATTAATTTAATAAAATCAATAATTAAAAAAATAATTGAGTAAGTCAAAAGCACATTGCAAATAAACATTAATTACAAATCAAGAAGCATGGCGCGTCCGAGGGTGAGTAGATACCGAATAAGAATATAATCACCCTCGGACGCGCAATGCTTATTTACAACAGCCTTCCTTCCTAAGAATCAGCCCTTTCGTGGTGTAGAGAGAGGTTGTGTTACACTCCAAGGTGTTCCCCGGGTTGCCTTTCATGAGCTTCGATCTTCCGGCTCTCGTTTAGTAGTTGGTGGAAACTACGCTGCATTAGGCCTACAAATTTGGTATGGGGTGTAGAGACAGGTTGTGTTACACTCCAAGGTTTTCACCAGGTTGCCTTTCCTGAGCTTCGATCTTCATGCTCTCGTTTAGTAGGTGTCGGAAAGTAGGCTGCATTAGGCCTACAAATTGGGTATGGGGTGGAGAGAGATGGTGTGTTACACTCCAAGGTGTTCCCCAGGTTTCCTTGCCATTGCTTCGGTCTTCCGACTCTCGTTTAGTAGTTGTAGAAAAGTACACAGCATTAGGCCTACAAAATGGGTATGGGGTGGAGAGAGATGGTGTGTTACACTCCAAGGTGTTCCCCAGGTTGCCTTTCCTGAGCTTCGATCTTCATGCTCTCGTTTAGTAGGTGTCGGAAAGTAGGCTGCATTAGGCCTACAAATTGGGTATGGGGTGGAGAGAGATGGTGTGTTACACTCCAAGGTGTTCCCCAGGTTTCCTTGCCATTGCTTCGGTCTTCCGACTCTCGTTTAGTAGTTGTAGAAAAGTACACAGCATTAGGCCTACAAAATGGGTATGGGGTGGAGAGAGATGGTGTGTTACACTCCAAGGTGTTCCCCAGGTTGCCTTTCCTGAGCTTCGATCTTCATGCTCTCGTTTAGTAGGTGTCGGAAAGTAGGCTGCATTAGGCCTAAAAAATGGGGAATGGGGTGGAGAGAGATGGTGTGTTACACTCCAAGGTGTTCCCCAGGTTTCCTTGCCATTGCTTCGGTCTTCCGACTCTCGTTTAGTAGTTGTAGAAAAGTACACTGCATTAGGCCTAAAAAATGGGTATGGGGTGGAGAGAGATGGTGTGTTACACTCCAAGGTGTTCCCCAGGTTGCCTTTCCTGAGCTTCGATCTTCATGCTCTCGTTTAGTAGGTGTCGGAAAGTAGGCTGCATTAGGCCTACAAATTGGGTATGGGGTGGAGAGAGATGGTGTGTTACACTCCAAGGTGTTCCCCAGGTTTCCTTGCCATTGCTTCGGTCTTCCGACTCTCGTTTAGTAGTTGTAGAAAAGTACACAGCATTAGGCCTACAAAATGGGTATGGGGTGGAGAGAGATGGTGTGTTACACTCCAAGGTGTTCCCCAGGTTGCCTTTCCTGAGCTTCTATCTTCAGGCTCTCATTAAATTGTGGTTAAATGGAACAACTGCATTTGGCGTACTAGTTGGTTTGGGGCCTACTATCGGTGTCTGCCACTCCTTGCTGTTCTCCTGGTTTCCTGTCCTGAAATACCATTTTCAGCCTCTCGTTAAGTAGTTGTTAATGTTAGACTGCATTTGGCCTACTAGTTGGGTTGGGGCCTACTATCGGTGTCTGCCACTCCTTGCTGTTCTCCTCCACTGAACAAAGCTGTGCCGCCTGTTTACTACGGTTGCCAATTTTGAACTGCATTTCGACTACTTACTGATTTGGCCCTACTCTCTGTGTCAGACTCTCATTCCAGTTGTCCTCCACTGCAATGCCCCCTGGTTATTCCTGTGTTACCAATTTTGAACTGCATTTAGCCCACTTTCTTCTTTGGGCCTATATCTGTGTTTCCACTTCATCGTGCCCATTGCCCAGCCAGTGATAGATGAGTCTGCTGGTACATTGACCCATAACGCAACATTCCCCGTGCACGCTACACAACAACATTGTGACCCTGCTGAAAGTCAGGTTGCTCTTCCCGCATACCATACCACCTTACACGGGGACAAAGAGGAAGGTGCAGATGAAAGTGCAGGTTCCTTCATCAGGTGGGGGGAGGAATACTAGTTGGCGACGTCACTGGCACAGGGCCTCTCATAGTACGCAAAAGTGTTGCTGCCGGTGGGAGGCGCCCCCGCCGTGCAAACACACCGCTGTACTTTGAGGGGCCCTGTGCCAGTGCCAATGCCAACGAGTGGGCCCCCCCTGCTTGCTCAGGTTCACAGCACTTGCAAAGTTGAAATACTTACCTCTCCCTGCTCCACTGCCGTGACGTGGTCCAGATTTCCTGGGCCCACTAATTACTTGAACCAGCCCTACCCCCCACAACTTTAGCCAAATGACCCCCAATTTCAAATGCCTTCCAATTATTATAAGGTAAATTACGCTTGACAAGCTTCATTAAGAAGAATGGATGGTTTTGACATTAAAATGGGCACTCTAGGTGTTTTCCTGGCCCCCACTCACTGCCGACTATGCTGCCCCATTGACTTGCATTGGGTTTCGTGTTTCGGTCGATCCCGACTTTACGTCATAATCGGCCGATTTCACTCGACCCGACTTTGGACATAGTCGGGTTTCGCAAAACCCGGCTCGACTCTAAAAAGGTCAAGGTCGCTCAACTCTAGTTAGGGCTACAGTTAGGCTTGGTGCTACAGTTAGGGTTGGGGCTAAAGTTAGGGTTAGGATTGGGGCTAAAGTTAGGGTTAGGGTTGGGGCTAAAGTTAGGGTTAGGGTTGGGGCTAAAGTTACGGTTAGGGCTACAGTTAAGCTTGGTGCTACAGTTAGGGTTGGGGCTAAAGTTAGGGTTAGGGCTACAGTTAGGCTTGGTGCTACAGTAAGGGTTGGGGCTAAAGTTAGTGTTAGGGTTGGGGCAAAAGTTAGGGTTGGGGCTAAAGTTAGGGTTAGGGTTGTGGCTATAGTTAGGGTTAGGGTTTGGATTACATTTATGGTTGGGGTTACGGTTGGGATTAGGGTTAGGGGTGTGTTGGAGTTAGGGGTGTGGTTAGGGTTGGGATTAGGGTTAGGGTTGTGTTCGGGTTAGGGGTGTAATTAGGGTTATGGTTAGGGTTGAGATTAGGGTTACAGGTGTGTTCGGGTTAGGGTTGAAGTTAGAATTGAGGAGTTTCTACTGTTTAGGCACATCAGGGGCTCTCCAAACGTGACATGGCGTCCAATCTCAATTCCAGCCAATTCTGCGTTGAAAAAGTAAAACAGTGCTCCTTCTTTTCCGAGCTCTCCCATGCATTCAAACAGAGGTTTATCCCAACATATGGGGTATCAGTGTACTCAGGACCAACTGGACAACAACTTTTGGGGTCCAGTTTCTCTTGGTACCCTTGGGAAAATACAAAATTGGGGGCTAAAAAATAATTTTTGTGGAAAAAAATGATTTTTTATTTTCACGGCTCTGCGTTATAAACTTCTGATATGTACTTGGTGGGTTCAAAATTCTCACACCACACCTAGATAAGTTCCTTAGGGGGTTTACTTTCCAAAATGGTGTCACTGGTGGGGTTTTCCACTGTTTAAGCACATCAGGGGCTCTCAAAACATGGCGTCCTATCTCAATTCCAGTCAATTTTGCATTAAAAGTCAAACGGCACTCTTTCCCTTCCGAGCTCTGCCATGCGCCCAAACAGTAGTTTATCCCCACATATGGGTTATCAGCGTACTCAGGACAAATTGCATAACAACTTTTGGGGTCCAATTTCTTCTATTACCCTTGGGAAAATAAAAAATTGGGGGCGAAAAAATCATTTTTGTGAAAAAATATGATTTTTTATTTTTACGGCTCTACATTATAAACTTCTGTGAAGCACTTGGTGGGTTAAAGTGCTCATCACACATATAGATAAGTTTCCTAGGGGGTCTAACCCTGGGGGGTTTCAATGTTTAGGCACATCAGGGGCTCTCCAAACGCAACAAGGCATCCTATCTCAATTTCAGTCAATTTTGCACTGAAAAGTCAAACGGCGCTACTTCCCTTCCGAGCCCTGCCATGCTCCCAATCAGTGGTTTACCCCCACATATGGGGTATCAGTGTACTCAGGACAAATTGTACAACAACTTTTGGGGTCCAATTTCTCCTGTTACCCTTGGTAAAACAAAACAAATTGGAGCTGAACTAAATTTTTTGTGAAAAAAAGTTAATTGTTCATTTTTTATAAATATTCCAAAAATTCCTGTGAAATTCCTGAAGGGTTAATAAACTTTTGGAATGTGGTTTTGAGCACCTTTAGGGGTGCAGTTTTTAGAATGGTGTCACACTTGGGTATTTTCTATCATATAGACCCCCTCAAAGTTACTTCAAATGTGAGGTAGTCCCTAAAAAAAATGGTGTTGTGAAAATGAGAAATTGCTGGTCAACTTTTAACTCTTATAACTCCCTATAAAAAATTTGGTTCCAAAATTGTGCTGATGTAAAGTAGACATGGGGAAAATGTTATTTATTAAGTATTTTGTGTGACATATCTCTGTCAGTTAAGGGCATAAAAATTCAAAGTTGGAAAATTTTCAAAATTTTCGCCAAATTTCTGTTTTTTTCTCAAATAAATGCAGGTAATATCAAATAAATTTTACCACTGTCATGAAGTACCATATGTCATGAGAAAACAATGTCAGAATCATCAGGATCCATTGAAGCGTTCCAGAGTTATAACCTCATAAAGGGACAGTGGTCAGAATTGGCTCGGTCATTAACGTGCAAACCACCCGTGGGGATTAAGGGGTTAAAGCCGTATCTGAAACTTAGTGTTAAAACATGGCAAATAAAATTGCCCAATTCTCCTGTAAATAATTCTGCAAAGAGGGAACCATCATACCATTAAAAAATACAAGTGGATTTTCATGGGCCCATCCAGTATATGGGTTCCAATGCGTAATGGGGTGCATATGACTATGCGGCAGGGCTGGCCTTGCTGCCAATGTGTAAAACAAAGGAGTACGGGAGTACAAAATGCATATTGTGAAGTGGATTTACATGGGCCCATCCAGTACGTGGGTTCATAGGCTTATTGGGGTGCATATGAATTGGTAGCAGGGCAGGCTTTGCATTCAATGCAACATTTTTTCAGGAGGCCCTCCTGGACATCTTATGAAAGGGATATTGTGGTGCATCGTAATTCTTGGCAGCCCATCCACTCTCAGCATAAGTTACAACAGTTTAGGAGACCAACTGTTTAATAATGGTCCTTTAAGAAGATTAATGCCGCCTGATGCATCAGTTAAAATAGGCTCTGTGACTTTAACCCCTTCATGACCCAGCCTATTTTGACCTTAAAGACCTTGCCGTTTTTTGCAATTCTGGCCAGTGTCCCTTTATGAGGTAATAACTCAGGAACGCTTCAACGGATCCTAGCGGTTCTGAGATTGTTTTTTCGTGACATATTGGGCTTCATGTTAGTGGTAAATATAGGTCAATAAATTATGCGTTTATTTGTGATAAAAACGGAAATTTGGTGAAAATTTTGAAAATTTCGCAATTTTCACAATTTGAATTTTTATTCTGTTAAACCAGAGAGTTATGTGACACAAAATAGTTAATAAATAACATTTCCCACATATATACTTTACATCAGCACAATTTTGGAAACAAAATTTTTTTTTGCTAGGAAGTTATAAGGGTTCAAATTTGACCAGCGATTTCTCATTTTTACAACGAAATTTACAAAACCATTTTTTTTAGGGACCACCTCACATTTGAAGTCAGTTTACGGGGTCTATATGGCTGAAAATACCCAAAAGTGACACCATTCTAGAAACTGCACCCCTCAAGGTGCACAAAACCACATTCAAGAAGTTTATTAACCTTTCAGGTGCTTCACAGCAGCAGAAGCAACATGGAAGGAAAAAATGAACATTTAACTTTTTAGTCACAAAAATTATCTTTTAGCAACAATTTTTTTAATTTCACAATGGTAAAAGGAGAAACTGAACCACGAAAGTTGTTGTCCAATTTGTCCTGAGTACGCTGATACCTCATATGTAGGGGTAAACCACTGTTTGGGCGCACGGCAGGGCTTGGAAGGGAAGGAGCGCCATTTGACTTTTTGAATGAAAAATTGGCTCCACTCTTTAGCGGACACCATGTCACATTTGGAGAGCCCCCGTGTGCCTAAAAATTGGAGCTCCCCCACAAGTGACCCCATTTTGGAAACTAGATGCCCCAAGGAACTTATCTAGATGTATAGTGAGCACTTTGAACCCCCAGGTGCTTCGCAAATTGATCCGTAAAAATGAAAAAGTACTTTTTTTCACAAAAAAATTTTTTAGCCTCATTTTTTTCATTTTCCAATGGGCAGTAGGATAAAATGGATCATAAAAGTTGTTGGGCAATTTCTTCCGAGTACGCCGATACCTCATATGTGGGGGTAAACCACTGTTTGGGCACACGGCAGGGCTCGGAAGGGAAGGCGTGCCATTTGACTTTTTGAATGGAAAATTAGCTCCAATTGTTAGCGGACACCATGTCGCGTTTGGAGAGCCCCTGTGTGCGTAAACATTGGAGCTCCCCCACAAGTGACCCCATTTTGGAAACTAGACCCCCCAAGGAACTTATCTAGATGCATATTGAGCACTTTAAACCCCCAGGTGCTTCACAGAAGTTTATAACGCAGAGCCATGAAAATAAAAAATATCTTTTCTTTCCTCAAAAATGATTTTTTAGCCTGGAATTTCCTATTTTGCCAAGGGTATTAGGAGAAATTTGACCCCAAATGTTGTTGTTCAGTTTGTCATGAGTACGCTGATACCCCATATGTGGGGGTAAACCACTGTTTGGGCGCACGTCAGGGCTCGGAAGGGAAGGCACGCCATTTGGCTTTTTAAATGGAAAATTAGCTCCAATCATTAGCGGACACCATGTCACGTTTGGAGAGCCCTTGTGTGCCTAAACATTGGAGATCCCCCACAAATGACCCCATTTTGGAAACTAGACCCCCAAAGGAACTAATCTAGATGTGTGGTGAGCACATTGAACCCCCAAGTGCTTCACAGAAGTTTATAACGCAGAGCCGTGAAAATAATAAATACGTTTTCTTTCCTCAAAAATAATTATTTAGCCCAGAATTTTTTAATTTTCCCAAGGGTAACAGGAGAAATTTGACCCCAATATTTGTTGTCCAGTTTCTCCTGGGTACGGTGATACCCCATATGTGGGGGTAAACTACTGTTTGGGCACATGCCGGGGCTCGGAAGTGAAGTAGTGACGTTTTGAAATGCAGACTTTGATGGAATACTCTGCGGACGTCACGTTGCGTTTGCAGAGCCCCTGATGTGGCTAAACTGTAGAAACCCCCCACAAGTGACCCCATTTTGGAAACTAGACCCTGAAAGTAACTTATCTAGATGTGTGGTGAGCACTTTGAACCCCCAAGTGCTTCACAGAAGTTTATAACGCAGAGCCGTGAAAATAATAAATACGTTTTCTTTCCTCAAAAATAATTATTTAGCCCAGAATTTTTTATTTTCCCAAGGGTTACAGGAGAAATTCGACCCCAAAAGTTGTTGTCCAGTTTCTCCTGAGTACGCTGATACCCCATGTGTGGGGGTAAACCACTGTTTGAGCACACGTCGGGGCTCAGAAGGGAAGTAGTGACTTTTGAAATGCAGAATTTGATGGAATGGTCTGCGGGTGTCATGTTGTGTTTGCAGAGCCCCTGGTGTGCCTAAACAGTAGAAACCCCCCACAAGTGACCCCATTTTAGAAACTAGACCCCCCAAAGGAACTTATCTAGATATGTGATGAGCACTTTGAACCCCCAAGTGCTTCACAGACGTTTACAACGCAGAGCCGTGAAAATAAAAAATAATTTTTCTTTCCTCAAAAATGATGTTTTAGCAAGCATTTTTTTATTTTCACAAGGGTAACAGGAGAAATTGGACCCCAATCATTGTTGCGCAGTTTGTCCTGAGTATGCTGGTACCCCATATGTGGGGGTAAACCACTGTTTGGGCACACATCGGGGCTCGGAAGTGAGGGAGCACCATTTGACTTTATGAATACAAGATTGGCTGGAATCAATGGTGGCGCCATGTTGCGTTTGGAGACCCCTGACGTGCCTAAACAGTGGAAACCCCTCAATTCTAACTCCAACACTAACCCCAACACACCCCTAACCCTAATCCCAACTGTAGCCATAACCCTAATCACACCCATAACCCCAACACACCCCTAACCACAACCCTAATTCCAACCCTAACCCTAAGGCTATGTGCCCACGTTGCGGATTCGTGTGAGATTTTTCAGCATCATTTTTGAAAAATCCGCGGGTAAAGGGCACTGCGTTTTACCTGCGGATTTACCGTGGATTTCCAGTGTTTTTTGTGCGGATTTCACCTGTGGATTCCCATTGAGGAACAGGTGTAAAACGCTGCGGAATCCGCACAAAGAATTGACATGCTGCGGAAAATACAATTTTCCGCAGCATTTCCGCGTGGTATTTTCCGCACCATGGGCACAGCGGATTTGGTTTTCCATATGTTTACATGGAACTGTAAACCTGATGGAACACTGCTGCGAATCCGCAGCCAAATCCGCACCGTGTGCACATAGCCTAATTCTAAAGGTATGTGCACACGCTGCGGAAAACGCTGCGGATCCGCAGCAGTTTCCCATGAGGTTACAGTTCAATGTAAACCTATGGGAAACAAAAATCGCTGTACACATGCTGCAGAAAAACTGCACGGAAACGCAGCGGTTTACATTCTGCAGCATGTCACTTCTTTCTGCGGATTCCGCAGCGGTTTTACAACTGCTCCAATAGAAAATCGCAGTTGTAAAACCGCAGTGAAATGCGCAGAAAAACCGTGGTAAATCCGCGATAAATCCGCAGCGGTTTAGCACTGCGGATTTATCAAATCCGCAGCGGAAAAATCCGCAGAGGACCAGAATACGTGTGCACATACCGAAACCCTACCCCTACCCCTAACCCTACCCCTACCCCTAACCCTACCCCTACCCCTAACCCTACCCCTAACCCTAACCCTACCCCTAACCCTAGTTCTTACCCCAACCTTAGTGGAAATTTTTTTTTTTTAATTGTCCCTACCTATGGGGGTGACAAAGGGGGGAGGGCATTTACTATTTTTTTATTTTGATCACTGAGATAGGTTATATCTCAGTGATCAAAACTCACTTTGGAACGAATCTGCCGGCCGGCAGATTCGGCGGGCGCACTGCACACGCGCCCGCCATTTTGGAAGATGGCGGCGCCCAGGAAAGAAGACGGACGGATCCCGGGACGCTAGGTAAGTATAAGGGGGGGGGGAGATCAGGGCACGGGGGGCGTTGGAGCACGGGGGGGTGGATCGGAGCATGGGGGGGTGGATCGGAACACGGGGGGTGGATTGGAGCACGGGGTGGGGGATCGCTGTGCAGGGGGGTGGATCGGAGCACGGGGGGGTGGATCGCTGTGCGGGGGGGATCGCTGTGCGGGGGGGTGATCGGAGTGCGGGGGGTTTGATTGGAGCACGGGGGTGTGATTGGAGCACGGGGGGAGCGGACAGGAGGACGGGGGAGCGGAGTACAGGACGGGGGAGCGGAGTACAGGACGGAGGGGAGCGGACCACAGATCGGAGGGCTGGGGGGCGATCGGTGGGGTGGGGTGGGTGCACATAAGTGTTTCCAGCCATGGCCGATGATATTGCAGCATCGGCCATGGCTGGATTGTAATATTTCACCAGTTTTTTAGGTGAAATATTACAAATCGCTCTGATTGGCAGTTTCACTTTCAACAGCCAATCAGAGCGATCGTAGCCACGGGGGGGTGAAGCCACCCCCCCTGGGCTAAACTACCACTCCCCCTGTCCCTACAGATCGGGTGAAATGGGAGTTAACCCTTTCACCGGATCTGCAGGGACGCGATCATTCTGTGACACAGCATATGCGTCACAGGCCGGATTGGCACCGACTTTCATGACGCATACGCTGTGTCACAGGTCGGGAAGGGGTTAAGAGTCCCTCCTTCATAAATAAAACAAGATGGGTCTGCTTATGTGTCACACACCACATGGCCAGCTAGGGTTGTTAAATGTTACAATAACACTTCCCAGTGAATGCATTTGTAGTGGTTGAAAGCAATGTTAAAGTTGAAAAACGCTTAAAAAATGCTGCAGTCTGGGGATAAATATTTGGCCTTACAGGCAAGTCATTAACATGCAAAGGATGTACCTGAACATATTTCCCAGCAAAATTAGTTATTGGTTCCTTTTAGTGTGTTTTTTGTTGCACCGGGAAAAATTTCATGAATCTCGGGAAAAAATGTTTACAGTTGTGAACTAGGAGTCAGGAATGCTTCCACGTGTGATCCCCATGATTTCCCTGTGTCATTTGAGCAGTGTTTCCATCATTTTCAGACTTTTTGGACCTTAAAAGGACCCCTGGCGGGATCGCGGTAAAAATACTCGGGTCTCCCATAGACTTACATTGGGCTCGTTGTTCTTGCCAAGTACCCGAGTATTCCAATCTGCTCGACCCGAGCAACGAGCATCCGAGCATTTTAGTGCTCGCTCATCAATACTAGGGATTGTATAGTTATTAACCCAATCTCAAAGTCTATTGTGTGAGTAGAGTTTTAGTTAAGAATACATGGCCATCACTACATTTAATTCTATCTGACTGATGGAATGACTATATCACTATATCTGTCAGCCCAAAGATGAGAATGGAGCCGAAGTCATGAATATGCATTACAGCTCTATTCACACAAGAGACTTTGGAACTCCTCTTCACACAATTGCATGGCCATGGGGTTCATACATTTAAATATATTTTGTGGGAAACCCATTGTAACAGATTGTGTCATAAATAACTCTTATATATATAGTCGGTTATCATCACTATAGAAATCATCAGCAGCTGTTGTAGGGGAAATGTAGGAGAACATTTAACATGTCCCCTAATGCAGGGGTCCCCAACTCCAGTCCTCAAGGCCCACCAACATGTCATGTTTTCAGGATTTCCTTAGTCTTGCCCAGGTAATAATTGCATCACCTGTGCAATGCAAAGGAAATCCTGAAAACATGACCTGTTAATGGGCCTTGAGGACTGGAGTTGGGGACCCCTGCCCTAATGCTATTAACCTACAGATATAGGAAGAATCTGCAGGATAACCCCTTCATATACATATAGGTACGTCATAGGTCATGTCCCGACATTTGATGCGGGCTCTGGCGCTGAGCCCGCACCTTTTCCGGCACATGACAGCTGAACTATAAAACATATAACATTACTGCAGAATTCTCATTGATCGCTATAGAAGTTGGTTGAGAAACGTTTTCATGAGATTTTTTAAATATGTACCAAAAGTTAAATGACAAATAAAGAGAACTTAACTTTCTAGTTATATTTTTTTGATTAGAAGAATAAAATATATTTATGTTATTTTACAAGCTATTATAGAAGAAAAAAAGTGTACCTTTATATTCTATACCTTATATATCCTTTCTATTATTCATGTAAGTAGACTGAAGCAGAAAGATACTTTACTCTGATAATGTAACAATATATCATTCACTGCAAAGCAATGAAACCGAAATAGAACAAAAAGATCTGTGCTGAAATGTGATGTGCGGATACAATGTTACCTGCTTACCTACGTGCGTGTGGACTATTATTGAAAATTGTAACATCTGTGACCTTTCTCTGTAGGTAAAATGCAAAGAAACTCTAAATTAACCAGCACGTCTCATGTAACATAGATGTTTGCAGTTAGTTATAAAGGTTCTCCGATCCTATACATTTGACTGAAGAAACGCAAAGGGCAATGTAGTAAAAAATGTATTCATAGCAGCATATTTTAGGTTGTTTGCTCACCTAGATTAATCCTCTACTGCATGTTGGCTACATAGTTTTAGGCTATGTGCACACGTTGCAGATTTCCTGCAGATCCGCAAGTGATTTACAGTACAATGTAAATCAATGGCAAAAAAAAAAATTATGTGCTAATGGTACGGAAAACTCCGTGCAGAAACGCTGCGGATTAAAAGAAGGAGCATGTCACTTCTTTGTGCGGATCTGCTGTGTTTCTGCACCCATTACATAATAGAAATCCGCAGGGGTAAAAACGCATGAAATCTGCACAGAATTCGCAGTAAATCTACAACAAAAACTCACAAAATCCGCAAAAAAAAGCGCAGATTTTGACCTGCATTTTCTGCCAAGAGATGCAGAATCCGCACAGAAAATTCCACAGGCAAATCCGCAACGTGTGCACGTAACCCAGTATCTTTCATATGTTCTTTGCTTTTTCTTGTTTTCCCATATAACCATTTTAAAGGAATATTCAATGATTTTTCATTCAATCTTTTGTTTCTTTTAAGATGCCATTTTATAATATTCATTTGTACTACTTTGCCAGCAGTTCTGACACACTCCAGAAACATTTATATCCAGTTTTATAAATCAGATTAGCCTCTCGTTCTAAGTTGCAGCTTTATAGAATCATGGGTTTGAGGTTAGTTCTGTTTCAGCTTAGTTTTAGCTCTTAAAAAAGGACATCGTGATAAACAGCTGTCATTGTGAGCAAAATTTTGTATGTTTTTAGGCTATTAACAATGGAGAATTGTGATCATAGATGTTGATAAGATCAGATTTAGACCTCATTCACATGTTGAGTATTTGATCAGTATTTTCTTTCAGTATTTGTAAGCCAAAACCAGGAGTGGAACAATCTGAGAAAAAGTATAAGGGTATGTGCACACGTTGCGGATTCTCTGCGGATCCGCAGCATTTTTTGAGGTGTAGAAACGCTGCAGATCCGCAATTGATTTTCAGTACAATGTAAATCAATGAGAAAAAGAAATGCTGTGCACACTTTGCGGAAAATCCGCTGCGGAAACGCTGCGGTTTAAAAGAAGTAGCATGTCACTTCTTTTTTGTGAATCTGCAGCGTTTTTGTACCCATTCCATTATAGAAAACCGCAGGGGTAAAAAATGCAACAAATCCACAAGAAAACCGCAGCAAAAACTCACAAAAAATGCTGCGGAACCGCACAAAAAACGCTACAAATCCGCAGGTCGCAGGTGCGTTTTCTGCCAGGAGAGGCAGAATCCGCTCCAGAAATTCCTAAGACTAATCCGCAACGTGTGCACATAGCCTAATAGAACTACATCACCACTTCTGCATTTATCACCCACTCCTGGTTTTGACTTACAAATACTGAGAATAAATAGTGACCAAATGCTGAACATGTGAACATAGCCTTAGATTTACTTTAACTTTTAAAGGACAAATATATTAGAAAATAGATTAGAAAGAAGATTATAGACAAACATGTTAAAGGTAAAAGTTATAAGATCATCTACAAGCAGCTTGATGTTCCTGTGACTACAGTTGCACATATTATTCAGAAATTTAAGATCCATGGGACTATAGCTATCCTCCCTGGACATGGCCGAAGTAGGAAAATTTATGACAAATCAAAGAGTCGGGTAATACGAATGGTAACAAAAGAGCCCAGAAAATCTTCTAAACAGATTAATGGTGAACTTCAAGCTCAAGGAACATCAGTGTCAGATCGCACTATCTGTCGTTGTATGAGCCAAAGTGGACTTCATGGGAGACTACCAAGGAGGGCACCATTGTTGAAAAAAATCATAAGAAAACCAGACTGGAAATTGCCAAACTACATGTTGACAAGCCACAAAGCTTCTGGGAGAATGTCCTATGGACAGATGAGACAAAAATTGAACTTTTTGGTAAGGTACACCAGCTCTATGTTCACAGATGGAAAAATGAAGCATGTGAAAAAGAGAACATTGTCCCTACTGTGAAACATGGAGGAGGCGCTGTTATGTTCTGGGGCTGCTTTGCTGCATCTGGCACAGGGTGTCTAGAATCTGTGCAGGGTACAATGAAATCTCAAGGCTATCAAGGGATTCTAGAGAGAAATGTGCTGCCCAGTGTCAGAAAGCTCGGTCTCAGTCGCAGGTCATGGGTCTTGCAACAGGATAATGACCCAAAACACACACAGCTAAAACACCCAAGAATGGCTAAAAGGAAAACATAGGACTATTCTGAAGTGGCCTTCTATGAGCCCTGACCTAAATCCTATTGAGCATCTTTAGAAAGAGCTGAAACATGCCGTCTGGAAAAGGCAACCTCCAAACACGAGACAACTGGAGCAGTTTGCTCTTGAGGAGTGGGACAAAATACCTGTTGAGAGGTGCAGAAGTCTCATTGACAGTTACAGGAATCATTTGCTTGCAGTGATTGCCTCAAAAGGTTGTGCAACAAAATATTAAGTTAAAGGTACCATCATTTCTGTCCAGGCCTATTTCATGAGTTTCATTTTTTTAAAATTCTGTGGAAGCATGGTTGAAAAGCAATGTCTGACTTTCATTTGTTCATTTTCATAGCTTTATTATTTATTATTACTTTTGTC
This sequence comes from Ranitomeya imitator, assembly GCF_032444005.1. Lineage (NCBI taxonomy): Eukaryota > Metazoa > Chordata > Amphibia > Anura > Dendrobatidae > Ranitomeya > Ranitomeya imitator. Next base: position 550,778,576 of record NC_091282.1, on the reverse strand, counting down.
AGATTCAAATTATTTCTGTGGTCATTGTGAGGTTTTTCTGTCATTAAAAGAGGCGTACCAACAATTTTGACAACGTGTGTCAGCAGTAGGGATCATACTCATCTGCATATAGAAAATCAGCCCGATGTTTGTCCCAAAAAATGGATGAGTGTCATGCGAGTACAATGCACTCTCTCTCTCACTTAGCATTCATCTGACATCTGACATGTGCATGCAATCTGTATGCAATGTGTTTTTAACACCACCTTTTACATACAGTAATTCTCTGTCATTTCAAGCTAGTTTAGTAACTAATAAAACAATCTTAGATAGAAATATAAATAGATAGATGTAATTAAGATATATAATCAGTGCAGTGCAGCTTATTGTACATGTATTTAGCTCATTATTAAATATGTAAAAAAAAATGGTGTGGGGTACCTTACATTTGTAATAACCAGCTGAGGGAAAGCCTTCAGCTGGGGGTTGATGTTTATAGCCTCGAAGGGGGGTAATAAACATGGAGCTTCCTAGACTATTCAGCTCACAGCTGTCTATTTAGCCTTTAATGGTTATTAAAAGGGGATACCCCTCAAAAAATTATGTGGGGTAACCCCTATAATGAATAACCAGCAAAGTCTAGGCAGACAGAAGCAGACTGATATTAATAGGCTAGGAAAGGGCCATGAATATTGGCACCCTCCCAGACTAAGAACATCAGCCCCTAGCCGCCCCAGAAATGGCGCATCCATAAGTTGCACCAGATCTGGAGCTTAGACTCACTTGCCCTGGTGCCATTGCAAATGGGGTGGGTAATAGAGATGGGGATGACGTCAGCTGTTTTATTGCCGCTGACAACAAGCCCAGGGGTTAGTAATGGAGAGGTGTCTATAAGACGCCCCCATTACTAACCCCATAGTCAGATTGTAAAAAATACAAGTCCTTTAATTAAAAGAAAGACACAGACTCCTTTATTTTAAATAAATACTCTCAGCTCCCTTTTTCACATTTATTACTGGAAAATAAAAAATAATAAACCACCATATTCCTCACCTGTCCGCCGAGAATCCCTATGTGATGCTGTCTCATGAAGAACTCCAGCTCTGCTACATCTGAGTGGTTTGTTGTGTGCTGGCATGATGTGACCACTCAGCTAGCCAGCCAGAATACACTGAGACAGGAGAGTGATTACAATCCTGCAGTGTGTAGCACTGACATAAGAAAGGTCACTGGAGTTCATAGCTGATGGGACTCGGTCACCTCACTGACAGCTCGCTGCATGAGAAAAAGTGAGATTTTAATCAATATTTTACTGAACACAAAAACAATTTTCCAAAATTTTGACACGACTGAGTCTCGTAGAACATTGTTTTAACATATAGCATGAAAGTTAGGTTAATAATATAACTTTAATTTCAAAATGTTCAGTTTTACTGAAACTAGTTTATGAAAAAATGAATATAACCCACATCAAAAACTACTGCATCTATTCTTTTGTATGACATCCATGATTTTTAAGACTGCACCAAGTTTCCTAAACTTGGAATGAAAATCTTTTTCCATTCTTCAAGAATGACCTCTTTTATTATAATTATTATTTATTATTTATATAGCACCATTATTTCCATGGTTCTGTACATGAGAAGGGGTTACATACAGAGTTATAGATATTGTTTACAGTAAACAAATTTGCAATCACAGACTGGTACAGAGGGGAGAGGACCCTCTCCTTGCGGACTTGCATTCTACGGGATAATGGGGAAAAGGCAGAAGGTCAGGGCGCAGCAGCTCTGGTGGTGGTGAGGCAGCAGTTCGGGTGGTGGTGAGGGGGCAGAATGGTTATTGCAGGCTGTAAGCTGTCCTGAAGGGATAGCTTTTCAGGTTCCGGCGGGAGATGATGAGGGCATGCACAGGAGTTTTAGTAGATTGAAGACTGAGGAAGGGACAGATTCTGGAAATATTATTGAGTTGGAGGCGACAGGAGGTGGCAAGAGTTTGTACGTGTGGTTTGAAGGACAGGGCAGAGTTGAGAGTTACTCTGAGGCAGCGGATTTCAGGTGCAGGAGAGAGTGTGATGCTGTTTACCATAATAGATAAATCAGGTAGGGAGATACGCGAGATGGAGGAAAGATGATGAGTTCGGTTTTGTCTACATTCAGTTTTAGGAAGCGAGAGGTGAAGAAGGAGGATTTGGCTGATAAACACTCTGGGATTCTGGACAGCAGAGCTGACATCTGGGCCAGAGAGATAGATCTGAGTGTCATCCGCATACAGGTGGTACTAGAAGCCATGGGACTTTATGAGGCGGACGGAACCTGGAAACCCATCTCTTCAAGAAAGCCTACAGCCTGCAATAACCATTCTGCTGCCTCGCCATCGCCAGAGCCACCTCCTCGCCATCGCCGCTGCCTCGCCCCCTACCTTCTGCCTCTTCCCCATGGAATTAATGGTGCTATTTAAATAAATAATAATAATAATAATGAGTTGTCCTAGAGGTCAAGGGTATAGATGGAAAATAGTAGGGGCCCCAGGACAGAGCCTTGAGGGACTGCAGCAGAGAAAGGGTGGTATGAGGAGGTAGTGTGGGAGTGGGAAACGCTAAATGTGCGGTCGGAAAGGTATGAGGCAATCCAGGACAGGGCAAGGTCTTTGATACCAAGGGAAGAAAGAATCTGTAGCAGTAGGCAGTGGTCTACTATGTCGAAGGCAGAGGACAGGTCGAGAAGGAGGAGGATGGAGAATTGTATTTGCTTTGGCTGTGAGTAAGTAATTAGTAATTTTGGTCAGAGCAGTTTCGGTGGAGTGGTGGGAGCGGAAGCCAGATTGGAGGTTGTCAAGGAGAGAGTTAGATGAGAGGTGGGAGGAAAATTGAGCATGGACATGCTGCTCAAGGAGTTTGGAAGCAAACAGGAGCAGAGATATGGGGTGATAGCTGGACATAGCAGTTGGGTCAAGGTTAGGTTTTTTGAGGATGGATGTGATGATGGCATATTTGAAGGCAGAGGGGAAGGTACCAGAAGATAATGATAGGTTGAAGAGATGGGTTAGGGCTTGAGTGAGCATGTTAGTGATTTTGAGGAGCAGGTGAGAAGGGATGGGGTCAAGTGCACAGGTGGTGAGGTGTGATTTGGAAAGGAGGTAAGCTCTCCTTCAGTGATGTTGGAGAGCGAGGTTATTAGGGAAGGGCAGAGGTCTGGTATATGGAGTGGTTGGGGTTATGGAACAGTAAAGGTTTGCCTTGTTTGGTCAATCTTATTTTTGAAGTAGGTGGCAAAGTCTTCGGCAGAGATTAGGGGAGTTGGAGGAGGCAGTGGTGGGCAGAGGAGAGAGTTGAATGTGCTGAACAGTTGTTTTGGGTTGTAGGATAATGAAGATACAAGGTTTGTGAAACAGGTCTGTTTAGCAGAGGTGAGGGATAATTTGAAGTTAAATGTAGCTTGTTTGAAAGCAGTGAAGTCGTCTGTCAGGCGTGTTTTCTTCCAACGCCGCTTCGCGACCCTGGATGCTTGTCGAAGTTTTTGGTAAGATTGTTTTGCCAGGGTTGCCTTTTGATTTGTTGCACTTTGCCATGCATGAGAGGGGCGACTAAGTCTATGGCTGATGTGAGGCTATCATTATAGAAAGCGAGTTTAGATGCTAGATGCAAAGTGCTGCTCATCTTGTCTCTTCAGAATTTTTCATAATTATAAGATTGGGTTCAGATCAGGAGACATACTTGGCCACTGAATCATTTTTACCCTGCTTTTCTTCAGAAATGCAACAGTGGTCTTAGATGTGTGTTTTGGATAATAGTCATGTTGGATAACTGCTCATCTACCAATGGCATGGAGTGATGGTAGTATTTCTCTATCAGTATACAGCAGTGCATCTGTGAATTCATGATAGCATTAATGAAATGTAGCTCCCCAACATCAGAAGCCCTCATGTAGCCCCACGTAAGGATACTGCCACCACCATCTTTCACTGTAGGTACCATGCATTTTTCTTTGTACTCCTCATCTTTGTGACGCCATACAGTTTTGATGCATGTAGAAAAGCCGCGGAGACACCATCACGTGTTTCTCAATGCTCAGACCTCACACCCATAATATGGTGCACCACTGCATTCCAACTTTCATCTTTGGGGTCATCTGAAGGCAATTGTCTATGCTGTGAAGATTCGAGATGTGCAGCATCTAAAACAACGGATACTGGAAGCCTGTGCTAGCATTTCTTCTTTGGTGTTGCTATCAGTGTGTCAAGAGTGGGAGAAGAGGGTTGCATTGACAATCCAACACAATGAGCAGCACTTTGAACACATTTTATAAGTGGTCATAACCTTTTAAATAACTCATGAAATAATAAAGTTACATTAAAACCAAGCACACCATTGTTTTTCTTGGAAATTCTTAATAAGTTTGATGTGTCACATGACCCTCTTCCCATTGGAAAAAATAAAGTTGCATCCAAAATGGCTGACTTCAAAATGGCTGCCATGGTCACCACCCATCTTGAAAAGTTTCCCCCTCCCATATACTAATGTGACACAAACAGGAAGTTGATATCACCAACCATTCTCATTGTATTTAGGTGTATCCATATAAATGGCCCGCCCTGTGTATCAAATTGAGAAGGTTTAAAGGTTTAGCAGTAGAGATCACTGTGGAGAATGTCTGAGCTTTTGGTGCAGTTAGTAGTTCCTAGGAGTATTTTCCTGCCTACGTTATTTATACCAGAATGCGGTTACATGATGATCTAATATCAGATTTAAGCTGAGTCAATTAGTAGCTATACATGATGGATACTGTAATTTCATTCTTCCCATGTCCTCCTACTGTTTTCTGCATTGGCTACACACGGTCTTGTTCCATAGCTCAGATGGCTGCTTGTGCGCTGAATAATGTGAACTGATTGTCTCGAAACAAAGCATCATTTTAGCTTTTACCATTATACGTATTCAAGTGTCATTTTTCTCTTTTCCCAGTTTTTTTTAAGTGTTTCTTTTGTACAGATTTGTATGTTTATTATTACTTTATATTGTAGATTTGAATACGCAATGCCTTAGCTGCGTTTATACTGCCATGCAGTGCTTTTTAACTACACTCCTAGAAATAAATGAAGGGCATGATAGCGATGCCAGGTTCTTATGAGCTCAGTGCACTCATAATTCATCGCATAAAACATCATTTGTTGCTATCATCTACTTCTACTATCTCTACAACATTATTTTCCTTAGGGCACTTTACTTCTAAGATAGCTATGTGAGCATACATGAGTGGCATATAAATTGGCAGTGTTATCCACCATTGCATTCCATAACATTGCACAGCCTTTGTTGAAAGCTGGTTGTCAACCCCACCTATGGGCAATGTACTGGTTGTCGTTAATAGTTTTTACTGGTTTGAGTGACCAAGATAATTTAAAATGAGCTGAATAGAGGCATAAAATACTTCACAGACTCGTATTTTACAAAAACATGTTCTGCAAGAAAAAATAAGTATTTTTAAGAACTTCATATAGTATAGAGCACGGTGTTCTGAGAAAAGGAGCCATCTCTTTACCCCTAAAAGGTTGCAGAAATGGCCAACCTCCCCCACCCCCTTTGTTTGTCAAGTCCTGCAGCTGCATTACAGTAATTGTTCAATACCACCAAGGGACACAATAAAGCTGTGTACCTGGGCTAAGAGGTCCTACGGGCATTACACTATTGATTTTGCTATTCTCCTGTCTATAACTCCATTGCAATATATGGTGCAAGGTACCAGATGACTGTAACGCATTCATGGTTTTTTCTTTCTTTTTCTGAAAACATTGTCTTGCTTTTAGTTCACTGTAAATTGTATCTTACCTTCGGCTCTGTAATAAACGCAACATTCTAATCTAGCGTCGAGCATTTTCTAGAACTCCAATAAATGTTATATCTGCTGTGTGAGATCCTATGGATGTAACTCAACGCATGCAGGGAATTTACTTATAAATAATGTATGATAATGGCCAGTCTTAGCAGAACTTTTCCTCTTCATTATGTTTATTCTGAACATTTACATTTGTTGCTGATTGTTTTGCCATTCAGTACTTTAAACAGAAGTTTGGGGACTTTGGATAGAAGGGGTGAAAAAATTAATTATTTAAAGAGGTTGTAATGTTGGACAATAGCTTTAAAAATATGGCTACTGAACAATTAACTTCTTGCTGGTTTTATTGGGTTGTCTGCATAAAGACAAACAATTTTCCAGCATTCTGACCCACACTACAATTAAAGGTTATTTACTCACTTTAGAATGTTGTATATTCTGTTACTTTATAATATTTGTTTTGTGATGTATGGGCCGGTAAATGTTAACTTTATACCGGTTATATAAAACTAGGACAAACATGCCTTTTGGATAATTGAATATAAAAATGTATGACATCAACTATATATTAAATATGCATAATTTTTGTTAATCATAATCATTATTGTTTTCTTTTATAGACTTCTAGCATTGGTGCTTAATCTTCTTCTTGTAACCAGTGCAACCACAAGTGCTGCAGGTAAGACTTACATCATTTATGTTCCGCGGTTATGCTTCCAGCACATACTGTATGTCAAATCCATAGGCCCCTATTTTCTCACTGGAAGCCACAATAGCTTCTCATTGGCCTTATGTAGAAACATACAGTGGGGGAAATAAGTATTTCATAACTAGCTGCTTTTTTAACTTTGCCCACTGACAAAGACATGAACAGTCTATAATTTTAAGTATACGTTAATTTTAACATTGAGAGATAGAATATCAAAAATAAAATCCAGAAAATCACATTGTATAAATTATATAAATTTATTTGCATTTTGCAGTGAGAAATATTTGATCCCTCTGGCAAACAAGGCTTAATACTTGGTGACAAAACCTTTGTTGGCAAGCACAGCAATAAGTTTTTGTAGTTGATGATGAGGTTTGTGCACATGTCAGGAGGAATTTTGGTCCACTCCTCTTTGCAGATCATCTCTAAATCATTTTGAGGCTGTCACTTGGCAACTCGGAGCTTCAACTCCCTCCAAAAGTTTTCTATGAGATTAAAGTCTGGAGACTGACTAGGCCACCCCATGCTGGAAGACCCAGCCATGACCCATTTTTAATGTCCTGGCAGAGGGAAGGAGGTTGTCAGTGAGGATTTTATGGTACATGGCTCCATCCATTCTCCAATTGATGCGGTGAAGTAGTCCTGTGCCCTTAGCAGAGAAACACCCCCAAAAAATAATGTTTCCACCTCCATGCTTGACAGTGGGGATGGTGTTCCTTGGGTCATAGGCAGAATTTCTCTTCCTCAAAACACGGCAGGTTACGTTAATGCCAAAGACCTCAATTTTTGTCTCATCTGAGCACAGCACCTTCTTCCAATCACTCACAAAATCATCCAAGTGTTCATTGGCAAACTTCAGACGGGCCTGCACATGTGCCTTCTTGAGCAGGGGGACCTTGCGCGCACTGCAGGATTTTAAACCTTTACTGCGTTATGTGTCACCAATGGTTTTCTTGGTGATTGTGGTCCCAGCTACCTTGAGATCATTAAAAAGTTCCCCCTGTGTAGTTTTAGGCTGATCTCTCACCTTCCTCATGATCAAGGGTATCCCACAAGGGGAAATTTGACATGGTGCCCCAGATTGATGTCGATTGACAGTCATTTTGTATTTCTTCCTTTTTCTTACTATTGCACCAACAGTTGTCTCCTTCTCACCCAGCGTCTTACTTATGGTTTTGTAGCCCATTCCAGCTTTGTGAAGGTCTATGATCTTGTCTCTGACATCCTTATAACGCGCTTTGGTCTTGTCCATGTTGTAGAGGTTAGAGTCTGACTGATTGAGTCTGTGGACAGGAGTCTTTTATAAAGGTGACTATGTAAGACACCTGTCTTTAATTCAGGTAAAGAGTTGATTAGGAGTGTCTAACTGGTCTGTAGGAGCCAGAACTCTTAATGGTTGGTAGGGGATCAAATGCTTATTTCTCACTGCTAAATGCAAATAAATTTAAATAATTTATACAATGTGATTTTCTGGATTTTATTTGTGACATTCCATCTCTCAGTGTGAAAATTAGCCTACCTTTAAAATTATAGACTGTTAATGTCTTTGTCAGTGGACAAATTTACAAAATCAGCAAGGGATCAAATACTTGTTTTCCCCCACTGTGTGTGTCACCATAACTTTTTTTAGCTGTGTACACTGTGCTTTTATAATACAGTGGGTCATCACAAAAACAAGAAACTGTATATTTTTTTTACATTTGAGCCCATTAGCAACATTTGCCATGGTTTCTACTTAAAACATTTGTAAATAAATATTCCTGACCTATATGTTTTATAGTATAGATTTTACATTATTTATTTTGCCAGTAATAAAAAGAATACAGTAAAGTTGCTTTCATTTTACGGCATTGTTGATGTCAGGGGAGTTCTGAAATAATGGACCTCCACCAGTAGTGGTGTAGCTGGACGCTCATGGGCCACATTGGAACATTTCCAACAGGGTCCCAAAACCAATGATCTTAAATAGTATTGGTATTGTCATATGGATTAAAGGATTCTTTATGGCCCCCTAGACCCAATGGCCTAGTTGTGATGGCAAATCCTACACCTATTATAGTTTCATCCACTAATATTCTTTTCTAACATTCCTCTATAAGTTACTGTATATTTAAATAAAAAAAATACAAGTTGATCCATGATCCTATATTAGAAAGTGGAGAACAGTCAGGGAGAGACAAGTGCTCAAGATAGTATGTATGCCCACCTTGAGGGTAGTTTCAAACGTCCGTATAAAAAAAAACAATTATATCCAGCAAACTCAGACGATTTATTTCTCACATGTCATGTGCTGTCCGTATGCAATCCATTTTTTTACAGCAGCAGCTATTAATAATTTACAAGACCATTTACAGATTCTTATGTTATAGAATTGCAAGGTATCGTATCTTTAAAAAACAGATGTTATACGTATGGCATGTAATATTTTTGGCACACCCATAGACTTGAATGGGTGAATTTCATGTAATTTACTGAAGAAACATGTTGAGATTTTTTTTCAGATTCAGTGAAAGTGCTATTTTTTTTCATTTGTTTTTATTATTTTTTATATTAAGATAGCTAGAATAGGAATAATTCCCGAACAGCATTTTAGGAAACAGGTATGTTAGCTATACATATGGTGAACATGGAAATTTCATGATGATTTTCAACAGCTACTTTCTATGAAACATTAAAATCTTATTCTGGGTTAATTGTATGTAAAAATGAGCAAATTAGGTTGAATTCAGGCTCATAACATGTTTTATTTAGATCTCAATCAATTCTCAATCAATTCTTGCATTAAATAAAGGTTTTAGTTTTAATGCAATGTCAATTTAATAAGCTTTGAGAGCTCTTAACTTAAAATCCAATCAGCTCATGTTACAAGTTCAAGCTTCATTTGGTTGAAATAGTTAAGATTCAGCTTTTTTTTGCGTCAGATTTGGAAAATGGCAGATTCAACGGTTCCATATTGCAAGCCAACCTTACATATTGCTGTAAATTGTAGTATGTATTTAAAAATGATTTATTACTGAGAGTGTAATGTTTATGCCACTTTTACTCACAGTCATAGTGGCATTTAAAATTTGATCAGGGCCGCCATCTGGGCATTACTGACTGGCGTATGGGGCCCGATGAGCAGAGGGGGCCTTCATCGGATTCGGTCTCTTCTGTTCATCAGGCCCCAACAGCAGGATTCTGACAGTGCAGTAACTGAACCTGCATCCAAGAAACAGATTCAGTTAAACTCTACTGCCGTGCGGGCCCACACGGTAATAGCTAAAAGCCGGCTGCCAGTCGGAGGCTGGCAGCTGATGTCAGCAAGTACCTCGCCGGCATATGACGTCATTGTCATTCGAGGGCGAGTTTGAGTTTGAAATGCATGGAGGGAGCATCGACGCTGGACCACGGCCAGGTAAGAAGGAAGTTTTGCTTTTTTTACTGAAAGCGGCAAGCCACAATATGTTTAGAAGGCAGGATAGAGACACATGGACCATGAGTATTGATCCTTCCCCTTCTGTCTCCATGCTGCCCCATGATCCTACACCATGGCACAGGATGTAGACACATAGTGCAGGATCATTCACGGGGCAGGATGGAGACATGGTGCAGGATCATGGGGCAGGATGGAGAGAAATGGTGCAGGATATTGGGGAAGGATTGACACAAATGGGGCAGGATGGAAACAGATGGGTCAGGAACATGGGGCAAAATGGAGAAAGATGGGGAAGGATTGAGACCGATGGTGCAGGATCATGGGGCAGGATGGATACACATGGGGCAGGATGGATACTCAGTGCAGGATGGAGACATAGGACAGGATGGAGACAGCTGGGGCAGGAACATGGGGCAGGATGGAGACAGATGGTGCAGGATCATGGGCAGGATGGAGACAGTTGGCGTAGGATCATGGGGCAGGATGGAGACAGATGGAGCAGGATGGAGACAGATGGAGTAGGATGAGGCAGATGGAGCAAGATGGAGACACATGGTGCAGGATCATGGGGCAGGATGTATACGATGGAGACAGATGGGGCAGGATCATGGGGCAGATAGGGCAAGATCATGGGACAGATGGGGCACGATCATGGGACAGATGGGGCAGGATTATGCGACAGATGGGGCAGGATGGGACAGCACATTGGGGCAGACTGGATACTCATGAGGGCAGGATGAGAGATCATATGGCTGGAGTTAGGAATGAGACACATGGGGGCCAGGATGGGGGATGTTATTACCAGGGACTAATTAAGGAATATTATTACTGCAGTGATGTATTCATTTTATTTTTTGAGGATACTGTTTTAAATGCGGGGGCGGTCGCCTTTTGTTCTTCATCTGGTGTAGTGTAGAAGTTAGGAAAAAAATTAATTAATGTGCTCCGCAAGCGGTGCTCTAGATAACTTATTTCCTGCAGAGTTGAGCCCTGGCTGGAAGAAGTGATGGCGGTCTGTGCTGGGTGAATATGAAAAGCAAAGATGAAGGACTTCACCTAGAGATGTCACTGGTGAGAGCAGTGTATTACCTGTACACTGGCACTATACACTGTATACTATAAACAAAGGTCCTGGTGATCACTGTATTAGGCTGGGTTCACATTGCGTTGAACCCGTCCGTTAGACGGACTATGTTACACTGCGGCATAACGCGGTGTAACGCAGTCCGTTAACGCCGCCATTGAATCCAATGTCGGACGCATCACTAGCGCACGCCCACAATGGGCGTGCGCTAGTGATGTGCTGTCATTGAGTGACAGACCCCGAGACGCGGGCTGCAGCGTTTACGGGTCCATCACCGCTAGCGCAGATAGAGCTAGCAGATGCTCTATCTGCGCTAGCGCGCTGCCATACCGGCACGTGTGTTAACAGCAGCCCGTTAATGTATGTGTTAAACGGGCTGCTGTTAACACAATGTGAACCCGGCCTTACCTATACATTGACACTATATACAGAGCTCCTTTGTATAATGTCACTGTTGATCACTATATTACCTGTACACGGACACTCCATACTAAGTACAAATCTCCTGTGTATAATAGCACTTATGGTAATATTAGTATTGTACTATTCAGTCACTATATGATGGTAATATGTCGTCCGACCATGGTGTGGCTGTATTTGTTCCTTGTATGTGGTATTGTTGGTCATTTTAAAAATTGAATAATAAATAAAAATATACCTAAATTGTATTGCATATTTGAACAAATGTTTAATAAGTTACAGTAGAGTGGGGACTGGCCAAAAGAGTCTGCCTTGTGGTTGCAGATTAAAAAATCTTTTGGCCAAAACAAAAGGTGCTGGCTATGTTTGTGATCTGGTAATGGGAACTGTTAATGTGTGATTAGTGAGAAGTGGAGTTTTTCCAAGAGGGAGCATTGGGACTGAGGACAGTTCGAGTGGAGGTGGAGTCTCAAGGATTTTCTCAAGAAAATTTTGCCAGTATGGGGCGCCGTAATTCCTAGTGGCAGCCCTGAATGTGACAATCAATATGTTTGCACATGGTGTAGTAACTTTTCACAAATGACTGCTTTAACAAAACTGAAAGACAGCATTTCTATTTTTTTATTATTTGAATTACTCCTTTCATCTTTAAATACAATGTACTGGAAAATGGAAAAACATTCCACTTAGGAAATATTAATGAAAATGCAATTCAAGCTGTGTTTAATGGTTTTGTTTTAAAGAAGCACTCCTTCTCCCATCAAAGTTTTTATCCTCTTAATATATTGCAATCATCATATTATTATATACACAAATGCCCAAAAAACAATGAGCCATGGATAACTCAAAACTGGATATGAACACAAAGAAAAAAGAGCTACAAGCCCAAAGAGTGTAATCCTAAAATGATATTGTGAAACCAGATTGTATCTTAATTTCCCAGACAACCATGTTTTTGCAAACCAAGAAGAATTACCTTTTTATCTGTATATTTGTTAGGTGTCGAGTTCCCGCCCCTGCACAGGGGGAATCTCGAACCATGTCCACTGCGGTCTCCCATTCTTCTCCAGCCACAGTGGAGCCTGCTCAGCGTAGACATCGGTCCCAATGTCTGTCTCAGGCTGATACTCTGTGACTGGTTACTGTTGCCTTTCCAGGCTCTAAAAAAGGGAAGAAGCCAGCACTGCTTATGGTCAGAACGCAATAACTGAAGTGCAATTGCACATAAATTCTAACTGTATTTCAAATATGAGACATTTAGCAAACAATTGATCAATTCTTTGAGCTACCCCGCCACTTCACGGCAATCTCATAATGGGGCAGTCCTAATCTTCGTATTTTATTTACGTTGTGCCATTATGGCTTCCTGAATGTATAAAAAAAAAAAAAAAAAAAAGGACCACATTAAATGCGAACTGTACCTGGAGCATTTTCAGAATCACTCCCTTGGTGCCAGGAAAGGCAAGCGCAGGTAAAGGCCGATCAGGTCCAGTGCGGACATTTCAGATCTGGCTTCCACACTGCCAAACCAGCAGTGATAAAAACGGAAATTTGGCGAAAATTTTGAAAATTTCGCAATTTTCACATTTTGAATTTTTATTCTGTTAAACCAGAGAGTTATGTGACACAAAATAGTTAATAAATAACATTTCCCACACGTCTACTTTACATCAGCACAATTTTGGAAACAAAATTTTTTTTTGCTAGGAAGTTATAAGGGTTCAAATTTGACCAGCGATTTCTCATTTTTACAACGAAATTTACAAAACCATTTTTTTTAGGGACCACCTCACATTTGAAGTCAGTTTGAGGGGTCTATATGGCTGAAAATACCCAAAAGTGACACCATTCTAAAAACTGCACCCCTCAAGGTGCACAAAACCACATTCAAGAAGTTTATTAACCCTTTAGGTGCTTCACAGCAGCAGAAGCAACATGGAAGGAAAAATGATTTTTCAGCAACAATTTTTTTATTTTCCCAATGGTAAAAGGAGAAACTGAACCACGAAAGTTGTTGTCCAATTTGTCCTGAGTATGCTGATAACTCATATGTGTGGGTAAACCACTGTTTGGGCGCACGGCAGGGCTTGGAAGGGAAGGAGCGCCATTTGACTTTTTGAATGAAAAATTGGCTGCACTCTTTAGCGGACACCATGTCACGTTTGGAGAACCCCCGTGTGCCTAAAAATTGGAGCTCCCCCACAACTAACCCCATTTTGGAAACTAGACGCCCTAAGGAACTTATATACATGCATAGTGAGCCCTTTAAACCCCCAGGTGCTTCACAAATTGATCCGTAAAAATGAAAAAGTACTTTTTTTTCACAAAAAAATTCTTTTAGCCTCAATTTTTTCATTTTCACAAGGACAACAGGATAAAATGGATCCTAAACTTTGTTGGGCAATTTCTCCTGAGTACACCGATACCTCACATGTGGGGGTAAACCACTGTTTGGGCACATGGTAAGGCTCGAAAGGGAAGGAGCGCCATTTGACTTTTTGAATGAAAAATTATCTCCATCGTTAGCGGACACCATATCGCGTTTGGAGAGACCCTGTGTGCCTAAACATTGGAGCTCCCCCACAATTGACCCCATTTTGGAAACTGGACCCCCCAATGAACTTATCTAGATGCCTAGTGAGCACTTTAAACCCTCAGGTGCTTCACAAATTGATCCATAAAAATGAAAAAGTACTTTTTTTTCACAAAAAAATTCTTTTCGCCTCAATTTTTTCATTTTCACATGAGCAATAGGATAAAATGGATCCTAAAATTTGTTGAGCAATTTCTCCCGAGTACGCCGATACCTCATATGTGGGGGTAAACCACTGTTTGGGCACACGGCAGGGCTCGGAAGGGAAGGCGCGCCTTTTGACTTTTTGAATGGAAAATTAGCTCCAATTGTTAGCGGACACCATGTCGCGTTTGGAGAGCCCCTGTGTGCCTATGCATTGGAGCTCCCCCACAAGTGACCCCATTTTGGAAACTAGACCCCCCAAGGAACTTATCTAGATGCATACTGAGCACTTTAAACCCCCAGGTGCTTCACAGAAGTTTATAATGCAGAGCCATGAAAATAAAAAATAATTTTTCTTTTCTCAAAAATGATTTTTTAGCCTGGAATTTCCTATTTTGCCAATGGTAATAGGAGAAATTGGACCACAAATGTTGTTGTCCAGTTTGTCCTGAGTACGCAGATAACCCATATGTGGGGGTAAACCACTGTTTGGGCGCACGGCAGGGCTCAGAAGGGAAGGCACGCCATTTGGCTTTTTAAATGGAAAATTAGCTCCAATCATTAGCGGACACCATGTCGTGTTTGGAGAGCCCCTGTGTGCCTAAACATTGGAGATCCCCCACAAATGACCCCATTTTGGAAACTAGACCCCCAAAGGAACTAATCTAGATGTGTGGTGAGCACTTTGAACCCTCAAGTGCTTCACAGAAGTTTATAACGCAGAGCCATGAAAATTTAATAAAAAATTTCTTTTCTCAAAAATGATTTTTTAGCCCGCAATTTTTTATTTTCCCAAGGGTAACAGGAGAAATTTGACCCCAAAAGTTGTTGTCCAGTTTCTCCTGAGTACGCTGATACCCCATATGTGGGGGTAAACCACTGTTTAGGCACATGCTGGGGCTCGGAAGTGAAGTAGTGACGTTTTGAAAAGCAGACTTTGATGGAATGCTCTGCGGACGTCACGTTGCGTTTGCAGAGCCCCTGATGTGGCTAAACAGTAGAAACCCCCCACAAGTGACCCCATTTTGGAAACTAGACCCCAAAAGGAACTTATCTAGATGTGAGGTGAGCACTTTGAACCCCCAAGTGCTTCACAGAAGTTCATAACACAGAGTGTTAGGAGTCGAGTTTCCTCTGCTGCACAGGGGGAATCTCGATCCGTCTCCGCTGCGGTCTCCCGTTCTCCTCCAGCCGCGGTGGAGCCTGCTCAGCAGGGACGTCGATCCCAGCGTCTCGCTCAGTCTGACTAAGTCCTTGTCTGCGCACACTGAGCATGCCCAGGGCAAGATCTCCCGTTGGAGATCGAGGGTCATGTGCTCAGACTCTGCAGCGCATTCTATTGGTCCTCTTGGCAGGTCTTGGAAGGGCAAAGTTTCTGTGGCCGCTTCCTGTCCTGCAACTATATAAACTGCGCATGACCGCACGGCCATGCGCTATTGTACAATTTAATACGTGTGTTTGTTGTGAGTGCAAGTCGTTCTTTAAATACCCCTACCCTATTGTATGATTGTTCGCGTATGGAGTATGGCTGCTATCTAGCGCCCGACTTATCACTCAACGTGTCACACACGTGTCAGCGTCTACTGCTGTGACCGCCAGTGCGGTGCCACGCGCCAGTGTGCGCTTCCTGACCCACGTCTGGGTGCTTAGTGGTGCCTGCCAGCACGGCACAGTTCGCACTTCGGTGCCTTAATTATATAATTCCTTTCACACCCAGTAGCGGTGTAGTGCCAGCAAGGGTCTAATCGGACTACAATCCCTGTTGGGGTTTAGTTCGCTGACCACTTGCTCGCGCTCTATGTGCGGTACCGCGGTCCTGTGGCGCAACAGGATCGCTTTCTTCACGCTGGGTGAGGTTAACCCACGCGTGTATTCTTTTGAATACCGCCATATTGTCTGTCATTTCCTAGCAGCAGGTTTCACCTGCACGGTGGACCCCGGACTGCGAACGCATCTATATCATCTCTCTTGGTGCGTTCCGCCAGTCCTAACATTACACTAGCGCCAGGGTCTGGCTAGTGATGACAGACAAACAGCAATCTCTGCGGCATATCCAGCAGCTGGAGGGTAGGTTGGCGGCTCTCGAGAGCGCGACCTCAGCTGTGGATGTTACTGCAGTAGCTGTACAGGCTGCTAGCGTGGCTGCAGCTACTATGTCCATTGCCACCCCTGTTCCGACATTATCTCGCCTCCCGCTGCCAGAAAAATTTTCTGGTGATAGCAAGTTTTGTAGGGGATTTGTGAGTCAGTGCTCTATTCACCTCGAGCTCCTGGCTACACGTTTTCCCACAGAGCGGGCTAAGGTGGGATTTATTCTGTCTCTATTGTCGGACAGGGCGTTGGAATGGGCTACGCCGCTGTGGGAGCGTGGCGATCATGTGGTGCAGAGTGCTCCGCTGTTTCTGAGCGCTCTGAAACAGGTCTTTTTAGGACCTCAAGTCACCCATGATACTGCGCTCCAATTGCTGGCATTAACTCAGGGTGAGTCCTTGGTCAGTCATTTTGCCGTCCAATTCCGCACCTTAGCATCTGAGCTGGATTGGTCGGATAAAGCTCTTATCCCCATATTTTGGAGGGGCTTGGCTGACCACGTAAAGGACGCTCTGGCCACTAGGGAGATTCCTGCCACACTGGAGGAGTTAATAACTGTCTCCACTCGAATTGACCTCCGTTTTAACGACGGAGGTTAGAGCGAGCCCAGTGTAGGCAGAGGTTTCGGCTGGCTCCTACTTTCGCCAAACCTCTGGAATTTCCGGTCCTGGTTCCTGAGTCACATGAGGCCAGGGAAGTGTCACAAGCAGGATCTAAGTCCCGGACCGCTTGTGCACTCAGGGTCTGTCATGTTTGCCAGCAGTCAGGACATCTAGCCACCAGATGTCCTCAGCGGTCGAGGAAACGTCAGCGTCTAGTGGTAGTAGGTGGAGGTACACTAGACACGGCGACGTTTGCCTCTAAGTTGTCCTTTAAGGGGACAATTACTATTGGCTCATTCTCCCACTCGGTAGAGCTCTGCGTGGATTCTGGGGCGGAGGGCAATTTTATGTCTTCTGCCTTTGCCCAACGTCATGCAATACCCCTGGTTATGCTTGCTCAACCAGTAACGGTGCGAGTGGTGAATGGGTCGACATTGCCCTCACAGATAACACACCAGACCATCCCATTTACTCTGTCCATGTCGCCATCTCATCAGGAGATAATTTCTCTGCTCGTCATTCCGGAAGGAATTGATGAGGTCCTGTTGGGAATAGCTTGGCTACGGTACCACTCTCCTCATATCGAGTGGTCCTCAGGCAGAATTCTGGGTTGGGGTGAATCTTGTGGGGGTAGGTGTCAGAGGGAGTGCGTTCAGGTTGCTACTACTGAGGTACCCGCAGATCTATCCTCTCTCCCCAAGCAGTATTGGTCTTATGCAGACGTGTTCTCCAAAAAGGCGGCGGAGGTCCTTCCGCCTCATCGCCCCTATGACTGTCCTATTGATCTCTTGCCTGGTGCTGAGCCTCCCCGGGGTCGAGTTTATCCGCTATCTCTCCCGGAGACGGAGGCAATGTCACAGTACATCCGGGAAAATCTGGCAAGAGGATTCATTAGGAAGTCAGTGTCACCTGCTGGGGCAGGGTTCTTCTTCGTGCAGAAGAAGAATGGGGAATTGCGCCCATGCATAGACTACAGGGGTCTTAACGCCATCACCGTTAAGAATAAGTATCCTTTGCCCTTGATATCTGAGTTATTCGATAGACTTCGGGGAGCAAGGGTATTTACTAAATTAGATTTGCGGGGTGCTTACAACCTGATTCGCATCCGTGAGGGGGACGAATGGAAGATGGCCTTTAACACCAGGGATGGGCACCATGAATATCTGGTGATGCCCTTCGGGCTCTGTAATGCCCCAGCCGTTTTCCAAGACTTTGTGAACGATATCTTCCGGGATATGCTTTCCACCTCGGTCGTAGTCTATCTGGATGATATTCTTATCTACTCTCCAGATATTGACTCCCACCGGAGAGATGTTTGCAAAGTCTTCGACCTCCTACGGGCAAACTCCCTCTATGCCAAATTGGAGAAGTGTATGTTTGAGCAGGAGTCTTTACCTTTCCTGGGCTACATCATCTCGGCCCAGGGATTGGCTATGGATCCTGCCAAACTACAGGCAGTGATGGACTGGCAGGAACCCCATTCTCTGAAAGCAGTGCAGCGCTTTATGGGGTTCATAAATTACTATCGTCAGTTCATCCCCCACTTCTCAACCCTGGTAGCTCCCTTGGTATCCCTCACCAAGAAGGGAGCGAATCCTAAATCGTGGTCCGAAGAGGTCTCCAAGGCCTTCACTTCTATTAAGTCCCACTTTGCTAGCGCTCCCATCTTACGTCGTCCCGATGGGGATAAGCCATTCCTAATGGAGGTGGATGCCTCTTCCGTTGGTGCAGGAGCAGTCCTCTATCAAAAGGATGCTCAAGGTCGGAAGCATCCATGCTTCTTCTTCTCAAAAACCTTCTCACCAGCGGAGAGAAATTACTCCATCAGGGATAGGGAGTTGCTGGCAATGAAGTTGGCCTTTTCGGAATGTAGACATCTCTTGGAGGGTGCTCGGTTCCCATTCCAAGTCTTTACGGACCACAAGAATTTGGTCTATTTACAGACAGCCCAGCGGCTGAATTCTCGTCAGGCCAGATGGTCCTTGTTTTTCTCCCGGTTCCACTTCACTCTACATTATCTCGCCAGGGAGAAGAACATCCATGCTGACGCTCTCTCTCGCTCCCTGGTGTCAACTGTGGAGGAGGAGGACGAGCCTCGGCTCATTGTCCCTTCAGAGAGTCTGAGAACCGTAGCTCCGGTTTCGCTTGAGTCTGTGCCTCCGGGCAAGACTTTTGTCCCCATCAATTTGCGTCCGGAGGTTCTCTCGTGGGCTCATTCGTCCAGAGTGGGTGGACACTTTGGGGCAAAGAGGACATCTGAGTTGTTGGCGAGAATGTATTGGTGGCCACATATGGTTCGTGACGTTGGAGACTACGTTCGGGCATGTGTCTCTTGTGCCAAAAATAAGTCTCTCCGTCAACGGCCAGCTGGGTTGTTATACCCTCTGCCGGTGGCAGACAGGCCCTGGGAGATGGTCGGGATGGACTTTGTGGTGGGTTTGCCCAAGTCTCGTGGCTGTACTGTCATTTGGGTTATCACCGACCATTTTTCTAAAATGGTGCATTTGGTGCCGCTTCCCCGGCTACCTTCTGCACGGGCCTTGGCAGCATTGTTTGTTAAACACATCTTCCGTCTTCACGGTATGCCAGACAAAATTGTCAGTGACCGGGGTCCCCAGTTTGCGTCTCGGTTCTGGAGAGAGCTTTGTCGCCTTCTCAGTATCGAGTTGAATCTCTCTTCGGCATATCATCCCGAGACGAATGGGTTGGTGGAGAGAGCCAACCAGACCTTGGTCACATATCTGCGACATTTTGTCTCTGCTAAACAAGATGACTGGGCATCTTTGCTACCGTGGGCGGAGTTTGCTCTTAACAATGCTGTAGCTGACTCCACTGGACAGACCCCATTCCTCCTTAACTATGGTCAGCATCCGCGGGTACCTGTGCCCATGCCCGTGTCTTCCGCCGATTCCAGGGTGGCAGACTGGGCTGTGGAGGCACGGGACATTTGGGATCGCACTCAGGATGCCATTCGGGCTTCCAAGGAGAGAATGAGGTCCTCCGCCGATGTTCATCGGCGCCCCGCTCCGACCTTTGCTCCTGGCGACTTGGTGTGGCTCTCCGCCCGTAACATCAGGCTGCGAGTTGAGTCCACTAAGTTTGCGCCTCGCTACTTGGGTCCCTTCAAGGTTCTCAAACAGGTTAATCCTGTGGTCTACCGCCTGGCTCTTCCTCCACGCTTGGGTATCACCGACACCTTTCATGTGTCCCTCTTGAAACCCGTATACATGTCCCGGTTTTCCGAGTCATCTGCCGGGACATCGGGTTCGTCTACGGACGATTACGAGGTGAACGCTATTTTGGGGTGTAAGGTGGTACGCGGCAAAAAGTTCTATCTTGTGGATTGGAAGGGTTATGGTCCAGAGAACAGGTCATGGGAGCCTGCTGAAAACATTCGGGCCCCACAGCTCATTGCTGCCTTCGAACGTAGCGAGGACCAAGGGGGGGGGGCCCTAGGAGGGGGGGTAATGTTAGGAGTCGAGTTTCCTCTGCTGCACAGGGGGAATCTCGATCCATCTCCGCTGCGGTCTCCCATTCTCCTCCAGCAGCAGTGGAGCCTGCTCAGCAGGGACGTCGATCCCAGCGTCTCGCTCAGTCTGACTCTGTGAGAAGAGTTACTGCTGCTTCTCCAGCTTCTGCCTGTAAAGCCTATACTGGTCAGCAGCGAGTGGACTTCTCTGGGACTAAGTCCTTGTCTGCGCACACTGAGCATGCCCAGGGCAAGATCTCCCGTTGGAGATCGAGGGTCATGTGCTCAGACTCTGCAGCGCATTCTATTGGTCCTCTTGGCAGGTCTTGGAAGGGCAAAGTTTCTGTGGCCGCTTCCTGTCCTGCAACTATATAAACTGCGCATGACCGCACAGCCATGCGCTAGTGTACAATTTAATACGTGTGTTTGTTGTGAGTGCAAGTCGTTCTTTAAATACCCCTACCCTATTGTATGATTGTTCGCGTATGGAGTATGGCTGCTATCTAGCGCCCGACTTATCACTCACTCCGCACAGCCACGCGCCAGTGTGCGCTTCCTGACCCACGTCTGGGTGCTTAGTGGTGCCTGCCAGCACGGCACAGTTCGCACTTCGGTGCCTTAATTATATAATTCCTTTCACACCCAGTAGCGGTGTAGTGCCAGCAAGGGTCTAATCGGACTACAATCCCTGTTGGGGTTTAGTTCGCTGACCACTTGCTCGCGCTCTATGTGCGGTACCGCGGTCCTGTGACGCAACAGGATCGCTTTCTTCACGCTGGGTGAGGTTAACCCACGCGTGTATTCTTTTGAATAACGCCATATTGTCTGTCATTTCCTAGCAGCAGGTTTCACCTGCACGGTGGACCCCGGACTGCGAACGCATCTATATCATCTCTCTTGGTGCGTTCCGCCAGTCCTAACACAGAGCAGTGAAAATAATAAATACGTTTTCTTTCCTCAAAAATAATTATTTAGCCCAGAATTTTTTATTTTCCCAAGGGTTACAGGAGAAATTGGACCACAAAAGTTGTTGTCCAGTTTCTCCTGAGTACGCAGATACCCCATGTGTGGGGGTAAACCACTGTTTGGGCACACGTCGGGGCTCAGAAGGGAAGTAGTGACTTTTGAAATGCAGACTTTGATGGAATGGTCTGCGGGCGTCACGTTGCGTTTGCAGAGCCCCTGGTGTGCCTAAACAGTAGAAACCCCCCACAAGTGACCCCATTTTGGAAACTAGACCCCCAAAGGAACTTATCTAGATATGTGGTGAGCACTTTCAACCCCCAAGTGCTTTACAGAAGTGTATAACACAGAGCCGTGAAAATAATAAATACGTTTTCTTTCCTCAAAAATAATTATTTAGCCCAGAATTTTTTATTTTCCCAAGGGTTACAGGAGAAATTCGACCCCAAAAGTTGTTGTCCAGTTTCTCCTGAGTACGCTGATACCCCATGTGTGGGGGTAAACCACTGTCTGGGCACACGTCGGGGCTCAGAAGGGAAGTAGTGACTTTTGAAATGCAGACTTTGATGGAATGGTCTGCGGACGTCACGTTGCGTTTGCAGAGCCCCTGGTGTGCCTAAACAGTAGAAACCCCCCACAAGTGACCCCATTTTAGAAACTAGACCCCCCAAGGAACTTATATAGATATGTGGTGAGCAGTTTGAACCCCCAAGTGCTTCACAGACGTTTACAACGCAGAGCCGTGAAAATAAAAAATAATTTTTCTTTCCTCAAAAATGATGTTTTAGCAAGCATTTTTTTATTTTCACAAGGGTAACAGGAGAAATTGGACCCCAGTAATTGTTGCGCAGTTTGTCCTGAGTATGCTGGTACCCCATATGTGGGGGTAAACCACTGTTTGGGCACACATCGGGGCTCGGAAGTGAGGGAGCACCATTTGACTTTATGAATACAAGATTGGCTGGAATCAATGGTGGCGCCATGTTGCGTTTGGAGACCCCTGACGTGCCTAAACAGTGGAAACCCCTCAATTCTAACTCCAACACTAACCCCAACACACCCCTAACCCTAATCCCAACTGTAGCCATAACCCTAATCACACCCATAACCCCAACACACCCCTAACCACAACCCTAATTCCAACCCTAACCCTAAGGCTATGTGCCCACGTTGCGGATTTGTGTGAGATTTTTCAGCATCATTTTTGAAAAATCCGCGGGTAAAGGGCACTGCGTTTTACCTGCGGATTTACCGTGGATTTCCAGTGTTTTTTGTGCGGATTTCACCTGTGGATTCCTATTGAGGAACAGGTTTAAAACGCTGCGGAATCCGCACAAAGAATTGACATGCTGCGGAAAATACAATTTTCCGCAGCATTTCCGCGTGGTATTTTCCGCACCATGGGCACAGCGGATTTGGTTTTCCATATGTTTACATGGAACTGTAAACCTGATGGAACACTGCTGCGAATCCGCAGCCAAATCCGCACCGTGTGCACATAGCCTAATTCTAAAGGTATGTGCACACGCTGCGGAAAACGCTGCGGATCCGCAGCAGTTTCCCATGAGGTTACAGTTCAATGTAAACCTATGGGAAACAAAAATAATCGCTGTACACATGCTGCAGAAAAACTGCACGGAAACGCAGCGGTTTACATTCTGCAGCATGTCACTTCTTTCTGCGGATTCCGCAGCGGTTTTACAACTGCTCCAATAGAAAATCGCAGTTGTAAAACCGCAGTGAAATGCGCAGAAAAACCGTGGTAAATCCGCGATAAATCCGCAGCGGTTTAGCACTGCGGATTTATCAAATCCGCAGCGGCAAAATCCGCAGAGGACCAGAATTCATGTGCACATACCGAAACCCTAACCCTACCCCTAACCCTACCCCTACCCCTAACCCTAACCCTACCCCTAACCCTAACCCTACCCCTAACCCTAACCCTAGTTCTTACCCCAACCTTAGTGGAAATTTTTTTTTTTTTTTAATTGTCCCTACCTATGGGGGTGACAAAGGGGGGAGGGCATTTACTATTTTTTTTATTTTGATCACTGAGATAGGTTATATCTCAGTGATCAAAACTCACTTTGGAACGAATCTGCCGGCCGGAAAGATGGCGGCGCCCAGGAAAGAAGACGGACGGATCCCGGGAGGCTAGGTAAGTATAAGGGGGGGGGGAGATCAGGGCACGGGGGGGCGTCGGAGCACGGGGGGTGGATCGGAGCATGGGGGGGTGGATCGGAACACGGGGGGGTGGATTGGAGCACGGGGTGGGGGATCGCTGTGCAGGGGGGTGGATCGGAGCACGGGGGGGTGGATCGCTGTGCGGGGGGGATCGCTGTGTGGGGGGGTGATCGGAGTGCGGGGGGTTTGATTGGAGCACGGGGGTGTGATTGGAGCACGGGGGGAGCGGACAGGAGGACGGGGGAGCGAAGTACAGGACGGAGGGGAGCGGACCACAGATTGGAGGGCTGGGGGGGCGATCGGTGGGGTGGGGTGGGTGCACATAAGTGTTTCCAGCCATGGCCGATGATATTGCAGCATCGGCCATGGCTGGATTGTAATATTTCACCAGTTTTTTAGGTGAAATATTACAAATCGCTCAGATTGGCAGTTTCACTTTCAACAGCCAATCAGAGCTATCGTAGCCACGGGGGGGTGAAGCCACCCCCCCTGGGCTAAACTACCACTCCCCCTGTCCCTGCAGATCGGGTGAAATGGGAGTTAACCCTTTCACCGGATCTGCAGGGACGCGATCATTCTGTGACACAGCATATGCGTCACAGGTCGGATTGGCACCGACTTTCATGACGCATACGCTGTGTCACAGGTCGGGAAGGGGTTAATCAATTTAAAATATGCAGGATAAAATACAGAGACTGCTTACCAAACAAAACGAGAGTACACAGACTAATGTTATAAATTAAGTAAGAACACCACACTACTAGTATCATATAGTAGCAAATATAAGACTATAATGGGTCCATATAGTAGGAAACCAACAGTGAAATAGCCACACACAATTCAGCCTAATCGAATGACAGGTACAATATCCTATAAGAATGGCCTGATGTGAGTAGTATAGCTAGACTAAAAAATCATAACTGTGAATGTGGAAGTCTGTCTCCTCTCCGTCGCCCCAACGCACGTTTTGTCACCACTCTCCTGATGAAGTGGTGATGAAACGTGCATTGGGGCGACAGAGAGGAGACAGACTTGTACCTTCACAGTAGCTTTATTTAAGCTAGTATCTTTCTATGGCTTTTCTTTTGGGTCTTGTTTATCCCATCTTATGATTTTTTACAGATATGACCACAACACTTTCCTCCATACATTTGGGGAGTGTGCCATGTGTGTTTTGGCAGACTCAAAGGAGCCTTACAATTTTTGTGTGTAAGTAAAGGCTGTTTTATGCCCATTCTTTCATAAAGGCCACCTCTATGAAGTGTATGGCCTATTGTGGTCGTATGGGCAGATACTTCAGTCTCTGCTTGGGCACTCTGCAGTCCCTTCAGGGTTACCATTTGCCTCTGTGCTGCCTCTCTTATTAATGGCCTCCTTGCCCTGGCTGATAGTTTTAGTGGGCAGCCCCCTCTTGGCAGGTTTGTTGTGGTACCATGCTCTTTCCATTTGATGATAATGAATTTGATGGTGCATTGATGGTGCACCAATGAGGAACATTAGAGATTGGGATATTTTTTTATAACACAACCTTGACTTGCACTTCTCAACAACTTTGTCCCTGACTTGTTTGGGGATCTCCTTGGTCTTCATAGTGTTCTTTGGTTAGGGGTGCCCCTGGCTTAATGGTGTTGCAGCCTCTGTGGCCTTTCAGAAAAGGTGTGTATGTACTGACAGACCATGTGACACTTAGTATGCACATAGGTGGTCTTCCTCTCATTAAGCATGTGACTTATGAAGGTTATTGCTAGCACCAGAAATTTCTAGGGGTTTCATAACAAAAGGGGTGAATGCATATGCACATGCCAATTTTTAGCTATTTCATCCCATAAATTTAATTTATGCCTATATTTTTCTCACTTTACCAACTTAGACTACTTAGTGCTGATGCATCACACACAAATCGGATTACAAAATATTATATAAAGGATGTATAATGTAACAAAATAAGTAGAAAGCCAATGGGGTGAATACTTTCTCAAGCCACTGTACAGTAAATGGTTATAAATCAGCAATTGGAAAAAGTGCCAGTTGCCGCTGATACAGTCAGATGCTGATTGTATTACACAGCTCCTAAACCCTGTTGTAATGTGCTGCTGCAGTGCAGTATAGAGCAATCTCCACCAGGGGGTGCTGGATAAGGAAAGGAGGCTGCACACACAGCACAGCAACACTGAGCAACAACACAGGTGTCACAGGTAATGAAAGGGACATTAAGCAAGCCAAGGTCATACACGGAGATAGCAGCGCGGTACAGAAGGGGCAAGCAGAGAATCGTCGGGGACAAGCAAGACGTCAGAACCTACCGGGAGCGTGGTAACCAAAACGTGAGACGGAGACGGAGTCGGGGTACAGGCCAGAGGTCAGAACAAGTCATAAACAGGTGTAGGCAGTCAGAGGCAAACAGGAACACAATAACAGGGATCAGGTCAGGAGCTCAAACCGTGCAACATGAACTATAGCTGACACTGGCCCAATGGCTGCAGAGGACTTAAATAGCTCAGCCAGCTCCAGGGTGAGGCAGAGAGGATTAACTCCCACATGACCAGTACAGAGACAAGAGAGCTGAACATAATCTCAGAATTGGATCATGACACCTGTCCACACATTTGCAATAAGGTCATACAAGTTGTTCTAATTTTCCACCTATTCATAGGATAGTTGAAAACTTGTCCATTGTGGGGGTCTGACAACTAGGATCCCCTGATTGATTCTTAGAAGACTCTATCTCAGAATCAGTGGGGATCCTAAGGCTTGGACTCCTAGTATTCAGCAAGTTGTCACCCATTCTGTGTATAAATTATATCTTGCTAACATGATACAACCCATTTAACTTCTAATTTACTAATATTCAGCCAGTTTCACCCCTTAGATTAACACTATCTAACACTAATAGTAATTCATATTTCTAATGTCAGAATATTTTCTGTACCTCTGCCTACTGTCTGACTATGTATTCAAACATTGTATTTTTAGAGACTTCAAACCTGTTATTAAAACTTTCATAATACTGGAAAAATGTCACAGTATCTTATTTTTAATTATTGCGCGCCTTATTCTATCTGCAATAATGGCATAGCTATATATTTTTTTACTTTATGTATCAATCTAATATGCAGTTTATACTCCTACGGTATGCAAAACAGCATAAAATGGGTAAACATCACCAAGAAATTTAACAATTCAATATATAAAACTAAATTAAAAGCCACATGGAATTTTCTGTTATAGAGTTTGGCAGTCATGTATCCAACGCAAATGATGAAACAGGCCCAAATTCGAGGGACTGGTAGGACCCCCACACATCTTATTTCCTAGTACATATGCCATAAATGTCTGCCGTGGGAAAACCCCTTTAAATAACAAACATAATACCCCAAATTTAATGGTGAGGTTTATATTTTGCAGCACATTATAATATGCACATATTATAATCAGAGACTAAACCCTGCTGTCTGAGACATCTGCCCAGCATTATTGGAAGACTCTTTGTGTGCGGTAGCATTGTGTGCTGTTTGCATCCAGATATGAGGGAGTTAATCTGTACATGACAGAAGTCGGTTCTTGGCAATGATATGACAAGTGCAGATCCCATGCGCAGATTGTAATTACCAGCTGCAGAGATACTGATCATCAGCTGCACAGTTTGGGAAACAGCCTCATCAGGTGCGCAAATAAATCTATCTTGGAAAATCATTGGTAATTGCTGTGAAAAGAAAATATATTTTTAAACGGCTGAAAATATGTAGAATAGGAAAGAAAAGTGCCCTGTATATTTAATGGGTCAAGTCTGCCATTTCAAAGTTCCTGGTATTTAAGATGTATTATTGATCCCAATGCCCATTAAATACCCATAATTATAAAGATTTTTGCAAGACAATTCCACTTCTAGTTAGGAAGTACTGAGCTTCTGCTATCACCCTGCATAAAATGATTTGACAGGCCCAAATTACAGTTTCCCCACACTATGCTTTGCTACATCCGATATCACATTCTAATGAAGCCGAGAATACTCATGTACAGCATTTTTTTCCAAGTGTTAGGATAGGTATCTGACAGTGGCAAATGAATACGGTTGGATATGGCACCATTGGGTACTGATATACCAAGTAATATTAAGATTCCTAAATTCATTATTTTATACAGATGACATAATATAGGGCCTTAGATCATGATTGGAGTTTTCAATATCTATGCAGGTAGACTAATGGTATTCTGAGCATTGTATTTTGAGAATTGGAAAACTTTCTTGTGAAAAGAACGAGTATTGAGGGTTGGAAATGAAAATTTTTTTACGTGCAGTATTAGTCCAACAGAGGATGATGGAGTGTGCATCAGATTCATCAAAATGGGTAACCCCTACAGAATATCTTAAAAAATCCTACAATTCATATGATGTTGTTTCTGGCCCTTCTCTTGGCTGACAAATTTCCAAATACTTTGATAAATAAGTCCCACTAGGCACATGATACCCCACCTACATATTCAAACAATTTTGTATGTGTTAGTAACAGTAGTGCACAGTGAACTTCATAAATATAATGTTTGCCAGATGCCATATTAGTGGCAAATGAGTCAGCTACAAATCAAAGTCAGCTACAAATTTTATATCTTCTGCACCTTTTGAGGCCATTTTTGTACAAGAACTTGGGCCTGCAGAAGAATCATCTGTTACTTTCATGGTCCAGTCCAAGGCAGAATTCTAATTAAACAAAGCCCCAAATCTAGACATGAAGTCACTAGAGAATATAGAGGTGTTACTGATGAGTGTAGCTGTAACGCTGATGGGTGTTGACCTACTACGCCACAGGTTGAGTTTACCCTGGAGAGGCATGACTAAGTGTCTACCAGGTCTTCACTGGAGCCTCTGATGGTGAAAATAGGCTGGACTGCCGGTAGATACCAGGTACCACTCCAAGGTAGTCCCTGAGACTGCAGCAGCTGACCATAAAGTCAGAGGCGTGGGAATGAGGTATAGTAGGGCGAGACAACAGCGTAGTCAGATGGTCCGAGGTCGGGGCAGGCAGCACAGGTTCACAGAGCAAAGCTGGAGTCAAGGATGGAGAAGTCAAATAGAGTGTCTAAACAGGCAGGGTCGGTAGACAAAATATGGAGACATGCTTAAAGCGAACCGTCATCAGGACTTTGCTAAGTTAACAACTGGCATTATCAGGTTGGTGCTCTTACACTGATAAAAATGATACCTGGGGTGAAGAAATCATCTTGTGGTTGTTGGTTAATCTGTGTTTGCAGTTTTGAGTTAATGAGCTGCTTGTGTCCTGGGGCAGGCCTGTAGGTTGATCTTTTTTGGTATTCTTGCCTCATCATTATTCTGGGCTTAAATCACAGCTCACTCCTATTAAAAATGTGGCACCCCGGAGTCCGGTTGCCACAATGGCATTATATTCCTCACGAGGGGGTGATGTCATGCCTGGAAGTAAGGAGAGATCCCCTTAGCAGGTAACACAAACATACAATACCTTCTGACTCCAGACCAGAAGGGGGGGCTCTAAACCCGGTTTCAGGGGAACTCCTCTATAAGTTCTGGTCTGGAGGCGGGGTTAGTGAGTTGAATGTGAGACAGTGAAGGGAGAAGAAGTATGTGAGGAGAGAGACTGAAAGAAGAGCTGTGACTGAGCTCTCCCCAGGATTAAGTGCAAAAGAAACCAGACACCGGAGTCCGTGGTTGCACGTGTACTAAAGCCCCAGCAACTAGAACCAGAGGGCAGGAGATTGCAGGTCTCCTGGCTCATCTGACACCTGGAGGCACCACAGCAGGTCAGGAACCTGGGGCTGCCAGTGAGAAAACAGTGCCCATGAAAGGTTCATGCTGTCAACCATACCGGTTAGGAGTAACAGACACTGAGAGGAACTTGTGTAAAGCATCAGGCACGAAGTTACAGAGAATACAGTGTGAAAGGAAGGCCGCCGAACCCTCCTGGCTAGGTGGATCCCAAGTTACTCCCAGGCGGCCCATACCCCATCAGGACCTGTAACCTGTGCCCTGGACTGCACCTGCAATTCACCAGTAAAAAGTAAAGGAAACTGCAACCCCTGTGTCCTCCAATTATTTCCTGAACCTTCAGTCCTGCACCCACCGTCTATCATCCCTTACCAACTGCACCGGTAGCCCTGGGGCTCCGCTCCACCTGTGGGGAGCAGAACCATCTTTGCTGCATTACCATCTGCCTCAGCGGTCCCCTTAAGCAGCTTCGGCCATCCTGGCCGAACACCGCAGGTGGCGTCATGAATTATCCCCCATAGACTTTATTTTCCACTTCCCTTCATCATTTTTGTTGGACGCCCAGGGCCGCGGACCAGGTCATCGCTTCCGTGACCACTCCTTTATGTACCATTGAACCTGGCCCGAGTACCCCACGGCCCTAGCGGGTGCGCCAAATACTGCGCCTGCTCTTTTATTATTCTGGTCTTAAAAAAAAATGCTCACAATCATCTGTCCTAATGCACATGTTCATAAATACCTGTTCTCTCCCTTTCTTCCTTCCTTCCTTCCCTCCTTCCTTTCTTCTTTCATTCCTCCTTTAATTTCTTTCTCAAATTAATTTAACCTGCCTGTTGTATTGTGTCTTTATGTTGAGTTATTTTGCTACATTTTTTTTTAGTCACCTAGAGAAATATTTGACATGTTGTAAACATCTTTAAGAATAATAAAATGTACAGAATTTTGAATAACACTCATTCTGAGTCTACTTTTTGCATTTGTATCATGATTCTGAAAGTGGAAAGTATTTTTAAAGTATTTGAAGTAAATAATCATCTTTTATCATGATTACATTTCTATGTCCTACATTCTGTGCTGATTGTTTTTAAATGTTATCTTCATGAAAGTTTTAGGTCCAGTTTTCCCCTAAAAGTAGACTTGGCTTGTCACTTTCCACAAGGAGAAACGTTACCCCTTAGATCCTATTGTTAACCTTTCACCTAGCCAAATCAGATCTCATAATTTGCACTGATGAGGGGCAATACCCTGAAACACCATGTCTGCAAATTGGGATTACGGTTTGGCCTTTATCCTAAGACCTATTGCCAGACTCGCTAAAGCGTCAACATTGACTAGTAGGATTGCTACTTTCCAATAAGTTGCACTAGAGTTCAAATGGTCTTCCATTCTGAAGAGACAATTTGCATGTTTAATTTCCCAGAGGAGGATGCAAGATGTTTAAGTCTCATTATACTGGCATGCCAGACCTGGCTTGTCACTCTCCACAAGAAGAGACCTTACCCCTTAAAGCCAGAAAATTGAAGGGAGCGACATTATTTTAGTAATGTCTGTGCTTGATATTGCATCTTTGCCTTATTCAAGTGAGTAAAAATAATGTCAAATTCTGACATTTTTATATCACGGTCCAAGTACTGTGATTTCCATACCAGTAATGGATCTATTGACCTGAACTCAACAGCCATATAGGTATATATTAGGCTGTTGATTTTTGATCATGAGACCCGCACTCAGTTCTGAAATCGCAGGTCATATTTGGGACACGATGTATGGGCACCTGAATTTGTCCTAAGCTACAATACAGTTAGGCTCACATGGTTAGGTTATTTTATGAAGCTGCAGGTAAAGGTGGACTCATGGACCAAGTGCGTTGGCACAGCAGACTGGGATGCACGTGAAACAGCAAGAGCCTGACAACAAGCTATATTGGATGGCAGAAAAACAATCAAGGCAGGAAACACCGAAAGCCACAGAGTTAGGAGGGCAGATTTTGAGGAAAACATCAAGTCTGTAGTAGTATATACAGTACATATAAGTTGCAGGGTCCACAGCAGATGTTAACTTCATAGGAACAGACTCTAATAACAGCTCTTAATGCTGCAGTAAACAATGGGTTAACCAGCAGATCTGAGAGTTTGTAGTCACAGAAGTTTGCAAAGATGATTTTGGCATAATAAATAGTCTCCAAATATCAATTCATAATGCTTACTGCAGATGATTGGTTAACTATCCAGTACCAAGTGGAGGGTTAACCTGCAAGTGTAAGGTTTGTAGAAATCACAGGAGTTTGCAAAAGATGGATGCAATAAAAGCTAGATGGTAGCAAACTCTAAAAAATGAGTATCTGAATACTCTCCAGTATCAATTCTTAGACACAGGGATGTGTACAAGTGGGTGTTAAAAGACCTTAGGATATGAATACCAGGCCACTTCTAAGACCTAACCAGCAGCCATAAGGGAAGGGAATAGAGCTAGGTCCTAAAGATGAGCATATCAAATACCAAACACAGCTGCAGGTAAAAGTATGGTAATAAGCTGTTGCATGTGTGTATTGCTGATTCTACTTTTAGGTCGGGTCACACTACCATAGAATACGGGCGAGTGTTATGCGAAAAAACATCAGCACTCGGACTGTTAAACTATGGGGCAGCTCACATCACCGTATTTTTTCTCGGGTGTATTCAGCGTGTGAGTGAAATTGCAACATACTGCGACTGTACGCGTATATTGGCTGAGACTTGCAAGTCTACAGGTGTGAGAAAAAAATCGCACACTACACGGACCATCTGTGTGACTGGAGAGAAATGCGCACAAATTTTCCTCATTTCAACCCATTGAACCATTAAATTCATTGGGAAAAGCAGTGAGAAATGTAAGGCTATGTTCACACGTTGCGGATTGGTGTGTGGATTTTTCCGCACTGTTTTTACAAAATCTGCAGGTAAACCGCACAGCGGATTCCACCTGCGGTTTTACACCTGCGGATTCCTATTGAGGAGCAGATGTAAACCGCTGCGGAATCCACACAAACTGATATGCTGTGAAAAATAAACCGCTGCATTTCTGGCATTTTTTTCCTGAGCATGTGCACTGCGGATTTTGTTTTCCATAGGTTTACATGGTACTGTACAATGCATGGAAAACACAGCCACAGTAGGGCGGCATGGTGGCTCAGTGGTTAGCACAGCAGCCTTGCAGCGCTGGAGCCCTGGGTTCAAACCCCACCAAGGACAACATCTGCAAAGAGTGCAGCACCAATTCGCTGCGGATCCGCAGCAAAATCCGCAACGTGTGCACATACCTTTACATGTTCTCCTTTTTGAAGCACCGCCCAATTGTTAGTGCTGGTTTCCACACAGGCTGCACAGAGTTTCTGATCTACAAAGTGGTGTATCCTATTAGAGAGGGACCCTGTGTCCAGGATTCTCTTCTTTTGGTCAAAATGGAAAGCAGTTACAAAGAGTGTATATCCTGTCCAGTTTCTCATAAAGCAAAGTGATTTCAGTGAGCTCCGCTTAAAGGGGTTGTCCAAGTAGTGGACAACCCCTTCTCGACCTGAATGTTTGCCCCCTTGGAAATAAAAGCACTTGTACTCACCTACCGCGCTAGTGCTGTTCCAGTGGTGTCTGCACTCACATTCCTGGGGCTCACGTGCTGTTATGACATGTAAACCCTGCTCCCAGTCAGCGTTGGCGTCACTGTCCCCAGCTTTGGACGTACTCCTAACCAAGAGGAAGTGAGCTGCTTACATCCACAAGAGGTGAATACAAACTTTTTTATTTTCATGGGGACAAACATTCAGATTGAGAAGGGGTTGTCATAATAGTAGATAATCCCTTTAATGTTTCATTTCCCTTGTTGTGGTGCGGTAAAGAAACGGAACACTTAATGCCAGGTTTCCCCAAGTATTGCTGGGGTTTCCAATAGAGTAACACTATGTAAGCACCTTATTGTGAAGACGACTTTCAAATTCATAGGGATAGTTCAAAGTGGAAAATTCTTTTAATGAGACAAGCTGAGCCACCTGTGCCTTCAACACAAAATGTACAAATGATCATGTGCTAAAAGGGCCACAAACATTCATTATGCCTCAAGGGAAGGTGTCACTAGGTTTTTGGTAGCCCACCTGAGAGCAGCATGCAGAGACCCTGATTCCAGGAATGTGTCACTTATATGTATATATATATATATATATACAGTTAGGTCCATATATATTTGGACAGAGACAACATTTTTCTAATTTTGGTTATAGATATTACCACAATGAATTTTAGACAAAACAATTAAGATACAGTTGAAGTTCAGTCTTTCAGCTTTCATTTGAGGGTATCCACATTAAAATTGGATGAAGAGTTTACGAGTTTCAGCTCCTTAACATGTGCCACCCTGTTTTTAAAGGGACCAAAAGTAATTGGACAGATTCAATAATTTTAACTAAAATGTTCATTTTTAGTACTTGGTTGAAAACCCTTTGTTGGCAATGACTGCCTGAAGTCTTGAACTCATGGACATCACCAGACGCTGTGTTTCCTCCTTTTTGATGCTCTGCCAGGCCTTCACTACTGTGGTTTTCAGTTGCTGTTTGTTTGTGGGCCTTTCTGTCTGAAGTTTAGTCTTTAACAAGTGAAATGCATGCTCAATTGGGTTGAGATCAGGTGACTGACTTGGCCATTCAAGAATATTCCACTTCTTTGCTTTAACAAACTCCTGGGTTGCTTTGGCTTTATGTTTTGGGTCATTGTCCATCTGTAGTATGAAATGACGACCAATCCGTTTTGCTGCATTTGGCTGGATCTGAGCATGCAGTATGGCTCTGAATACCTCAGAACTCATTCAGCTGCTTCTGTCCTGTGTCACATCATCAATAATCACTAGTGACCCAGTGCCACTGGCAGCCATGCATGCCCAAGCCATCACACTGCCAACGCTGTGTTTTACAGATGAAGTGGTATGCTTTGGATCAAGAGCTGTACCACGCCTTCGCCATACTTTTCTCTTTCCATCATTCTGGTAGAGGTTGATCTTGGTTTCATCTGTCCAAAGAATGTTCTTCCAGAACTGTGCTGGCATTTTTAGATGTTTTTTAGCAAAGTCCAGTCTAGCCTTTCTATTCTTGATGCTTATGAGTGGCTTGCACCGTGCAGTGAACCCTCTGTATTTACTTTCATGCAGTCTTCTCTTTATGGTAGATTTGGATATTGATACACCTACCTCCTGGAGAGTGTTGGTCACTTGGTTGGCTGTTGTGAAGGGGTTTCTCTTCACTATGGAGATCATTCTGCGATCACCCACCACTGTTGTCTTCCGTGGGCGCCCAGGTCTTTTTGCATTAATGAGTTCACCAGTGCTTTCCTTCTTTCTCAGGATGTACCAAACTGTAGATTTTGCCACTCCTAATATTGTAGCAATTTCTTGGATGTTTTTTTTTCTGTTTTTGCAGCTTAAGGATGGCTTGTTTCACCTGTATGGAGAGCTCCTTTGACCGCATGTTTACTTCACAGCAAAACCTTCCAAATGCAAGAACCACACCTCAAATCAACTCCAGGCCTTTTATCTGCTTAATTGAGAATGATATAATGAAGGGATTGCCCACACCTGTCCATGAAATAGCCTTGGAGTCAATTGTCCAATTACTTATGGTCCCTTTAAAAACAGGGTGGCACATGTTAAGGAGCTGAAAATCCTAAACCCTTCATCCAATTTTAATGTGGATACCCTCAAATGAAAGCCGAGAGTCTGAACTTCAACTGCATTTGAATTGTTTTGTTTAAAATTCATTGTGGTAATGTCTGTAACCGAAATTAGAAAAATTTTGTCTTTGTCCAAATATATATGGACCTAACTGTATATATATATATATATATATATATATATATATATATATATAATTTTAATACAGAGCTAGATAGCAGAAAAGCCGGTAATTCAATTGCCAGCTCTTGCCATTTCGTTATCAAACCCGACAGGATATGAGACATGGTTTACATACAGTAAACCATTTCATATCCCTTATATTGTTACATATTCCTCACTAATAATGTTAGAAGTGTCTGTATGCAAAATTTGTGAGCTCTAGGTGTTAAAATAAAGGGTTAAATCACGGAAAAAAATGGCTTGAGCTCCCGCACAATTTTTTTCCGCCAGAGTGGGAAAGCCAGTGACAGAGGGCAGATATTAATAGCCTGGAGAGGATCCATGGTTATTGCCCCCCTGGCTAAAAACATCTGCCCCCAGCCACCCCAGAAAAGACACATCTGTAAGATGCACCTATTCTGGCACTTAGCCACTCTCTTCCCATTCCCGTGTAGCGGTGGGATATGGGGTAATAAAGGGTTAATGTCACCTTGGTAATGTAAGGTGACATTAAGCCAGGTTAATAATGGAGAGATGTCAATAAGACACCTATCCATTATTAACCCTTTTACCCACAAGGGTGGTTTGCACGTTAATGACCGGGCCAATTTTTACAATTCTGACCACTGTCCCTTTATGAGGTTATAACTCTGGAACACTTCAACGGATCCCGGTGATTCTGACACTGTTTTCTCGTGACATATTGTACTTCATGATAGTGGTAAAATTTGTTTGATATTACATGCGTTTATTTGTGAAAAAAATGGAAATTTGGCGAACATTTTGAAAATTTTGCAATTTTCCAACTTTGAATTTTTATGCAATTAAATCACAGAGATATGTCACAAAAAACACACCAAAATAATTATTAATTATTAAATAATTATTTAAGCTATTAAATAAGTAACATTTCCCACATGTCTACTTTACATCTGCACAATTTTGGAACCAATTTTTTTTTTGTTAGGGAGTTATAAGGGTTAAAAGATGACCAGCAGTTTCTCATTTTTACAACACCATTTTTTTTTTAGGTACCACATCTCATTTGAAGTCATTTTGAGGGGTCTACATGATAGAAAGTGTGACACCATTCTAAAAACTGCACCCCCCTCAAAACCACATTCAAGAAGTTTATTAACCCTTCAGGTGTTTCACAGGAATTTTTGGAATGTTTAAATAAAAATGAACATTTAACTTTTTTTCACAAAACATGTACGTCAGCTCCAATTAGTTTTATTTTACCAAGGGTAACAAGAGAAAATGGACCCTAAAAGTTGTTGTGCAATTTGACCTGAGTACGCTGATACCCCATATATGGGGGCAAACCACTGTTTGGGCACATGGCAGAGCTCGGATGCGAAGGAGCGCCATTTGACTTTTCAATGCAAAATTGACTGGAATTGAGATGGGACGCCATGTTGCTTTTGGAGAGCCCCTGATGTGCCTAAACATTAAAACCCCCCACAAGTGACACCATTTTGGATAGTAGAACCCCTAAGGAACTTATCTAGATGTGTGGTGAGCACTTTGACGCATTAAGTGATTCGCAGAAGTTTATAATGCAGAGCCGTAAAAAAAAAATCATATTTTTTCACAAAAATGATCTTTTCGCCCCCAGTTTTTTATTTTCCCAAGGGTAAGAGAAGAAATTGGACCCCAAAAGTTGTTGTAAAATTTGTCCTGAGTACGCTGATACCCCATATGTGGGTAAACCACTGTTTGGGCACACGGCAGAGCTCAGAAGGGAAGGAGCGCCATTTGACTTTTCAATGCAAAATTGACAGGAATTGAGATGGGACGCCGTGTTGCGTTTGGAGAGTCACTGATGTGCCTAAACATTGAAAC
Source organism: Ranitomeya imitator (assembly GCF_032444005.1). Classification (NCBI taxonomy): domain Eukaryota; kingdom Metazoa; phylum Chordata; class Amphibia; order Anura; family Dendrobatidae; genus Ranitomeya; species Ranitomeya imitator. Next base: position 550,741,651 of record NC_091282.1, on the reverse strand, counting down.
CCCCCACAAGTGACATCAATTTGCAAAGTAGACCTCCAAAGGAACTTATCTAGATGTGTGGTGAGCACTTTGACCCACCAAGTGCTTCACAGAAGTTTATAATGCAGAGCCGTAAAAATAAAAAATCATATTTTTTCACAAAAATGAATTTTTACCCCCAATTTTTTATTTTCCCAAGGGTAAGAGAAGAAATTGGTCCTCAAAAGTTGTTGTGCAATTTGTCCTGAGTACGTTGATACCCCATATGTGGGGGTAAACCACTGTTTGGGCACATGGCAGAGTTCGGAAGGGAAGGAGCGCCATTTGACTTTTCAATGCAAAATTGACTGGAATTGAGATTGGACTCATCTAGGTGTGTTGTGAGAGCTTTGAACCCCCAAGGGTTTCACTACAGTTTATAACGCAGAGCCGTGAAAATAAAAAATCTTTTTTGTCTACAAAAATTATTATTTTTTAGCCCCCAGTTTTGTATTTTTCCAAGGCTAACAGTTGAAATTGGACCACGAAAGTTGTTGTCCAATTCGTCCTGAGTACGCTGATACCCCATATGTGGGGGGGAACCACCGTTTGAGCGCATGGCAGAGCTCGGAAGGGAAGGAGCGTCATTTGGAATGCAGACTTAGATGGATTGGTCTGCAGGCGTCACATTGCGTTTGCAGAGCCCGTAATGTACCTAAACAGTAGAAGCCCCCACAAATGAACCCATATTGGAAACTAGACCCCCCAAGGAACTTATCTAGATGTGTTGTGAGAACTTTGAACCCCCAAGTGTTTCACAACAGTTTATAACGCAGAGCCGTGAAAATAAGAAATCTTTTATTTTTCCACAAAAATTATTTTTAGCCCCCAGTTTTGTATTTTCCCAAGGGTAACAGGAGAAATTGGACCCCAAAAGTTGTTGTCCAATGTGTCCTGAGTACGCTGATACCCCATTTGTTTGGGTAAATCCCTGTTTGGGCGCACAAGAGAGCTCGGAAGGGAAGGAGCACTGTTTTACTCTTTCAACGCAGAATTAGCGGGAATTGAGATCGGACGCCATGTAGCGTTTGGAGAGCCCCTGATGTGCCCAAACAGTGGAAACCCCCCAATTATAACTGAAACCCTAATCCAAGCACAACCCTAACCCTAATTCCAACACCACACCCCTAACCCTGACACACCCCTAACCCTAATCCCAACCCTATTCCTAACCGTAAATGTAATCCAACCCTAACCCTAACTTTAGCCCCGACTAGGGTTGAGCGAAACCGATCGGACAAATTAAAAAATCGCCAACTTTCGGCAAAGTCGGGTTTCATGAATACTGACCCGATCCTAGTGTGGGATCAGCCATGAGGTCGGCGATCTTCGCGCCAAATTCGCGTTTCGTATGACGCGTTCAGTGCCATTTTTCAGCCAATGAAGGAGGACGCAGAGTGTGGGCTTCGTGATGACATAGGTCTCGGTTTCCACCATCTTAGAGAAGGGCATGAGGGTGATTGGCTTGCTTTCTGCGGCATCACAGGGGCTATAAAGGGGAGTGCACGCCGACCGCCATCTTACTTCTGCCGATCGTAGCATAGGGAGAGGTTGCCGCAGCTTCATCAGAAGAAGGGATGTAGTTAGGGAGGGAAGATTAAGCCCCAAAACTGCTTGTGCTGTAGCGATTTCCACTGTCCAACACCACCATTTGTTTGCAGGGACAGTGGAGGCTATATTTTTGTGCATCAGCTCTGTAGCTTATTAGGCTGCCTTATAAGGCTCCCTGATAGCTGCATTGCTGTTTGCACACCGCTGTGCAAACCAACTGCTTTTTTAAAAGCAAAAATCCTGTTGCTCCTTTGTGCACAGTTATCTTGTTTATTTGTCCATATATTTTTGTGCAGCAGTCCTTTTTATTGCTGCCATACTTGTCCTGAGAGCATTGTAGGGAGATTGAAATTGTACTACAGCCCTTGTATTTTTTTCATATATCTTCCAGCCACTTTCTGCCACTTAGATTGTGTTGTTTTATGTACAGGACCTGAGGTTTGGTTTAGTCTCCCCCCCAAAAAAAATGTGAGATTCAAATTATCACAAAGTGGATATATTTCAGTCCTGTTAAGGTACCGTCACACTGAACGATATCGCTAGCGATCCGTGACGTTGCAGCATCTTGGCTAGCGATATCGTTGAGTTTGACAGGCAGCAGCGATCCTGCTGTGCCATCGTTGGTCGGAGCAGAAAGTCCAGAACTTTAGTTCGTCGCTGGACTCCCGCAGACATCGCTGAATCGGCGTGTGTGACGCCGATTCAGCGATGTCTTCACTGGTAACCAGGGTAAACATTGGTTTACTAAGCGCGGCCCTGCGCTTATTAACCTGATGTTTACCCTGGTTACCAGGGGACTTCGCATAGTTGGTCGCTGGAGAGCTGTCTGTGTGACAGCTCTCCAGCGACCACACAGCGACGCTGCAGCGATCGGCATCATTGTCTAGATCGCTGCAGCGTCGCTAAATGTGACGGTACCTTTAGTATGTGGTATATCAGCCAGCCACTTTCTGCCACATAATTTGTGTTGTTTTAGGCACAGGACCTGAGGTTTGGTTTAGTCTCCCCCCTAAAAAAAAAGTGAGATTCAAATTATCACAAAGTGGATGTACTGCAGTCCTGTTAGTTTGTGGTATATCAGCCAACCACTTTCTGCCACTTACATAGTGTTAGGGTTGGCGGAACGCACCAAATATATTGTTTATTAAAAGGAATTGGTGCGTTCGCAACCCGGGATCCACCGTGCAGGAAAGTACCTGCTGCTAAATAATGGCGGCTCTATATGGCGGTATATACTAACTCTGTTAGCTTCACAGAGTAACCGCGAGAGGTGAGCTCTGTGCCCTGTTAGACTTTCACAGAGGCACAGGCCAACTACCCAGATGTGAGCAGTGAGTGGTCATGCATGCATACTCAATCTCCTCGCCGGAGGAGCCAGCATTCTAGGGGCTTATTTCAGCCGGGTCCCTGAACACATTTATACACAATCTCCTCGCCGGAGGTGCCAGCATTCTAGGGGCTTATTTCAGCCGGGTCCCTGAACACATACAAACACATGACCATATTGGCGCAAAGCATATAGCAAAAGACGATACTAGCGCATGGCCGTGCGGTCATGCGCAGTTTATATAGTTGCAGCACAGGAAGCTGCTACTGAAGTTTTTGCCCTTTCAGGACCTTCCAGAAGGACCAATGGAAAGTGCTGCAGTACCTGAGCATGTTTTGCCCTTTCAGGACCTTCCAGAAGGACCAATGGAATGTACTGCAGCACCTGAGCATGTGACTGAACATGTGGCCCTCGACCTCCAATGGGAGACCCTGCCCTGGGCATGCTCAGTGTGAGTAAACAAGGACTTAGTCCCAGAGAGGCTCGCTCGCCGCAGATCAGTGCAGGGTACCATAGGAAAGCCAGAAAAGGCAGTAGTGACTCTATGCACCGAATCAGCCCCAGCGAGACGCTGGGAGCGACGTCTCCACTGAGCAGAGCCCACTGCGGCCGATACCGAATGGGAGACCGCAGCAGACACGGATCGAGATTCCCCCTGTGCAGCAGAGGAAACTCGACTCCTAACACATAGTGTTGTTTTATGCACCGGACCTGAGGTTTGGTTTAGTCTCCTCCCAAAAAAAGTGAGATTCAAATTATCGCAATCTGGATGTACTGCAGTCCTGTTAGTTTGTGGTATATCAGCCAGCCACTTTCTGCTACTTACATTGTGTTGTCTTATGCACAGGGCCTGAGGTTTGGTTTAGTCTCCAGTCTGCACCTCTCCAGTCCAGCTCACCCTACAAGAGACTCTCGTTAGGAAAAGAAAGTACTCATCCTCTCATCTGCGTACACAGGGTTTGAACGCCCACATTGCTAGACTAATCTTGTTAGAGATGATGCCCTACCGGTTGGTTGAAAGCGAAGCAGTTCCACGCTATGACCTACCCAGTCGACACTTCTTTGCGAGAAAAGCCATCCCAGCCCTCCACCAGCATGTCAAAGACTGCATTGTCCATGCACTGAGGCAATCAGTCAGTAGAAAGGTGCACCTCACAACAGATGCATGGACCAGTAGGTATGGCCTGGGACGTTACGTGTCCATCATGGCACACTGGGTTAATGTGGTGGATGCAGGGTCCACAGGGGACAGCCATAGTGGGACAGTTCTGCCTAGCCCACGGTCTAGGAAACAGTTGGCTGTAGGCTTTCGCCACCCCTTCTCCTCCTCCTCCTCCCCCAGAAGTGAAAGCTCGTCCACAGAGCGCAGTCGCATGACCACTCCATCCGCAGCTGCCAGTGTTGCACACGAGGTGTCCCATTATGGAACAGCTAGTGGTAAGCGTCAGCAGGCTGTGTTAGAAATGAAGTGTTTGGGCGACAACAGACACACCGCGGAAGTACTGGCCGAGTACTTGCAGCAACAAACTCAGTCATGGCTGGGCAGTGTACATCTTGAGGCAGACGAGTTAGTTAGTGATAATGGAAGGAATTTTATGGCTGCCATAGCCCTTTCAGAACTTAAATCATACCTAGCCTGACTCACACCTTGAACCTGGTGGTGCAGTGCTTCCTCAAAAATTATCCGGAGTTACCAGCCCTGCTCCTGAAGGTGCGAACACTTTGCTCGCACATCCGCCGGTCGCCCGTACACTCCAACCGTATGCTGAACCATCAGAGATCACTGAATCTTCCCCAGCATCGGCTAATAATCAACGTTGCAACAAGGTGGAACTCCACACTGCACATGGTTCAGAGGCTGTGCGAACAGAGGCGTGCTGTGATTAATTTGTGGGAGGATACACACACCAGGGCAGGCAGTTGTATGGCAGACATGGAGTTGTCGGGTGTGCAGTGGTCGAAGCTCCAAGACCTCTGTCAAGTCCTTCAGTGTTTTGAGGAATGCACACGGCTGGTAAGTGCAGATGACGCCATCATAAGCATGAGCATCCCATTAATGCGTCTGCTGATGCAAAGTTTGACGCACATTAAGGAGCAGGCGTCTGCAGCCGAGGAGGAGGGAAGCCTTGATGACAGTCAGCCATTGTCTGCTCAGGGAACTCTCCTGGACCGGGTGGCGGATGAAGAGGAGGAGGAGGAGGAGGATGATGGGGATGAATATTTATAGGAGGAGGATGCTTCACAGGGGGCAAAAGAAACTGGTGGCATTACAAGGTCAGGTACAGGGTTTTTGCGGGACACAAGTGATGTTGATTTGCAAGAAAGTGCTCCTCAACCCAGCACAAGCAGTGAATTGACACCTGGAACATTGGCTCATATCAAAATGATGACCGATGACGATTACTGGTTGGCCTGCCTCCTGGATCCACGATATAAAGGAAAATTACAAAATATCATGCCACATGAGAACCCTGAGCAAATATTGGCTACCAAACAAGCAACTCTTGTAGACCATTTGGTTCAGGCATTCCCAGCACACATCGGCGGTGATGGTTCTCACATAAGCCATAGGGGGCAACATGGCAGAGGTGTTAGAGGTGCATAAATCCGAAGTGGCGTTGGACAGAGGGGTTTTATGACCAGGTTGTGGAGTGATTTTGCAATGACCGCTGACACGACAGGTACTGCTGCATCAATTCAAAGTGACAGGTGACAGCATTTGTCCAGTATGGTTACGAACTACTTTTCCTCCCTTATTGATGTTCTCCCTCACAGGTCATTCCCCTTTGATTACTGGGCATCTAAAATAGACACCTGACCTGAATTGGCAGAATATGCATTACAGGAGCTGCTTCTAGTGTGCTATCAGAAAGAGTCTTCAGTGCTGCTGGTTCAATACTGACCGAAAAAAGGACACGTGTGGCTACCCAGAATGTTGATGATCTAACCTTCATTAAAATGAACCAATCATGGATTTCAAATTATTTTGCCCCACCTTCTCCTGCTGACACGTAGCTTGCCTGAAAAATGTCTTGCTTTTGGCCTCCTCATACTGACTTCTCCAATTCCGCCATTTGAAGCTGCTGAATGTCCACCATAGGCCATTTTTATACCTCCCTAAATGGGCTGTCTCCCCCCACAGGGTCGTGGTCACCACCTGGCGCAAGCACCCATGCGAGTGCCGTTTGCCTGGACAATCTCTCTTGGGTGACGGCACTGGCACAGGGTCCCTCATAGTACAATGAAGTGTCTCTGACAGTGGTGGTGCACAACCAACTTCAGACACACCGTCGTAATATGAGGGGCCCTGTGCCAGTACTGCCGCCCACGAGAGAGTGTTCCCCCCAGCTCGAACAGTGCTCTACCACTTGCAATACTTACCTCTCCCTGCTCCACCACTGTGTAGTCTGTGCTGTTAAATCCTTCAATGGCACTGCCAATACAAATTTGTTGAAATGATAGATGATAGTTAAAATATACAAGGGCCCTGGCCTCCATTTATTCCAGTTAATACTTTGCACCTACTACCACTGTCTGCTACTCAGCAGAGGAGCCCAACCCAGTACCTAGCTATGCCGCCTGTTTAGTCCTGTTACCAATTTTGAACTGCATTTAGCCTACTTTATTATTTGGGCCTACTAACTGTGTCTGCGCCACTCATTACAGTTGTCCTCCACTCAACAAAGCAATGCCGCCTGTTTAGTCCTGTTACCAATTTTGATCTGCATTTAGCCTACTTTTTTATTGTGGGCCTACAAACTGTGTCTGCGCCACTCATTACAGTTGTCCTCCACTGAACAAAGCAATGCCGCCTTTTTAGTCCTGTTACCAATTTTGAACTGCTTTTAGCCTACTTTTTTATTGTGGGCCTACTAACTGTGTCTGCGCCACTCATTACAGTTGTCCTCCACTGAACAAAGCTATGCCGCCTGTTTAGTCCTGTTACCAATTTTGAACTGCATTTAGCCTACTTTAGTATTTGTGCCCATATCTGTGTTTCCTCCTCATCCTGCCCATTGCCCAGCCACAGCTAGATGAGTCTGCTGGTACATTGACCCAGACCCCTACATTCCCCTTGCACTCTACACAGCCAGAATCTGACTCTGCTAAAAGTCAGGTTCACCTTCCCGCATACTATACCACCTTACACGGGGACAAAGAGGAAGGTGCAGATGAAAGTGCAGGTTCCTTCATCAGTTGGGAGGGCATACTCGTTGGCGACGTCACTGGCACAGGGCCCCTCATAGTATTCAAAAGTGTCTCTGGCAGTGGGAGGCGCCACCCGCCGTCAAACACACCGCCGTACTATGAGAGGCCCTGTGCCAGTGCCAAGTGCCAATGAGTGGGCCCCCCCTGTTTGCTCAGGATCACAGCACTTGCAAAGTTGAAATACTTACCTCTCCCTGCTCCACCGCCGTGACGTATTCCGCGTTTCCTGGGCCCACAAAAATCTTGAGCCAGTCCTACCCTCCCACAACTTTAGCAAAATGACCCCCTGTTTTCAATGCCTAACTATTATTGTGAAGTAAATTAAGATTGACAAGCTTAAGAAATAAGAATTGATGTTTTTGACATTAAAATGGACACTGTAGGAGTTTTCCTGTCCTCCACTCACTGCCGACTTTGATTCCCCATTGACTTGCATTGGGTTTCGCGTTTCAGTCGGCCCCCGACTTTTCGCAATAATCGGCCGATTTCACCCGACCCGACTTTTGACAAAGTCGGGTTTCGCGAAACCCGACTCGATCCTAAAAAAGTAAAAGTCGCACAACTCTAGCCCCAACCCTAACTTTAACTTTAGCCCTAACCCTAACTGTAGTCTTAACCCAAGCCCCAACCCTAACCCCAGCTCTAAACCTAACACTAGCGCTAACCCTAGCCCTAACCCTCACCCTAGCTCTAAACCTAACCCTAACCCTAGCCCTAACCCTAACCTTAGCCCTAACCCTAGCCCTAACCCTAATAGGAAAATGGAAATAAATACATTTTAAAATTTTTTTAATTTTTCCCTAACTAAGGGGGTCATGAAGGGGGGTTTGATTTACTTTTATAGCGTGCTTTTTAGCGGATTTTTATGATTGGCAACCGTCACACATTGAAAGACGCTTTTTATTGCAAAAAAAATTTTTTGCGTTACCACAGTTTGAGAGCTATAATTTTTCCATATTTTGGTCCACAGAGTCATGTGAGATCTTGTTTTTTGCGGGACGAGTAGACGTTTTTATTGGTAACATTTTCGGGCACGTGACAATTTTTGATCGCTTTTTATTCCGATTTTTGTGAGGCAGAATGACCAAAAACCAGCTATTCATGAATTTCTTTTAGGGCGTTTATACCGTTCTGCGTTTGGTAAAATGGATAAAGCAGTTTTATTCTTCGAGTCAGTACGATTACAGCGATACCTCATTTATATTTTTTTTATGTTTTGGCGCTTTTATACGATAATAACTATTTTATAGAAAAAATAATTATTTTTGCATCATTTTATTCTGACGACTAAAATTTTTTTATTTTTTCGCTGATGATGCTCTATGGCGGCTCGTTTTTTGCGGGACAAGATGACATTTTCAGCGATACCATGGCTATTTATATCCGTATTTTTGATCGCGTGTTATTCCACGTTTTGTTTGGCGGTATGATAACAAAGCGTTGTTTTTTGCCTCTTTTTTTTTTTTTACCGCATTCACTTAAGGGGTGAACTAGCAGGACAGTTTTATAGGTGGGGTCGTTACGGACACGGCAATACTTAATATGTGTACTTTTATTGTTTTTTTATTTAGATAAAGAAATGTATTTATAGGAACAATATTTATTTATCATTATTTTTTGAATTTTTAAAAAATTTTTTTTACACAGGTGAATATTTTTTTTTTTATACTATAACATTGCCCCAGGGAGGGGCATCATGTTATAGTGTAAGATCTGTTATGGCTGGCAATCAGGCAACACAGCGTGCAGTAATCAGCGCACATACAGAGATCTGGCAAAAACCCAAAACAATAGGACGAGCTCTGAGACGTGGAATCTCTGTAGACTGCAGTACCTGAACTGTCCTCACACAACTGGAAGCAGCAGTGGATTGCGCCTATCAACTACCTATGCAACTCGGCACTGCCTGAGGAGCTGACTAGCCTGAAGATAGAAATACAAGCCTGACTTACCTCAGAGAAATACCCCAAAGGAATAGGCAGCCCCCACATATAATGACTGTTAGCAAGATGAAAAGACAAACGTAGGAATGAAATAGATTCAGCAAAGTGAGGCCCGATATTCTAGACAGAGCGAGGATAGCAAAGAGAACTATGCAGTCTACAAAAAACCCTAAAACGAAAACCACGCAAAGGGGCAAAAAAGACCCACCGTGCCGAACTAACAGCACGGCGGTGCACCCCTTTGCTTCTCAGAGCTTCCAGCAAAAGATAATACCAAGCTGGACAGAAAAAACAGAAAACAAACTAGAAGCACTTATCTAGCAGAGCAGCAGGCCCAAGGAAAGATGCAGTAGCTCAGATCCAACACTGGAACATTGAATAGCAAGGCAGCCAACGAGCTCACCAAAACACCTGAGGGAGGAAGCCCAGAGACTGCAATACCACTTGTGACCACAGAAGTGAACTCAGCCACAGAATTCACAACAGTACCCCCCCCTTGAGGAGGGGTCACCGAACCCTCACCAGAACCCCCAGGCCGACCAGGATGAGCCACATGAAAGGCACGAACAAGATCTGGGGCATGGACATCAGAGGCAAAAACCCAGGAATTATCTTCCTGAGCATAACCCTTCCATTTGACCAGATACTGGAGTTTCCGTCTAGAGACACGAGAATCCAAAATCTTCTCCACAATATACGCCAATTCCCCCTCCACCAAAACAGGGGCAGGAGGCTCCACAGATGGAACCATAGGTGCCACGTATCTCCTCAACAACGACCTATGGAATACATTATGTATGGAAAAGGAGTCTGGGAGGGTCAGACGAAAAGACACCGGATTGAGAATCTCAGAAATCCTATACGGACCAATAAAACGAGGTTTAAATTTAGGAGAGGAAACCTTCATAGGTATATGACGAGAAGATAACCAAACCAGATCCCCAACACGAAGTCGGGGTCCCACACGGCGTCTGCGATTAGCGAAAAGCTGAGCCTTCTCCTGGGACAAGGTCAAATTGTCCACTACCTGAGTCCAGATCTGCTGCAACCTGTCCACCACATAATCCACACCAGGACAGTCCGAAGACTCAACCTGTCCTGAAGAGAAACGAGGATGGAACCCAGAATTGCAGAAAAATGGAGAGACCAAGGTAGCCGAGCTGGCCCGATTATTAAGGGCAAACTCAGCCAACGGCAAAAATGACACCCAATCATCCTGGTCAGCGGAAACAAAACATCTCAGATATGTTTCCAAGGTCTGATTGGTTCGTTCGGTCTGGCCATTAGTCTGAGGATGGAAGGCCGAGGAAAAAGATAGGTCAATGCCCATCCTACCACAAAAGGCTCGCCAGAACCTCGAGACAAACTGGGAACCTCTGTCAGAAACAATATTCTCAGGAATGCCATGTAAACGAACCACATGCTGGAAGAACAAAGGCACCAAATCAGAGGAGGAAGGCAATTTAACCAAGGGCACCAGATGGACCATTTTAGAAAAGCGATCACAGACCACCCAAATGACAGACATCTTTTGAGAAACGGGAAGGTCAGAAATGAAATCCATCGAAATATGTGTCCAAGGCCTCTTCGGGACCGGCAAGGGCAAAAGCAACCCACTGGCACGTGAACAGCAGGGCTTAGCCCTAGCACAAATTCCACAGGACTGCACAAAAGCACGCACATCCCGCGACAGAGATGGCCACCAGAAGGATCTAGCAACCAACTCCCTGGTACCAAAGATTCCTGGATGACCGGCCAGCACCGAACAATGAAGTTCAGAGATAACTTTACTAGTCCACCTATCAGGGACGAACAGTTTCTCGGCCGGACAACGATCAGGTTTATTAGCCTGAAATTTCTGCAACACTCTCCGCAAATCAGGGGAGATGGCAGACACAATGACTCCTTCCTTGAGGATACTCGCCGGCTCAGATAACCCCGGAGAGTCGGGCACAAAACTCCTAGACAGAGCATCCGCCTTCACATTTTTAGAGCCCGGAAGGTATGAAATCACAAAATCAAAACGAGCAAAAAATAACGACCAACGGGCCTGTCTAGGATTCAAGCGCTTGGCAGACTCAAGATAAGTAAGGTTCTTATGATCAGTCAAAACCACCACGCGATGCTTAGCACCCTCAAGCCAATGACGCCACTCCTCGAATGCCCACTTCATGGCCAGCAACTCTCGGTTGCCCACATCATAATTACGCTCAGCAGCAGAAAATTTCCTGGAAAAGAAAGCACATGGTTTGAACACTGAGCAACCAGAACCTCTCTGTGACAAAACCGCCCCTGCACCAATCTCAGAAGCATCAACCTCGACCTGGAACGGAAGAGAAACATCAGGTTGACACAACACAGGGGCACAGCAAAAACGACGCTTCAACTCCTGAAAAGCTTCCACGGCAGCAGAAGACCAATTAACCAAATCAGCACCCTTCTTGGTCAAATCGGTCAATGGTCTGGCAATGCTAGAAAAATTACAGATGAAGCGACGATAAAAATTAGCAAAGCCCAGGAATTTCTGCAAACTTTTTAGAGATGTCGGCTGAGTCCAATCCTGGATGGCCTGAACCTTAACCGGATCCATCTCGATAGTAGAAGGGGAAAAGATGAACCCCAAAAATGAAACTTTCTGCACACCGAAGAGACACTTTGATCCCTTCACGAACAAGGAATTAGCACGCAGTACCTGGAAAACCATTCTGACTTGCTTTACATGAGACTCCCAATCATCTGAGAAGATCAAAATGTCATCCAAGTAAACAATCAAGAATTTATCCAGATACTCACGGAAAATGTCATGCATAAAAGACTGAAAAACAGATGGAGCATTGGCAAGTCCGAACGGCATCACCAGATACTCAAAATGACCCTCGGGCGTATTAAATGCCGTTTTCCATTCATCTCCCTGCCTGATTCTCACCAGATTATACGCACCACGAAGATCAATCTTAGTAAACCAACTAGCCCCCTTAATCCGAGCAAACAAGTCAGAAATCAATGGCAAGGGATACTGAAACTTAACAGTGATCTTATTAAGAAGGCGGTAATCAATACACGGTCTTAGCGAACCATCCTTCTTGGCTACAAAAAAGAACCCTGCTCCCAATGGTGACGACGATGGGCGAATATGTCCCTTCTCCAGGGACTCCTTCACATAACTGCGCATAGCGGTGTGTTCAGGTACGGACAAATTAAATAAACGACCCTTAGGGAATTTACTACCAGGAATCAAATCGATAGCACAATCACAATTCCTATGCGGAGGAAGGGCATCAGACTTGGACTCTTCAAATACATCCTGAAAGTCCGACAAGAACTCTGGGATGTCAGAAGGAATGGATGACGAAATAGACAAAAATGGAACATCACCATGTACTCCCTGACAACCCCAGCTGGTTACCGACATAGAGTTCCAATCCAATACTGGATTATGGGTTTGTAGCCATGGCAACCCCAACACGACCACATCATGCAAATTATGCAGTACCAAAAAGCGAATAACTTCCTGATGTGCAGGAGCCATGCACATGGTCAGCTGGGCCCAGTACTGAGGCTTATTCTTGGCCAGAGGTGTAGCATCAATTCCTCTCAACGGAATAGGACACCGCAAAGGCTCCAAGAAAAATCCACAACGTTTAGCATAATCCAAATCCATCAGATTCAGGGCAGCGCCTGAATCCACAAACGCCATGACAGAATATGATGACAAAGAGCACATTAAGGTAATGGACAAAAGGAATTTGGACTGTACAGTACCAATAACGGCAGAGCTATCGAACCGCCTAGTGCGTTTAGGACAATTAGAAATAGCATGAGTAGAATCACCACAATAGAAACACAGTCTGTTCAGACGTCTGTGTTCGTGCCGTTCTACTTTAGTCATAGTCCTGTTGCACTGCATAGGCTCAGGCTTACTCTCAGACAATACCGCCAGATGGTGCACAGATTTACGCTCGCGCAAGCGACGACCGATCTGAATGGCCAAGGACATAGACTCATTCAAACCAGCAGGCATAGGAAATCCCACCATTACATCCTTAAGAGCTTCAGAGAGACCCTTTCTGAACAAAGCCGCTAGTGCAGATTCATTCCACAGAGTGAGTACTGACCATTTTCTAAATTTCTGACAATATACTTCTACATCATCCTGACCCTGGCATAAAGCCAGCAGATTTTTCTCAGCTTGATCCACTGAATTAGGCTCATCGTAAAGCAATCCCAGCGCCTGGAAAAATGCATCAACATTACTCAATGCAGAATCTCCTGGTGCAAGAGAAAACGCCCAGTCCTGTGGGTCGCCGCGCAAAAAAGAAATAATAATCAAAACCTGTTGAATAGGATTACCAGAAGAATGAGGTTTCAAGGCCAAAAATAGCTTACAATTATTTCTGAAGCTCAGGAACTTAGTTCTGTCACCAAAAAACAAATCAGGAATCGGAATTCTTGGTTCTAGCATCGATTTCTGATCAATAGTATCTTGAATCTTTTGTACATTTACAACGAGATTATCCATTGAGGAGCACAGAGCCTGAATATCCATGTCCACAGCTGTGTCCTGAAGCACTCTAATGTCTAGGGGAAAAAAAAGACTGAAGACAGAGCTAAGAAAAAAAAATGATGTCAGGATTTCTTTTTTCCCTCTATTGGAAATCATTGAATAGGCTCCTTGTACTGTTATGGCTGGCAATCAGGCAACACAGCGTGCAGTAATCAGCGCACATACAGAGATCTGGCAAAAACCCAAAACAATAGGACGAGCTCTGAGACGTGGAATCTCTGTAGACTGCAGTACCTGAACTGTCCTCACACAACTGGAAGCAGCAGTGGATTGCGCCTATCAACTACCTATGCAACTCGGCACTGCCTGAGGAGCTGACTAGCCTGAAGATAGAAATACAAGCCTGACTTACCTCAGAGAAATACCCCAAAGGAATAGGCAGCCCCCACATATAATGACTGTTAGCAAGATGAAAAGACAAACGTAGGAATGAAATAGATTCAGCAAAGTGAGGCCCGATATTCTAGACAGAGCGAGGATAGCAAAGAGAACTATGCAGTCTACAAAAACCCTAAAACGAAAACCACGCAAAGGGGCAAAAAAGACCCACCGTGCCGAACTAACAGCACGGCGGTGCACCCCTTTGCTTCTCAGAGCTTCCAGCAAAAGATAATAACAAGCTGGACAGAAAAAACAGAAAACAAACTAGAAGCACTTATCTAGCAGAGCAGCAGGCCCAAGGAAAGATGCAGTAGCTCAGATCCAACACTGGAACATTGACAAGGAGCAAGGAAGACAGACTCAGGTGGAGCTAAATAGCAAGGCAGCCAACGAGCTCACCAAAACACCTGAGGGAGGAAGCCCAGAGACTGCAATACCACTTGTGACCACAGAAGTGAACTCAGCCACAGAATTCACAACAAAGATCGCTGATCTGACACTTTGCTGTGCACGGTGTCAGATCAGCGATCTGACGTGCACTCTGCAGGCTTACCAGCGCTTGCTCTGAGCAGGCGCTGGTAAGCCACCTCCCTGCAGGACCCGGATGTAGCCCAGTGGCCATCTTGGATCCGGGCCTGCTGCAGGGAGAAGGAGGTAAGAGACCCTCACAGCAACGCAATCACATCGCGTTGCTCTGGGGGTCTCAGGGAAGCACGCAGGGAGCCCCCTCCCTGCGCGATGCTTCCCTATACCGCCGGAACACTGCGATCATGTTTGATCGCAGTGTGCCGGGGGTTAACGTGCCAGGGCGGTCCGTGACCGCTCCTGGCACATTGTGCTGGATGTCAGCTGCAATAGTCAGCTGACACCCGGCCGCGATCGGCCGCGCTCCCCCTGTGAGCGCTGTTATGATCAGGTGACCTTGGAGCAGCATGAAAACTTTCACTGGAGTAGGTGGTAACTATACTGACCGCAAACCCTGATCTTAACACCGCAACTAGAAGTAGCCATGGGGTGTGCCTAACAAAACCTAGACACCTCGACACAGCCGGAGGACTAAATACCCCTATAGATGGAAATAGGAATTTCTACCTTGCCTCAGAGCAGAACCCCAAAGGATAGGCAGCCCCCCACAAATATTGACTGTGAGTAGTAGAGGAAAAGACACACGCAGGCAGGAAACAGGATTTAGCAAATGAGGCACACACCAGCTAAATAGGAAAGGATAGGACAGGATACTAAGCGGTCAGTATTAAAAATCCTTCCAAAAATATCCACAGCAGAAAATACAAAAACTCCACCATCTAACTAAAGATGTGGAGCGTATATCTGCAACTCCAGAGAATCCAACAAGACTGAGAAAACACTGACACAGTCTAAGCTGGACAAGAGAAAAACAAATGAATAGCACAGAATATAAGCACACTGCATGTGTGCCACAGAAACAAAAACCAGACACCCATCCTTGCTGAATTGGCAGCTAAGCAGGAGAGCCAGAAAGCGATCCAACACTTCACAAGAAACATCGACAACTGGAAAGGACTAATGAATTCTGCACACCTAAATATCCCAGTCAGAACTGCAATCAGCAGATACACCTGGCCAGGACTGCGACTCAGAGACAACTGCATTCCCACCTACAACCTCTGGAGGGAACCCAAGAGCAGAATTCACAACAGAGCGTGGCCGATCGCTATGACGTACTATCCCGTCGTTGGTCATATGGGCCCACCCCACCTCGACGGGATAGTACGTCACATGTCAGAAAAGGGTTAATCCAATATTAGGAAAGGGTTAAAAATACACACACACATTATGAATAAAGTATTTTAATGAAATAAATACACATGGGGTTTTAACTCCAAGGGGTTCTTTATTGTACTCTCAATCTAACTGATGACCCTTGATTTTCTGAAAAAAGGAAAAATAAAAAAGCAACAATATCCCATACCTGTCCGCCGTACAGTCATGTCCCATAATGTAAATCCATCTGAAGGGGTTAAATAATTTTACAACCAGGAGCCTGCTAATGCAGCCACCCCTGGCTGTAAAAACTGGGGAATGAATGGAATGCAGGGGAACGTAGCTTCGTAGACTTGCGGTGATGTGCCCCCTGGTGGCATAAACTCATATGAACTCTAGCATGGGAATTTTTCTGAATATCTGCCCTCAGCTTTCCCACTCTGGCAGAGAAAATTGTGTGGGAGCCCACACCATTTTTCCATGATTTAACCCTTTATTTTAACACCTAGAGCTCCCAAATTTTGCACACGGACACGTCTTACATTATTAGTGAGGAATGTGGAAAAAAATTAGGGATATAAAATGG
Organism: Ranitomeya imitator; assembly: GCF_032444005.1. Lineage (NCBI taxonomy): Eukaryota > Metazoa > Chordata > Amphibia > Anura > Dendrobatidae > Ranitomeya > Ranitomeya imitator. The sequence goes on along the minus strand of NC_091282.1, from coordinate 550,725,329 downwards.
TTTACTGCAAGTAAACCATGTCTCATATCCTGTCAGGTTTGATAAGGAGATAGCAAAAGCCGGAAATTGAATTACCAACCTTTCTGCTATCTAGCTCTGTATTAAATATATATATATATATATATATATATATATATATGTGTGTCTCACTGATATATATATATATATACATATATATATATATATATATATATATATATATATATATATATATATATATATATATATATATATATAGACTGTATATATGTTTTCACGAACATTTGAGCCCATGGATCCATTCTATGTCCATTTTGCAAGCCCGCGAGAAAATCTTGCGGTACGGATGCCATACGGATGTCACACGGAGGTTTACATGTGCAAAATACGCCCCAACACCTTGCCAGCGGATGACATACGGATCACTGTTCAGGAAACATTTCGGCGCATTTGGTCTGTAAAAAACGGACCATATTTTTATACATTGTGTGTGACTCCAGCCTAAGACTCTGTGTTTTTTGCCCAGTGAAAATATGCAGCATCAAAAAATCATCATGGGAACTTCGCTTTAGTCATCATCTATATTTATAATTGTCTAAGGGGTACTTCCATCTTTCTGTCCTCAACTTCCGTAATGGAAATCCCGCGTCGCTGATTGGTCTCGGCAGCTGCCTGTCATGGCTGCTGCAACCAATCAGCGATGGGCACAGTCCGATTAGTCCCTCCCCTACAGTCACAGTGCCCGCCGCCTGCTCCATACTCCCCGCAGTCAGTGTCCCCGGCGCTCCGCTCCATACTCCCCGCTCCCCACAATCAGTGTCCCCGGCGCTCCGCTCCATACTCCCCGCTCCCCGCAGTCAGTGTCCCCGGCGCTCCGCTCCATACTCCCCGCAGTCAGTGTCCCCGGCGCTCCGCTCCATACTCCCCGCTCCCTGCAGTCCGTGTCCCCGGCGCCCGCTCCATACTCCCCGCAGTCAGTGCCTGCTCCATAATCCCCTCCAGTAACCGGTCACACAGGGTTAATGCCAGCGGTAACGGACCACGTTATGGCGCGGGTAACTCACTCCGTTACCGCCGCTATTAACCCTGTGTGACCAAGTTTTTACTGTTGATGCTGCATAGGCAGCATCAATAGTAAAAAGATGTAATGTTAAAAATAATAAAAAAATAAAAAACCTGCTATTCTCGCCCTTTGTTGTCCGCTGAGCCGCTCGCGCCGGCCGCCATCTTCCGTTCCCAGAGATGCATTGCGAACTTACCCAGAAGACTTAGCGGCCTCGCGAGACCGCTAAGTCATCTGGGTAATTTCGCAATGCATCTTGGGAATGGAAGATGGCGGCCGCATCACACAGCTTCGCTGGATCCCAGGGGTGAGTATATAACTATTTTTTATTTTAATTACTTTGTTTTAACAGGGATATGTGCCCACACTGCTAAATACTGTGTGGGCAGTGTTATATACCTACTTAACTGGGCAATATACTACGTGACTGGGCAATATACTACGTGACTGGGCAATATACTACGTGGCTGGGCAATATACCGTACTCTGTGGCTGGGCAATATACTACGTGGCTCTGTGCTGAATACTACGTCGCTGGGCAATATACTACGTGATTGGGCAATATACTACGTGGCTGGGCAATATACTACGTGGCTCTGTGCTGAATACTACGTCGCTGGGCAATATACTATGTGACTGGGCAATATACTATGTTGCTGGGCAATATACTACGTGACTGGGCAATATACTATGTCGCTGGGCAATATACTACGTCGCTGGGCAATATACTACATCGCTGGGCAATATACTACGTGACTGGGCAATATACTACATGACTGGGCAATATACTATGTCGCTGGGCAATATACTACGTCGCTGGGCAATATACTACGTGACTGGGCAATATACTACATGACTGGGCAATATACTATGTGACTGGGCAATATACTACGTCACTGGGCAATATACTATGTGGCTGGGCATTATATTACGTGACTGGGCAATATACTACGTCACTGGGCAATATACTACGTCACTGGGCAATATACTACGTGACTGGGCAATATACTACGTGACTGGGCAATATACTACGTGACTGAGCAATATACTACTTCGTTGGGCAATATACTACGTGACTGGGCAATATACTACGTGGCTGGCCAATATACTACGTGGCTGGGCAATATACTTCGTGGCTGGCCAATATACTACGTGGCTGGGTAATATACTACGTGGCTGGGCAATATACTACATCACTGGGCAATATACTACATGGCTGGCAATATACTACGTTGCTGGGCAATATACTACGTGACTGGACAATATACTACGTAACTGGGCAATATACTATGTGGCTGGGCAATATACTACGTGGCTGGCCAATATACTACGTGGCTGGGCAATATACTATGTGACTGGGCAATATACTCATCCACTGGGCAATATACTACGTGGCTGGGCAATATACTACGTCGCTGGGCAATATACTACGTGACTGGACAATATACTACGTGACTGGGCAATATACTACGTGACTGGGCAATATACTACGTGACTCGACAATATACTATGTGGCTGGGCAATATACTACGTGGCTGGGCAATATACTACGTGGCTGGGCAATATACTACGTGACTGGGCAATATACTACGTGGCTGGGCAATATACTACGTGGCTGGGCAATATACTACGTGGCTGGGCAATATACTACGTGACTGGGCAATATACTACGTGACTGGACAATATACTACGTGACTGAGCAATATACTACGTGGCTGGGCAATATACTACGTTGCTGGACAATATACTACATGGTTGGGCAATATATTACGTAACTGGGCAATATACTACGTGGCTCTGTGCTGAATACTACGTCGCTGGGCAATATACTATGTGACTGGGCAATATACTATGTTGCTGGGCAATATACTAAGTGACTGGGCAATATACTATGTCGCTGGGCAATATACTACGTCGCTGGGCAATATACTACATCGCTGGGCAATATACTACGTGACTGGGCAATATACTACATGACTGGGCAATATACTATGTCGCTGGGCAATATACTACGTCGCTGGGCAATATACTACGTGACTGGGCAATATACTACATGACTGGGCAATATACTATGTGACTGGGCAATATACTACGTCACTGGGCAATATACTATGTGGCTGGGCATTATATTACGTGACTGGGCAATATACTACGTCACTGGGCAATATACTACGTCACTGGGCAATATACTACGTGACTGGGCAATATACTACGTGACTGGGCAATATACTACGTGACTGAGCAATATACTACTTCGTTGGGCAATATACTACGTGACTGGGCAATATACTACGTGGCTGGCCAATATACTACGTGGCTGGGCAATATACTTCGTGGCTGGCCAATATACTACGTGGCTGGGTAATATACTACGTGGCTGGGCAATATACTACGTCACTGGGCAATATACTACATGGCTGGCAATATACTACGTTGCTGGGCAATATACTACGTGACTGGACAATATACTACGTAACTGGGCAATATACTATGTGGCTGGGCAATATACTACGTGGCTGGCCAATATACTACGTGGCTGGGCAATATACTACGTGACTGGGCAATATACTCATCCACTGGGCAATATACTACGTGGCTGGGCAATATACTACGTCGCTGGGCAATATACTACGTGACTGGACAATATACTACGTGACTGGGCAATATACTACGTGACTGGGCAATATACTACGTGACTCGACAATATACTATGTGGCTGGGCAATATACTACGTGGCTGGGCAATATACTACGTGGCTGGGCAATATACTACGTGACTGGGCAATATACTACGTGGCTGGGCAATATACTACGTGGCTGGGCAATATACTACGTGGCTGGGCAATATACTACGTGACTGGGCAATATACTACGTGACTGGACAATATACTACGTGACTGAGCAATATACTACGTGGCTGGGCAATATACTACGTTGCTGGACAATATACTACATGGTTGGGCAATATATTACGTAACTGGGCAATATACTACGTGGCTCTGTGCTGAATACTACGTCGCTGGGCAAAATACTACGTCGCTGGGCAATATACTAGGTCGCTGGGCAATATACTATGTGACTGGGCAATATACTACGTAGCTGGGCAATATACTACGTGGCTGGCCAATATACTATGTGACTGGGCAATATACTACGTGGACATGCATATTCTAGAATACCCGATGCGTTAGAATCGGGCCACCATCTAGTAAGCTATAAGCAGATTAAGAACCAACAAAAGCCCCTGGCAGCTGATTGGAGAAAACCTCTAGAAATAATGTGGTATTAACAATTGATGCAAGATAGGTGATGCAGCATGCAATGGAATAAAGACAGGAGACTAAACAAGGACATTAGGAAGGTTTGTAATGTAAGCAATTATTTTCTACACTTCTCCTTGTATGAACTAGCCTCAGGGGACTCCATGATACTTTGGGATCTTAAGTGTATTCATAGTCTGGAATAATAGCCAGGCCTAGAATAGTGACACCAGGAACAAAACCCACGCTCAATACAGATATATGGATGTCCCAAGCTTCTTTCAGCTCTCTAGACTTTAGGGCACAGCTGGCTCTGATTCTTCTTATCTCTGGCAGGCGGGATAATAAATCCTTGTAGGATGATTCCTCCTCTGACAGTACTTAAATTGGTTCTAATCTCAGCTGTGATCAGGAGCAGGCTGCATTAGTTAGCACTGTGGGTGTCATCCTAGAGACCTGACATTGCTTTCTCTGTGTAGACCTCTTGGGCCTATGTCTCAAAGAATGACATCTATAGGAACAGGCACTTCTCAATACAGTGCCCACAGCCTCTAGGGCAAATAAATCATGGAAGAACATACTGGCAGATCTACTGAATGTCCATTTTTTTTTTAAATAATGCCTATTCACGTAACATGACAACACTTTTAGGTCATCTATTGATGTTACCCTGAGGGCGATGCAAACCTCCTGATCGAGCTGTGGACTATGGCGTAAAATACACTTTGTCTAGTCATTGTCTCGTTAAGAAATCAGTGCAGAGCTCCTTCATCCTCTTTGTCTCAGTATTAGTTCAATAGCATTTGCAGCTTTGATGTGGATGAGTAAGAAAAATAAAGAAAAAATTGAGAAAAATGGAAATACAATGTTGTCTACTAAAGGGCTTATTTAGTATGAACATTAGGGTACATTCACACTGGCATATATTCTCCAATGGGTGAGAATAGGGCCTGATTATGCTAATGTCAGAGTTTTGATCTGAGTGTCATTTTAGTGTGGTGCCGAGACGACGGAGAAGTTAATTTCTCCATCTTCTCCATTATGTCAGTCGGTATCTATCGGACTGCACTATGATGACATCCGAGTAAAGTCCAATGTTTTCACACGCACCCATAGACTTATATTGGTGCACATGATCTAAATATATTTGAGCCTCTCGCAGCATGCTGTGATTGTATTCTAATGCCAAAGCTTGAGGTACTTACTAGCGGAAGTGTTCATCTACTTGTAATGGCGTCGTGGGGTAATACACACCTGCCTCTTATTCCAATCAAGAAGAGGTGAATGTGCAGTAACCAGCCCCGCTAACTACAAGTAGGGGGCCAGCTCCACAAGGGAGTACTTCTGGGCGGCGGCAGCTTACACAGACAACGGCTGATTATGGGGTGCCTGGTGCCGGACCCCGGCCAATCATACATTGATGATCTATCCTAAGAATAGGCCATCTATGTAAACGTTGTGGACAACCGCTTTAGGCTACGTTCACATTTGCGTTGTGCGGTGCTGCGTCGGCGACGCAACGCACAACGCAAACAAGAACGCATGCAAAACGCATCATTTTGTGATGCATGCGTCCTTTTTTGGCATGATTTTGGACGCAAAAAAGATGCAACTTGCTGCGTCCTCTGCACCCTGACGCTTGCACCAAAAAAGACGCATGCATCACAAAACGCAAGACAACGCATGTCCATGTTAAATATAGGGGCGCATGACGCATGCGTCGCTGCGGCTGCGCCCGACGCAGCCCCGCAAAACGCTAATGTGAACGTAGCCTTAGTGATGGAATGAAAATCAGAATGCTATTATTATGGGTCTAAGCAGTACTGGATTTATATTTGTCGGTGTCACCAATTCTGAAAGACTGGAATTATTTTTTTTAATGGGTATCATGGATGGGCACCATCCCTGCAGAGACAGTGGTGGCCACTTGGTGATATCCGTCAATCAAAAGAAGTTTCAACTGATTACAAGAACAACTTTGACTTGAGTATATTTTAACATGCTTTCCTTTCTTATTCATATCCAGGTACTGGGGAAAGTGTAAAGCCTCTACATATCCATAGAAATCAAAATGGCCTTATACAGTGCGGCTTGGCACAGTCTGTGACCCTCCCTTGTCTTTTCTCTCTACATCCCAACCAATCCACGCAAGCAAACAATGTTGTCTCAGATTCACCACGCATTAAATGGAGTAAAATCCAGCCTGGACCTGGCAAAAAGGAGATACCTGTACTGGTCGCACGAGAGAATGTGGTAAAAATATCTCGAGGTTATGAAGGGAGAGTGTCGTTACCTGGATATGCTCGCAATAGAGACAATGCCACCTTGGTTCTGTCCAATGCTCGTGCCAGTGACTCCGGGCTATACCGTTGTGAAATTGTCCTGGGAATTGAAGATGAGCAGGACACTGTGCCCCTTGAAGTAAATGGTAGGCGATATTTGTTAATATTCTATGGCTAGTAATAATGAACATCCTGCACATATACACAATATCTGTACTGTAAGTTCCAGGTTGCCATTAAAGGGAACCTGTCACCCCAAAAATGAGCTAAGCTCATTGAAGATGAGCTAAGCCCACCGGCATCAGGGGCTTATCTACAGCATCTTTAATGCTGTAGATAAGCCCCTAATGTATCCTGAAAGATGAGAAAAAGAGGTTAGATTATACTCACCTGCGGGGGCGGTCCGGTCCGATGGGCGTTGCGGTCCGGTCCAGTGCCTCCTATCTTCATACGATGATGTCCTCTTCTTATCTTCTTGCTGTGGTTCCGGCGCAGGTGTACTTTGTCTGCCCTGTTGAGGGCAGAGCAAAGTACTGCATTGCACAGGCACTGGGAAGGGTCAGAGAGCCCGGCACCTGCGCCTTTCAGTACTTTGCTCTGCCCTCAACAGGGCAGACAAAGTATGTCTGTGCTGGAGCCGCAGCAAGAAGAGAAGAAGACGTCATCCTAGGAAGAAAGGAGGCACTGGACCGGACCGCGACCGGTGAGTATAATCTAACCTCTTTTTCTCATCTTTCAGTATACATCGGGGGCTTATCTACAGCATTACAGAATGCTGTAGATAAGCCCCTGATGCCGCTGGGCTTAGCTCATCTTCGATTTTTGGGGTGATTTTGGAAAATCTATGTTCCCCAGCAGTTGTTTTTAAAAAAAATCAAACTGCCATTTACTCACCCTCTCAAGGTCTACTACTGTTCCTTCTGTTATTGTCTGTGGAGCGCACTCTGGCCACCTGACACATACATACAATGTCCCCTTTTCAGTATACCTCCTATAATGCTTTCTATACCATCAGGGTCCCCTCTGATCTGCTGTAGATTCACTCCTTCTGGTTCCACACAAAGAGAGATAGAGTCCAGTTTCAACTTGTAACAGATAACTTTACTTGAATTCTTTCGCAGCACGTCCAGTTCTGTTACAGCAATTTCACAGGGAACATCACAGTACACATCCTTGTTGATTCCTGTGCTTTTTCCTACTGCTTCTAGAATGCTCTCAGGTCATACCGTTTCCTCCGGTACTGCAATGTTTCCTCTGTCCAGCTTCACTACCTTTTGGAATTCCCTGTCTGTTTCGACCCAGACATAAGGGCATCTGCCCATGTAGGAAGCTGCCACATCTTGGTGCTGCTCTGCATTCCACTCTTGCTGTTTCCTTCAGTTCCCAAGCCCTGGACAACTGGGCTCCTAGCTTTAAACATTACAGAGCACACTGTGTTGCCGGGCTCTAAGGCCCTACTGGACTGTCTGGGCTCCCTGTTCCCACTAAACTCCAATAAGTAAATACTCCTATCTTACCACAGCTGGCCCTTCCTACATTAACTATTTACTATCTTATGTGTCCTAAGGTGTCCCCATCTAGTGGACAAACTTTCCCTACCTGTACAATAAAAAGCATATACATTTAGCAGCATACAGGAACATGACAATATATACAGAGTAAATCATACATAGCAATTCAAATTTATACACTGCCTTAACTTGTTCAAAGGGGAGGGGTACAAGTAAGTCCTGGTACACCCCTTACATCTGCACCACTGACAGTGCTGCAGCCACTAAGTGAGCTCAGCGGCTCTGAGCAGCTCACGCCATGGACTTGGGCAGAATTGCTGGACTATAAGATATATTTTCAGTTGTTTCACACTTTTTTGTTAAGTATATAATTCCACATGTGCTAATTCATAGTTTTGATTCCTTCAGAGTGAATTTACAATTTTCATAGTCATGAAAATACAGAAAAATCTTTTAATGAGAAAGTGCATCCAAACTTTTGATCTGTACTGTGTATATATATATATATATATATATATATATACTAGCTGAAGAGCCCGGCGTTGCCTGGGCATAGTAAATATCTGTGGTTAGTTATAGCACCTCACTTCTCTTATTTTCCCATCACGCCTCTCATTTTCCCAATCACATCTTTCATTTTCCCCCTCATATCTCTCATTTTCTCCCTTACACCTCTCATTTTCTCCTTCACTCCTCTCATTCCCGCCTAACACTTGTCATTTCGACCTCACATCTGTCATTTTCCGATCACTCCACTATTTTCCCTCACTCCTCTTTCGACCCCACATCTGTCATTTTCCGATCACTCCACTATTTTCCCTCACTCCTCTCATTTTGCACTCACACCTTTTCATTTTCACCTCAGTATATACATGTTTGTCATCTCCCTTATATATAGTATACACCTGTATGTCATCTCCTGTATATAGTATATACCTGTATGTCATCTCCCCTGTATATATAATATACCTGCTGTGTGTCATCTCCCCTGTATATAGTATATACCTGTATGTCATCTCCTCCTATATATAGTATATACCTGTATGTCATCTCCTTCTATATATAGTATATACCTGTATGTCATCTCCTCCTGTATATAGTATATACCTGTGTGTCATCTCCCCTGTATATAGTATATATCTGTGTGTCATCTCCTCCTGTATATAGTATATACCTGTATGTCATCTTCTATATATAGCATATACCTGTATGTTATCTCCTCCTGTATATAGTATATACCTGTAGGTCATCTGCTCCTGTATATAGTATATACCTGTGTGTCATCTCCTCCTGTATATAGTATATACCTGTGTGTCATCTCCTTCTGTATATAGTATGTACCTGTATGTCATCTCCTCTATATAGTATATACCTGTGTGTCATCTCTCCTGTATATAGTATATATCTGTGTGTCATCTCCCCTGTATATAGTATATACTTGTGTGTCATCTTCTCCTGTATTAGACCTCGTTCACACATTATTTGATCAGTATTTTTACCTCAGTATTTGTAAGCTAAATTGTCAGCCTGATAAATCCCCAGCCAACAGGAAGCCCTCCCCCTGGCAGTATATATTAGCTCACACATACACATAATAGACAGGTCATGTGACTGACAGCTGCCGTATTTCCTATATGGTACATTTGTTGCTCTTGTAGTTTGTCTGCTTATTAATCTAATTTTTATTTTTGAAGGATAATACCAGACTTGTGTGTGTTTTAGGGCGAGTTTCGTTTGTCAAGTTGTGTGTGTTGAGTTGCGTGTGGCGACATGCATGTAGCGACTTTTGTGAGATGAGTTTTGTGTGGCAACATGCGTGTAGCAACTTTTGTGTGTCGAGTTGCATGTGACAGGTTAGTGTAGCAACTTGTGTGCAGCAAGTTTTGCGCATGGCGAGTTTTGCGCATGGTGAGTTTTATGTGTGGTGCCTTTTGAGTATGTGCAAGTTGTGTGTGAGGCAACTTTTGCATGTGCTGCAACTTTTGTACATGTGGCAATTTTTCCGCGTGTGCAAGTTTTGCGTGTGGCGAGTTTTCCATGAGGTGAGTTTTGCACTTGTGGCGAGTTTTGCGTGAGCCTAGTTTTTGCATGTGGCGAGTTTTGCGGGTGGCGAGTTTTGAGCGGCGACTTTTGTGTTTCGACTTTTATGTGGCGAGGTTGGTGTATGTGTGGTGAAATGTGTGCTGAGGGTGGTATATGTGTTCAAGCACGTGGTAGTGTGTGGCGCATTTTGTGTGTGTCCATATCCCCGTGTGTGGTGAGTATCCCATGTCGGGGCCCCACCTTAGCAACTGTACGGTATATACTCTTTGGCGCCATCGCTCTCACTCTTTAAGTCCCCCTTGTTCACATCTGGCAGCTGTCAATTTGCCTCCAACACTTTTCCTTTCACTTTTTCCCCATTATGTAGATAGGGGCAAAATTGTTTGGTGAATTGGAAAGTGCGGGGTTAAAATTTTGCCTCACAACATAGCCTATGATGCTCTCAGGGACCAGACGTGTGACTGTGCAAAATTTTGTGGCTGTGGCTGCGACGCCTCCAACACTTTTCCTTTCACTTTTTTCCCCATTATGTAGATAGGGGCAAAATTATTTGGTGAATTGGAAAGTGTGGGGTTAAAATTTCACCTCACAACGTAGCCTATGATGCTCTCGGGGTCCAGACGTGTGACTGTGCAACATTTTGTGGCTGTAGCTGCGACGCCTCCAACACTTTTCCTTTCACTTTTTCCCCATTATGTAGATAGGGGCAAAATTGTTTGGTGAATTGGAAAGCACGGGGTTAAAATTTCACCTCACAACATAGCCTATGATGCTCTCAGGGTCCAGACGTGTGACTGTGCAAAATTTTGTGGCTGTAGCTACGACGCCTCCAACACTTTTCCTTTCACTTTTTTCCCCATTATGTAGATAGGGGCAAAATTGTTTGGTGAATTGGAACACGCGGGGTTAAAATTTCGCCTCACAACATAGCCTATGACACTCTCGGGGTCCAGACGTGTGACTGTGCAAAATTTTGTGGCTGTAGCTGCGACGGTGCAGATGCCAATCCCGGACATACATACAGTTAGGTCCATATATATTTGGACAGAGACAACATTTTTCTAATTTTGGTTATAGACATTACCACAATGAATTTTAAACAAAACAATTCCAATGCAGTTGAAGTTCAGACTTTCAGCTTTCATTTGAGGGTATCCACATTAAAATTGGATGAAGGGTTTAGGAGTTTCAGTTCCTTAGCATGTGACACCCTGTTTTTAAAAGGACCAAAAGTAATTGGACAGATTCAGTAATTTTTAAATAAAATGTTAATTTTTAGTACTTGGTTGAAAACCCTTTGTTGGCAATGACTGCCTGAAGTCTTGAACTCATGGATATCACCAGACGCTGTGTTTCCTCCTTTTTGATGCTCTGCCAGGCCTATACTACAGTGGTTTTCAGCTGCTGTTTGTTTGTGGGCCTTCCTGTCTGAAGTTTAGTCTTTAACAAGTGAAATGCATGCTCAATTGGGTTGAGATCAGGTGACTGACTTGGCCATTCAAAAATATTCCACTTCTTTGCTTTGACAAACTCCTGGGTTGCTTTGGCTTTATGTTTTGGGTCATTGTCCATCTGTAGTATGAAACGACGACCAATCAGTTTTGCTGCATTTGGCTGGATCTGAGCACACAGTATGGCTCTGAATACCTCAGAATTCATTTGGCTGCTTGTGTCCTGTGTCACATCATCAATAAACACTAGTGACCCAGTGCCACTGGCAGCCATGCATGCCCAAGCCATCACACTGCCTCCGCCGTGTTTTACAGATGATGTGGTATGCTTTGGATCATGAGCTGTACCACGCCTTCGCCATACTTTTCTCTTTCCATCATTCTGGTAGAAGTTGATCTTGGTTTCATCTGTCCAAAGAATGTTCTTCCAGAACTGTGCTGGCTTTTTTAGATTTTTTTTAGCAGAGTCCAGTCTAGCCTTTTTATTCTTGATGCTTATGAGTGGCTTGCACCGTGCAGTGAACCCTCTGTAATTACTTTCATGCAGTCTTCTCTTTATGGTAGATTTGGATATTGGTATGCCTACCTCCTGGAGAGTGTTGGTCACTTGGTTGGCTGTTGTGAAGGGGTTTCTCTTCACCATGGAGATTATTCTGCGATCATCCACCACTGTTGTCTTCCGTGGGCGCCCAGGTCTTTTTGCATTGATGAGTTCACCAGTGCTTTCTTTCTTTCTCAGGATGTACCAAACTGTAGATTTTGCCACTCCTAATATTGTAGCAATTTCTCGGAAGGGTTTTTTCTGTTTTCGCAGCTTAAGGATGGCTTGTTTCACCTGCATGGAGAGCTCCTTTGACCGCATGTTTACTTCACAGCAAAACCATCCAAATGCAAGCACCACACCTCAAATCAACTCCAGGCCTTTTATCTGCTTAATTGAGAATGACATAGCGAAGGGAATGCCCACATCTGTCCATGAAATAGCCTTGGAGTCAATTGTCCAATTACTTTTGGTCCCTTTAAAAACAGGGTGGCACATGTTAAGGAGCTGAAATTCCTAAACCCTTCATCCAATTTTAATGTGGATACCCTCAAATGAAAGCTGAAAGTCTGATCTTCAACTGCATCTGAATTGTTTTGTTTAAAATTCCTTGTGGTAATGTCTATAACCAAAATTAGAAAAATGTTGTCTCTGTCCAAATATATATGGACCTAACTGTACATACATACATACATACACACACACACACACACACACACATTCAGCTTTATATAGTAGATATATATATATATATATATATATATATATATATATATATACAGTGGGGCAAAAAAGTATTTAGTCAGTCAGCAATAGTGCAAGTTCCACCACTGAAAAAGATGAGAGGCGTCTGTAATTTACATCATAGGTAGACCTCAACTATGGGAGACAAACTGAGAAAAAAATATCCAGAAAATCACATTGTCTGTTTTTTTAACATTTTATTTGCATATTATGGTGGAAAATAAGTATTTGGTCAGAAACAAAATTTCATCTCAATACTTTGTAATATATCCTTTGTTGGCAATGACAGAGGTCAAACGTTTTCTGTAAGTCTTCACAAGGTTGCCACACGCTGTTGTTGGCATGTTGGCCCATTCCTCCATGCAGATCTCTTCTAGAGCAGTGATGTTTTTGGCTTTTCGCTTGGCAACACGGACTTTCAACTCCCTCCAAAGGTTTTCTATAGGGTTGAGATCTGGAGACTGGCTAGGCCACTCCAGGACCTTGAAATGCTTCTTACGAAGCCACTCCTTCGTTGCCCTGGCGGTGTGCTTTGGATCATTGTCATGTTGAAAGACCCAGCCACGTTTCATCTTCAATGCCCTTGCTGATGGAAGGAGGTTTGCACTCAAAATCTCACGATACATGGCCCCATTCATTATTTCATGTACCCGGATCAGTCGTCCTGGCCACTTTGCAGAGAAACAGCCCAAAAGCATGATGTTTCCACCACCATGCTTTACAGTAGGTATGGTGTTTGATGGATGCAACTCAGTATTCTTTTTCCTCCAAACATGACAAGTTGTGTTTCTACCAAACAGTTCCAGTTTGGTTTCATCAGACCATAGGACATTCTCCCAAAACTCCTCTGGATCATCCAAATGCTCTCTAGCAAACTTCAGACGGACCCGGACATGTACTGGCTTAAGCAGTGGGACACGTCTGGCACTGCAGGATCTGAGTCCATGGTGGCATAGTGTGTTACTTATGGTAGGCCTTGTTACATTGGTCCCAGCTCTCTGCAGTTCATTCACTAGGCCCCCCCGCGTGGTTCTGGGATTTTTGCTCACCGTTCTTGTGATCATTCTGACCCCACGGGGTGGGATTTTGCGTGGAGCCCCAGATCGAGGGAGATTATCAGTGGTCTTGTATGTCTTCCATTTTCTAATTATTGCTCCCACTGTTCATTTCTTCACTCCAAGCTGGTTGGCTATTGCAGATTCAGTCTTCCCAGCCTGGTGCAGGGCTACAATTTTGTTTTTGGTGTCCTTTAACAGCTCTTTGGTCTTCACCGTAGTGGAGTTTGGAGTCAGACTGTTTGAGGGTGTGCACAGGTGTCTTTTTATACTGATAACAAGTTTAAACAGGTGCCATTACTACAGGTAATGAGTGGAGGAAAGAGGAGACTCTTAAAGAAGAAGTTACAGGTCTGTGAGAGCCAGAAATCTTGATTGTTTATTTCTGACCAAATACTTATTTTCCACCATAATATGCAAATAAAATGTTAAAAAAACAGACAATGTGATTTTCTGGATTTTTTTTTCTCAGTTTGTCTCCCATAGTTGAGGTCTACCTATGATGTAAATTACAGGCGCCTCTCATCTTTTTAAGTGGTGGAACTTGCACTATTGCTGACTGACTAAATACTTTTTTGCCCCACTGTATATATATACAAACTGCAACCAGAAAAACCCCTTTAATTACAAGCTTTTCTAGCGACTGAAATTCCTCATTGTAGGCATGACTTTATGTTAATGTTTAAAATCGCAATTTCTCTTGAGATCTAGGCATTATTATTTCACTTCTGCTTACAATCTGATCCAGGTTGCATCTTTTGGGTCTTTGTTTCCCATTCAGGCATCGTTTTTTATAGTGTTTCCGTTCAAAACACTTTGTTAGTCATGCTTTCACATATGGTGTCCTTTTGTATTTCACATGTGCTGCCGTAATAATTGTCCTATGCCCTTTCTACCTGTGCCAAATGTATTCTTCCACCCACTCAATTACATTTGCATTCGCAGCTCCTCTTTATCCTCGTCGCGCTCTTTTCTTTAGGATTTTGCTCTGATTCACATCACTCATTCTTGCAATTACTTTACAGCCACATCCCGTTGATGTGAGCCATTGTTGCCATCAATCTGTCTCTCCTTCACCTCTATTCATTGTGGCATTTCGCTGTCTGTCTCCTTCATTCTTCATGTGAGTTCTGGTGTCTCTGTGCTGCCATTTTCTTATTGCCATCTAACATAGCTTTCCTATTTCCTTACAATCAGCCGTTTGGCTTCCCCCCTCTTTCCAGCTTTCTTTCCTTGATATCATCAAACAGAAAATCCGATTTCTAGGCTGTTATCCTGAAAACCGCTAGAAGTGCACATTTCTGATTCCTGGCACCTCCACTCCATCTTTTTTTCCTTATTTCTTTTCAGAGCAGCATCCTGTCTCCCATCTGTTCTCACCTTCTTGCAGCTTTTTGGCCCCTTCACGGTGTTGGCCCTGTTCTTTGTGTTGTCACGTTCCCCCTCTCAATGTCTGCCTGTTTCACAGCTTGCTTGCGCTGGTAATTAATAGCAATTATGTAAATCGCCATGACAGCCCTGGACTGCTCTGTGCGGTGTTTGTTCTAGGCCTCATACACATTTATTTACAGCATTATTGTTTTATTATTCAGAACATAATATGGTGCTTGCTTCTTTAAATGTGTATTAATAGGGCACTTGGCTCCATTATTGTCATCTTCATAGAATAAATGGTTACGCATTAGGTTATGATATAGCTCAGGCTTTAGTGGGAAGCGACAATTCATGCTGCTTGATGGCTCCAGCAGCTGTAGATCTAGCGCAATAAACTTACATTCGAGTGGTTTCACAGGCGACAGAGTTATTGTCTTGATGATACCTCTAATTTGTACTGTTGGTGAAGGATATTGTCCAGCATCCGAAGCTTCTGTACTTTTATGCTTTGCGATATCCATTGTTAATTATCTGTCATTTTTTTTACAACAGTAACAATATCAGTTTCAATGTAGTCAGTTTCTATAAATTGCCGACATTTTCAGAGACCTGTAACATTTTGTATTTTTCCATCTACAAAACTGTATGAGAGCTAAGTTTTTTTGAATGCTGAGCTGTAGTTTTAATAGGTACTGTTTTGAGGTGCATATTGCATTATGATCAATTTGGATAAAATTTTGGGGGGAGGATGCGTTGACCAAAAAATGTCAATTCTGGCATTTCAATTTTTTTTTCTCTTTGTGGAGTTTACCTTATTGGTTAAATATACTCTTCAACATTGAAAGTTCAACACCAAGAAGGAAAAGTAGAGTTATGGAAATTGCAGGATCAATAGACATGCTAATGATATGCAAATTATGCAGAGCGATGGCTCAGTGGTTAACACTGCAGCCTTGCAGCGCTGGAGTCTTGGGTTCAAATCCCACCGAGGACAACATCTGCAAGGAGTTTGTATGTTCTCCTTGTGTTTGTGTGGGTTTCCTCCGGGTTCTCTGGTTTCCTCCCACACTCCAAAGACATACTGAGAGGGAATTTAGATTGAGAGCCCCAATGGGGACAGCGATGATAATGTGTGCAAACTGTAAAGAGCTGCAGAATATGTTAGTACTATATAAAAATAAAGATTATTATTCGGCGTGCTTGAAAAATATGTAAGAGTTCCCATGACTATATGTCTTGCAGCTGTTCGACAGCCGCAACACATGCAGGGATTGCTTGTATGTTAGAAACTACCTGCATGTGTTGTGGCTGACTCACAGCCGTGGAACATGCAGTTGCGCAAACTCGAACATATCATTTGAGCACGCCAAAGTCACTTGGTTAGCATCAGAGCATGTTCGGATAACACCTTATCTGAGCACGTTCGCTCATCACTATTGGTCGGTAATTTCATAGGGAGCTGCCAACAGCTGATCTTGATGAATTTCGCGCCCAAGTGCATTCAGCATGACAGAGCATTATTCAGAATGCCATTTATTTTATTGACTTATAATGGAGTAAAATATAATAATAAAATTATTACTAACCTTATTGATAGCATGCCAATGCATGTAAGTGTATTTTGCCACATGCGCTCTTACTTGATACTGAAGAAATCAACATGATTTAAAAATTTTGTTTCTATTTTTTCATAATTTGTATATCTTTAACGAAGCCCTCCCATTAACTTTTTTTCCCCCTAAACATGTGTATGTAGTGTAGTGTAATTGTATTAATTTACTCACTTGCCACCGCCTTCTCTGGCATCTACTGTGCTTCTCAGTGACGTCAGCGCTCTTCAGACTTTCTGGGTCATACTGCGCCCTGCGTAACCCAGAAGTGGCTTTTATTTCAGACATTCGGCTCACACCTAGATAACAGAGTGAGCTGGCCAATCTGAATAAGGATGACATCACTCAGAAGATGATTGGAACGGTGCAACAATATTACTACACTCACACTACACTGCATAGATATATTTAACAAATACTGTATTATTTTTACACTTAGTATGTTAATGACAGGTGTCAAAAATTAATATCTCAAAGGTTATAGCAAGAACTCACAGCTTTGACTGAAATAGTACAGTCTACTGGATTAATTCAGCAGTTAATGATGCATATGTACAGTGGCATGTAAATGTTTGAGCACCCCTGGTCAAAATTACTGTCATTGTTGTGAACAGTTAAGCAGTTGAAGAGTTGATCTCTAAAGGGAAAAAAGTTAAAGGTGACATCTTTCCTTTGTATTTTAGGCAAAAAAATATATATTGTCATTTGTCATCATTTACATTTTAAAAATTACGAAAAGGAAAATGGACCAATGCAAAGGTTTGAGCATCATTGGAGATTTGTGTGCTCAGATAATTTTGACCAAGGTTTCAGATCTTTATTAGCCTGTTAGGAAAATGGCTTGTTCACTATCAACGTTAGGAAAAGCCAGGTGATGCAAATTTCCCAGCTTTATAAAAACCCAGTCTCCTCTAACTTTGTGACAAAAAACTACAGCAATGGGTTTTTCCAAGCAGCTGCCCAGCACTCTGAAAATGAACATGGTGGAGGCCCACAAAGCAGGAGAAGGTCATAAGAAGATAGCAAAGCGTTTTCAAGTTGCCTTTTCCTCAGTTTGAAATGTAATTAAGAAATGCAAGTAAACAGGAAAAGTGAAGGTCAAGGTAATGTCTGGAAGACCAAACAAAATTTCAGTGAGAGCTGCTCATAGGATTGCTAGATAGGCAACTCAGAACCCCTGTTTGACTGCAAAAGACCTTAAAGATTTAGCAGACTCTGGAGTTGTGGTATATTGTTCTACTGTTCAGAGACACCTGCACAAATATGGTCTTTAAGGAAGAGTCATCAGAAGAAAACATCTCCTGCGTCCTCACCATAAAATTCAGCTTCAGAAGTATGCAAAAGAAAACCTAAACAAGCCTGATGCATTTTGGAAAGAAGTCCTGTGGACCGATGAGGCTAAAATAGAACTATTTGGCCACAATGATCAAAGGAGTGTGTGGAGAAAAAAGGGCACAGAATTTCAGGAAAAGAACATCTCGACAACCATTAAGCATGGGGGTGGATCAATCTTGCTTTGGGGTTGTGTTGCAACCAATGGCACAGGGAACATTTCACGGGTAGAGGGAAGAATGGATTGAAATTTCAACAAATTATTGATGCAAACATAACAACATCTGTAAAAGCTGAGGTTGAAAACAGGATGGCTTCTACAAATAGATAATGATCTTAAACACACATCAAAATTCACAATAGACAACCTCAAAAGGCGCAAGCTGATGGTTTTACAATGGCCTTCACAGTCCTTTGATCTGATCATTATTAGAAATCTGTGGCTATACTGTAAAATTACAATATATGCAAAATGACCCAGGAATCTCACAGAATTGGAAGAATTGGAAAATGGATGAAAATCCCTTAAACAAGAATTGAAAGTCTCTTGGCTGCCTACAAAATGCATTTACAAGTTGTGATACTTGCAAAAGAGATGCCACTAGTTACTTACCATGCAAGGTGGCCAAACTTTTGCATCGGCCCCATTTCCATTCTGTAATTTTGACAATGTAACAAATGACAATTCCCAGTGCATGGCAAGAACAGTTTATAACAGGCTCCTAGATACAGGACTCAAGCCATATAAAGCTAGAAAAAAAGCCTTTCATCAATGAGAAGCAGAGGAGAGCCAGGCTGAAGTTTGCCAAATACCATAAGGATTGGACCATAAAGGACTGGAGTAAGGTAATCTTCTCTGATGAGTCTAATTTTCAGCTTTGCCCAACACCTGGTCGTCTAATGGTTAGACGGAGACCGGAAGAGGCGTACAAGGCACAGTGTCTTGCACCCACTGTGACATTTGGTGGAGGATCGGTGATGATCTGGAGATGGTTTAGCCAGGCTGGAATTAGGCAGATTAATCTTTGTGAAGGACATGTGAATCAAGCCGCATACAAGATTATCCTGGAAAAACAGTTGATTCCTTCTGCTCAGGCAATTTTCCCCAACTCTGAGGACTGGTTTTTCCAGCAGGACAATGCACCATGCCATACAGCTAGGCCAATCAAGGTGTGGATGAAGGACCACCACATCAAATCCCTGTCATGGCCAGCACAATCTTCAGACCTGAACGCCATTGAAAACCTCTGGAATGTAATCAAGAGGAAGATGGATAGTCACAAGCCATCAAACAAAGAAGAACTGCTTACATTTTTGTACCAGGAATGGCATACAGTCACCCAAAAGCAGTGTGGAAGACTGGTGGAAAGCATGTCAAGATGCATGAAAGCTGTGATTAAAAATCATGGTCACTCCAAAAATATTGATTTCTGAACACTTCCTCAGTTAAAACATTAGTATTGTTGTTTCTAAATGATTATGAACTTGTTTTCTTAGCAGTATTTGAGGTCTGCAAGCAATGCATTTTTTGTTCTTTTTACCATTTCTCATTTTCTGAAAATAAATATAACATTTAGTGCTTGGAAATTCAGAGACATGTTATCAGTAGTTTATATAACAAAGAGCAATTTACATTTTACTCAAAATACACCTATAAAGAGAAAAATCAGACAAATTGAAAATTTTACAGTGATTTCTTAATTCCTGCCAGAGCTGTATGTTACTATGTATTTTTAGAGCAGAAGGTTTCTTCCATTCAATTTCTAGCACAAAAATCAATGAGTTAAGTAGGATACTGGGCTGTTCATTTTGCACATTTTTAAGTAACCAGAAACCATGACTTTATGAACTGAGACTTAGGAGCAATTTGACTTGTTAAATGGGAACTGTACTTTCAACAAACTTTACATAAATCAATAAACTCTGCAATATATCTTATCAGAGAAATCTGCTTCCTTCCGCACTCCTGAGCCACCTCTTCCCTTCCTCTTGCCTATTGAACTCTCTATCCACTCTGAAAAAAATATTGCAACTATACAAGATGAACTGCAAGCATAGTGATGTGTCAAATTATACCTTCTATTATATTCTATGAATGGGGGAGGAGAGGGCCAGTGGATGAGGAGCAGAGTGAGCAAAAAAGGCAGAGGCACATAAAACAGGCTTAGGCCGGGTTCACATTCACATGTCCGCCGAACGCATTGCATTTTTTTGCGTTCGGCGGACACGTCAAAACGACGTATGCGGACGCATCTGCATACAACGCATGTCCCTGCATACACAATGTTAAAGATAGGTACGCAGGTCGCATGCGGAAGTAAGCAGAGCATAAGGAAAGAAGTCCGCAGCACTACGCTGCGGACTGAAACGCTAATGTGAACCTAGCCTTACTGAATGTTGCTTAACTAGTTAACATATACTGATTGTATATGTTAACTAGTTGTAATGATGGTCATACAGTATATGTTAATGTAAATTTACATAATACACATGCATTTACACATTAAGCATGCATATGGAGGGAACACACATGCACACAAAGATAAATAAGATACTTAAATGTATGTTAATACACATATCGCATACTTATACACAGTGACTTATTAATGATGCAGTTGTTCAGATGTAAACAAGTCCCCTCTAAAAATATAAGGTGCTGCGGAATATGTCGGTGCTATAGAAAAATTATTATTATTATATTGATTCTTCAAATTTGTAATTAGTGTATGCCTGATGAAGAGACCTGTGTAGTCTCGAAAGCTTGCAATTTGTTACCATCTTTTCAGTCAGCCATTAAAAGGTATCAACCACTGAGGACTCTCAATTCTAAATATTTTTCTATCTACTGGCTAACACGGTACCAAGATATATATCTTGCCTATACCTATTATTTACTATCATTCAGCCAGGGCTGAAATCAATGTGCCAATCCCAAAGTTCCCGTTTTAGGTGTGTTACACTGAGGTTTTTGGAAGAAATTTACCTAAAAAAAAATGTCAAACAAGGTACTACAAAAACAGGTGTAAATCAGATGAGGTGGTATTATGGAAACCCCTGGGATGGCACACTGAGTAAAAATTGATCAAAACCCACAATACAATACATATAGATATAATAGAAGCTTAATCTTGGGATACCCGGGTAACTATTATTATGGTACCTTTAACCCGAGGGGAGTCTCCACTCAGGCATATAACTTGCATCGGCTGCAGCCAGTCCCACGATCTTTGGCACCAAAGCAGCTACAGCAAAGCAAGGTTCCGGGTCTTGTCAGCTAATGCTGAGCCCCCGCGCAGAGGACTTACAGTTCTGCAGCCTCAGAATACAGTACGGGATAGCACTTCAACCGGGCTTGTCCGCGTCCCTCTCAATACGGATGGTACAAGATACCGTCTCTCCTTCAGCAGTCACTCACAACTTCCCTGAAAGCAAACCGCCTGGGTCTGCACAGGATCAGTGTCTTCTGTTGCTCTTCAGCTCAGCACAGCAGGGATTCCACAGAGCTCCAAAGTCACACACCTATCATGGTTAGCACCCTCACAAACACACTGGCAGCAAACAGTCCTTACAGAGTCCAAACTACTCACTTCTTATCAGCTGCCTCACAGTGAGTCTCACATGGCAGTCTCTCTGCTTCTCACAGCATCACCTCTCAGCATCCTATACAGCAGACATTAGATTCCTCCACCCAGCACACACATTTTCCCAGGCTTTTGCTCTCCGCTCAGACGTGCAGCAGCAGGGTTGTAATGCTCTCCTGATGTTATCATAGTTCACCCTTTTACAATAGCAACCATTTGCTTTCTAAAAGCAAAAACAGTGTTTAGGCAGCCATAGGGGTCCTGATGGAAGGAATGGTAGATGCAGCAAGGGAAACAAGCACCACGTATATCAACACATACAGGGTGTCTTCCTCAGGGATAGTGCATCACATGCTTGAAACAAAGATGTTTGCCCACAATTTTGGAAAGGTGCCAATAATTTTGTTTGGCTCATTTTGGGTTTTTGAGTGACATTATGTCCAATTTGCCTTTTTTTGTCTGTTTTTTTGTGTTGTTCCAATGCACATAAAGGAAATATATGTGTACACAATAATTGAATACCACCAAACTTATCAGTGTTACAAACCACAATAATAACACTTATAGTAACAGTAAAACACAGTAAATATATGTTCCCCATTCTAGCCTCTATTCTTGCCCTCATCCTGTAATAATGTCCCATTTTGTCCTCCATTCTGTAGTAATATCTCCCTCCCTGTAATAATGTGCTATTTCCTGACACCTATCCTGTGTGACAGTCACTGGTGCAGTGTATATGAGTGGAGATACGTGTCACTGTGCATAATGGCATCAGTGATGTGAAACCAGAATATTTTCCTCCAGCACACTACGTGTTGGGAGGATTAAATTAAAGTTGCAGACATGGGCTGGTTTTAGGTGTCCACCTATAGAGTGGGTGGGACGGTGTCCACCATATCTCCACCTGCATAGTTGACACTGGCAGGCAGTGGCGTAACTACAAAGTTAGGGGCCCCGGTGCGAACTTCCAAATGGGGCCCCCCCCTGCAGCCCTGCCATACAACTCAATGTAACCCCCATAGAATAATGGCCACACATGATGCTCAATACTGTATAACGGCCACCACACATGATGCTCCATACTGTATAATGGCCACACATGATGCTGCATACTGTATAACGGCCACACATGATGCTCAAGACTGTATCATGACCCCCCTCCTGTATGCATGGCTCATATTCCCCCCTGCATGGCTCATATTCCCCCCTGCATGGCTCATATTCCCCCCTGCATGGCTCATATTCCCCCCTGCATGGCTCATATTCCCCCCTGCATGGCTCATATCCCCCCCTGCATGGCTCATATTCCCCCCTGCATGGCTCATATTCCCCCCTGTATGCAGGCTTAGCTCTCCACTCCTGCTCGGCGCGCCGGCTTATGTCCTCCTTCATCCCCCCCCGTCCCCCCGTCCCCCCGTCCCCCCGTCCCTCGTCCCTCATACTCACCTGTCTTCCCACTGCACGGCCGTGCCGACATCCCTCGCGCTCTGTCCCGACTCCAGACGGCGGCGCCGGCGCAGCACCTTCTTCCTGCTTGAGCGGTCATGTGACACCGTTCATTAAGATCATGAATATGCGCATATTCATGATCTTAATGAGCGGTGTCACGTGACCGCTCAAGCAGGAACGAGCTGCAGTGCAGACGCCGAGACCATCGCTGGAGCAGGGTGAGTATTCAAGGCAGCGGCGGCGGCGGCGGCGGCGGGGAAGGGGGGGAGGCCCTGGAGCGGGGGGAGGCACTGCCAGTCCGAGCCTGCCTGCCGGGCCCGGGCCCCTGACCTGCCGGGCCCGGTCGCACTGGCGACCGCTGCGACCGCGGTAGTTACGCCACTGCTGGCAGGTGTACTGACAGGACCTGGGATGGTGTCAAGGTCATGCGATCATCACATGGTCTGGCTTAAATAGCTTGACTTGAGAGTCAGTGTGTGTTGTGGTTTGGAGAGAGCAAGTCTCCAAGTAGTGGCTTTAGAAGGAGCTGAATACACCTGGTGGTCTGAACAGGTGAATCCCTCAAACAAATGGACTTTGTCATATGTCATCTTTTTTTTTGTTTTACCTTTATGCCAGAAAGTCTCTGTTTATTTTGCTGAACCCTGCTACGGTCTATGCTGTCCATAATAAACCAGCAGGTGATTTACTACAAGAAACGTTCCTGTGTCTACCTTGGGAAGCAGCTGAGTGAGCCCCTCACACCTGTAATAATGTCCCTACATCCTGTAATAATGTCCGTTCTGACCCCCATTCTGTAACAGAGCTATGTGTTTGAGACCCTGCTGTACACTCTGTAAACATCCACGGGGTCATGAGCAGACGTGTTAATGCTAACTTCACACTACTGTCTGATTCAAGATCTCACACAGCACCTTGGATTGCTAACTCTTTATGCTCTGTTTCCATCACTTTAGATATCACTCAACTACTCAGTGGTACAATATCTAAGCATGTTGGACCCATGGGAATTTCTCCTACAAAATGTATTGATGCACACAACACCAATACTTCTTATCACGCATGTGGTACATCACTGGATCTGTTACACGGTTGTCGCAGCATACATATAAGCACATGTCATAGTATAAGTCATTGGATTACATCTGACACATACCGTGGCATGTGCACAGTCCTAGACAATTCAAAATGTAGCAACAGGGCTTCATGTAGCAACAATCAGTTGTGTTTGTAAAAGTATGTAACCAATTTTTAACCCAAGGGTTTGGGACTGCTATTACCTCAGGAGGATGCAGGAAGCTCCTACTGTGACATTTGGGGGAAACAAGGACCAAAGGTGAAAATGGAGATTGTGGTGTAAATACAGGTAGAAATAAAGCACAACTCTGTTATTACCACAATAGATAAAAAAGAGGCAGCTTGTGTTTATGCCACCATATTAACTGGATCCTTAAAATAACTGTTAATTTCAGCTATCTTTTCATAACTAGCTGACATACCAGCATACATCTATATATATAATTGTCTAAGGGTTTTTCCGTCTGTCTGTCTGTCTGTCTGTCTTTCTGTCTGTCTGTCTGTCCTGGAAATCCCGGCTCTCTGATTGGTCGAGGCCGTCAGGCCTCGACCAATCAGAGACCGGCACAGCATCGACGTAGAAATCCCGCGTCTCTGATTGATCGAGGCCGCCCAGCGACGATGATGTCATAAAGGACGTAGAAATCCCGCGTCTGATTGGTCGAGGCCGCCAGGCCTCGACCAATCAGCAACGGGCACAGCGACGATGATGTCATAAAGGACGTAGACATCTCACGTTTCTGATTCAGCGACGGGCACAGTATCGACGTAGATGTCATAATGGTTGCCATGGAGACGATGATGTCATAAAGGTTGCCTCGACCAATCAGCGACGGGCACAGTCTGCCGCGAATTCTGGAATCATCATTGTCCATATACTACGGGGACATGCATATTCTAGAATACCCGCCAGGCCTCGACCAATCAGCAACGGGCACAGCGACGATGATGTCATAATGGTTGCCATGCCGACGATGATGTCATAAATGTTGCCTCGATCAATCAGCGACGGACACAGTCTGCCGCGAATTCTGGAATCATCATTGTCCATATACTACGGGGACATGCATATTCTAGAATACCCGATGCGTTAGAATCGGGCCACAATCTAGTCTATATATATAATTGTCTAAGGGTTTTTCCGTCTGTCTGTCTGTCTGTCTTTCTGTCTGTCTGTCCTGGAAATCCCACGTCCCTGATTGGTCGATGCCGCCAGGCCTCGACCAATCAGCGAAGGGCACAGTATCAACGTAGAAATCCCGCGTCTCTGATTGGTCGAGGCCGCCAGGCCTCGACCAATCAGCAACAGGCACAGCGACGATGATGTCATAATGGTTGCCATGGTGACGATGATGTCATAAAGGTTGCCTCGACCAATCAGCGACGGGCACAGTCTGCCGCGAATTCTGGAATCATCATTGTCCATATACTACGGGGACATGCATATTCTAGAATACCCGATGCGTTAGAATCAGGCCACAATCTAGTAAGGAATAACACTATTTCTGACCATTAAAACTGCATATTTCACCAGTTTTCCTCTCTGCATACATTATGTCATATTTTCAGCTGTCTCTGAGCTAGTGACTGGGGACTAGCTGCTATACATAGTTACATAGTTATATAGTTACATAGTTATTAAGGTTGAAGGAAGACTATAAGTCCATCTAGTTCAACCCATAGCCTAACCTAACATGCCCTAACATGTTGATCCAGAGGAAGGTAAAAAAAAAACCCATGTGGCAAAGAGTATGCTCCACCTTGGGGAAAAAAATTCCTTCCCGACTCCACATACGGCAATCAGACTGTCTTCCATACACTGCACAGCACTCATAGAGGGATTTCTGTTCCTCCTTCTTTGTAGCATATGAGACAGCAAAGTAGCAACTTAGAGGACATTATACAGTATGACTAAGCTGTGCAACTGTGCATCCAGCACTGGAGTGAGGTAAAATAGTAGCTTGAAGGTTCAACTTCATTTTCTTTTTTCTGACTAGTTTCTCACTGTGCTGAGTGCTCCTCATTCTTCCGCCCATGTCTTTCTACATAGAGAATAATGGGCTGTGTAATCTTGCACCTCACTGAGCAAGGAGATCAAGGCAAGACAGATTTGGACTGCTTTTCCGAGTTTATAGTAAGCTCAGGAGGCAGAGAGTGGAGAAGTGGCTCATAAGTTGAGAAAGAAGCAAATTTCTTTGAAGGGATTTATTACAAAAATTCCTGTATTTGCCTCTATTATTGATTTATTCAAATCTTGTTAAAATGACAGTAACCATATGCCTCTGCAATTTTATTTATAATTAGAAAACAATTTTCAGCCTGTGGTTACTTCAAAGAATAGTAGTTTTTATGTCTGTATGTTATTCCCCCCATAACCCAGAATTGTATCTATTATTAAGGTGTGGTGTGGCAATAATCCTTTAAACTTTTTAATAAAAAGTGTAACCAAACAAAGTTCAGCTTTCAGAATAAAAAAAGAATCATAATATATGACATTCTTTAGAACAGAAACTGTTACTTTCTTTGCCTTCTCTGACAATGAGACTGGTAATGGTGAATGGTAGTGCTAAAATTCCATAAGGAAACATAGCTGTTGATATGCCAGCCATAAAATGAGTTTAATTTATTTTTATGACCAAGCTTTTTAAAATTTCATGAACAGTAAGGGTTTTTGTGTGCAGCTCTAAGAATTGTATCTCAATAAAGACTTGAGTTTGGCCAGCCAAGAAGAATCAAAGCCGATGTATATAGTTTTTGTAGACAAAGGATCTAATCGAGATCTTCACTTATCTTTCTTTCATAGAAATATTCCTCCTTTCTGTCCTACAGAGACAGATCATTTAAGATCATGTCATTGGCCATTAATTTGAAAGAACATTATTTATTCTTAGCAAAGATGAGAAGTGCTAGATCAGTGAGGATCTGACAATCCCTAAAACATTTTGCCCCAATACTGAGCATTGTTTGGAGGCCAATTGAATATTCAGATGTATTGAAAAATATTTTATTGGAAGGTTACAGATAAATGATATACAACTGAAATGTGTGGGTTTACTTATCCTAGATGGATACTGACTACCTAAAAGCCTTTGTTATTTGTAACTATTTTTCAATGGATGTGCGCTGTCGTCTTGTTAATGGCACGGCTTCTCATTGATCCCTCTCCACCACGCATGCTTATAATGTGCATGCGCAGGCAGAGAAGCTGGAAGCATGCTACTCCCAAGGGCATTCTGCCTCTTTATTAGAAGACGTTTCTCTGCATCTTCATACTCTATTATTGTCACACTGCTCTGGTCTGTTTTTTGGGGGGTCAATGTTCTTTTTCATTTCACAATGTGTTTTAAAAATATAAAATAGAAATCTTGTAATTTTCAGATTGGCTACCCTGGCTTTTTTCGACTCAAACTTCCTGTACTTTCAGGAAATCCATGTCGATTCTCCTAGGTAGACTTGTTCACAGTTTTAGAATAATCTCGGTAGGCAGGTTGTCACAATCATCTTGGAGAACTAAACACAGATTGTCTATGGATGTAGACTTGCGCAAATCCTCGTGTCTCTTCATGTAATTTGAGACACTCAGTGATGTTATCATATCATCACTTTCAGCACTTCTTGTTCTTCTTTACATTAAAGACATTTTTTAATAACATTGGTTATATATTCGGGGTATTTATCCTGCTGCAGGCTACATTTGGAGACAAACAGATGCCTCCCTGATGGTAACATAGTAACATAGTAACATAGTTAGTAAGGCCGAAAAAAGACATTTGTCCATCCAGTTCAGCCTATATTCCATCATAATAAATACCCAGATCTACGTCCTTCTACAGAACCTAATAATTGTATGATACAATATTGTTCTGCTCCAGGAAGACATCCAGGCCTCTCTTGAACCCCTCGACTGAGTTCGCCATCACCACCTCCTCAGGCAAGCAATTCCAGATTCTCACTGCCCTAACAGTAAAGAATCCTCTTCTATGTTGGTGGAAAAACCTTCTCTCCTCCAGACGCAAAGAATGCCCCCTTGTGCCAGTCACCTTCCTTGGTATAAACAGATCCTCAGCGAGATATTTGTATTGTCCCCTTATATACTTATACATGGTTATTAGATCGCCCCTCAGTCGTCTTTTTTCTAGACTAAATAATCCTAATTTCGCTAATCTATCTGGGTATTGTAGTTCTCCCATCCCCTTTATTAATTTTGTTGCCCTCCTTTGTACTCTCTCTAGTTCCATTATATCCTTCCTGAGCACCGGTGCCCAAAACTGGACACAGTACTCCATGTGCGGTCTAACTAGGGATTTGTACAGAGGCAGTATAATGCTCTCATCATGTGTATCCAGACCTCTTTTAATGCACCCCATGATCCTGTTTGCCTTGGCAGCTGCTGCCTGGCACTGGCTGCTCCAGGTAAGTTTATCATTAACTAGGATCCCCAAGTCCTTCTCCCTGTCAGATTTACCCAGTGGTTTCCCGTTCAGTGTGTAATGGTGATATTGATTCCTTCTTCCCATGTGTATAACCTTACATTTATCATTGTTAAACCTCATCTGCCACCTTTCAGCCCAAGTTTCCAACTTATCCAGATCCATCTGTAGCAGAATACTATCTTCTCTTGTATTAACTGCTTTACATAGTTTTGTATCATCTGCAAATATCGATATTTTACTGTGTAAACCTTCTACCAGATCATTAATGAATATGTTGAAGAGAACAGGTCCCAATACTGACCCCTGCGGTACCCCACTGGTCACAGCGACCCAGTTAGAGACTATACCATTTATAACCACCCTCTGCTTTCTATCACTAAGCCAGTTACTAACCCATTTACACACATTTTCCCCCAGACCAAGCATTCTCATTTTGTGTACCAACCTCTTGTGCGGCACGGTATCAAACGCTTTGGAAAAATCGAGATATACCACGTCCAATGACTCACCGTGGTCCAGTCTATAGCTTACCTCTTCATAAAAACTG
The DNA here is from genome assembly GCF_032444005.1 of Ranitomeya imitator. Lineage (NCBI taxonomy): Eukaryota > Metazoa > Chordata > Amphibia > Anura > Dendrobatidae > Ranitomeya > Ranitomeya imitator. The sequence goes on along the minus strand of NC_091282.1, from coordinate 550,695,998 downwards.
ATTAGATTGGTTTGACAGGAGCGATTTCTCATAAACCCATGCTGATATGGAGTTAAACAGTTATTCTCATTGAGATAATCCAGAATAACATCCCTCAGAAACCCTTCAAATATTTTACCAACAATAGAGGTTAGACTTACTGGCCTATAATTTCCAGGTTCACTTTTAGAGCCCTTTTTGAATATTGGCACCACATTTGCTATGCGCCAGTCCTGCGGAACAGACCCTGTCGCTATAGAGTCACTAAAAATAAGAAATAATGGTTTATCTATTACATTACTTAGTTCTCTTAGTACTCGTGGGTGTATGCCATCCGGACCCGGAGATTTATCTATTTTAATCTTATTTAGCCGGTTTCGCACCTCTTCTTGGGTTAGATTGGTGACCCTTAATATAGGGTTTTCATTGTTTCTTGGGATTTCACCTAGCATTTCATTTTCCACCGTGAATACCGTGGAGAAGAAGGTGTTTAATATGTTAGCTTTTTCCTCGTCATCTACAACCATTCTTTCCTCACTATTTTTTAAGGGGCCTACATTTTCAGTTTTTATTCTTTTACTATTGATATAGTTGAAGAACAGTTTGGGATTAGTTTTACTCTCCTTAGCAATGTGCTTCTCTGTTTCCTTTTTGGCAGCTTTAATTAGTTTTTTAGATAAAGTATTTTTCTCCCTATAGTTTTTTAGAGCTTCAATGGTGCCATCCTGCTTTAGTAGTGCAAATGCTTTCTTTTTACTGTTAATTGCCTGTCTTACTTCTTTGTTTAGCCACATTGGGTTTTTCCTATTTCTAGTCCTTTTATTCCCACAAGGTATAAACCGCTTACACTGCCTATTTAGGATGTTCTTAAACATTTCCCATTTATTATCTGTATTCTCATTTCTGAGGATATTGTCCCAGTCTACCAGATTAAGGGCATCTCTAAGCTGTTCAAACTTTGCCTTCCTAAAGTTCAATGTTTTTGTGACTCCCTGACAAGTCCCCCTAGTGAAAGACAGGTGAAACTGCACAATATTGTGGTCGCTATTTCCTAAATGCCCAACCACCTGCAGATTTGTTATTCTGTCAGGTCTATTAGATAGTATTAGGTCTAAAAGTGCTGCTCCTCTGGTTGGATTCTGCACCAATTGTGAAAGATAATTTTTCTTGGTTATTAGCAGAAACCTGTTGCCTTTATGGGTTTCACAGGTTTCTGTTTCCCAGTTAATATCCGGGTAGTTAAAGTCCCCCATAACCAGGACCTCATTATGGGTTGCAGCTTCATCTATCTGCTTTAGAAGTAGACTTTCCATGCTTTCTGTTATATTTGGGGGTTTGTAACAGACCCCAATGAGAATTTTGTTACCATTTTTCCCTCCATGAATTTCAACCCATATGGACTCGACATCCTCATTCCCTTCGCTAATATCCTCCCTTAAAGTGGACTTTAGACAAGACTTTACATAGAGACAAACCCCTCCTCCTCTCCGATTTTTACGATCCTTTCTAAACAGACTGTAACCCTGTAAGTTAACTGCCCAGTCATAGCTTTCATCTAACCATGTCTCGGTTATTCCCACTATGTCAAAGTTACCTGTAGATATTTCTGCTTCTAGTTCTTCCATCTTGTTTGTCAGGCTTCTGGCGTTTGCGAGCATGCAGTTTAGAGGATTTTGTTTTGTTCCAATCTCCTCACTGTGGATTGTTTTAGAAATGTTCTTACCTCCCTTCTGAGTATGTTTTCCTGGGTCGTCTTTGTTCGAGTCTAATGTTTTTCTTCCCGTCCCCTCTTCTTCTAGTTTAACGCCCTCCTGATGAGTGTAGCGAGTCTTCTGGCGAATGTGTGTTTCCCAGGTTTGTTGAGGTGTAGTCCGTCTCTGGCGAGGAGTCCATCATACCAGTAATTCACACCGTGGTCCAGGAATCCAAATCCTTGTTGTCTGCACCATCGTCTTAGCCAGTTGTTTGCATCAAGGATCCTGTTCCATCTCCTGGTGCCATGCCCGTCTACTGGAAGGATAGAAGAAAAAACTACCTGTGCATCCAGTTCCTTTACTTTCTTCCCCAACTCTTCAAAGTCCTTGCAGATTGTCGGTAGGTCCTTCCTTGCCGTGTCATTCGTGCCAACATGTATCAGAAGAAATGGGTGGACGTCCTTGGAGCTGAAGAGCTTTGGTATCCTATCGGTCACATCCTTGATCATCGCACCTGGAAGGCAGCATACTTCTCTTGCAGTTATGTCCGGTCTGCAGATGGCTGCTTCGGTGCCTCTCAGTAGTGAGTCTCCCACCACCATGGTATTGCATGGTGGATAAGTATCTGCCTGTATTTCTCAGCATTGAGGATGCAATTATTTCTTGCCAAATACCCAACTTCATTTGTTGAAATGCAGCCTCAAAAGTGAACCTCCACCATGCTTAACTGCTGTCTGCAGACAGTCATATTTCTGTCACTCTCCGGCCCTTCAAAGTAAAAATTACCTTCTGTTCAGGCCAAATATTTAAAATCTATAAGCATGCGGCAGAGATTAAAGGCACTTCCCAAATATATATCAACCCAAACAAAGCAAAGGAAGCATAGGCCAAGGGTAAAACTAGAAAATCTTTATTAACAATAAATTAAAAAATAAAGTAGATAACGTAAAAATGGAAATACAGATACAAAAAATATACTGCCAGCTATAGTATTCCAATACCTTAAAGACCTGTGTCTTCTGGTAAATAGAGCCTATTTCTAACTATTTTGCCTTTACCGTTAGAAAGCTACTTAGCTATCAGATAGATTACTGTTTTTTTCACTCTATAAGACACACTGGACTATAAGATGCACCCAGGTTTTAGAGGTGGAAAATAAGGAAAAAAAAATATTTGAAGCAAAAAATGTGGTAAAATATTTAAAGGGACTCTGTCACCTAAATTTGGCGGGACTGGTTTTGGGTCATATTGGCGGAGTTTTCGGGTGTTTGATTCACCCTTTCCTTACCCGCTGGCTGCATGCTGGCCAAAATATTGGATTGAAGTTCATTCTCTGTCCTCCGTAGTACACGCCTGCGCAAGGCAAGATTGCCTTGCGCAGGCGTGTACTACAGAGGACAGAGAATGAACTTCAATCCAATATTTTGGCCAGCATGCAGCCAGCGGGTAAGGAAAAGGTAAATCAAACACCCGAAAACTCCGCCCATATGACCCAAAACCAGTCCCGCCAAATTCAGGTGACAGGTTCCCTTTAATAACATAAGTAACATACTGTTATATGTGGTGTTATGATATACAGAGTGGGCCATTTATATGGATACACCTGGGTGGGCCATATATATGGATAAACCTAAATAAAAATGAGAATGGTTGGTGATATTAACTTCCTGTTTGTGGCACATTAGTATATGCGAGGGGGAAAACTTTTCAAAATGGGTGGTGACCATGGTGGCCATTTTGAAGTTGGCCATTTTGGATCCAACTTTATAAATGGCCCACCCAGGTGTATCCATATAAATGGCCTACCTTGTATAATAGTATGGTATTATGTTGGAAGCTAAGGGTAGAAGATGATGCTGTCGGACCAGTGTGGTGTCTGTAAAGTACTATATGAAGACGCTGGAGGGTGAGTATAAGAATGAGGGCAGAGGCCTTATATTTAAAGCACTCCACTCCAGCACTGAAAAATAACACTGGACTGCTGCTTTAAAATCCCATGAGAGAACTATAACTCCCAGCATGTCCTGCAGATCCTTGGCATCCTGGGAGTTATAGTTCACCACAGGAGAGGTAGAGTGCTTTTTTATGTGTTGTAATTGCTAAACTTTTAATTAATTCTTACTTGTACAGGTTGTGCTCAAATCAGTGCGGTCCTGCAGCCATCCAGCCAGCCACACTAGAAAGGCGAAAGTATCTCCCTCTACAGCTTACAGGATCTTTGGTGAGGTGTTGTGAATTCTGCTCTTGGGTTCCCTCCAGTGGTTGTAGGTGGGAATGCAGTTGTCTCTGACTCGCAGTCCTGGCCAGGTGTATCGGATGATTACAATTCTGACTGGGATATTTAGGTGTGCAGGATCCTTTAGCCCTTGCCAGTTGTCAATGTTCCTTGTGAAGTGTTGGATCACTTTCTGGCTTCTCCTGCTTGCTGCCAAATTCAGCAAAGATAAGAGTTTGGTGTTAAGGACTGGCGGAACGCACCAAGTATAGATGATATGAAACTAGGTGCGTTCGCAGTCCGAGGTCCACCGTGCAGGTATAAACCCTGCTGCTAGTAAGACGGACTATATGGCGGTACTATAAGTATACACGCACGGGTTAACTTCACCCTGCGTGAAGGAAGCGATCCTGTTGCATCACAGGACCGCGGTACCGCACATAGAGCGCGAGCAAGAAGTCAGCGAACACAACCCCAACACAGGATTGAAGTCCGATTAGACCACTTGCTGGCACAACACCGCAACTGGGTGTGTAAGGAAACTATTAAATAGTGTATAGAGGCACGAGAGTGCATGCGGTGCCGCACTGACGGACGCCACTAACCACCCAGGCTTGGATAAGGAAAGCGCAGAGGAAGCGCACGGCGCCGTACTGGCAGACACAGCAACTGGACGCTGTGATGTGTGTTACGTGCAGATGGCTAGTCGGGCGCTAGATAGCTACCATCATCCGCGAGCAGTCAACAACACTAGGGAGGGATACTTAGGAGCTTTCATCCATCGACATACATCCATCTACACACACACATTATAACAAGACAATACTAGCGCATGGCCGTGCGGTCATGCGCAGTTTATATAGTTGCAGCACAGGAAGCAGCTACAGAAGTTTTGCCCTTTCAGGACCTGCCAAGAGGACCAATGGGATGTGCTGCAGTGCCTGAGCATGTGACCCTCGATCTCCAATGGGAGATCTTGCCCTGGGCATGCTCAGTGTGTGCAAATAAGGACTTAGTCCCAGAGAAGCCCGCTCGCCGCAGATCAGTGCAGGGTACAACAGGAGAGCCAGAAAAGGCAGCAGTAACCCCCTGCACAGAATCAGTCCCAGCAAGACTCTGGGAGCGACGCCTCCGCTGAGCAGAGCCCACTGTGGCCGAAGCAGAATGGGAGACCGCAGCAGACACGGATCGAGATTCCCCCTGTGCAGCAGAGGAAACTCGACTCCTAACATTTGGTTTTTGTATCTGTGGCACACTGCTGTGTGCTTGTTTCAGTTTTATGCCTGCTCTGATTGTAGGATTCACTGGAGTTGCAGATTTACGTTCCTACATCTTTTAGTAGATGTAGGAAGTTTTTTGTATATTCTGCTGTGTATGTTTTGAAGGGTTTTAATACTGACCTCACAGAACTCTGTCCTATCCTGTCCTATCTAGCTAGAGTGGCCTCCTGTGCTAAATCCAGTTTTTCTGCCTGTGTTTGTTTTTTCTTCTCTGACTCACCGCCAATATTTGTGGGGGCTGTCTATCCTTTGGGGATATTCTCTGAGGCAAGATAGTATTCCAATTTCCATCTTTAGGGGTATTTAGTCCTCCGGCTGTGACGAGGTGTCTAGGTGTGTTAGGTACACTCCACGGCTACTTCTAGTTGCGGTGTTAAGTTCAGGATTGCGGTCAGTATAGTGGACACCTTCTCCAGTGAAAGTTCTCATGCAGCTCCTAGGTCACCGGATCATAACAGTGAGGTAATGAAGGGCTGGAGCATCACATGACTGCACAGAGCCCTCCTTCTTATTACCTCACCACAGGTCCTGTAAGAGGAAGCTGCATTATTTCTAGTGCGGTGTCTGCAGGACCTGTGGTGATATAATGAAAAGGGAGGGCACTGTGCTGTCATTTGATGCTCAAGCCAGCCCTCTTCTTTACCTCACTACAGGCCATATAATGATGGGAGCGCTCGATATCAGCACAGCCCGCACTATGCTGTCAGGTATGTGACTGCGGCACACTCTCCTGTGGCACCCTGCTCCTGCCAACTCCTCCTTCGGGCACACATTTCCCCAGCCACTACAGGAATCTGGTGCTGCGGAGACCATGTAGGTTTACTGTTTAAGTGAAGGAATATTCATTTGCGGCTCCCCACCCACTGCTCAGTGCTGACAGGTGGGCTGGGAAGGGGCTAATGCATATTCCTTCATTTTAAGCATTGGGACCACATGGTTTCCCCAGCGCTGGATTCCATCAGCAGCGACATTTTCCTGCCTCCTGCGAGTGCGATCCCTTTCCACCGCTGCTCCCTCCCCACATGTTACATTCGGACCATAAGGCGCACCCCACACTTTCTTTCCAAATTTGGAGGAAAAAAGTGCGTCTTATGGTCCAAAAAATATGGTGCTCCTCAGTTATTTTATTAGTATCAAAGTGTGGCTTCCTTTGAAACTTATTTGTAGGAATTTGTATATACTACTTTGGATCCAAGAAGTATCGCTTCTCCTTGCGGAAAGTGACAGGATAAGCATGTCGAGGTGAGGAGACTTAAAGTCGCAATGCTCCTCTGGGAAATATGCAAATTGTCTCTCCAGAGAGGACTAGAACTCTAGTGCCACCTTTTGGAAGTAGCAATCCTGACAGTCAATATCGACCCTTCAATGAGCCTTGTCACATGAGTTAGGATAATAGTAAAACCAGAATCTCAATTTGCAGACACTGTGTTTCGGGGTACTGCCCCTTGTCAGTGCAAAGTGGAGATCTTGTTTGGCTGATTGAGTGACGGGCAAAAACCAGCATAGGCTAAAAGCTGTTAACAGAGACTGACGACAATGACATACCTGGTCCCCACTGACATCACTGACCGTGAGTGATAGGATGCCCAGTCAGGACATAAGCCTGCACAAGCACCGATGGGAAAATTGGGACATCCGCTGTGAGTGGTTTCCCTTTGTACCTGAATCGAGTTGTTTGTTGTTCCTGTACGTTGACAGGGAGAAAGACTGTGCTCTGTCTGGCTCATCGTTTCCTGACAAACCGATCACCAACCGGACCACAAGGAATCACCGTCACTGCCAGGATCCAGGACGTCATCTTTTCCAGGACCATACTGGCCCCTTATGCGCCACTGCTTTGGCGCCAATGTCCACATCCTGAACTAACCACATTCTGAAGTCATCAGACATATAAGTTTGCTATCCTTGAACTTCCTACCCTATGCTTCACACCAGCTTCCTCTGAGTTACATCCCCTGTGTTCCTTTATACTGTTTTATCTGTTTCCTCCTTGCAAGGAGTATACCTGTTAAATTAAACCCCACATTAACACTTGCTCTTCCTCCGACCCGTTACTGCATTTTCCTACCTGCTCACACTAGCATGATGTATTTTTCATCTGCTTCACTAAGTTTCCTTTGCCCAGAGGTGTATCTAGCTCCTCCTGCATCCGGGGCAAAAGATCAGTTTGGCGCCCCCCCCCTCAGATTTTTGCCCCCTATAATCTCCTCAGATTTCTTCTGCCCCCATAATGTCCTCAGATTTCTTCTGCCCTCATAATGTCCTGATTCCTGCCTCCATCCCCTCCCTTCCCGAGTGCAGTTGCATGTGGTGGAGAAATCTGAGGAACATATGGGCGGATGGGGGCAGAAATCAGGACATTAGGGGGGGGCAGAAGAAATCTGAGCACATTATGGGGGCAGAAATCACGACATTGCACCCATCCAGCCCCCTGGCCTTGTTTCAGTCCTCACATACAGTTAGGTCCATATATATTTGGACAGAGGCAGCATTTTTCTAATTTCGGTTATAGACATTACCACAATTAATTTGAAACAAAATAATTCAGATGCAGTTGAAGTTCAGACTTTCAGCTTTCATTTGAGGGTATCCACATTAAAATTGGATGAAGGGTTTAGGAGTTTCAGCTCCTTAACGTGTGCAACCCTGTTTTTAAAGGGACCAAAAGTAATTGGACAGTTTAAATAATTTTAAATACAATGTTCATTTTTAGTACGTGGTTGAAAACCCTTTGTTGGCAATGACTGCCTGAAGTCTTGAACTCATGGACATCACCAGACGCTGTGTTTCCTCCTTTTTGATGCTCTGCCAGGCCTTCACTGCGGTGGTTTTCAGTTGCTGTTTGTTTGTGGCCTTTCTGTCTGAAGTTTAATCTTTAACAAGTGAAATGCATGCTCAATTGGGTTGAGATCAGGTGACTGACTTGGCCATTCTAGAATATTCCACTTCTTTGCTTTAATAAACTCCTGGGTTGCTTTGGCTTTATGTTTTGGGTCATTGTCCATCTGTAGTATGAAACGACGACCAATCAGTTTTGCTGCATTTGGCTGGATCTGAGCACACAGTATGGCTCTGAATACCTCAGAATTCATTCGGCTGCTTCTGTCCTGTGTCACATCATCAATAAACACTAGTGACCCAGTTCCACTGGCAGCCATGCATGCCCAAGCCATCACACTGCCTCCACATTGTTTTACAGATGATGTGGTATGCTTTGGATCATGAGCTGCAGCACGTCACTCGACTTTTCTCTTTCCATCATTCTGGTAGAGGTTGACCTTGGTTTCATCTGTCCAAAGAATGTTCTTCCAAAACTGTGTTGGCTTTTTTAGATGTTTTTTAGCAAAACCAGTCTAGCCTTTTTCTTCTTAATGCTTATGAGTGGCTTGCACCGTGCAGTGAACCCTCTGTATTTACTTTCATGCAGTCTTCTCTTTATGGTAGATTTGGATATTGGTATGCCGACCTCCTGGAGAGTGTTGTTCACTTGGTTGGCTGTTGTGAAGGGGTTTCTCTTCACCATGGAGATTATTCTGCGATCATCCATCACTGTTGTCTTCCGTGGGCTCCTAGGTCTTTCTGCATTGATGAGTTCACCAGTGCTTTCTTTCTTTCTCAGGATGTCCCAAACTGTAGATTTTGCCACTCCTAATATTGTAGCAATTTCTTGGATGGGTTTTTTCTGTTTTCGCAGCTTAAGGATGGCTTGTTTCACCTGCATGGAGAGCTCCTTTGACCGCATGTTTACTTCACAGCAAAACCTTCCAAATGCAAGCACCACACCTCAAATCAACTCCAGGCCTTTTATCTTCTTAATTGAGAATGACATAACTAAGGGATTGCCCACACCTGTCCATGAAATAGCCTTGGAGTCAATTGTCCAATTACTTTTGGTCTCTTTAAAAACAGGGTGGCACATGTTAAGGAGCTGAAACTCCTAAACCCTTCATCCATTTTTAATGTGGATACCCTCAAATGAAAGCTGAAAGTCTGAACTTCAACTGCATCTGAATTGTTTTGTTTAAAATTCATTGTGGTAATGTCTATAATCAAAATTAGAAAAATGTTGTCTCTGTCCAAATATATATGGACCTAACTGTAGTAGTAGATAGCACAGACCACATAGTAGCATATAGGACAGCCCAAACAGTAGTATACAGCACAGCCCACATAGTAGTATACAGCACAGCCCACATTGTAGTATACAGCACAGCCCACGTAGTATATAGCAGCCCACGTAGTATATAACACAGCCCACGTAGTAGATAGCAGCCCATGTAGTATATAGCAGCCCACGTAGTATATAGCAGCCCACGTAGTAAATAGCAGCCCACGTAGTATATAGCAGCCCACGTAGTATATAGCAGCCCACGTAGTATATAGCAGAGCCCACAAAGTAAATAGCAGCCCACGTAGTATATAGCAGAGACCATGTAGTATATAGCAGCCCACGTAGTAAATAGCAGCCCACGTAGTAAATAGCAGCCCACGTAGTATATAGCAGCCCACATGGTATATAGCAGAGCCCACGAAGAAAATAGCAGTCCACGTAGTATATAGCAGCCCACGTAGTATATAGCAGCCCACGTAGTATATAGCAGAGCCCACGAAGTAAATAGCAGTCCACGTAGTATATAGCAGCCCACGTAGTAT